>NC_064840.1:45077937-45702937 GCF_024166365.1 Elephas maximus indicus | reverse complement strand
GAGCTTTCTGGCAGATGCCTGTGGCATATTTGAGAATGGCATACAGTAGAGCGTGGCTGAAGAAAGGTGAGAGATGAGGATAGAAGATAAAATCAGATAGGGAACAAACAGCCTGATCATGTAGGGCCTTGTGGACACTGTAAGAAATTTTAATTTTTACTCCGAAGAGATGAGAAGCCGTTGGGAGACTTTGAGCTGAGGGGTGACCTGAGCTGACTTAAGCTGACGCTATCAGGACCAAAAGTATATACAGTTACCACTTACTTTTTCTACCTTTGGGGTTCACTGGGAAGCTACTGTCTCACTGACAGTGTGTGCTGCCAGCAGGCGGGGCCCTATATGACAGTTTGAAACAGAAAAAAAAAAAAAAAGGTATGTGCCACAAATTACTGTTTTTACAGGAAATTGTATGAAGAGGTGCTGAATTTTGGGTAGGAAAAACATGAATTTTGAAAATTTTTACTTGGTACATATATGTACCTCAGGACTCCAAGGGTATGATTTGTGAAATGAGACAAAATAAAAACCACATCGACTACCAAAAATTCAGACACACACAATGATTCAACATGCCCTTCATTACTAAAAACACATAGTATCAACAAAAAATTAAAAGGAAAAAAGGTTGGGTCAAAAAAGTGTTAAAAATATTGCTCTAGCTACTTTGTGAACAATAGACAATGAGGGTCAAGGGTGAAAGTAGAGAGATCAAATAGGAGTCAAGTTCAATAACTCGGGTGAGAAGTGGCTGGACAGTCCCAGCAGAATTTGCAAATGCAGGGCAGAAATCTAAGAACTTTAGTCTACACAACTGGAAGGATGGAGTTGCTTTTTACAGAGATAAAGAAGACTTCAGGAGAAATAGTTTAGGGAAAAAGAGAGTGATTGTAGATAAAGAAGAGGTCCATGGACCATCTCGTTACTTAGAGATTACAAAAATAAAGAGGAATCAGCAAAGGAGACCAAGAAGGAGCACCAATGGAAAATGATGCAAAATAAGAGAGGGGGTATTTCAGAAACCGAGTAAAGAGTGCTCAAGGAAGAGGAAAGAGCAACTAGGCCAAATGCTGCTGATAGGTCAGGTACAATCAGGACTTAGAATCACCTATGGATCTAGCAACAAAGCAGTTTTTTGTGATGCTGGCAAGAGAATTTTCAGTGAGGGGATAGGACAAGAGCAGAAGTCACATGAATTCAAGGGAGCATGGACCGAGAAAGAGAGTTTAGAGGCAATGAGTTTAAATAATTCTTTTAAGGCTTTTGTTTTAAAGGGAAGGAAAGAAATGGGATGGTAGCTGGAGGGAAATGTAAGCTCAATAGATTTATTATTTTTCCTTTAAATGAGTGAAGTTACAGACTGTTGGTATATGAATGGAAAGATCTATTAGAGAAAATAACTGATGATGGGGGAGCGTCTTAGTTTCCTGTGGCTGCCATAACAAAATACCACAAAGTGTGTAGTTTTAAAGAACAGAAAGTCAGACTTCAGGGTATCAGCTGTGTCAATTCTTTCTAAGGGCTTTGAGAGAGGAACTGTTCCATGCTTTTCTCCTGCAGGCAATCCTTGGTGTTTCTTTGCTGCTTATAAGTACATCTGCCTTTATCGTCACATGGTGCCTGTCTACCCCTTGTATGTGACTCTGTTTTCACATCTGTCCTCTTTTATAAAAGGCTACTCAGAAGGCCTTAGGGTTAGGTCCCACCCTACTCCTGTATGACTTCGTTAATGTAACTGATTACATCTGCGAAGAAAAAAACCTATTTCCCCAAACAAGGTCACATTCACAGGTGTAGGGGTTAATACTTCAACATATCTTTTTTGGGGACACAATTCAACCCATAACATGAGAAGAGAGGAGAATTGCTACAGTGTCCTCAAGGATACCAAATCTAGTGCTGCGAATTATTATTAAATGGCCCTTTTGGCTATGGCCTTGTGACTCCCACAAAATGATTGGATGGATCTATGAAAACAAGGTGCTTGTGGCCCACCAAGGGAATTATACGGTTTTCCTAATACAAATAAGGTACATAGAACTTTTATGGGGTGGGACTATGCAAATAAGATATATGGAACCCTAACTAGAAGACTGGTAAGTTTTACCTTCCCGCTAGGCTTAAAATGAGCCAATCCCAGACCCTGGGAAGGGGAATCACTACCATCAAGAAAGAAGAATCAGAAGCAGAGCATATCCTTTGGACCAGGTCTCTGTGCTGAGAATCTCCTAGACCTAGGAAACAGAGAGCTGTAACACTGAAGAAGCAGTGGTAAGCATAGCAGAGAAACGGCAGCAGCAGACCCAGGAGGCTAGCGCAAGATGGCGGTGGTCTTCCTCAGCCCATGTAACAAGCTGCGTACAGTGGCTGTGCCGATCCACTGAGTGAGAGTGCTGAGCACTTTTTGGTAGAAATTTACACACTGATTCTAAAGATGCATGTGAAAATGCAAAGAACTGAGAAAAGCCAAAGTAATTTTGAAGAAGAGCTAAGTTGGAGGGCTTACACTATCTGATTTCAAGACTTACTCTAAAGTAATCAAGACAGTGTGACATTAGTGTAAGGATAGAAATACAGATCAATGGCACTAAATTAAGAAACCAGAGATAGACTCACGTATATACTATCAATTGATTTTCCTCAAAGGTGCCAAAAACCATGTGTGTTATTCCCCTTCCCACCACGATACAGTAAAAATGAATCTTGACCTTACCTCACATCATACATGAAAATTTATTTGATATGGACCCCAGACCTAAATGTAAAAATTATAAACTTATAGAAGGAAACATAAGAGATAATTTTCAAGCTCTCGTGGTAGGTAGGCAAAGATTTTTTAGTATATGAAGATCAAGAACCATAAAGAAAAAAAAATCTTGATAAATTGGACTTTATAAAAATTAAGACCTTCTGTTCTTCAAAATATATTTTAACAAAATAAAAATGAAATCCACACACTAGGAGAAAACATTTGCAAAACATATATCAAAGGACTTGTGTTCAGAATATATAAAAAACTCTTACAACTCAATAAGAAAAAGACACATAACTCAATTTGAAAATGGGTAAAAGATTTGATCAGCTGCTTTTCAAAAAAGATATATGAATAGTATGTAAGCATATAAAAAAAATGTTTAACTTCATTAATCACCAGGGAAACGCAAATTAAATTACAATGAGATACCACTATAATAGCTAAAATATTTAAAAACTGACAATATCAAATGTTGATGAGCTGTGGAGTAACTGGAACTCTCATACATTTATGTGAGATTATAAAATGGTATAAGCACTTGGAAAAAATTAGGGAATGTTTTATAAATTTGAACATACACTCTATGACCCAGCAATTCCACTTCTAAGTATTTACCCAAGAGAAATAAAAACATATATTTACACAAAGACTTGTATGTAATGTTCATAACAGCACAAAATGGAAACAACTCAAATGTTTACCACAAATTTATTGTGATATATCCATACTCAGCAGTAAAAAAAGAAACTACTTATACTCACAACTTGGGTGAATCTCAAAAAATTACGCTGTACAAGGGAAGTCAGACTGAAAAGAGTACAAACTGTATGATTCCATGTATGTGAAGTTCTAGATGAGGTAAAACTAATCTATACTTACAGAAACCAGATAAATGGTTGCTTGGGGTGGAAGGTCAGATGGGACTGACTGCAAAGGAGACTAGGGAAGTTTCTGGGGTAATGTAAATACTCTGACTGGCATAACAGTTACATGGATGTATTCTTGCTGTTTGTTATCATCACGCTGACCCAACTCACAGAGACGCTATGACAACAAATGGAAACCTTGCCTGGTCCTGTGTCATCTACACAATCACCAGCATATTAGAGCCCATTATTGCAGCTATTGTGTCAATCCATCTCACCAGGGGTCTCCCTCACCTTTGCTGGATCTCTACTTCACCAAACATGATGTTCTCCTCTAGTAATTGATCTCTCCTGATGACTTGTCCAAAGCAAGAGAGTTGGACAATGTTCTGGTATGATTCATAGACATTCACCGGCTAATTCTTGGAAGTAGATCACCAGTCCTTTCTTCCTAGTCTGGAAGATCTGCTGAAACCTGGGTGACCTGCTGGTATTTGAAATACCAGTGGCATAGCTTCCAGCATCATAGCAACATGCAAGCCACCACAGTATGACAAACTGACAGACAGGTATATTTGTTAAAGTTCACGGAACTGTACATTAAAGTGTATACATCGTTCCACTCTTAGCCCCACATTGTCCACAGGTTCAACCATGTAACATTTCCAACTCTCTTACAGAGAGCCGGTTTCTGCCTCTACCAAGCTCTCATGCCTTTGTACACTCTCTGTTAAATCACTCATCACCTGGTATTACAGTGTTGTTTGTACATTTGTCATTGTTTCCAGATCATGAGCGCTTGAGGGCTGGGGCTAAGGTGACCAACCATCCAGGTTTGCCCAGGACTGAAGAGTTTTCTGGAACCTCATACATTCCGTGCTAAAACTGGAAGACTCACAGGCAAACAGGGATGATTGGTCCCCTTATCTGGGACCTTGTTCTACTTATCTTTGAAACCACTCCCAGGATTAGCATCACAGTAGGCACATGATGTATGCTCAGTAAACGTGTGCTGAAAAACTAGAATATATGGGTTAGTAGGGATCCCAAGGCTCTTCTACTTTGGTGCCTTAATGCAAACTGAGGCTTGGAGAGGTAAGGACAGAGGCAGCACTCCCATCAGTGGCAGATCTAGCCCAGAAGCCAGGTTTACTTGTGCCTTGCCCAGTGCTATGGCCTCTCCATCAAGCTGTTGGGTGTTCTAGGAGGCAGATAAACAGCTTACTTCAAGCCCTATTTAAGTTTTATGGAGTAGAGTACATCTTCCAGAGCCCCATCTCCAGGAAGCTCCCCTCCCAGCCTCCTGGCCTGCCATTTCCCTCTCCAGTGACGTCATCTGACCCCGAGTGGCCCGCAGTTGCCTTCCTCCTCACATCTCCTAAATTCACTCCCCAATCCCAGTGCTGCCTGGAATTAGTGCTGACCTTTCAGGGAGCAGTTTGCTCTGAAAGTGCCTTTCGTAAACAATAACAGCCTTCAGGTTTTCCAGCAGCCCAGACCTGAGTTTTCCTCCTCAGGTCCCGGATAGAAACATAACAGTGGGAGGAAGGTGGGAGCTACAGTGGGAGGGACCCAGCCACTGTATACCTTGGGCCTCCTTCATCTCAGCCCTGTCCCTCAGGAATGCCATTGTCAGAATTTGGTCCTCAGTGGGGAGAGGATGGGGGTGCTAAGGGAAGGCAATGCATTTAAACAATGCAGCTGTGTCTGGCAGCAGGGAGCTGGATGTTTGGCCTGATTCAGGTTCAGTGAGCTGAGGAGGAGGGAGCAAAGGAAAGCTTGAGAAACACTGTTTTCCATTCCAGTTCAACCAGCTTTTCTTCCTGTGTCTCTGTCAAGGCCTTCTTCTTGGGTGGAAAAGGCTGTACCTTATCATTGCCCACTCTCTCTTCTAAGCCTGGACAAATGCTTGGACCTGCCTGTCCTCCCGCCCTCTTGTTTCTCATTCCCACCAACCAGCTCCCAAACAGAGAGTGTTTTTCACACTGGCAGCTCTTCCTCCTCAGGCTCTACCAGGAAGTAAAGCTGGGGCCTGGAGTCCAGCTGGCACCTACTTGAAGGCCCTTTCTGTTGAGAACCCACATAGATCTGAAAGCTGCCCACAGCCACAGTGCTGGCCCAAGATCCCTGGGCACAGGGCCGTGGAAACTTGGCCATGATGCTCTAGGGGAAAAAACTGCCCTGAGCCACAAAGGCCTAGCATAGCAGGCTAGAAACCTCCCATACCCACAGCAATGCCAGGTGCATCACAGGAGCAAGGAGGCATGCCTAGGAAGCACCTTAGAACAATATTCTGCAGCACCCGTGCCTGGCTGAAGATATTTGGAGCTTGGGAAATAGTGCTTGGGGCAGCACTTTGTGTTTGTTAGTGCAGGTGGAGGGAACACGGGAGCTCTGCAATTTCCAACATGTTGGCAGAAAGAGCGAAAGCTGAGAAGTCAAGGGTGAGGCCATTTGTCTCTGGTTCAAGAGGATGTGTAGGGGTGGGCAGATAGATGGAGAATCAAGGTCTGAGTCTTGGAATGGTATCTAAACCCAACAAACTTGGGTTTCCATGAGAAAAAATCTGGTCTCTCAACCTCCAGGGCATGGTTATCAGCTGGCACAGACATGTCTGGTCCTAGGTTGCACGCAGGTACAGCCTGGGAAACTGAGATCCAGATAGGAGGTCACATAGCTCACTCATGGTAGAGCTTCAGCTGCAACCCAGGTCTCCTGACTTCCAAAGAATCTCCTAGCAGATTCTGAAGGATTCATTCTTTGAGAGAAATCTAGAAGAATGTACAACAAGATGTCAACAATGTGATTATTATAGGTATTTTGCATATATAATTTATTTTTTATTTTATTTTAATAAAACTTGTACTTCCTAACTTTTCTACAATGAACAAGGATTACTTGGTAAAAAACATAATTTAAAGGAAATAGTTTTAATTAAATGAGACAGCACACATAGTGTGTTTAGGAAAAAGAAGGGCTGGCATCTAAAAATGGATAAATAAGTGTTAGCTATTATTACCTTAGGTCGTTGGTGGTTCAGTGGTAGAATTCTCACCTTCCATAAGGAAGACCGAGTTTGATTCTTAGACAATGCACCTCATGTCAGTGGAGTCTTGCATGTTGCTATGATGCTGAACAAGTTTCAGCAGAACTTCTAAATCAAGATGGACTAGGAAGAAAGGCCTGGCAGCCTACTTCTGAAAATCAGTCAGCAAAAACCCTGTGGATCACAATAGTCTGATACTGAAGTTGATCATGGGGATGGCAGGACTAGCCAGTGTTTTATTCTGTTTTGCATGGGGTCACCATGAGTTGGGAGCTGACTCGAAGGCAGCTAACAACAACAACATTACTAGATTAAGGTGAGAAGGAGAAGGAAAGAGGAAGCAGAAGGTAAGGCAAAAGGTGAAAGAGGAAAATCAGGAAGGAACTGAAGCAAAAGGAAAAGGAGTGAAAGAGGAAAGGGAGAGAGAAGTATGGACATGAAAAGGTAATGTTCTCTTCACAGATCCTGGGCTCAGTGCTGATCCCTCAGAGAGTGAGACATTATGGACAGCAAAATAAATATTGGTCCATGTCCCCCCTCACTCCCTTCTTACCTTCCTTAGGGTCAATACTAAAGACCTGGGCTGGGCTGGGCTGCAGGGAAGCTTCCTGAACAAGTTGTGGTTCCAGCCTCAGTGATTGTTATTAAAAGCATTTACAGAGCACCTGCATGGTGTTTATCTCATGGTTCCATCTGTTTCTCTGTGTCTCTCTCTTACACACACACACACACACACACACACACACACACACACACACACAGCCAGAAGATACTGGGCCGACTCCTTTCAGAAGCATCATTCTTGTCTTGAAATGAGTGTTCTTGTCTCTCTTCTGAAGGAGGAAGAGCGGCAACAGGGGAAGGGCAGCCCTTGCAGCCAACACTCCACAGGGTAATCCAATCATCCTTGGTTACATCATGTTTTCGAGTAGATGTTTGCTTCAAAAGCTGCAAAGTAAATTTTCAGCCATGACTTCTCCCCAGAGGGCAGCATCCTGTGAACCTGGCCAAAATGAAAGTCACGCCTCATCTCATTAAGGCAGCAATTAGCAAAAGCACCAATAAGCTACCTCCCTCACTCTTCCACCCCTGCGGACACACCCTGCACCCTCCACAGGAATCCCTACCTTCTGTGTTTCTTGGGTGCTACAAAACAGAGACAAATGAGTGCTCTGCCGGGGATTAGGAAGGGGGAGGGGAAGGGAAGGAGGGGCAGATCTAAAGAGCTTGCTACGAAAGAGGATGGCTCTTACCTCCCTCCGTCTAAGGCTTGAGTCTTTTATTACGGACACTTGGCTGTCAGGAACCTACTGCAGGACCTTGGCAGGCTGTGACAGGACCATAGGGAGATAAATGGTGACAGTAAAACTTCCTCAAGAGCACTGGGAATTTAACCTCTACTGGGCTGGGGGGGCCAAAGTCAACACCTCTGAGCCAAAGGGCAGAGACTAGGAAAGCAAATGCAGCTTGAAAGATGAGGCACCCTCATCATCAAACAAGGGCTTCTAGGCTTTGGAGCCAGAAAGACCTTGATTCAAATCCTGGCTCAGCCACTTCTTAGCTGTGTGACCTTAAATAATTTACTTGACCTCTCCAAGCCTCACTTTCTTCATCTGAGCATGGGAATCTAATCATTTATTTCATAGATTCATTTGTTCAACAAATGTTTATTGAGTGTATTGGCAAAGAACATTGAATATAAATTCCCAGAACAAACAAACCAGGCTTAAAAAAAAAAAAAAAAAACGACCAGAATGCTCCTTAGAAATGAGGGTGGCAAGATTTCAGTTTGCTTACTTTGGATACATCGTCAGAAAAGTCCGATCACTAGAAAGGACATCATGTTTGAAAGTAGAAAGTCAGCAAAAACAAGGGGAAACCCTCAGAGAGATGGATTGACACAATGGCCACAACGATGGGCTCAAACATGCCAACAATCACGAAGATGGCACAGAACCAGGCAATGTTACGTTCTGATATACAAAAGGTCACTATGAGTCGGGGCCGATTTGATGGCAACTAACAACACTGTGTGCCAGGCACTGTGCTAGGGCCTGGTGATTCAGTAGTGATCCAGCCACTGGTCATGCTCTGAAGGAGCTTGTAATTTAACAGAGACAAGTAAACAGGTAATTCTAAGTACGAGAAGCACTAATTTAGGAATAGGCAGTGGGTAGTATGGGAGCATAAACTAGTCTCGGGGGCTGGGGAGGTCTGTTCAGATAAAGTAACATGCAAACTGAGGTTTGTAGGAATGGCAAGGGTTCTCAAAAAAAAAAAAAAAGGAAGGCATAAAACAACAGAATATGCAAAGGCCTGGGAGTAAGACAGAGTATGGCCTAAGAGAGGAACAGAAATAGTTCAGCATGACAGGAAATGGATGATTCAAATGGGAGAAAAGCAGAATGGGGAGTAGAAGGAAGGAAAAGGCTGAAAAGGTAAGTGGAAGCCCGACTATGAAGGCCTGTATGCCAGGCTTGAGAGTTTAAATTTTTTCTGAAGTCCACACTTTAATGGAAGTTTTTGGCAGTGGAATGAGATCATCAGATTTGTGTGCCTGCAGGGTGCAGAAGTGATTGAAGGAGAGAAATACACAAGAAGATAAAGAGGCTGTCAGAAGGAGGCTGCTGGAGTCAACCAGTCAAGAGAAAACAGGGATTTCAATTGTGGAAGTGAAAGAGAAAAGCGGGTGAATGTGAGAGGTGATTAGGAGGAAAAATTATGGAACACAGTGGTTGAATACATGTTGCAGGGGAAGAAGAAGCAGCTTTGATGATGGGAAGAGTAGTTAACTCTTTTAGCACTGAGGAAGAGAAATGTTCTAGAGAGTGATGCCTATATTCATCCCACAGAACACTGGAGAGGCTCAGAAGTTGAAGGCACCAGGTAGGATAGAGGGTGGGGTAAGGCATGGAGGAAAATGACACAGGTTGAAAACCTGCCTACCTTCAGAATTCTAGCAGCCAGGTACACCTGAGACAGGAAACAGGGTTTATTCTTAGAAGAAAGTGAACAGGAGAGGTTATGGACTTGGGGCTCCAGGCACCAGATAATGAGGGTAAGATTTAGCACCAAAAAGGAAGTATCAATTGAAAGTGTGGCTACAAAGCAATTGGGCCCCCAGTGCTTTTATCTTGCCCTACCTGCTGATGGGCATTTTACCCTCAGGTAGAAAAACAGAGGATTCTTTAGAGAAACTGAATAGCCCCATGGAAAAAAAATCTCTACATACTAAAATTTTGGGAGGTCTCTCAAAGAAACAGCAAGCTCTAGTCCCAGTCACCCAAAAGTGAAGAAACACAGAGTTTCCAATCAACTTTTATAGTTTCTCATTATAACATATGAACAGACAACCACTCTCATGTGCTCACAAATACAAGAGGTCATAAAACAAGAACAGGTTGCTATGAAAAAGGAACAGTTGGATAATAAAAGAGAGTTTTTGGAAAGTAATAACCTAAAATAAAACATTCAATAAGTTTAGAAGACAATATTAAGGAAATCTCCCAGAAAGTAGAAAAAGAAATGAGAAATAAGAGAGAAAAGAAAAGAAAATGAGATGATCAACCCAAGAGTTTCAACAAGTGACTAACAGAAATTCTAGAAAGAGGAAGAGAAAAAATATAATGGAAAAGAAAATTACGCACAAGGAATAAAATTGTACTGGACTTCTCAAGAACAACTAACAACGGTATCTTAAAATTATGACAGAAATTATTTTCAATTTACAATTCAGTACCAAGTCAATCTATCAGCCAATGTGACAGTAGAAGAGAGATATTTTCCAGACATGTAAAGATCCAAATAGTTAACTTCTCAGATTCATTGTCTTAGAGACTACACACCAGGAAAAAAAAAATAGTAATAATAAAGTAAACCCAGATAGAAAAAGTCATGGATTCCAGGAAATGGGGTTGCAATTCAGAGGAGTGGTGAAGAGAGGAAAGAATCAGGTGATACTCTTCAGCAGACCCAGAGAGTAAACAGTCCAGACTGGAGAAAAATACAGAACTCTGAAAGTGTGAGCTCCTAGGAAGAACATACGCTCAAGAACATAAATGGTTTTACAGATGATACAATGGAGCTTCTGGAAAGAAGTGTATAAAATTATGGGAGTAAAAAAATGGGCAATTAATAATTCGAGGAAAAACAAAAAGCTATACAGGAAAGGAAATATAATCATAGTTGTCTTAGGCTGGGTTCTCTAGAGAAGCAAAACCAGTAAAGCGTATATATATATAAAGAGAAGTTTGTATCAAGGAAATGGCTCATGCGGTTGTAGAGTCTGGAACACCCCAAGTCAGTGGGTCAGCATAGAGGTTTCTCCTGAGTCACGTAGCTGCAGGGGCTGGCGAAGCTGAGATCAGCAAGTTCAGGCAGCAGGGCTCTTTATTTAATTATTTTCAGGTTTTTTTTTATTATTATTGCAATTTAGATGAAGGTTTACAAAACAAGCTAGTTTCTCATTAAACGGTTAGTAAAAAAAAAAAAAAATTTTTTTTTATACATATTGTTTTATGACATTGATTAACAACCCCATGACATGTCAACACTCTCTCTTCTCAACCTTGGGTTCCCTATTACCAGCTTTCCTGTCCGCAACCCTCCCCCCCCCGCCCCCTGCCTTCTAGTCCTTGCCCCAGGGCTGGTGTGTCCCTTTAGTCTCATTTAGTTTCATGGGCCTGTTCAACTTTTGGCTGAATGGTGAACCTCAGGAGTGACTTTATTACTGAGCTGAAAGGGTTTTTGGGGGCCATAATCTCAGGGTTTCTCCAGTCTCTGTCAGGCCAGCAAGTCTGGTCTTTCTCTTTGAGTTCGAATTTTGTTCTACATTTTTCTCCAGCTCTGTCCATGACCCTCTATTGTGATCCCTTTCAGAGCAGTCAGTGGTGGTTGCTGGGCACCATCTAGTGGTACTAAACTCAGTCTGATGGAGGCCGTGGTAGATGTGGTCCTTTAGTCCTTTGGACTAATCTTTCCCTTGTATCTTTAGTTTTCTTCATTCTTCATTGCTCCTGAAGGGGTGAGACCAGTGTAGTATCCTAGATGGCCACTCACAGGCTCTTAAGACTCCAGACCAGACAGCAGGGCTCTTGCTCATAGGCTGCAAAGACTGACAAATCCCAAGATTGGCAGGCAAGACAGCAGGTAAGCTGTTAGCTCAAGTCCCAAGAACCAGAGGTCAGACAAACAGAAGCCAGCTGCAGGGTTCGGAGCGAGCACAAGCCCATGAGCCTTGCCAGAAAGTCCACTTATATTTGATGCAGGCCACACACCCAAGGAAAATCCCTTTCAATTGACTGACTACTCATAGCAGATCCCATCATGGAGGTGATCACATTACATCAAATCTCGTTATGAAAGTGATCACATCATCATATAACTGCCAAACTATATCATAACTCTCAAACCACTGAGCATCATGGCCCAGCCAAGTTGACACATAACCTTGATGATCACAGAGCGTGTCCTGGAGAAGGACATCTTGTGTGGTAAAGTGGAGGGTCAGTGAAAAAGAGGAAGACCCTCAACAAGATGGATTGACCCAGTGTCTGCGACAACAGACTCAAACACAGAAACAAAGGTGGGAAAGGTGTGGTGGTGGCAGGAAATCCAAAACAAAAACGAATGAGTTCACTACATGTTCATTATGAATTTAGTGACTGACCAGGCAGAGCGGGACAAAAATGTAGAACGAACATCAAATCCATAGATGTGATAGAAACTAGAGGAACCCCCGAGACTGTGGCCCAAAGTCACCTTCTGACATGGACCCGAAGCCATTCCCAAGGACCACCTTTCAACCAAAGGATAGCCAGGCCTAGAAAATAAACAGTAACACCCGAGAGGAACCAGCTCCTTAGAACGTTAATTATATGAGCCCAAAAGGGCAAAAATCTGCCCAAAAGCAAAGACGAGAAGGTAGGAAGTGTTAGGAAAACCAGATGAAAGGTAACAGGGAACCCAGAGAGGAAATGGGGAGAATGCTGACACATTGAGTGGACTGTGACCAATGTCTTGAAACATTCTGTGTACAAACTGTTGAATGGACAACTATTTTGCTCTTCACCTAAAGCACAATAAAATATTTATTCTTTATTTTCTTGTGATTGACATCAAGTGTAATTTATGAATTTTTACTACCACATTAGCCATGTTTTATGATTCCATGTTATCCCCTAAAGCATATTTCATAAATATGAAAATGAGCAGACAGAAGGGTCAGGATTAGCACTGCAAAGATTTCCAGTCTCCATAAGGCAGCTGAGCAAGTGCTTATCTTCCCGAACCTTGCTTGGGTGGCAGAAAACCTAGGCAAAGTGTAACCATGAGAAAAAGCTGAGCACAGCAAACTGCAATTGAGACATTTAATCTTTGCCTAAGCAGTTCAGTCAAAAAGTTCTATAATTAACAAAGTATCATAAAATGTTCCCCATCAGGGCAATACACTAGTTAACTGCCCCTGAATAAACAAAAAGGTCGTGAGATAGCTTTGCTCCCTCTTAATCAAAGATCATTCCCATCTTCAAGTGGAGTCTCGTATTTCTATGTTTCTCATTTTCCTTCTGAGAAAGGGAATTTATAAAACCCAGCTCTGTGGGGCTGTGTGTCCTTCTTCTTCATCTGCTACTTTTACAAATATGTATACGCACTCACAGATGATACAGCATGGGTCAGGATTCACCTGTGGGCAAGAGAAATCACTCTAGCTATTTTAAAGAAAGAGATTTAACACAGGTAATTAGAAGCCCACAAAATCTTTGAAAGAAATGGAAGAGGGAGTTTAATGCTGGACCATTCAGTAAGATTTCCCAGAAAACACCACCACTGAACCAGAAGCTGCCCCAGTTAATAGGCCACCACTGGAACTGAATTCTAGGACACACAGTTTAGCTGGGAGCAGGGGTTAGGTGGTAGCTTCAAGGTCTTTGGGTTGAGCAACTGCCTGAATGGGGGTGCCGTTTAGTAAGAGGAGGAACACACTGGGAGCAACAGACTGGGGGAGGTGGTTGCAAAACAAGTGTTCTGTTTTGGTCATGATAGATTTAAGATTGAAGCAGGTAGTCATGAAAAGGTTATTAACCATCCATAATAGTTGTTTTTCAGAGAAGCCTACTCTTGCCACATTTTTGTTACAACTTTTATGGCGCTTCACCATGATTGGTTGAATCCTCAGGTTTCTTCTCTTGTCCCAGCAGGAGCCTGAGAGGCACAGGCGAGGCGCACAGGTGCACTGACTCTGAATCTACCCACTATATGACCTTCCTGGGGTGGCAGTAGTGAGCTCCTGTCTTTTTTTTTTTTTTTCCGGACTATGCAGCATTATTTTACAGCCATGTGCAAAAGCGCGTTCACTAAAATTATGCGGACTACGCACGCATGGCAAGACTAAAGATCCTCCCCTCGCTGTTCATGTGAAGTAGCGAAAATGCATTTTCTTTAGTGTTTTAATATTAGAGAAAATATGTTTTCTCATTTGTTTTAGTATAAAGCTGTATAAAAACTGTGATTAATCTCTAGTTCTTAGAAAATGGTGCAGGCTCTGTTCAAAATATAGCTGAGCAGCCTGTTTCACTCTTAAACATCACAAACACCGTAATACCTTACAACACGTTTTCCCCAATTCAAACTAGGTGCTTGAGAGCTTGACATGACTAACGCCATAATGATGCTCTAAGTAATCTCTAAATATTTTTTTTTTCACCAGCTGCACCAGTCTCTTACAAAGGGGTGTGGAGCTATCTCAGCTCCTGTGGCCTTGGGCTCTTTTCTTGCTTCTTTCTTCTCCTGAGAAATGGCCTTCAGCCTGCAAACCAACAAGAAGGCTTTCTTTCTTGCTCCCTATCTCAGCCACAGTAGACTTGGCAAAACAGCTCCACTAGCCAAGAAATTCTTATGTGAGTTTTTCAAACTGTTACAAATATATAAATTAGAGTCCGGATGCGTGACATGTTTATCTTTAGCTTAATAAAGAGTTTTTGTACTTGTTTTGTGATGTATAAGACCATCTGTAGACTACGTGCTCAAAACATTAGGTAACCCCGATCTTCCCCATATAAAACCCTCCCATCAACCCTTTAGGGTAGACAGATTTTGGGAGAAATTTAACCCCCTCTGTCTCTTGAATACCGGTATCCAATACAGCCTTGCTACTTACCTCCTCCTGTGTCAGTATTGGCTTTGTGGCAGGCGGCTTGAACCCGCAATTTGCAGTAATACATGCATGTGTATGTCACTCCCTGTAAAAGGAGCAAATCTGCCCTGGTTCAGGGAGCTGGTAGCCTTAGGTCATGAGACCCTTCTTGTCTCCCAGTTTGCAAACTATGAATAAAACTTTCTGTTCTTCCAACCCTATGTCTGGCTGACTTCAATTTGTTAGTCTGCTTGACAAGAACCTGTTTATAGCTTCAAGATGACTATTAGACATTCAGAGTCCTTGGGTGGCACAAACAGTTAAGCATTTGGCTACTAACGGAAAGGTTGGTGGTTCAACCCACCCAGGGGTACCTGCTCATCTTCTTCTGAAAAGACACAACCATGAAAACCCTATGAAGTGCAGTTCTACTTTGCAATACATGGGGTCACCATGAGTCATAATCTCCTTGACACCAGCTGGTTCTTTTTTTTTTTTTAAATGTTTAAGAGGAGCTGTTGAAAAGAAGGTGGGTATGGAAGTCTGGAGTCCAAGAGAAAATCTAAGGTGGAGATTTAAATCTGAGAGGTTTCATACTGTATAAATCATGCTGCAATTTGCTTTTTTTTTTAACTCAATTTTATTTTTGAGATCACTAACATCTTGAGAGAATACCTTTATAGTATTCACTTCTTTACCTCTCTTTCAGTCTTCAAGCCCAGAGTAGTCTTAACAGGCCACTGTTACCAATTGCCAATCTGACACAAAGGATCCTTGTCTCTTCCCGAGTAAGAATACACACGAAACACAAACTTTATCTTCAGCAAGGTTTATTTTGCCTTTTTTTTTTCAAGCAAAAGGAGTCAGGCGAGATCTAAGCTTCTCCGAAAGACTGACTCGAAAAGGGAGGCAAGGCTAGGGCTTATATGGGTTCGGTGGAGACAACAGAGTAATGAATATTTAGTGGGCTTCTTTCAAGGGGCGGGTACTTGTCAGAATGGCAGTGTATGTTAATTAGGTTGCACCGCATCTGGAATCTAAGATGGAACCTGCTGACATTCAAGATGGAGTCCTCTCAGCAGCTCTTGGCATCACTTATCATGGCATATAGCACATGTGCACTTGATCTTCGGCACTACATCGCCATCTTTGGAGGGCTAAGGAAGGTCAAACAGCAGTCACACTCTGTGCATACGAAGCCTGCTAAAGGAGGAGGGGACTAGAAAGACACTAAGAAGGAGATAGTAATTCATGGGCTGCCCCAATTCCATCTCGTGTTGACAGGGTGTGGTTCCTGTTTACCCTACTTCTAGATGATAATCATTTAAAAGCGCTTTTGTTCAGCCGCCATTACTGCTAACCCTATCTGTCTCACCACCAGTGTCATCAAAGTCCAAAATCTAATGGCTTTCTTCAGTCTCTTCTGCAACAATTGACATTGTTGACTACTTCATGTTTTTTAGGGATAAGTTTCAGAGATCACAGATAACTACCCAGGCACAATCCTAGAAGAGGTTATGAAGCAAATAATTTGGAAATATATAGAAGCAAGCATCATCACAGTTCACTAAGAACAAACTAAGGCAAAGTAAACTTACTTCTATTTTTTATTGGATTGATGATTGCTAAACCCGAAGAATGTTGTGGATCAAGTGCCTCTCGATTTCAGCAAGTGTTTGATAATCTCTCACAACATTCTTACAGGTAAATGGTGGAGTGTATCTTGGATAAATTCACAGATGACACATTCAAGAGGGAGGTCTCCATTCTCTCTATCCTGAGTCAACTTGACCAAAAACAAGTTTTAATTAGGAGTTTCACTACAAAGGAGTGAGGAATCCAACAATTAACTACACAAACACAGCCCAGGATCTCCTAACCAAAGTTTCAGTTTTTCCAGAAGTATAAATAAGCCAACAGTGTAAAATCAATGATTAAAAAACAAAGTTTGTACATTTTTAGGTGGCATTATTACAATTAGAATGTCCAAAGGGTAAATAATAGTTCAGATTTAATCAGAGTATTCTGGGTTGGCACACCACACCCAGAGCATTATATTCTAGAAACACATTTTGCTTTGACAAAGAAGGGCGTGACTAGAGGAGAGTGGTCAGGATTATGAGGGACCTGTGACTATATGTACTGAATCTAAAACAGTGGGGCGTCTTAGTCATCTAGTGCTGCTATAACAGAGATACCATGAGTGGATGGTTCAACAAACAGAAGTTTATTCTCTCACAGTCTAGTAGACTAGAAGTTTGAATTCAGTGTGCCATCTTCAGGGGAAGGCTTTCTCTTTCTCTTGGCTCTGGGGGAAAGTCCTTGTCATCAATCTTCCCCTGGCGGAGGAACTTCTCAGTACAGGGACTGGAGTCCAAAGAACACACTTTTCTCCTGGCTCTTGTTTCTTGGTGGTATGATGTCCCCATGTTCTCTGCTAGTGTCTCTTTTACATCTCAAAAGAGATTGCCTAAAAACACAATCTAATCTTATAGAGTCCTGCCTCTTTAACCTAACTGCCACTAACCCCATCTCATTAACATTATAGAGATAAGATTTACAACACCCAAGAATATCACAAAATGGTGGACAATCATACAATACTGGGAATCACGGCCTAGCCAAATTGATACGTATCTTTGGGGGACACAATTCAATCCATGACTAACCAAACCAAAACCAAACCCATTGCCCAAGTTGATTTTGGCTCATAGCGACCCTACAGGACAGAGTAGAACTGCCCCACCAAGTTTCTAAGGAACTACAAGTAGATTTGAACTGGCAACCTTTTGGTTAGCACCATAGAACTTTACCACTACTCCACCAGGGTTTCCAATCCATGACTAGGGGTAGCAAAACTATTAATTTATTGCATATGCCAATCAAAACGAACATAGAAAGATCCAAATACTGAATGAAAAATCATTTGGCAACGCAAAGACACACACCATGCGTGCGCACACTTAAAGGGTTTGTTGCCCCAGACTCAGGCCTCCTTTTTCTCCAGGCCTGTGGGTGCACAGAGAGAGTTTGGGCATTCAGGCCTCCGAAGGCGTTTCATTCTAGCCTACGGTTCAGGTACCAGGAAATGGCGGAGGCCTAGGCTAGAAACTACCAGCGCCGGCACAAGCACGAAGCGGGGGCGGGGCGGCGGGCGGCGGGCGGCGGGCGGCGGGGAGCGGGGGCGGGGCGGCGGGGAGCGGGAGGCGGGGGCGGGGGCGGACTCGTGTTTCGAGGCCCGGGCGGCGTCGCGTCCAGCCTCGCGATCCCAAGGTTCCTGCACACCCCTAGGTCCGAGGCAGCCACGCAGACCAGCTATGGCGCTGCGTGCGGCAGTGTTCAGCTTGGACGGAGTGCTGGTGTTGCCCTCGATCGCCGCCGCCTTGGTTAGCATCGAGGAGACCCTGGCGCTGCCTAGGTAAGGACCTGGCGCCGCTGCCCTGTTCGGTGCCGGCTTTTGCCCTGCGCAAGTGGGTGCTTTCTACAGGGGGTGGACTCTGGCTGAAAAGTTACCTTTTGGGAGTTCCAGTACTTGTTTCAGATTGCTTTAGGGAGCCAAGTGAAAGGTTAAAATAATTAAAAAAAAAATACCATGCCTTTAAAATACCAGTCAATATAAGTCAATCTATTGTCTTTTTTTTTTTTTTAATTTTTATTGTGCTTTCAGTGACAGTTTATCAGTCAAGTCCGTCTGTCACACCTTGCTAAACCAAAAACCAAACCTGTTGCCATCGAGTGGATTCTGACTCATAGACCCTATAGGACAGAGTAGAACTGCCCCATGGAGTTTCCAAGGAGCGCCTGGTGGATTCAAACTGCCAACTTTTTGGCTAGCAACCATAGCATTTAACCACTGCCCCACCAGGCTACATACTCCCACTTGCTCTTCCCCTAATGAGACAGCCCACCCCCTCCCTCCACTCTCTGTTTTCATGTCCATTTCACCAGCTTCTAACCCCTTCCACCCTCTCATCTCCCCTCCAGGCAGGAAATGCCAGCATAGTCTCAAGCGTCCACCGGATCCAAGAAGCTCACTCACCAGCATCCCTCTCCAACCCATTGTCCAGTCCAATCCATGCCTGAAGAGTTGGCTTCGGGAATGGTTCCCGTCCTGGGCCAACAGAAGGTCTGGGGGCCGTGACCGCCAGGGTCCTTCTAGCCTCAGTCAGACCATTAAGTCTGGTCTTATGAGAATTTGGGGTCTGCATCCCACTGCTGTCGTGCTCCCTCAGGGGTTCTCTGTTGGCGTTCCCTGTCAAGGAAGTTGTCAGTTGTAGCTAGGCACCATCTAGTTCTTCTGGTCTCAGGCTGGTGTAGTCTCTGGTTCATGTGGTCCTTTCTGTCTCTTGGGCTCATAATTACCTTGTGTCTTTGGTGTCCTTCATTCTCCTTTGATCCAAATGGGTTGAGACCAATTGATGCTTCATAGATGGCCGCTTGCTAACGTTTAAGACCCAGATGCCACTCTCCAAAGTGGGATGCAGAATGTTTTGTTAATAGATTTTATTATGGCAGTTGACTTAGATGTTCCCTGAAACCACGGTCCCCAAAACCCCCGCCCCTGCTATGCTGGCCTTCGAAGCATTCAGCTTATTCAGGAAACTGCTTTTGGTTTAGTCCAGTTGTGCCGATCTCTCCTGTATTGTGTGTTGTCTTTCCCATCACCTAAAGTAGTTCTTACCTACTATCTTAATTAGTGAATACCCATCTCACACCTTCCCTCCCTCCCCACTCTCATAACCATCAAAGAATATTTTCTTCTCTGTTTATTTCTCAAGTGCTTATAGTAGTTGTCTCATACAATACGTGACCTTTTGCAACTGTGTGGAGAGCAGGCTAGCTGAAAGCAAGTGTACAAGCAAACAGCATGTGAAGAAAGGAGGTAAAGAAGATGATGCAACCTAGAGGAGAAAAACAACCTTATCAACAGAAGACACCGGGACCAACTAAGTCACAAACAAGGACTTAACAATACCAACCAAATGGGCTCAAAGAGCTCCAACTAAGTCATAAACAAGGATTTATCAACACCAACCAAATGTGCTCAAAGAGCTCCAATGTGTATAAAAGAAGGGACACTAAGACTCAGCTTTGCTTGGAGTCATAACCAGAGCGACCTTGGTCATACATTGTGGACTGGGAAGCAGTGGACTGTGGCAGCTCACCCAGGCTTACTCCCAAGTCCCAGGGACATTGCTAACTCAGTCATACGTTGCCGACTGGGAAGCAGTGGGCTGCAGCAGCTTGCCTGGGCTTACTCCCAAGTCCTAGAGACGTTGTCTATCTGGGTCATACGTTGAGGACTAGGGTCCAGGAGGTCAGGAAGAAGTGGACTGTGGCAGCTTGCCCAGGCTTACTCTCGATCTTCCTCCTAGTCTAACACACATTTCTTGTTGCTCTGCTATCTCAGTCATACGTTGAGGGTCGAGACTCAGTGAGCTAGGAAGCAGTGAGCTGCAGCAGCTCACCCGGGCTTACTCCTGGTTCACTCCCGACCCAATGCATGTTGCTTTGGCCATACGTTTAGAGCTAAGGGATAATAAGCCCTTGTGTTCAAGAGACATGACAGGAATCCGTGAGAGATTCTCGGGGATTGAGGCTGATTTGACATTCGAGCCATTGATGACGGCATGGTTAAGAGTGGCCTTGACCAGAAAACAACAAGGCCCAAACACCATCCTCGTTTGCTGTAAGCTTGCGTGCTTTCCCTCTCCTTTCCCCTGGTGAATTGAGATCACTGGCGTCCAGGGTAGCCAAGAAACCTCTGTACCTAATAACTAATAAAGACATTGTGGAAAGACACAGATCATTTGGAGTAGTCGATTGTGACCCCTTCCTCACGACAAACTGACTAATTTCACTCAGCGTAATGCTTTTCAGATTTGTCCATGTTATGAAGTGTTTCACGGATTCATCAGTTTTTTATCAATGCTTCCGTCTTTTTGCTATTGTAAACAGTGCTGCAGTGAACATGGGTATGCATATATCTGTTCGTGTAAAGGCTCTTATTTCTCTAGGATATAGTCCAAGGAGTGGGATTGCTGGATCTTATGGTAGCTCTATGTCTAGCTTTTTAAGGAAGAGCCAAATTGATTTCCAAAGTGTTGGTACCATTTTACATTCCCACCAGCCCTGTATAAGTGTTCCAATCTCTCCACAGACTCTCCAACATTTATTATTTTGTGTTTTTTGGGTTAATGCCAGCCTTGTTGGAGTGAGATGGAATCTCATTGTAGTTTTGATTTGCATTTCTCTAATGGCTAATGATTGTGAGCATTTCCTCATGTATCTGTTAGCTACCTGAGTGTCTTCTTTAGCGAAGTGCCTGTTCATATCCTTTGCCCATTTTTTAATTGGGTTATTTGTCTTTTTGCAGTTTTTGCAGTATCATGTAGATTTTAGAGATCAGGCGCTGATCAGAAATATCATAGCTAAAAGCTTTTTCCCAGTCTTTAGGTAATCTTTTTACTCTTTTGGTGAAGTCTTTGGATGAGCATAGGTGTTTGATTTTTAGGAGCTCCCAGTTATCTAGTTTTTCTTCTGCATTGTTAGTAATGTTTTATGTATTGTTTATGCCATGTATTAGGGCTCCTAACGCTGCCCCTATTTTTTCTTCTACAATCCTTATTGTTTTAGTTTTTATATTTAGGTCTTTGATCCATTTTGAGCTCGTTTTTGTGCATGGTGTGAGGTGTGGGTCTTGTTTCATTCTTTTGCAGATGGATATCCAGTTATGCCAGCACCATTTGTTAAAAAGACTGTCTTTTCCCCAATTAACTGACTTTGGTCCTTTGTCAAATGTCAGCTGCTCATATGTGGATGGATTTATGTCTGGATTGTCAATTCTGTTCCATCGGTCTATGTATCTGTTGTTGTATCAGTACCAGGATGTTTTGACGACTGTGGCGGTATAATAGGTTCTAAAATTAGGTAGAGTGAGGCTTTCCACTTTGTTCTTCTTTTTCAGTAATGCCTTATTTATCCAGGGCCTCTTTCCCTTCCATATGAAGTTGGTGATTTTTTTCTCCATCTCATTAAAAAATGTCGTTGGAATTTGGATTGGAATTGCATTAAGTCTATAGATGGCTTTTGTTAGAATAGACATTTTTACAATGTTTAGTCTTCCTGTCCATGAGCAAGGTATGTTTTTCCATTTATGTAGGTCTCTTTTGGTTTCTTGCAGAGGCGTTTTGTAGTTTTCTTTGTATAAATCTTTTACATCTCTCGTAAGATTTATTCCTAAGTATTTTATCTTCTTGGGGGCTACTGTATGTAAGTGATACTGATTTGGTGATTTTCTCTTTGATGTTCTTTTTCTTGGTGTAGAGGAATCCAACTGATTTTTGATGTTTATTTTGTATCCCGATACTCTGCTGAACTCTTCTATTAGTTTCAGTAGTTTTCTTGAGGGTTCTTTAGGGTTTTCTGTGTGTAAGATCATGTCATCTGCAAATGGAGATACTTTTACTTCTTCGTTGCCAATCTGATGCCCTGTATTTCTTTTATCTAGCCTAATTACTCTGGCTAGGACCTCCAGCACAATGTTGAATAAGAGTGGTGATAAAGGGTGTCCTTGTCTGGTTCCCGATCTCAGGTGGAATGCTTTCAGGCTCTCTCCCCATTTAAGATGATGTTGGCTATTGGCTTTGTATAAATGCTTTTTATTCTGTTGAGGAATTTTTTTTCGATTCCTTTTTTGCTGAGAGTTTTTATTCTGAATGAGTGTTGAACTTTGTCAAATGCCTTTTCTGTATCAGTTAATAACATCATGTGATTCTTGTCTTTTATCTATATGATGGATTACATTAATTGTTTTTCTAATGTTGAATCATCCCCCCATACCTGGTATGAATCCCACATGGTCATGCTGAATTATTTTTTTGATATGTTGTTAAATTCTATTGGCTAGAATTTTGTTGAGGATTTTTGTGTCTAAGTTCATGAGGGATATAGGTCTGTAATTTTCTTTTTTTGGGGGTGTCTTTACCCGGTTTTGGTATCAGGGATATGGTGGCTTCACAGAGTAAGTTTGGTAGTGTTCTGTCCTTTTCTATGCTCTGAAGTACCTTTAGTGGTAGTGGTGTCAACTCTGCTGAAAGTTTGGTAGAACTCTGCAGTGATGCCGTCCAGGCCAGGGCTTTTTTTGCTGGGAGTTTTTTGATTACCTTTTCAATCTCTTCTATTGTTATGGGTCTATTTAGTTGTTCTATCTCTGTTTGTGTTAGTTTAGGTAGATAGTGTGTTTCTAGGAATTCATCCATTTCTTCTAGGTTTTCAAATTTGCTAGAGTACAATTTTTCATAGTAATTTGATACGATTCTTTTAATTTTAGTTGGGTCTGTTTTAATATTGCCCGTCTCATTTCTTATTCGGGCTATTTGCATCCTCTCCTGTTTTTGTTTTGTCAGTTTGACCAGTGGTTTATCAATTTTGTTGATTTTTTCAAAGTACCAGCTTTTGGTCTTGTTAATTCTTTCAGTTGTTTTTTTTTGTTTTCTCTTTCACTTAGTTCTGTTCTAATTTTTATTATTTGTTTTCTTCTGGTGCCTAAGGGTTTCTTTTGTTGTTCTCTTTCTGTTTGTTCAAGTTGTAAGGATAATTCTTTGATTTTGGCCCTTTCTTCTTTTTGGATGTATGCATTTATTGATATAAATTGGCCTCTGAGCACTGCTTTTGCTGTGTCCCAAAGATTGTGATAGGAAGTGTTTTCATTCTCATTGGATTCTCTGAATTTCTTTATTCCATCCTTAACGTCTTTTATAATCCAGTCTTTTTTGAGCAGGGTATTATTGTTCAGTTTCCAAGTGTTTGATTTCTTTTCCTGTTATTGATTTCCACTTTTATGGCCTTAAGGTCAGAGAAGATGCTTTGTAATATTTCTATGTTTTGGATTCTGCTAAGGCTTGCTTTATGACCTAATAGGTGGTCTATTCTAGAGAGTGTTCCATGTGCACTAGAAAAGAAAATATACTTGGTTGCTGTTGGGTGGAGTGTTCTGTGTATGTCTCTGAGGTCAAGTTGGTTGATTGTGGCATGTAGATCTTCGTGTGTTTATTGATCTTCTTTCTGGATGTCCTGTGCTTCACCAAAAGTGGTGTGTTGAAGTCTCCTACTATTATTGTGGAGCTGTCTGTCTCACTTTTCAATGCTGATAGAGTTTGTTTTATGTGTCTTGCAGCCCTGTCATTGGGTGCATAAATATTTAATATGGTTATATCTTCTTGATGTATTGTCCCTTTAAGTATTATATGGTGTCCTTCCTTATCCTTTCTGATGGATTCAACTTTAAAGTCCATTTTGTCAGAAATTAATATTGCCACTCCTGCTCTTTTTTCATTGTTGTTTGCTTGACATATTTTTTTCCATCCTTTGAGTTTTAGTTTTTTGTGTCTCTAAGTCTAAGGTGTGCCTCTTGTAGGCAGCATATAGACGGAACTTTTTTTAAATCCATTCTGCCCCTCTCTGTCTCTTTATTGGTGCATTTAGTCCATTTTTTTCAGGGTAATTATGGATAGGTATGAATTTAGTGCAATCATTTTCATGTCTTTTTTGGTGTGTTGACAGAGTTTCTTTTTCCCACTTGTGTTTATGTGCTGAGTAGATTATCTTTATATATTGTCCTTTCCTCATATTTGTTGTCGTTGATTTTGTTTCTGCTGAGTCTGTATTTTCCCCTTGTATTTTATTTTGATGAGTATGACAGTTTGTCTTCTTTGTGGTTACCTTATCATTTACGCCTATTTTTCTAAATTTAAAACTAACTTTTATATCTTTGTATTGCCGTATCTTCCTCTCCAGATGGAAGGTGTGTGATTACATTTCTTAGTCCTTCTTTATTATTTTAATGTTGTCTTCTTTTATATAATAACATCGCCTTTACCCTGTGTTGGGCTTTTTTTTTTTAATCTTGCTTTGTTTTTTTGGATTTCCCTGTCTGGGATGACTTCTGGTTGCTCTGCCCAGCGTTCCAGCCTTGGGTTGATACCTGATATTATTGATTTTCTAACCAAAGAACTCCCTTTAGTGTTTCTTGTAATTTTGGTTTGGTTTTTATGAATTCCCTCAACTTGTGTTTATCTGGAAATGTCTTAATTTCACCTTCATATTTAAGAGACAGTTTTGCTGGATATGATTCTTGGTAGGCAGTTTTTTTCCTTCCATTTTTTTATCCAGTGCGAGACTCTCTGTCTCTTTATTCGTGCATTTAGTCCATTTACATTCAGCATAATTATAGATAAGTAAGTGTTTAGTGTTGTCATTTTGATGCCTTTTTATGTGTGTTGTTGACAATTTCATGTTTCCACTTACTTTTTTGTCCTGAGACGTTTTTCTTTGTAAGTTGTGAGATCCTCATTTTCATAGTATTTGACTTTATGTTTGTTGAGTCGCTACGTTTTTCTTGGCTTTTATTTTGAGTTACGGAGTTGTTATACCTCTTTGTGGTTACCTTAATATTTACCCCTATTTTTCTAAGTAAAAACCTAACTTGTATTGTCCTATATCGCCTTGTATCCCTCTCCATATGGCAGTTCTGTGCCACCTGTATTTAGTCCCTCTTTTTGATTATTGTGATCTTTTACGTATTGACTTCAATGATTCCCTTTTTTGAGCATTTTTTTTTAATTGATCTTAATTTGTTTTTGTGATTTCCCTATTTGAGTTGATATCAGGATGTTCTGTTCTGTGACCTTGTGTTGTGCTGGTATCTGGTATTACTGGTTTTCTGACCAAACAATTTCCTTTAGTATTTCTTGTAGCTTTGGTTTGGTTTTTGCAAATTCTCTAAGCTTGTGTTTATCTGTAAATATCTTCATTTCGCCTTCATATTTCAGAGAGAGTTTTGCTGGATATATGATCCTTGGCTGGCAGGTTTTCTCCTTCAGTGCTCTGTATATGTCATCCCATTGCCTTCTTGCCTGCATGGTTTCTGCTGAGTAGTCTGAACTTATTCTTATTGATTCTCGCTTGAAGGAGACCTTTCTTTTATCCCTGGCTGCTTTTAAAATTTTCTCTTTATCTTTGGTTTTGGCAAGTTTGATGATAATATGTCTTGGTGTTTTTCTTTTTGGATCAATCTTAAATGGGGTTCGATGAACATCTTGGATAGATATCCTTTCGTCTTTCATGATGTCAGGGAAATTTTCTGTCAGCAGATCTTCAACTATTTTCTCTGTGTTTTCTGTCCTCCCTCCCTGTTCTGGGACTCCAATCACATGCAAGTTATCCTTCTTGATAGAGTCCCACATGATTCTTAGGGTTTCTTCAATTTTTTAAATTCTTTTATCTGATTTTTTTTTCAGCTATGTTGGTGTCAATTCCCTGGTCCTCCAGATTTCCCACTCTGCATTCTAATTGCTTGAGTCTGCTCATCTGACTTCCTATTGCGTTGTCTAATTCTGTAATTTTATTGTTAATCTTTTGGTTTTCTGCATGCTGTCTCTCTATGGATTCTTGCAACTTATTAATTTTTCACTATGTTCTTGAATAATCTTTTTGAGTTCTTCAACTGTTTTATCAGTGTGTTCCTTGGCTTTTTCTGCAGTTGGCCTTATTTCATTTGAGATTTCATCCCTGATGTCTTGAAGCATTCTGTAAATTAGTTTTTTATATTCTGTATCTGATAATTCCAGGATTGTATCTTCATTTGGGAAAGATTTTGATTCTTTTGTTTGGGGGGTTGTAGAAGCTGTCATGGTCTGCTTCTTTATGTGGTTTGATATCGACTGCTGTCTCCGACCCATCACTAAGATTAAAAAAAAAAAAAAAGATATAGTAGTGATTTATTCTATATTTGCTCACTGAGTCTTATCTTGTTTTGTTTTCTTTCAGTATATGTGGATGGGCTACTAGATTGTGCTGTCTTGTTTGTAGTAGCCCTTGACTTACTTATGGCCAGCTGGTTTGGGCTGTTGCCAGATATATATGCCTGAGTCTATTCACCATTCTTGAGTAGAATCTGATTTTGGGTCATCAAGTGTGTGCTGCATCCTAACACCTATCCACCTCGAGAAGTAGTGGTGATAATTGTGTGCACCAGATTCTATTAGCAGCTGGGGTTCACACTCCGGGGGGGGGCAGGATGCTGACAGGCTTCCCCCAAGTGTCAGTGAGGTAGCTGTGTCTCTATTCCTATAGCACCTTGGTGGGAGGGCTCTGCAGCTGTACCTTAGGCCCCCAATGCAAGTACCTCTACCGATTGGTAGGTGTCACCCTCCTTAGACCCCTAAGGCAAGAGGCTAGGTGGTCTGGGGGGAGCTTCAGCCCTCAGTTCCCTGTTGTGGGTCAGTTAGGGCTTTGTTGAATAAGCAGAGATATCAGACCTGGGGAACTTGTTTTTCCAGTAAATCTGCTAAAAAAAATGCATTCAGATCCCTATCAGAACTGCCTTTGCATTTTCACAGCCACCTTGTTCCCTGTAAGGATGAAAGCCCGAGATTTGGATCATATATGCTTGGCTGGAGCTGGTTCTGTGTTTTTAGTCCAATTAGGGAAGTATTTTTGGTCCATGGGTTTTTTGTGGTTGCTTCTCTCAGGCTGGAAGAATGGGTTAGGAAAAGACCAAAAAAAAAAAAAGGGGGGGAGGGGGAAGCAAAGCCGCAGAGCCGGAGCTGTTCTCCCTCTGGCTCAGGAAATTCCAATGTTAATGAAGCTGCCCGGGAAGGGGAGGGGATGGTTCAGAAAAACAGCAGAGAGTAGCACCCCGGAATATAGCCAAAGTTGCTTATCTTGCTTGGGATGACTATTTTATCTGAGATTCCCGAGGGGCGTGTCGCCTATGTGTGCTGGCTGTCTGGAGATTGTCCCCGAGGGTCTGGCCCGCTGAAGCCGCAGTCAGATCCTCCGCTGCCAGTCCAAAGCCCAGCGTCAAGGTTCCCCTGCTGGGACGCTGCACTCCCGGCTCCAAAATCAGTCACTGCCTCCCTGGGACTCCTCGTCCCGCCAGCCGCGTCACCGCGCCGCCCCTGCGGACCAGCTGGGCCCCCTCCCGGGGTCAGTTCAGGGGGCTAGGGCTGCACCCTGTCTTTGCACTATCACAGATGTCGTGTTCAGCTCCCCTGCGCCCATTTCTAAGCCCGGCGCCAAGGTTCCCTGGCTGGGACGCGGCACTCCCAGCTCCAAAACCAGTCACTGCCTCCTGGGGACTTCTCCTCCCACCAGCCGCGTCGCCATGCCGTCTGCGCGGACCAGCTGGGCCCCCTCCCGGGGTCAGTTCAGGGGGGTAGGGCTGCGCCCCGTGTTTGCGCCATCACAGATGTCGTGTTCAGCTCCCCTGCGCCCAGTCCTAAGCCCGGCGCCAAGGTTACCTGACTGGGACGCTGGCTCCAGGCTCCGAAAATAGTCACTGCTTCCCCGTAGTTGTTCGTTCTCTGTCTCTGTCACTCAGGTCAACTCTTTAAATCTGTGTTTGTTGTTCAGGGTTCGTAGATTGTCATGTATGTGATCGATTCACTTGTTTTTCTGAGTCTTTGTTGCAAGAGGGATCCGAGGTACCGTCTCCTAGTCAGCCATCTTGGCCCCGCCTCCTTCCATTTTTTAAATATGTCATCCCATTGCCTTTTTGCCTGCATGGTTTCTGCCAAGTAGTCCGAGTTTATTTTTATTGGCTCTCCTTTGTAGGTGACTTTTCATTTATCCCTCGCTGCTCTTATAATTGTCTCTTTATCTTTGGTTTTGGCAAGCTTGATTATAATATGTCTTGGTGACTTTCTTTTAAGATCACCTTATGTGGAGTTCAGTGAGCATCTTCGATAGATATCTTCTTATCTTTCACAATATCAGGGAAGTTTTCTGCCAACAAATCTTCAACAATTTTCTCTGTATTTTCTGTTATCCCTCCGTGTTCTGGTACTCCAGTCGCTCGTAGGTTATTTCTCTTGATATAGTCCCACATGATTCTTAAGGTTTCTTCATTTTTTTAAATTCTTTTATCTGATTTTTCTTCAAATATATTAGTGCCAAGTGATTTATCTTCGAGTTCAGAAATTCTAGCTTCTGCTTGCTCGGTTCTGCTCCTCTGACTTTCTTTTGAGTTATCTAATTCTGTAATTTTGTTAATCTTCTGAATTTCTGATTGCTGTCTGTCTTTGGATTTTTCCAGCTTATTAAACTTTTTGTTATGTTCCTGAATGTTTCTAATTTTGTCAGTTGCTTTATCTGTGTGTTCCTTGGCTTGTTCTGCGTATTGCCTCATTTCCTTCCTGATGTCTTGAAGGGTTCTGTGTATCAAACTTTTGTGTTCTGCATTTGGTAATTCCAGGAATGCACTTTCATCTGGAAGATCCCTGGATTCTTTGTTATGAGAGCCTGCTGAGGTGATCATGGTCTGTTTCTTTATGTTACTTGATATTGACTGTTGTCTCTGAGCCATCTATAAGTTATTGTATTAGTTTATGCTTGCTTACTGTGTCGTAGCTGCTTGCTTTGTTTTGTTTTGGCATACCCCTATGGGTTGCTTGAGTGAGCTAGCTTGATTATTTTCACCTTTGGTGCTCTGGTGTCCTGTCCCCAGCTGGCTAGAGCTGTTATCAGGTATATCAGTCTAGGAGCCCATTCAGTTTTCTTGTATGAATTCAGCTCAGGTTTCCAGGTAGGTGACCATCAAGTGTGTGGTACAGGCTCTGTCCTACAGTCTTAGAGGGGCAGGGATGATTAGTGCATTTACCGGTATCTGATTGCAGCAGGGGGTCACACTGTGAACAAGGCAGGGGGCTGAGAACCGACCCCCATGTGTCTATGAGGAAAACATGTCTCTCTTCCCTAGAGTGTGCTGGTGGGTGCGTTCTGCAGTGGGACCGTGAGCACCCAAAGTTTTTGGTTGTAAGGACTGAGAGGTACTAGTTATCTTTGGACCCCTGTCACGGATGGCTCAGTGACCTGAGTGGAGCTAGCAGTCCTTAGGTACCTGCTGTGGGTAGGTGAGGACTTGTTTAATAGGCAAAGCAATGTCAAACGTCATACATCCACCTCTCCACCGCACAGCTGAAATGGTTGGAGTCTGCCAGCAAGGGCCTATTCTCCCAAAATAGGCCCACACAGGTCCATGCAGAAGGGAAAGGTGCTGAAGGTCCATGGATGGTTTTTGCCTGGACAGGAGCCGCTTCTGTCCTAAGCTCCCCCGGTTAATGGAGCTAGCAAATTATCTTTCCCCCCTAGTTGCAAATTTTTTCCTTCCCCAAGGCTGTGAGGATGGCTCTAGGAGCTCACTAGGGTCTATCTTAGGCACAGGGATGCAGCCGCTGAAGCTGGCTTGGGGGTGGGTGCAGTAAAATAGACACAAGTACTTAGCTTTTGCCGAGAGCACACCGTTCTCCTCAGGTTCCGGAGGTGTGAGTGGGCTTTGTGACTGTGTGGCTGGCTGCTTCTCCCTGAGGAAACTGCAGCCGAACGCTAGTACCAGCCCGCCACCGCCACCGCTCAGGGAATGGTGCCTGAGGGTTCTCCGTGATTCAGGTCCGGTAACTCTTCTCCACTTCTGAACGGCCCCTTCCTCCCCCTGCCCCTCAGTTCGTTGTCTAAGCTTGCCTTTGATGCTCAGGGCTCCCAGCTTGTGACAAATATACTTGTTTCACTTGTTTTTTCGGGTCTTTGTTGTAAAGAGGGCTCAATGGAAGCATCTGTCTATTCCGCCATCTTGGCTCCACCTCATGGTTGTAAATCTTTATGGAAGCAGACTGTCACAACTTTCTCCCTTGGAGTGGCTGGTGGGTTCGAACTGCTGATGTTTTGGTTAGCAGCCAAGAGCTTTATAATCCATTACTATTATTAGCTATTCTGATCCTCAGCCCCCATCAATCTAGCTCCTGTGTCCTTTTGATGATGTCCCCATTATCCTTTGAATTCCTTCTTCCTTTTTGGTGCAACAGGACGTTCCAGGCTCATCTTGTACTTACCTTACATCAACACTGAAATGAGCCATTTCTTCGAGGAACGCTGATTCATTTTCAGAGAGAGTGATGTTGCCAAACCAGGATCTGGGAGCACAGTGTACTCATTGCTACTGGCTTGTCTTTATTTCTAGTACCTCTCAATGGCCAGAGCTAGGAAATAGTTGTGGGTGGGGTGTGTGTGTTTGTGCGTGTGTGCATGTGTGTGTGTTAAAAAAAGTAAGTTCATATGATACCTTCAGTTCCCATCTAAAACTACAGGGTTCATTCTGGTCTTCCTCCTTTCCATGAATTTCCCTTCAATGATGGGAAACCTGGCTCTCATTATTCTCAATATGTTTACACTTTGTGCGAGTCTAGAATACACAAAAAGTAGTTTCAGGATTGCTAATCCACACCATTGTGGAAAGCAAATTTGCAAACCAGAGATTAAGGTTTCTTTACATTTCTTTTTATTTTTGAGGTAAAATTTACATGCAGTAAAATGCACAAATCCTAAATGTTCAATTCAGTGAGGTATGATAAATTACATATCTCTGGAATCTACACCTCCATGAAGACAGAGAACATTTCCATCATCCAAGAAAGGTCCCTTGTGACGCCCTCCATTCTAGTCAACCCCTCCTGCTGAGGTGACAGCCACTTTTTAAATTTTTTTTACTTCATCACTTTTTTCAGTTCTAAAATAGTATTTTCTTCTATATCTGGCTTCTTTCATAATATGTAATGTCTTTGAGATTCATCTATGCTGTGTATAGTTCATTCTTTTTTGTTACTGAATAGTATTCATTTGTATAAATGGACCATTATTGGTTTACCTGTTCTTCTGCTAATGAACATTTGGGTTGCTTCTGTTTTTGGCTCTTATGAAAACAGCTGCTCCGAAATTCTTGTACCTGCCTTTTTGTAGACATGTGTTCTTATTTCTCTTGAGGAAATCTCTCAGAGTGAAATTGATGTCCATAGGTTAGGTGTATGTTTAACTTTATAAGAAACTGCCAAACCTTTTTCCAGTATGGTTGCTCCATTTACCTTCTCACTTGGAGTGTATTAGTGTTCTGGTTGCTCCAAATCTTTACCAGAATTTGGTGTCAGTTTTTAAAAACTTTAGCCATTCTGCTGGGTGTAAAGTGATATCTCTTTGTAGTTTTTAGTTGCATTTTCCTACTGAGTAATGAGGTTGAGCACCTGTTAGCTATTCATATATCTCCTGTTATAAACTGTCAACTTAAGTCTTCTGTCCTTTTTTATTGGGCTGCTGTCTTTTTATTATTGATTTTTTTTCTTACAGATTCTTTTTTGGTTCATTTTTATAGCCGTACTTACTGAGAGTTCCCAATTTTTCACTCATTATGATCATATTTTCTTGTATGTGCTTTGCTTATTTATAATAGTGCCTTGTCTACCAATTCCCATGTCTGGGTAATCTTGAGTAGTTTCTATTGACTATTTTTTCTTTCGACAGCTTGTTTGGTAATTTTTTATTATATTCTGGGCATTTTGAATGTTAAATTGTAGAGACTGGATTCTTCTGAAGAATATTAATTTTTTTTTTAAAGCAGGCAGCTAACTTGGCTAAACTCGAACTTCAAACTTTATCTCTCTTGCTGTGATCAGCAGCTGGAACAGATTCATTCTTTCAGACTTCTAACTATTGCTTTTTGCTGGGCACCATGGAGTCTTCTGCATGTGTGCACACTTTGAGGGTTGGCTAAGGATCTGAGTGGAGTTTATATGCAGATTTTGGAACTCTCCCTTCTGTGTCTTCCTCGCTTATGGGATTTCTCCTCTTACAATGGTAGCCCCAGACTTTATCTTCTCACTTTTCATGCCAGGAAGATTGTGAATTTCTGATTGAATTCCAGCTACTCTGCACCATGTGGTCTAGAAAGTGCCCCCAGTTGCAAAACTTTATCTCCACTGCTGACCTTGAGTCCATTCCAACTCACAGCGACCCTGTAAGACAGAGGTTTCCAAGGCTCTAATCTTTATGGAAGCAGACTGCCACATCTTTCTCCTGCGGAGTGGCTTGTGCTTCAAACTACTGACCTTTTGATTAGCAACCAAGTGTTTTAACCACTGTGCCCCCAGGATCCCTTAAAACTGTATACAAACATGAATTTTACCCAGTGCTGCTCCACCCTGTTCAATTTCTGCCTCCTTTTGTTCACTGTCCAGTACCTTCACATTGTATATTTTTGTTTTGCCCAGAATTGATTATTGTTACTTACAAGAGGGTTAGTCTGATAGAAGTTACTTGCCCATATCAGAAATGAAACTCACGGTTTGGAGATATTGGTTCTCTGACTCAGAAATGGTAAATACTTCAACTAGCTTGCAATTCCAGTAGATTATAATTATTTCCCTGGAGCACTGATTATAAATCAGTGTCTGGACTCAGTGGGATAGGAGGTGGTGATAAGTATCAAGATCTGCTGGCGTGCAGAGGAGCGGCAGTGTGCATGTGTGCCATGTATGTGCCATCCTTGTATCTATCTAATGTCAGTCAGCAGGCCATGAGGGGGAGTCCCCATTAGGGGGAGGAAAAATATGAGGACAGTGGAGTGGGATCTTTAATATTCAATGTTGGGAAGTGAGAGGGTAATCAACTTTCTCTCTGTGTCTCCTACTCTTCAGGAGCATATGCAGGATTAATAAGAACTAATTTTTTTTTTTAAGGAAACTTTAAAAAATTAGAAGATGAGATTAAGAAAAATAAAAACTATATGTGCAGAATCAAAATCAGAAAAAAAAAGTCATTCCTTTTGAAGACTAGACATTAATAATAATAATAATACAAAGTCCTTTGGGGCAATGCTTTGTGCAAATGAGCTAAAGATAGCAATGACTGCATGTCTGGGCTTGATCTGCCCCGTAAGTGGTAGAGCTGGAAGCACCTCCAGTTGGAGTTTCTTCTAATAGGTGGTCTCCCATGAACCTGTTGACCTTTGAGGGTGTTTAGCATTTAGTTTATTATTTCGTGTCTCCAGCTGAATTGCTCCTTGAAGACAAAGAGCCCAATTTAAACTCATTCTCTTTCTCTCTCTCTTTTTTTTTTGCACTCCTCAGTCCATTGTAGGATGCCTGTCTAACAGCAGTTTTTCAGTGAACAGAAATAGTGTCTGTCTCCTACATGCAGCCATAATGAAGCCATCTGAATATTCATGATGTTGTTATTATTGTCTCTTTCTGTCTTCCAGAGGCTTTTTGAATGAAGTTTTCAAGAAAGGAGGCCCAGATGGTTCCAGTGCCCGCCTCATGAAAGGAAAGATGACATTTTCCCAGGTAAGAGGACACCACACAGACCCCCCTTGAGTGGGCATTCTTTGCATACACTGATTGTAAACTCTCTGAGGGTAGGGGCAGTGTCTTCTTCACCCACTTACCCCTTATAGTACTTAAGTCATAAGACTGACGTAGAAGAGGGGAGAAACAGAAAAAAGCATTTAAGACTATTATTCTTTGTTGTCTCTTTGGTCCAAGCAGAGGGAGACGTCCCAAGGACTGGGACATTTCTGAGCCCTCAAAGATCATTGCCATGGAATTAAAACAGCCAGAGTAGCTATATTAGGAGAGAGCCACTGGGTCTGTTAATTCAACAACTATATACTGGTTGGGCTTTGGAGTCAGACATCAGGGTTTGATTCATAGCCCCCATTTATGGACTATTTGACCAGATGCAAGTTACTTAACTCTTGAAGTCTCAGTTTTGCCATCTGTAAAATGGGGGTGATAATACTACCTATTCTGTAGGTTACTGTGAAGAATGGAAAGTAATTAGCACAGTGCCTGGCACGTAGTAATAAAAATTAGCTGTTATTGTTAATTACAACTGCAGTTTTTTTTTAACAAAGTATTTAATTAGAATCAAATGACTGAGCTCTCAGTACCTCTCTAAGAAAAAGGCCATTGAGAATTTACTCTGTAAGTACATATATAAAACATTCCAAATTAATTATTTTTGCATGTTTATATATTACAGCCACCCATCACAGGTCAGAGAACTTGAGACCCACCATAATAGAAAGCAGAAGCCTACTATGATGGCAAAGGTGGTGTTAATGTGGGGGTGTGATTAACTGCAAAGAAACCCAGTGCCGTCGAGTCGATTCAGACTCATAGCAACCCTATAGAACAGAGTAGAACTGCCCCACAGAGTTTCCAAGGAGCGCCTGGCAGATTCGAACTGCCGACCTTTTGGTTAGCAGCCATAGCACTTAACCACTACGCCACCAGGGTTTCCTGATTAACTGCAGTCACCTTAAAACGTGCATGCGCCTGTGTGTGCACACGCACACCTTGTGGCAGTTGGTGACTGAAAACTGTAATGATATTGTTAGGAATAAGCATTCGTCATGATTTAGTTGATAAAACATCAGCAGTGATTTTTTTTTGGAAGGTAAGGAGGAAGTGTTACATACTTTCAGGGGAATTTAGGGATTATAGAGTGAGTCTAGTAATTGCTATGAGAACTCGCATCCATTCAGACTCTTTTAGTGGCTTCTAGTTTTTTTTTTTTTTTAATAGTCTGTGTAGCTTCTAGGAAACTCGCATGGCTAGAGGAAGAGGCCTGAAAAAACAAATTATATCCTGATACACATGATTTGTCTTTAAGAAAGTCATATCTTGGGAATTAATGTCATCTTTTTTTTTTTTTACCTTTTTATTTATGTATACTGTATAAACAGAAGAGTACACAAAAGCGTACAGCCTGATGAATTTTCACAAACTGAGTACTGTATTTTTTCTGCAAATAACACGCCCATGTAAATAACGCAGTCACACATGTAACGTGAAGATAGCTCACTCACGAAAATAGCAAGGTTGGGGGTTGCGTGGCTGGAAAAAAACATATAATGTGAACGTTATTTGTGTAAAAATATGGTATACCTGTGTCACCAGCACCCAGATCAAGAAATAAAAACATTAGAGCATTGTAGACGCCCCTCTCTGCCCCTTCTAGCCACTACCCCTGCAAGAGTAACTGCCATCCCAATGGCTTCTAACCGTGTGTGTCAGTTTTGCCTGATTTTTGTACTTCATAGAAACAGAATCTGCAGATGAACTCTCGTATATCTGACATCTTTTTTTCAATGTTACATTTATGATATTTGTTCATGTTATTGCATATAGTATTTGTTGCATAGTATTTTATCATGTAAATATGCCATAGTCTATTCATTCATTCTGCTATTGATGAATGTGTGGGTAGTTTCCAGTTTGGGACTGTTCCAAAGACTGCTGCTGTGATAGTGTATAAATATATACCTCAACCTATCTATTCTGCTACTAGTGGGCAGTTTGGGACTCTTGTGAATTGTGCTGCTGTGAACATTTTTGTACACGCCTTTTGGTGAACATAGTTGATATTTCCATTGGGCGTGTGTCAGCGGCATTGTTGGGCAATGCATATGTTCAGATTTAATCAATATTGTAAAACTTTTCTAAGTGGTTGTACTAATATACAGCTCCCTATCAATTCACTTTTACAGTGGGTGCCTCTCATGGAAGAAGATTGCAGGAAACATTCTGAGGCCTCTGGAATCTGCCTCCCAGAGAATTTCTCTATAAATCAAATATTTGGGAAGGCGATTTCAGCAAGAAAGATCAACCGCCCTATCTTTCAGGCAGCTCTCACTCTCAGAAAGAAGGGTAAGGTTCAAATATCAGTCACTCTGACCCGACTACATTGGAATCCTTGGTGTGGGGGGTGGAGTTTAGGTCAATATACAGGTAAATGTGTTCTGAGATCCCAGATCTTCTCTGACTTGATGGAAAGCCATTCTTAAAACCTGACTCCAGGGTAAGTTTTATCAAATGACAAAAAAGAAAAACCAGCATTATCAAAATAGCTGTAAAAATGAAGGAATTGTATTTAATAAAGGAATTTAAACCAGTGACTGCCTTGTCAGCAGAATTTCTCCTGATGACCAGATGGGACTAGTAATGACCTGAAAGAAACTCTTGTCCCAACCTCTTGTCACAGTGATGAAAAAACAAGGCCGTTTAAGCAACTATAATATTTTCAGGCCTCTGGGGGTCAGAGTGGGTGAGCTATGAGCTGGCTGACACAGGTTCAAATGATGCCAAAGGTCTAGGACATGAGATCATATTTGTCCAATAGGCAGCTGTTTGGTGTCAGTGTCCGGCTTGTCCTTTTACGCACATTAAAACCATTCTACCCTCTCCCCAGTAGACTTGCCCAGGTTGTGGCTAAACCATCCACTTCCCTAATTTCTCACTCATATTAGTATCACTGTAGACTCACCTGTGTCTTGTTTCAGGCATTGCCTGGTTCTTGCCCTCACTTGTTAAGCAGATAAAGCCAGGAGATTCTCTGTTTTCATTTCTCTAGTTTTGGCAGGGGGAAGCAGGCCGCGAAACCACTGCAGGTGTTTGAAATATAGCAGAGCAGACTTTGCCATAATATGGCACAGTGGCAGGAGCACTGAAGTGGAAGTCTGCAGGCCCGGGCCCGAGGCCTGGTTCTGCTTCACACTCACTGTGTGACTCTGGGCAGGCCATGACTTGTCTCAGTTTCTGTTTCCTCATCTGCAGATCTGGGATAGTGAGATACGCCCTGCCTACCCAAAAGGTGGTGCGGATCAGATGAGCTGATGAATGTCAAAATGCTTTGATGCTCAATTGTAAGGGATTAAGGGACCATAGTGTTTTAATCTGGGCTTCTGAAAGCCTTTAATGTGTACACTTAGGTCATTTTCAGGTCTCGTGTCAGGAGATGCATATAGGCCAAGATGATTCTTTTTCAGTTTGTCACTTGAGAAGCTGGATACCAGGAGATCGATGTAAGTGAGCAAGACCCCACCTGGCTCCATTTTAGGGGCTGCCTGTGGGGCATTTTGAGCTTCTCAGAGCAAGGTTCTACGATTCACTGGTGACTTCTCATTCAGGATTTACAACCTGCATCCTCACCAATAACTGGCTGGTTGATAGTGCCCAGAGAGGCAGCCTGGCCCAGCTGATGAGTGAACTGAGGCTGCACTTCGATTTCCTGATAGAGTCATGTCATGCTGGAATGGCCAAGCCTGAGCCTCAGATTTACAAGTTGGTACTGGACACCTTGCAGGCCAACCCCAATGAGGTAAGTAGAAGTTGCCTTTAGGTCAGTAAGAATGTACCAGAGATATTGAAGCCAAAGAGAATTTGAGGGGGTGGGGTAAGGTAAAGTGCCTAGCAGGACATTTCTATGTCCAGTGGAAGGTTCTGCTTCATCCAGACTAGGACTTCTTCCAAAGGACTATCACACATCCTTTTAGTCCAGGAAGCCTTACCATCTGGCCCGTTTCTGTGGCTCTTACAGAATCTTGGTTAAAACAGGCATCGTAGAAAGCTGCTAGTCCAGCTGTCTCTGTTTACTTAGGAAGAAGCGGGACCTTGGGAGACTTTGCCAAGGCTACAGAGTAGTCCTGATCACCCCACCAAAGAATGAGGAGTGATAGAATTCAGAACTGCAGCAGTCTCCTACCAGTCAGCACTACAGCCCTAGATCCTGCCTTTCATACCGTCTCCAGACTACTTAATCTAACACACTGTTTTTGTCTTGTTCCTCTAATTTTCGAAAAGGCGATTGGACCAAGTTTAAATTCCTTTCCCTGACATTTCTGACGCTTTCTTGCTGACTCCACCTCTCCCACAGGCTGTTAGGTCAAACCCTGAGAACTCCAGTCATTGGCACTCCTTGTCACGGCAGTCCGTTTCTCCTCTTGGACTTCGCTTCTGCCCTTCTCAACGCTTGCGATATGCTTTCTGTCAATGCTTTGAATTTAAGGAGGTTCTTAAATATAACAGTCTTTTTATTTCCAGAGTTTGGATTAGATGAGCAGTTCATAATTCTAGGCCTGCCCTTTTCCAAGATTTTAAATAAATTCACCCATGCTTTCTTCTGCTAATTTCAGGATCTTTACTTACTTTTAAATCTTTGATTTGTCTGGAATCTATTTTGGGATAAGATGTGAAATGAGGATCCATTTCCTCCCCCCCCAAACAGTTAACTGGTCAGACCCACATCGTTCTTCCTCACTGTTTGGGCTTGACACCTTTATTATAAGCTAAATTCTCATTTGTATTTGGGTCTGTTTGTTTTGTAGTACCAAACTATTCAACCTTTTATAGCTTCATGATTTGTTTTCTTATCTGCCCTCATTACTGTTCTCTTCCAGACATTTTTTTTTTTTGCCTATTCATAACATGTAGATTTTTCCAGGTGAATTTCAGTGTTATCTGGACACGTTTATATTGTCTTTTGATCTTGCTGTTTCAGGATTTAGGCTGAAATAAATAAGTGTATGTGGGGACATGTTTATTTATCTGTGTGTTTATATATATACACTTATGTAGTAAAATATTTTTAATTTTAAAAATGAATAATTATGCTGAAGGAAAATCATTTGTAATTTCATCATCCTAAAATAACTACTGTTAGCATTTTAATGGTTATTTTCCCTCGTGCACGCATTTGTCTTTTATAGAGGTAATACTAGTATACATGCTATTTTGGGCTCAGGTTGTTTTCTTAGATGACACTGAGGCTAATCTGAAGCCAGTCCGTGATTTGGGCATGACCACCATCCTTGTCCAAGACACCGATGCAGCCCTGAGAGAACTGGAAAAAGTAACCGGCATGCAGGTAATTTTAAGTCTGAGCTGACCTGAATTTCCAGTAACTCATATGTAGTTTATGTACATAAGAGGCAAGATAGGTGAGAGGATAACTCAGTGTATGTGAAGGTCATTGGTCGTGGTTCCAAGGGCACCTCTCAGATGGACTGCCATCACCCATCACACTCATCATGGCATCAGCATGGTGTCTTGGGACACTGAAGGCAATTTCTTTCCCTTCACCCAGCTCACAAGGAACAGAAGCTCTGAGAGCAAGGACGTATATAGTCTTAGTACCAGAATCCAGGAACCAAGACAAGGATGGTGGCTTTCAAAGCCATCTCAACCTTATTATTTTTTTCTTTTTAGCTAACCTCAGCACAACAAATTCTAACCACTCTGCATGTATTAGCTCAGTTATTCCTGATAATAACCGTATGAAGTCAGAATGAGCACTGTCTCCCAATTGTTGTTGCTGCTGTTGGGTGCCTTTGAGTCAATTCTGACTCATAATGACCCCATGGGATAGAGTAGAACTGCGCCATAGGGTTTTCTTGGCTGTAATCTTTACAGAAGTAAATCACCAGGTCTTTCTCAAGTGGAGCCACTGGGGGGGTTTGAACTGCCAACCTTTCAGTTAGTAGCTGAACGCTTAACCATTGCTCCACCAGGGCTCCTTCCAACCTTATTTTTTAAAGTAACTATTGAGAATTTCTGAAAAAAAATCAGCCATTGAAAACACTATGGAGCAGAGTTCTACTCTGACATACCTGGGGTCGCCATGAGTTGGAATCGACTTGATGGCAACTGGTGGTCTGTTGAGAATTTACCTGATAGACCTACATCAGTGCGGCAAAGCATACGTCCACCCTGGCCTGGACTGGCCTGTCACTCAAGCAGTGAGCATTTTTGTTCCGCTGTGGTCACTCCCTCGGGGGGTCCAGAAGGGAGCTTCTGCAGTAAATGTTGCAAGTGTCACACACAAGGATGGAAAGCCCTTAACAGTGGCCTAGGGAGCTGCCAGAGGATGAGCTGCTCCACCAGAGCTGAGACACCTCATTCTTTTGAGTCTGTCTAAGATCAGTGTGATGTTAGTCGAGTCTAGGAGGGACTGAGTTGCACAAGCCTTTTCAGTAGAGCAGCGCCCTGGCAAATGTCAGCACGTGGGGGAGGAGGGAGGGAGGCGCCACATACTCCGTCAGGCTTGCACAGTGCCCAAGACTTCCCAGCCGTTTCTCAAAGGGGACAATTTACTTTGCTTCTTTACTGAATAAGATGTACATGTAGTGACTTCACGATCTCAAAGCATCTTGCCCAGACTTGTCCTCTGAAAGTCTAGAAGCCTCACGCAGCAGAGAGGAAGGTGCAGTGGCCTCGGAATCAGAGCATCCATGGCCTTGTCTGGTCTCTCGCACACACTACTTTGTCACCTTGTCACATCTGAGCCACAGGTAGCTTATCTCTAGAATTGGGGTAGGTCTTTATACCTGGCCTGTAAAATAGGGAAAGAAAACCGTGTCCCACCTCTCTTCTCAGGAGTATGGGGAAGATAAAAGGAAAAACGGGAACCACTCCTTTTTAAACAGGGAAAAGCTTTACTCTTGCCTCACAGGAGGCTGTGGAACTCGGTCGTGAACAGTCTGTAAACTGTAGGAACAAACAGAATCATTCAGGTAGAATACCACCACCTTCCCCACCCCTGGAAGCTGTAGGACATCCCTTGGTTTGTGGCCTAGGAAGCTAGAGGCATCTCTGGGGGAGGACCCTAAGGTCAGATTAAAAAAAAGGACTCATTGCCACCCCATCCCCACCATGCTGAGTCCCTCCTGCCAGACCCTGGGTCCTCTCTTGACTCACCTTCTGATCCCCTTCTTTGATCCCAGCACGCTCTCTGATGTTTAAAAGGGAGGTAAAATTTATAGTTTACCTCATTTTAAAAATCACTGGGTAAGTAAGGAGAGCCGTTTCTTTCTTAGGTCGCACCTTCAGGACTAAAGACAAGAAATTTAACAGTAGGATTCACTAACATGTCCAACAACAGGTTTTGGTTGTAACACAGTGTTCACCTATCTGTATCTGGCATCCTGTCCTTGGTTATTTTTGCCTCAGGGAAACTGACACCAATAAGTTACAGAGCCATCCTTAAGAACTCGTTGTGCAGGAATGTTCCTGTCTACTTAGATGTTGTGTAAACAGCGTGTCATGGATTGAATTGTGTCCCCAAAATGTTTATCTGCTTGGCTAGGCCATGATTGTGTGGTTGTCCTCCATTTTGTGTTGCGATGTAATTGTTCTATGTGTTATAAATCCTAATATCTGCCTGTGGTTAATGAGGCAAGATTAGGTTATGTTAAAGAGGATCAGGGTGGGATGTAACACCCTTACTCAAGTCACAACCCTGATCTGGTGTAAGAAGAATTTCCCTGGGGTGTGGCCTGCTTCACCTTTTATCTTATAAGAGTTAAAAGGAGAAAGAAGCAAGCAGAGAGAGAGGGACCTCATTATCATCAAGAAAGAAAAGCCAGGAGCAGAGCGCATTCTTTGGACCTCAGGTCCCTGTGCTGAGAACCTCCTAGACCCAGGGGAATATTGATTGCAAGCACATGGAGATTTCTAAGGAATGCCAGGCCGACAGATATTGAAAGGAGACAAAGACCTTCCTATTAAACTGTGAGCCGACAGAGAGAGAAAGCCTTCACCTGGGGCTGGCGCCCTGAGTTCAGACTTCTAGCTTCCTAAATTCTGTGAGAATACATTTCTGCTTATTAAAGCCATCCACTTGTGGTATTTCTGTTATAGCAGCACTAGATGACTAAGACAGAGGGGTTAGTCTAAACCCTCTGTGTCTCCAGGGCATAGAACTGGGACCTGCAGGTGGAAGGCACAGGGAGTTAGATTTGGGCTGACTGGAAGGAGAAGCCTTTCAACAGAGCCATGCCATAATGGAATGGCTGCCTCGTGAGCTTTCCATTCCTGGCAGTGTCCAGTATGAGCTTGGGTGACCATGTGAGGAACTCCTATAGAAAGGAATTGTATTAGTTAAAGTGCAGAAATCTTAGTGGTTCAAAACAAGTGCTATTTAATTTTTGCTTTTATCATGTTCCATTGGTGGTGACCTGGGAGCTTTGCTTCACGCAGTCATTCAGATACCCAGGTTGATGGAGGACCCACTGTCTTCCACGTATGGTTTCCAAGGTCATGCCAGACACCAGCTGGAAGATGGGGGAAAGAGAATGTAGAGAAGCTTGCGGGAGGCTTTACTGGCCAGGCTCATTATTCTTCTGTCTGCGTTCCATTGGCCAGTACTCAGTCACATGATTCCACCAAACTGAAAGGAGAGCTGGGAAATGTAGTCTAGCTATGTGCCCAAGAACAAGGGGAAATGGATTGGTGACCAACTAGTCAGTCACCAGTGGGACTTGGGAGTCCCAAAGATGGTCTCTGAGGTCTCTTCTAGTGCCAGAGTTCTCAAGTTTTGTAAACTCACCATGAGAACTCTTCATAGAACGAAGCTGCAGCCATCTCTCTCACTGTACCTTTTGTATTTTCAGCTTCTCAGCACCACAACCCCTCTACCAACCGCATGCAAGCCAAGTGACATGAGCCATGGGTATGTGCCAATAAAGGTAAGCACTGTCTTTCAATCAACTTAGTACTCACTGAACAGGTCACCTAACGTGACCACCCCACCACTCTTCCCAGCAGAGACATTTCTCAAATATTAAGGTCAGTTGAACATTCCCACTTAAAGGGAAAACAGCATTTCCCAAACAAGTGTCATTCCTCAGAAATTGGCAGAAGACATGGACCTGGCCTTAGATTTTGTAAAGCGTTATGACCGATATGGTCAAGCCCCCACAGAACAAGAGACCATATGGGGTTTTGAGTGACATGGGGTGCTAATGCATGTGAGTGTCTGGTCTGTGTTTGGGGAGAACATTTTTTTCATTGAATAGGTATTTATTGAACACTTGCTTTGTGATACACACAGGTCAGGTACTAGGGATACAGTGATAAGCAAGGCATACCTCTCCTCAAGGGCCCCACAGTGAGGATAAAGAGTGGAAAAAGTAATTAAAATGCAGAGTAGTCAGTGCTAAGACAGGGCCACGTGCAGAGGGGGCCGTGACTCCTGACCTGGCCAGGGAGGTCTAACCCAGCCTGCTCATACAGAGCATGAGCTTTAGAACTTCTTCACTGGTTCACATTGGGCTCTCTCCTCATTTGTCATTGGACCTATTTAAATGGAAGTGACTTAAAGCTGTGGGTCACCTCTAAGTAAAACATGGCAGCATAGTCATGTGGTAAAGAGGACAAGCTTTGGAGTCAGATATACCTAGTTTGAATCCTACCTTTGCCAATTACTGATTTCATGACCTGGGGTAAGGTTCTTACGCACTCTGAGCCTCACTGTACACACCTTAGAATGAGATGACAGTAATGCCTTCCTCATAAGGTTCTTGTGAAGATTAAAAGAAATACTGTATATGAACCACAAGGCACAGTACCTGACACCACCCAATGGCTCAAAAAATGGTAGCTAATGAAGAGGAGGAAAAGAGCCCTGGTGGCTCATATGATTAAGCACTTGGCTGCTAACCAAAAGGTTGGCAGTTCGAATCTACCCAGTGGCTCAGTGGGTGAAGGACCTGGTGATCTGCCCTTCCAACTGTTACACCCGGGGAAACCCTGTGGTGCAGTTCACATAGGGTTGCTCTGAGTCAGAAGTTGACTCGATGGCACCTAACAACAATGAAGAGGAGGGGGGGTGACCTCAGGTGTGCGTGCTGGCTGTGGACACTCATGGGCGGAGCTGCTGCCCTGGAGATGATTGTTATTAGATGCCCTGACTCATGGTGACCCCATGCACAACGGAACAAAATGGTGTCTGGTCCTGCGCCATCCCGTAATGGGTTGCTGGTCAGACTTTTGTGATCCATGGAATTTCCATTGGCTGAGTTTCCGAGGCAGACCGCTGCTAGGCCTTTCTTCCTAGTCTGTCTTAGGCTGGAAGCCCACTGAAACCTCTTCAGCGTCACAGCAACACACAAGCCTCCACTGACAGACAGGTGGTGGCTGCACGTGAAGTTTATCGGCTGGAAATCGAACTCGGGTCTCCTGCGTGACAGGTGATAATTCTGTCACTGAACCACACTGCCCCCGTCCTTGGAGGATAACCCCACAGATACGTATTGAGTACTTACTATTTGCTAGGAACAGCAAGAAATACTGAATTAAATGTAGTATCTTCTCTGACTCAGGAATTTCATAGTCTAGTGACCAGAGAAACACATTCATAACCAAGGTGTAACTGCTGTAACAAACTGCCCCAGAATTTCAGTGGCTTAACACAAACTTTGTTTCTTGCTTATACATCCCAGAATGAGGCTGTAATTGACAGCAGTGCCCAGAGTGCTCGGAATGGGCTCTGTGAGGGGAGAGGCAGCAACCACAAAGGTTCACAACATGAAGTGAGCATCAAAGGATGAGTAGGATTTTTGATAGTAAGAAAGGACTTTCTGGTAGTGAAAGCTGTTGGCCAATATCACTACAATCCTTCCTGTAATCCTGGGTATTTGTGAAGGGAGTGAACTCTTAATAAGAAGGTACATTTAGATCTCTGGTAATCTCTGGTAGTGATGGGAAGTGAGGGTGCTTTGCTTGGAGCTGGGGTCTGGAATGTAACTAACCTGGGGTCTTAACACTATGGACGGGGTTCATTCTCGTAATACTGTTCATGCTTGAGTATCCAGCCAGTTTCAAAATATTTTCATTTGACCTTGATCAGAGCTGCTTTACTACCCCATCTCACTGTTATTAGTTGCCATTGAGTTGGTTCTGACTCGTGGTGACATTATATGTAACAGAATGAAATGTTGCCCAGCCCTGTGTCATCTTCATGATCATTGGCATGTTTGAGTCCATTGTTGCCGCTGTTGTGTCAGGCTGTCTCATGGGGGTTTCCCTTGTTTTGGCTGACCCTCTGTTTTACCAAACATGGTATCCTTTTCTAGCGATTGTCTTTTCCTGATAACATGTCCAAAGTAAGTGAGCTAAGGTCTCACCATTCTTCTGAGAAGAAACAGCTACAAACATCCATGCTTCACCCTTTCTAACCACACCCCAAATTTAACAGCTGAGGCAGTGAACTCATGGGGATCCCCAACTGAGCCCAGGGTTTCAGGGTGCTGTTGCATTGCCCTCCAGATGCTTTGCCAGCACACTGAATCCTCATGTAAACCAAACTGGGTTGTTAATAGATCTTTCCTGTTTGCTGACTTTATGGTAATTTTATTAAAATAGAGTTTATAGGAGGAGAAAGTACATATATTTGCCGAGCTTCTCAGTTGAGTGAAATTTGAAGTATCAAGAGCGAGCCTTTTAATTAGGATCTATGTTAAGCCTAATTAGAATCATTTGATTGGGCATAAACACTACAACAATTTTTAATACAAGGAGTGTAAAATTTAAAAAGAACTTTGCCAAGTGCTAAAGGGAAGACTCTGGGACATAGTTCAAAAAACAGATTGTAATCTGTAAAATGGTTTGTGCAATTTTAGCCTGGTGTTTTCTTGAGCAAAATAACTTGTGAATCTTGAAAGAAAATTCCAGTTTGAAACACCAGCTTGTAATAGTTTTACCCATTGAACCTGTTGCCTTCGAGTCAATTTACGACTCCTAGTGACCCTATAGGACAGAGTAGAACTGCCCCATAGGGTTTCTAAGGCTGCAATCTTTAGGGGAGCAGACTGCCGCATTTTTCTGCTGTTGAGTGGCTGGTGAGTTCATACCACTGACCTGTGGGCCTGCAGCCAAGAACTTAGCCACTGTGCCATGAGGGCTCCTTGTAATAGTTTTAGATACAGCCAAATAGAATTGTTGCAAATGAATTTCTATAATATGACTCCTATTATGGTCAATTTATTTCCATTACAAAGTTGGTAATATATACTTTCCTAGGAAGAAGAGGGTGCTTTCATTATATAGAAGGAGCCCCGGTGGTGCAGTGGTTAACTGAAAGGTCGACAGTTCGAACCCACCAGCTTCTCTGTGGGAGAAAGATGTGTCAGTCTGCTCTCGTAAAGATTAAAAAAAAAAAAAAAGCCTTGGAAATCCTAGTTCTACTCTGTCCTGTAGGGTTGCTATGAGTCAGAATTGACTGAACAGCAATGAGTTTTGATTATCTGTTGCTTTAGTTTGTTTGCTTAGACCCCACTGTACTAGTTGGGGTAGACTAACTACTGTAACAAGCAACCCCAAACTCTTCAGTGGTCTAACACAAAGTTTGCTTCTCGCTTGCACTATAGTCCAATGCAAGTCAGAGTGGGCTCTCTCCACAGTCTCCTCCTCTGTACAGGCTTGAGTATCCTTCCTCAAGGTCCAACCCATTCAGCTGGAAAAGAGAGGGAGAGTCAAGCGTGGGAGGTTTGTGTGGGCCCTGGAGCATAGCACACCTTTCTTCTGCTCACATTCCACTGGCTGGAACTGAGTCACATGGCCATACCAGGGGCCTAGGAAGTGTCACCATGTGCCAGGAAGAAGAGCAGAATGCGGACATCAGTGAGCTCTGGCAGTCTGCCACATCTGTCCAGCCCCTGGAAGGACTAGAACTGTAGCAAAGCTTGGAAAAAATTACACATTTAAGAGGCTAAACAGCTTTTAATGAAATAATCACAGTATTCAACACATTAATATGGCACAAAATCAGCCTCCAGTCAAAAATATTGAAAACAGATATGTTAAACAGCACCAGAAACTGACGGTATAATGGCCTTTTAGAGAGGAAGGCAAAGTTTTTTCATCTTTTTGTTTTCCACAGTATCATAATTTGTTCAGGCTTCTAGTTTTCCAAAGAAAGCCACCTGTTTTGTTGCACGGTTTTGGGTAGTTTTCTCTTCTTGGACATCTTCATATAACACTGGGCTCTTTAGCTTGGAAAGCTAGGCTGTGCAAGATTGAGCAACCGACTAGAATGCTGGCTTATAGTGACCTACAGAAGAGAGCGGGTACCTGGTCCACCAGCTGGAGGCTGATCATCAATGTCCACTCCACTCTCTCCTACACAGCCGGGGGTCCGTCTGCACTTTGTAGAGCTGGGCACCGGGCCTGTGGTGTGCCTCTGCCATGGTTTTCCTGAGAGCTGGTTCTCCTGGAGGTACCAGGTGAGGGAGACTGAGGGAAGGTGCACCTCAGTCAGGGGAAGGTGAGGGGAAAGCCTAGATGGCCTGGGCCAGCCTGTAATGTCCATTAGAAATGTAAGAAGCCGAAACCTTTCAGTGGAGCTTTGCCTCCAGAGCAGGTCCATGATGCCTGAGACCATGATCACTCCAGACCTCAGGGGAGTGTTGGTCCATAAGTCACCTTTGCAGGTTAGGAAAAGCAACCTTTTTCAAGACAGTCTATGCCACCTGCTGGGAAATCTTTATAATAATATACAGATCTACAAGGTCTGTGCCAGGAAAGGTGCCCTCTTAGATGTGGCATTGTATGCAGTGCACAAACCTCACTGCCATCATACATGGTGCCCTATCCAGACAGTCTCATTCCAGCCCCACGATGAGGATACCAGGTCATGCCATGCGGCAATTTGGACTGAGCCATTAATGGAGCAGCGGGGTAGAGGGTAGCCGAGAGGGTGTGTCAGCAAGGGACTGACCAGACACTCCAGTCTGTGCCTGAACTGTTTGTTTTCTAGATCCCTGCTTTAGCGCAGGCGGGCTACCGGGTACTTGCTGTGGACATGAAAGGATATGGAGAGTCCTCTGCTCCTCACGGTGGGTGGATTCTCTTGTCATTCTGTATGGGTCATGCCTTCTGTCTGACCTCCCCACTTACTCTGTGCTGCCCCTGGTCCCAGGTCAGAGCAGGTGGCAGTTCAAGGCCTCCAGATAGAAGGGCTTGACTTTACCCCCTCTGCTCGAGTGTCTTGTATCTCTGCACATTTGGCCCCAGATGTCCCTGATTTCCACACAATGAGTAGTCAGCCCGTAGCCCCAAGGGAGCCCCCTGCTGGACAGTGAGGGTGTAGGCCAGATTCTCAACGCAGTGTCTTTGGATCCCAGAGGTCCCTAGGTGGCTGAGATGATTTACACTTTTTTTTATTAACCTAAAGGTTGACAGTTCGAACCCAACCAGCAGCACTGAAGGAAGGCCTGGCAATCTGCTTCTATAAAGATTACAGCCAAGAAAACCCTATGGAGCAGTTCTACTCTGTAACACATGGGGTTGTCATGAGTTGGAATTGACTCCGTGGCAGTCGGTTTGGTGTTTGGATGGATCCCGGGGGAGTCTATCCAAGGATGGGCTTCAGAGGATTTCTAAACCCCTGAACCATGTGTGGATTTGTAAGCGTTTTCCTGTGGAAGAGAATCCGTTGTTTTTATCAGTTTCAGAGGGGTTCTCAGCCAAAATACGTTAAGAACCATGAGTATGGAGGCAGGAATGTGACACAGCCTGGCGAGCAGCAGGACCCCTGACCTCTACAGGTCTCTGTGATGCAGGGAACAGCTGAGCCATCTGCTGCCCCCTCTCCCCCTTCTAAGGTATTTTCCCCATTTTTACATCAAAATGTCTGGCTGTGTTGAGTATGAAGTCAGCTGACGTGGACTGGATCTCACATGGACCAATTACATATCTTGCGCAGTGGTTCCCTAAATGTGACGACTCAGTGGCTGTTTCCTGCCTCCTGAATGATTCAGAAGCATGTTTCACAAAAGGAAAACCTTCAGTTCAAGCATTAGAAAGTCATCTAATAGTTGAATTGTTTTTGTTTTTACAAAAAAGTCCTTTTAGTTTGTTGATATATTTTCTGTTATGTGAATTAAACATATTTATTTTTAATTACAGAAATAGAAGAATATTCCTTGGAAGTGTTATGTAAGGTAAAAAGTATCTTCAGGTAACTCTGTAACATCTTTTCAGTCTTGGTGTTTTCATTGATACAAGCCAGAAGCTGGGTGTCCATTTAAACCCTAGGGAAACAGCATTTCATAGCACTTGGATATACATTCTTACTGAAAGTTGAGTTGATATTTTAAAATGATAACCAGAAGTTATGAGGCATTTGCTGTATGTCAGGTACTGCTCTCAGCATTTTACAGACCAGGAAGCTGAGCCCTAGGGAGGTAAAGTAGTTGCAGCTAGTGAGTGGTAGAGTTAGGTCTGGCCCTGCAGTCCAGCACCCACATCCTTGCTTCAGCTACTCCACTTAATGACCTCTCCATCCTGTGAATTCTAAGCACATTATTTTTGTAAAGAGGTTGTTTGCCAGACCTGCGGGGTTAGTTTATAAGGATTATAGCCAAGAAAACCCTATGGAGGGCTTTCAGTGGATTGCTGACTGTGACAGAACTCTCATTTTAAAATGGGTGTAAGCTCTATCAGGGAAAAGAGACCTTCATCTCACAGCTTGTGAGAGGACAAGGTCAAGGTGAGGAGAGACTGACGCAAATCTCCATTCAGCTCTAACACAAAAGCAAAGGGCGGAGAGACTAAGGACAAGAAACAGCCTCCTGGTTGACCAGAAAACTGGCAATGCCTCCGATTACAAGAGGATTATAAAAGGCCTCCCTCTCAGAGCCACAGCCCTGTGTGGAGGCCCCTCCTATGGGTGCCTTTGCTGGGTGTCATCTCCCCACCCACATGTGGGGAAAGCTCAGTTTCAGGTAGGATTGTTCCTTCTTGGTTTTCGTGACGTTGGCCCTTCTGCTCTGTCGCTCCTGGTTTCTCTTGTGTCACCCTCAAAGTTCAAGATCTCCCCAGTGACCTTATGTGGGGGTTTCTCTTTATTCCACTCCTGTCCAGTAACCTGGACTTCCCCTTATTTCTATCAAAATATGTTTTCAAGATGAATAAATCTCATCATCTGAGCCTGCTATTCTCTAAAGAAAACCCTTTTTACCAAAAACAAATGAGGTAAAATGTGGTGCTCCTATCCTTCTGCTCCATCTAGTATATCCACTCCTAGGTATTTGCCCAGGTGAGTTGAAAGCATATGGTCACACAAAAACCTGTACCTGGATATTCAAAACAGCATTGTTTATAATGGCCAAAAAGTAGAAATAATTCAAATGGCCATCAGTTGATGACTGGATAAACAACATGTGCCATAGCCGTACCATGAATTATTATTTGGCAGTAAAAAGGAATGAAGTACTGATACATGCCAGATGGGTGAACCTTATGCTAAGTAAAAGCACATACTCTGTGATTCCATTTATATTAAATACCCAGAATGGGCATATCCACAGAAAGTAGATTAATGGTTGCCAGGTTGTGGATGAAGAAAGGAATGGGGAATAGCTGCTAATGGGTATAGAGTTTCTTTTTAGGGTAAGGAAAATATTCTTATATTAGATAACAGTGATTCATTTTTGTGAATACACTAAAAACCACTGAATCCTATTTATTAAAAGGGTGAATTTTATGGAATGTGGATTATATCTCAAAAAACTGTTACTAAAAATTAGTGTAATATTTTAATGTAAAACTATATTAATAATAGCTCATTATCTTTAAATGCAGAAAGCTGAATTAAGATCCATAATATTACTTGCCCTCAACTGCTCATACTTTTTTCTTAATTGTATTACCCAAATTTATTGAAAACCCTCATTTCTCAAGCATAGCTCCCCAAGTTTTTGTGCTGCTTCAGCGAACAGCTGTTACTTGTTTTAGAATAGGTACCTTTAAGAAACTGTACCAGCACGTGTCTGTCAGTTTGTCATACAGTGGCGGTCTGCATGTTGCTGTGATACTGGAAGCTTTGCCATTGATATTTCAAATACCAGCAGGGGCATGCTTGGTGGACAGGTTTCAGTGGAGCTTCCAGACTAAGGCAGACTAGGAAGGACTTGTCAGTCTACTTCTGAGAAAATTGGCCAAGGAAGACCTTATAAATAGCAGTGAAACCTTGTCTCATATAGTGCTGGAAGATGAACCCATCAGATTGGAAAGCACTCAAAATACAACTGGCGAAGAGCTGCCTCATCAAAGTAGAGTTGACCTTAATGACTTGGATGGAGTCAGGCTTTTCGGACCTTCATTTGCTGATGTGGCACGACTCAAAATGAGAAGAAGCAGCTGCAAACAGCCATTAATAATTGGAACATGGAGTATGTGAAGTATGAATCCACGAAAATTGGAAGTTGTCAAAAATGAAATGGAACACATAAAGTTTGATATCCTAGGCAGGCATTAGTGAGCTGAAATGGGCTGGTGGTGGCCATTTTGTATAGGAAAATCGTATGGTCTACTATGCCAGGAGATGACAAATTGAAGAGAAATGGTGTTGCATTCATCATCAAAAAGAACATTTCAAGATCTGTCCTGAAGCACAGTGCTGTCAGTGATAGGATAATACCCGTATGGTTACAAGGAAGACCAGTTGATATGACTATTATTCAAATTTATGCATCCACCAGTAATGCCAAGCATGAAGAAACTGAAGATTTTTACCAACTTTTGCAGTCTGAAATTGATCAAACGTGAAATCAAGATGCATTGGTAATTATAGATGATTGGAACGCAGAAGTTAGAAACAAAGAAGGAGGATACTTAGTTGGAAAATATGGCCTTGGTGATAGAAACAACGCTGGAGATGGCATGACAGAATTTTGCAAGACCAATGACTTTTTCATTGCAGATACCTTTTTTCAATGACATAAACACCGACTGTACACGTGGACCTTACCAGATGGAAAACACAGAAATCAAATCGACTACATCTGTGAAAAGAGATGATGGAAAAGCTCAATGTCATCAGTCAGAACAAGGGCAGGAGCTGACTGTAGAACAGACCACCCATTGCTGGTATGTGATTTGAAGCTGAAGTTGAAGAAAATTAAAACAAGTCCACGAGAGCCAAAGTATGACCTTCGGTATATCCCACCTGAATTTGGAGACCATGTCAAGAATAGATCTGATGTATTGAACACTAATGACCGAAGACAAGAAGAGTTGTGGGATGACATCAAGGACTTCATATATGCCCAAGCCAGGGTATTTTCAGTTGCTTCATATGCAAAAGGTCATTAAAAACACAGAAAAGAAAGAGAAGACCAAAATGGATATCAAAAGAAACTCTGAAACTTGCTCTTGAATGTAGAGTGGCTAAAGTGAATGAAAGAAATGATGAAAGAAAAAAGCTGAACTATAGGTCGGAATCAACTCCATGGCAACAGGTTTGGTTTTTTGGGGGGAGGGGATGGGCAAAATATTGAATGACATAGGAAGCATTAAAGGCAGATGGAAGGAATGCACAGAGTCACTGTACCAAAAGAATTGATCGACATTCAGCTATTTCAGGATGTAGCATATGATCGAGAGTTAATGATTTTGAAGGAAGATGTCCAAGCTGCACCAAAGGCATTGGTGAGAAAACAAGGCTGCAGGAGTTGACAAAATACCAGTTGAGATGTTTTTCAGCAAACGGATGCAGTGCTGGAGGTGCACACTCATCTATGCCAAGACATTTGGAAGACAGCTACCTGGCCAATCGACTGGAAGAGATCCATATTTATGCCTGTTCCAAAGAAAGGTGATCCAGCAGAATGTGGAAATTACCAAATGATATCGTTAATATCACACACAAGTAAAATTTTGCTGAAGATCATTCAAAAGCGGTTGCAGCAGTACATCGACAGGGAACTGCCAGAAATTCAAGCCAAATTCAGAAGAGGACGTAGAACAAGGAATATCATTGCTGATGTCAGATGGATCTTGGCTGAAAGCAGAGAATACCAGAAAGATGTTTACCTGTGTAAATGAATTTGACATAACAAATTCATAACAGATTATCAATAACATTGCAAAGAGTGTGAATTCAAGACCACTTAAATGTGCTCATGAGGAACCTGTACATAGACCAAGAGACAGTCATTTGAACAGAGCAAGGGGATACTGCATGTTTTAAAATCAAGAAAGGTATGTGTCAGCGTTGCATCCTTTCACCATACTTACTTAATCTGTATGAGCAGATAATCTGGAAAGCTAAGTATATGAAGAAGAATGTGGCATCAGGATTGGTGGGAGTCTGCAATATGCAGATGACACAGCCTTGCTTGCTGAAAGCAAAGAGGACTTGAAGCATTCACTAATGAAGATCAAAGACTACAGCCCTCAGTATGGATTACACCTCAACATAAAAAAAACAAAAATCCTCACAACTGGGCTAATAAGCAACATCATCATAAATGGAGAAAATATTGAAGTTGTCAAGGATTTCATTTTACTTGAATCCATAATCAACACCCATGGAAGTGACAGTCAAGGAATCAAATGACACATTTCATTGGGCAAATCTGCTGCAAAAGACCTCTTTAAGGTGTCAAAAAGCAAAGATGTCACTTTGAGGACTAAGGTGTGCCTGACTCAAGCCATGGTATTTTGAGTTGTTTCATATGCATGTAGAAACTGGACAAGGAATAAGGAAGACCAAAGAGGAATTGATGCCTTTGAGTTACGGTGTTGGCAAAGAATATTGAATATACCATGGACTGACAGAAAAAGAACAAATCTGTCTTGGAAGAAGTACAGCCAGAATGCTTCTTAGAAGCAAAGATGGCGAGACTTCATCTCATACTTTGGACATATTATCAAGAGGGATCAGTCCCTGGAGAAGGACATCATGCTTGGTGTCATGGATTAAATTTGTCCCCCCAAAATATGTGTCAACTTGGTTAGGCCATGATTCCCTTTATTTTGTGATTTTCATATGTGTTATAAATCATAATCTCTCCCTGTGGTTAAAGAGGATTAGGGTGGAATGTATCACCCTTGCTCAGGTCACATCCCTGATCCAGTGTAAAGGAAGTTTCCCTGGGGTGTGGGCCAGTACCACCTTTTATCTTACAAGTGATGAAAGGGAAGCAAGCAGAGAGTTGGTGACCTCATACCACCAAGAAAGGAGTGCTGGGAGCAGAGCACATCCTTTGGACCTGGGGTTTCTGTGCAGAGAAGCTCCTAGTCCAGGAGAAGATTGATAAGAAGGACCTTCCTCCAGAGCTGACAGAGAGAGAAAGCCTTCCTCTGGGGCTGATGCCCTGAATTTGGACTTCTGGCCTAGTAGACTGTGAAAAAAATAAATTTCTCTTTGTTAAAGCCATCCACTTGTGGTATTTCTGTTATAGCAGCACTAGATGACTAAGACACTTAGTAAAGTAGAGGGTCATCAAAAATGAGGAAGACCCTTGACGAGATGAATTGATACAGTGGCAACAATGGGCTGAAACAATGATGGTGAGGATGACACAGGACCAGGCAGTGTTTTGTTTTGTTTTGTAGTACGTAGGGTTGCTGTAAGTCAGAACTGACTTGACAGCACCTAATAGCGGCAACAAGAAACTGTAAACCCATTCACTCTAGATTTGTAGTTTTAGGATTCCAAATTAGGAATGTCAGAATAGAAACTAGCAATTACGATATTTTCTAAAGTTCATTAAAGTTGGGAAACTTGTCTAGTTGTCCCTTTCCTTACGTCTGACCTCAGGTTGATCTTTTAATCTTCCTAGGTCTCCACACTCTCAGGTGCAAACGTAATTGTTGGGCTTTGCGATATCCAAGACTGCTTCCAAATCTGATTATGAGTTCAGTTTGTTGGATGTGGAAATAAAATAGAACTCGTATCCAGACCCTCTGTGGTTAATTGGAAAATGAAAAGGAGTAGTTGCTTACATTCAAGTAAGGATGCTTAATCTATAGTGCATGGACCTGAAGGGTCCGTGAACACCCGGAAATGCACGCACAAGTTGAGGCGAAGGTGCTCATCTGCATTTTTTCTGGGAGAGAACTCAGAATTTTCATCAGCTGCCCTGACAGATCTGAGACAGACAGAAGCAACCAATGTAGTTGGTGGAAAAGGATAGGGAATATTTTGACATATTCTGTCTGTCTTCTGTCTCTTCTCTTTTTGGATTAAAAGCTCCCTAAGATCAGGGGTTTTGTCGGTTTCGTTCATTGCTGTATCCCCAGTGTCTGCATGTAATAGACTCAAGTAAAATTTTATTGGATGGATGGATGTGAAAGGGTTATGTTTTGGTGACTGAAGTATTTGGGATGAGAGCAATGGATGGGCAAATGCTGCTCTGCTGTGGGATGAAGGGCCAGTGATCTGCCAGGTGTAATTACGCTCCTCTTGCCTGGCCATACAGCAAAGGGCACTTAGCAACTATTTCAACAAATAGTTATGTGGGTTGGCCCCTGAGAAAGCGTGTGAATCCAGACCCTTTTTCCTGGAAACTATTTCCGCAGGATCAGGGATCATCCAGGGAGTAGGAGAATAAGGATATTGCTTGTTAGAAATGAAATTCTGGATGGCTCCAGGAGCAATACGAGATGCCGGCTATATCACTCCTGAAACCGTTAACATTGGGTATCAGTTCTCTAGGAATCCCTGGGTGGTGCAAACTGTTAACGCACTAGGCTACTAACCAAAAAGATGGAGGTTCAGATCCACCCAGATAACACCTTGGAAGAAAGGCTTGGCAATCCACTTGCAAAAAATTAGCCATCAAAAATCCTGTAGTGCGTAGCTCGACTCTGACCCACGTTGGGTTGACATGAGTTGGAGTCGACTTAACGGCAGCTGGTTTTTTGTTAGTTTCTTAGGCCTGCTGTAACAGATTACATAAACTCCAAGGTTTAAAGCAACAGAAATTTATTGACTTACGGTTCTGGAGGCTAGAAGTCAGATTTCAGGGTATGGGTAGAGCCATGCTCCCTCCAGAGGCTCTAGGGGGAGATCCTTCTTTGCCTTTTCCAGCTTCTGGTAGCCCTAGGTGTTCCTTGGCTTGTGGCAACATCCCTCTAGTCTCTGCCTCCATCTTCACATGACCATCTTCCCTCTGTGCCTTTGTCTCTTCTGTTTTTATAAGGATGACCTTGGAAACCCTGATGGTGTAGTGGTTAAGTGCTATGGCTGCTAACCAAAGGGTTGGCAGTTCGAATCCGCCAGGCACTCCTTGGAAACTCTATGGGGCAGTTCTACTCTGTCCTACAGGGTTGCTATGACTCGGAATCAACTTGACGGCACTGGGTTTGGTTTTTGGTTTTGGTTACCAGTCATATTGTATTAAGACCCACCCTATTTCCGGTATGACCTCGTGTTAACTGATAACATCTTCAGAGACCCTATTTCCCAAACAAGGTCACATTCACAAGTACCAGGGGTAAGGACTTCAGTGTATCTTTTTAGGGGACACAGTTCAACCCAAAACCCCTTGATTGCACTTTTGCCTATATCAGCTTCTGAAAGTTGCTGAAAAGCAAAATCCCATGTGTTAGTTTCCTAATGCTGCTATAACAGAAATACCTCAAGTGGGTGGCTTTAAAGAACAGAAATTTATTTTCTCACAGTTTAGGAGGCTAGAAGTCCGAATTCAGGGCACCAACTCTAGGGGAAACCTCTCTGTCAGCTCTGGGGAAAGGTCTTTGCCTCTTTGTAGCCTCTGTTCCTTTATTCCTTGGCAATCAGTCTTCATGTGGCGCGGTATCTGTCTTCCCCGCTTCTGTGCCTAATTTGTTTTTATATCTCAAAATCGATTGGTTTAAGACACACCCTACACTGATAGGGTCTCATTAACATAACAAAGAAAACCCTATTCCCAAATGAGATTATATCCACAGATATAGGGGGTAGTATTCCAATGCATATTTTGGGGAGACACAATTCAATCCATAACACCATGCATGGAGTTGCTCCCACACCAAGAACTGAGAACAAGCTGCAGAGATGAGGCCTCATCAGATAGCAGCCAGAGATCTGTCAGGTCTGAGAAGCCAGTTTGAGAATTCCAAAACTAAAAGAATAAAGAAAAAGGGAATGGGTAGATACTGTGAATAAGACTTTAGTGCTAAGTGTAGTTTTAGACATCATCGATTGGATGTCCATGAAAGGAGAATATACAGGGGTTCCTGTATTTATTTCATTTTCCGCGTTACTCTTTAATTGTTTCTGTAGCTGATGGTGGGCCCAGGTCTCTGCATTCACTGTAGTTGGAACATAATTCTCCACCCTAACACCCCATGGAGACCCAGAACCACAAGGCTCTCTCTGACCTTGGATGGACAGCTGGGTCTTAGGTTCTTATTGAGAACCCGAGGTGTGCTGCCCCCTTTGCTAGATGTGCCGTGGAATTTCTGAGAAACCTTCAGCCCAATTTCTCATTAGTGGGTTAGACTCTGGACACCATCCAGTGATTTTTCCCTTTTCTTTGGGGAAAGATGTAAATAACAAATAGTGAAGTAAGTTACAAGAATATCTATGTGCCTCCATCTTAAAAAAATAAATCATGCACATTTTAACCAGTAGAGCATATCATTCATGTTTTATTTTTTAATGCTGCTATCGGGGAATAAAGGAGCCCTGGTGGCATAATGGTGAAGTGTCGGCTGCTAACCAGAAAGTTGGTGGTTTGAACTCACCCATTGGCTCCACGAGAGAAAGACCTGGCAGTCTGTTCCCCTAAAGATTACAGCCTAGAAAACCCTTTGGGGGCAGTTCTACTCTATTACATGGAGTTGCTGTGAGTTGAAAATCGACTCGACAGCTCCCAACAACAGCAGCTGGGGAATAGTAAGGAACTTGTCCACTGATCATTCCCCAAATGAGGCTGTTACCATGGTCCTCAGTGTTCAGGGCAGGGTTGGGGACCCCTCAGTTTTTAGGGCCGGGTTGAGGGAAGAGGGCAACAAAAGGCATCAGAACACTCTGTAGCACCTTTTCCGTTTGAAGCAGTCACCTGGTTGTGGGGAAAACCCGTGTCTTCCCCATTTCCAAAAAAGGGTTGTCTATATCAGTCAGGCTTCCACCAGAAGACATTTTCCCAGCAGAAGACTGAAACGGGTAATATCTGAAAGCTAATGTTATTGAGGCAGAGAGTAAAAGGGCTGTTGGAAAACACTTTGACTTGTCCCTGCTCCTGTTTTCCTGAAATTCCCATCACATTGCTTAATTTAGTAGAACCAAAAATAGGCCTATCTCAAAGAGTGCTGAAAAATCACCATTAATTTTGGCAAGCACCTAAAACAGTAGGGAACTGAAACGTTTATTTACTAAGTCTTCAAATGCTTGCCAATAGCAATTTCACTAGCTCCTAAGGAGAGAATTTATCTGGAAAAGAAAAAACAAATGAACAATTCTCAGTTGGTAGAAAGAGGGATGGATACAAATGAGAAATATTTTAAAAGAAACTTATTGGTCTACATTGTGAAAAAGAAGGTTTTGAATATTTGAATTTTTGAAATCAGATTGACCTGGAATCAGTGTCAGTTCTACCACTACTACTAGCTGTGTGACGCTGGCCACGTGATTTAACCCATCTAAGCCTCAGTTTCCTCATTCAGTTTCCTCATCTGCAGCATGGAGGTACCACTCCTTACCCACAGCTGCTTATGAGGGTGAAATGAAATAATGGATGTGAGGTGGATTGCACAGTACCTGATACAGAGCAAAACCAAAAACCCATAGCTGTCGAGTCGATTCCAAGTCATAGTGACCCTATGAGACAGAGTAGAACTGTCCCGTAGGGTTTCCAAGGCTGTAAATCTTTATGAAGCAGACTGCCACATCTTTCTTCCATGGAGTGGCTGGTGGGTTTGAACTGCCAGCCTGTTGGTTAGCAGCTGAGTGCTTAACCACTGCTCCCCCAGGGCTCCTCATTGCAGAGCAAGGGGTCGATAAATGCAGTTTTATAGACATTTTTCATTGTAACAAATGCAGGCCCCTCACATTGGCTCAGGTAAAAAGGGAGGGTTTTGCCAAGTTAGAAGGGTGGGGCTGGGAAAGAGAAAGCCGGTATTGGAGGTGATTTCTTCCCTGCAGGAGCCAAATGGCTTGTCATGTCTCAGATTAATTCTTGCCACACTCTGTGCAGTTCCCTCCTCAAGCCTATGCCCAGGAGGATTCCCTTACTTGCTCATTTTGCATATGGCCCCAGCTCTGATTCTCCATAACCTTCATTGCCTGCACCTTCACACATCTCCAACACTTGGTGGTTGCTGGCCAGTGTGGCCAGGTGCCCATCCCTGGGGCAGCCATCTGTATGGGGGAAAGTAAAGGCAGGCAAGCAGCAAACCTCTCCAGAGCAGTTGTCTTCTTCCCTCCACCAGCGGCTGGGGGATGGGGGAGAACAGTTGCAGTAGAGTTGATTTTGACTCATGGCAACCCCACGTGTGCCAGAATAGAACTGTGCTCCTTAGGATTTTCAGTCGTTGATTTTGGGGAAGTAGATTGCCAGGCCTTTCTTCCAAGGTGCCTCAGGGTAGATTTAAACCTTTAGCCTTTCAGTTAGAAGCTGAGCATGTTAACTATTTGCACCACCCAGGGACTCTAGAGAAGAAGCCATGATTACTGTCCTAGAGGAGCTTAAAATCTTGCAGTGAATATCGCCAACCTAGAGATGCAAACCAACACATACTAAATACTTCCCCGTGCATGTTTGAAGTCAGCCTGGTTAGTCAGAGGATGCTGGAAAGCAAAGGGTGTTAACTCAAAGGCTAGTGAACCGATTGAAGGCAAACACAGTCTCTCTGATCTAGACATATCTGACGGTGTGGATTTAAGTTCCAATTTTTCTTTTCTTTCTTAGGAGATGATAACCTTCTTGGATAAGTTGGTAAGTAATTCCCAATTGTGAACTGATCTCTTGGGAGAATTTTACTTGGGCATGGGTAATTAAGGAAAAGATATAAACCTTCTTTGAAGGCATCAACTGGGAGAGACCTAGGGGAGAGGTAGCAAGGGCAGGGCAAGGCACACTGGGAGAGGGTGGGGCGGGGGGGCTGTGGTGTGGTTGGTGGGAGGAGTTACAGGAATTACAGCAGCAGAAGACAGCAAAGAGCAAGGAGTGGTGGAGAGCAGGTTTTTGTTGTTTGTCAAACTTTTTAATGAAGAGCATGTTCCAGGGAATAGCAGTAGATGCCTTTGCCGACTTTGAGCCAGGGTGGAGAGCCTTGCATATCAGGAAGAGAAATTTGGAATATATCCTATAGGCTAATTTTTAAAAATTGTTTTAAAAATGTAGGTAACACGACATTTGCCAATTCATTTTTCACGTGTACAGTGAGACCAATTACATCAATCATGAGCAACCATCATCAATATTTATTGCCAGTTTTCCAGCACTATAAACAGACATTTGGTGCTTCCTAGGTAATAATTCCCTCTTTCCCCACCCTCCCTCCCCTGGTGACCAGTAGTAAACTCTGTGATCTCTATGCATTTGCTGTTGGCTAATGTTTCATAACCTTTCAAAACTTATATCCCTTTTGCTAAATCTAATGCCTTGATTTAATGTTATTTGGAATGTCAAAATCAAACGTGACAAATGAAACAAATCAAGCAGTGATGATTAGAGAATATGCGTTTTTAAGTACACACACTATTCCGGAAATTTCACCTCTGTAGCACCCTCCACCTCCCCATATTAGGTCTCGAAGTCAGAATGAAAACACTGCAGAATGGCCCGAAGGGGAGAAGAACAGTGACAGTAGAGGGATAGGTAAGAGAGACTCACAAAGAAGCAGGAGTTAGTGCCTGCTAATTAGATGTGGGAGTTGAGAGAAGAATCTGAGATGATTAGTGAGCTTTAGTTCCACAGTAAGGCACTATGCCAGCAATTGTAGAAGATGAGGTGAAGATGTTATGGTCCCTGCCCTCTGCAGGTTCTCAGTGTCATGGAATTGGTTTGGGGTGTGATGGGGACATCTAAGAGGACATGGCCCAGCGTGGCTGCCCCAGCTGTAACTCTGTATGACTTTTTATCTAAAACACTTTAGCTGGCTGAGAACAGCCCCTTATTCCAGTTGTTGACAGAGAGAGACTCTGTGGTTGCTGGCCAGATGTGTCATTCATGGGACGCATAGGGAAGAGTGGGGCAAACTTCAGATTAGGGCTCATCTTCCACCTGAAGATGGTAGTTGAAGCCATTGGAATAGATGATTGCTCCAAGGACAGTGTTTGTAAAGGCACAGGATCATGAGGGCTGTGATGTGCAGTACTACCTTTTAAGAGGTACAGGAGGGCAGGGACTTAGTGAAGTCAGAAGAATCTGGAGAGTATGGGGCAGAGAAGCCACGGGAAGGAAGTTTGAAAGGAAGGGCCCAATGCTGCAAAGCAGTCAGAAAGGTGAGGACTGAGAAAAAACTATCGCTGGTGATTAATAACCTTTAAAAGGGGTGGCAGGGAAGAAGCCAAGCTATAGGTACTTAGGAAGATAGCTAGGAGGCACCTGGTACAGACCATGATGGGAAGTTTGACAAGACAAAGGAGACAGAAGTATGCAAGGAGCTGAGGCAAGGAACCACATTTCAAGACGGTGAAGAAGCTGGGGAGATCTGAAAGACCCTTATGTGGTTGAATGGATGCAGTGTGGGGAAAAGGAGAGAGCCCAAGTTTAGGTTTCAGAGACCTGGGTTTGAGCTGTGGCTCCAGCGCTTACCATCTGTGTGACCTTGGTCAAATCGCCTAACCACTGTGAGCCTGCCTTACTTATAAAATGAGTATTGGAAGGTTACTGAAAGTATTCCAGATAATGGATGTAAACACTTAGCACAGTGCCTGGGATATAGTAGGTGCTCAATAAAAGCGAGCTGTTGTCATTGCTAGCAGCAGCAGAAAGGAAGGTACAGGTAGAAAGGGAGAGATTAACGATGCTTTTGTGAAGGCAGGAAACTTCGAAAAGAGTGGAGGGGGGTAGAATCATAATCACTTAAAGAAAGATTAACACGATGTCTTAGTTATCTAGTGTTGCTATAATAGAAATAGTATAGGTGGGTGGCTTTAATGAACAGAAATTGATTTTCTCATAGTTAAGGAGGCTAGAAGTTGGAATTCAGGATGCCAGCTCTAGAGGAAGGCTTTCTCTTGTTGTCGGGTTTGGAGGAAAGTCCTTGCATTTCCAGCCTCTGTACCTGGGTTCCTCAGTGCATATCTTCCCCTCCGTTTGTGCTTGCTTGCTTGCCGAATCTGCACTTCTATATCTCAAAAGAGATTGATTTAAGACACATCCTACACAATACTGCATCACTGACATTACAAAGAAACCCACTTCCAAATGGGATTATAACCACAGGTTTAGGGGTTAGGGTTTACAACCCATATTTTGGGGGGGACACAGTTCAATCCATACCACATGGAATATGAGGAGGTAACACATACTTCCTTCAAGACAGAAGAGAGGAAAAGACAGAATCAAAGCGAATTCTGATTTGAGGGAGGGTAGATGGGGAGAGAGAGCTCATGGCCAGTGGCCTCAGTCTCTTAGGAAAATTAGAGACGTCATTCGTTTAGAGTATGTGTGGGGCCCGTGTTGTGTGGGAAGGGAGGCTTGAAGAGAGTGGACTGTGGAATCGCTCCTGTGGGGTGGGCGAAGGGAACCCTAGGAAGTGAATGAAAGGATTGGTGCTGAGGGAGAAGCCTAGTGGGAGCAAGAGGCCTCAGGGTCTCAGCACTACATGCCAGAAACCTGCCCTCATGTGGCCCCCTTCTTTGTTTTTCCCCAGGGTATCTCTCAAGCAGTGTTCATTGGCCACGACTGGGGAGGCCTGCTGGTGTGGTACTTAGCTCTCTTCTTCCCTGAGAGAGTGAGGTAATTAGGCCAGGAGCAGCAAATTAGTTTGGATAAGACTAAACTGGGAGCAGAGGCCTAGAAACTCATTAGAATTGTTTCAGATGCCTTTAACTTGCAGAAAACTCCCTCAACTCAAATAGCTTATCTAGGAAGGTAACACGTTAGTTCTTTAGTGCCCATTGACACGTTAACAAGGAGAATTTAATGAGCTAATGTCTTAGGAAGCAAGGCTGTCCCGATAGTAGTGGGACAAGTAGGAGCCTGAGTAGCCAGTGGGAACACAAGAGAATGGTGGTTGACTTTGAGGGGGCGTAGGTAAAACAGCAGGGGTGATAGATTCATAGAATCAAGCCCAAGAAAGACTTTAGCCCTGCACTGGGGGTCTGGAAATCTGGCCTTTAATTCTGATCTGAACTGACTGTGTGACAAATCGTTTCACCTCCTAGGTTTAATTAAAAAACAAAACAAAACAAAAATCTAGTTGCTATTGAGTCAGCTCCAATTCATGGTGACCCCATGTGTGTCAGAGTAGAACTGCACTCCATAGAGTTTTCAAGGCTATGACCTTTGAGAAGTAGATTGCTAAGTCTGTCTTCCAAGGGGCCTTTGGGTGGATTCAATCCGCCAACCTTTTGGTTAGTAGCTGAGCATTTAACCATTTGCACTACTCAGGGACTTCTAGGCTTTGATTAAAACAAAAAAAAAAAAAGCCCATTGCCATCGAGTCGATTACCAACTCAGCGACCCTATAGGAAAGAGTAGAACTGCCCCACAGGGTTTTCAAGGAGCGGCTGGTGGATTCGAACTGCTGATCTTTTGGTTAGCATCCAAGCTCTTAACCACTGTGCTGCCAGGGCTCCAGGCTTTGGTTACCACCTTCAGAAGGCTGTGCAAATGTGAGACTAGAATGGCATTTCAGCATCACTCCCATGTCAATCATAATCATTATGATGTCATTACATTTCAAGGCACCAGGAGGAGCTGGTTTTGAACCAGAGTTGGACAAGCTTTGTGGCTACACCCCAGTGAAGCCAGCAAGCTAAAGTTAAAGCCCATCAGGCTTACCTTGGTCAGATCTTAAAAAAGTAAACAAGCATCACCCTTAGCAGCCATCCGCATTTCCCTAACTAACCAAGTTTTTTTGTTTTTTAATTTGAGTATGTTTATGAGAATGGAACCACCAGAGGACTTTGTTCAGCTTCAACCCCAGCCCAAATGGTGGGACCGTATCAAAGAATAAAATTAACTGAATGTTTCCTGAGATACTTTTTAAAGTTTTCACACAGTTGTTCTGATCTCCCTGGCTTCTGTCTGGCTTCTCTCCGTCCTGTCTTTCATTCAGAGTGGAAATAAAGAGCTCGGTTCTTAAGTCTAGGGTTTACTGGAAAGTTACTCTCTCGGACTGTATTAGATGTGTCTTGAAGTGAGCAAAAGGAAATATGGCAACAAGCATAGGTCACTACCTTCAAGGAAGCACCTGTGAGAAATTTTTTAAAAATTAAGATGAGCAAAGTGGGGCCAGAGATCACCCACACCACTTTGTAGTATCAGATGAAGTTTTGCCCAGAATAACATCAGATCCAAACAACGAAACATGCTCTGGTTTCAAACCTCTCTTATTCTTGGCATTCTCATCATGTCCATCATTACTTCTCATAGTGGTTGCCCCTCCTCCAACCGCCACCACCAAGGCAGTGTATTACTGCACTGTTAGGTTGGAGGGAGGAAGCCGAGACCTCCCTCCAGGTTGTAGAGAGGTGGGACACAGCATTTCTGGCAAAGCTGTTATTTATGAACGTTGTTGACAACATGGATCTTCACATTTCTAGCCCAATAACGAGGAGGGAAAAAAGCCCGCCTTTCTGTGGAGCATTTCCTTTAATCTTTGGTTTTGGCTTTTTGCTGAGACAAGTTGTAGGTGTCGCTCACCTGTTTAATTTAAGACCTGCTGACCTGTTTGGCAACAGTACCCTTTTACAGCCTTTCTCTGTCAGTCACTTGGAGATTGTACTGGTTTCCTAGGGCTGCCACAACAAATATCACACACTGGGTGGTTTAAAATAAGAGAGATTTATTGTCTCAGTTCTGGAGACTAGAAATCCAAAATGAAGGCGCTGGAAGGGCGATGCTGCCTGTGAAGGCTCTAGGGAAGGACCCCTCCTTGCCTTTTCCAGCTTCCGGTAGCCCTGAGTGTCCCTTGGCCTGTAGATGATTCACTGCAATCTCGGCCTCCATGGTCACGTGGAGTTCTTCCTAGCGTGTCTCTGTTTCTTCTCTTTTCATAAGAACACCAGTCATATTGGATTAGAGTCTGTCCTACTCCAGTGTGAGCTTTTTTAACTAATTACATCTGCAAAGATGCTATTTCCAAACAAGGTCACATTTATAAATACCAGGGGCTTAGGGCTTAAATGTATCTTTTTGGAAGACACAAATCAACTCATAACAGAGATTTTGCTCCCAAAAAGAGGCTGTGGTTTAGCTTTTTCTAATATACTTTTCCCTTGCTGAGCTTCAGTTTCAGCATGTAAGGTCCCTTCTTTTTCTTGTAGCCTGTTCTTACAGAGTATACTGTATTTTAGTACCTTCTATTCCCTTTTTTTTTTTTTTCTAGGGCAGTGGCCAGTCTGAATACTCCCTTCAAGCCGATGAATCCTGATGTGACCCTAATGGAGACGATCAAAGCCAATCCTCTTTTTGATTACCAGGTCTACTTCCAACAACCAGTAAGTTTGTGCGCGTGGGAGCAAGCATACCAGCAGTGTTATTTTTTTGTTCCCTTTCTGTCTGTCCTCCCTCTTTGTTTTACTTGTCTCTTTCTGCTTTAATTTTCTGTGCCGTGTGTCAGAAATGATTTTGCAAATTGGCTCAGCCAGAACTGGTTTCACATCTCAATTGGTCCTTTCCAGGTATTGGTACGTTTCTGTGTGTGTGCTTGGGGTGGGGTGGGGGTGCCCTGGATTTTCCTGCTTCTCCTAAGCTGTGGAGTGGAAGACTAAGAGCTGGTCTGGAGCCCCACCCTCTTGATTTCCACAGAATGTCCTTGACTGAGAGGCTAGTGAAGCCCTGCCTCTCTTGTTGGTGAGAACTCCTGTCCTCTTACCTGGGACCTAGTATCTCTGGTTACTGAAAAGTAAGGTTTGTTTTTGCAGAGAGCACCAGGTCCCCTCAGTATCAGCCCACATGCCGCCAAGCCAAAGGTGCTTTTCAAAGATGCCCCCTGGCCCTGGGTGATATGTGTGATGGGAATTGCTGCCACTTTTTACTGGGATTCACTGAGAACACAGTTGTGAACTCAACGCTGGGACCAACTTCACCTGGCCTTGGTGCCCCTGCAGCTGCCTGCTACTCTGGGCCCCAATGTCCAGCTACAACTGGGTAATTTCAGAAAGAATAGAAGATGTTTCCTTAACTCTCCAAAACGAGACAAATGGGTTAGGTTAATTAATGAAGAGCATGGGAGCATCTCCCACATTTCTCACCTACCTTAGCCTTAGCCCTGCCCTTCTCTGCTCAGGAGGCACCAGGACTAGTGAGTATCACAACCATCACAGCTTCAACCAGCGACTTTCCTCTAACAATTATTTTAGTATGTAAGATGGCACCTGTGTAAGAGTAACTTTTTGATGCAGGCAGTAACCTGGATCAGTCAGTAAGACACCAAAAGCCCCCAGCAGCATTATGAAAAGAAGCTCAACAACCCACCTCCCAAATTAAGGCCAGGGCCCTGTCCTACCACAGCCTGGTTTGTAGGAAGCTGTGTGCTTCCCTCAGCTTAATTGAATCAAAATGTCTCCAATTAGTTTGAAGTGGTCTTGAGCTTGAGGGCTGGCAGTGATTGAATGAGTGAAGGGATAGGGTCAGTGTTCCTGGTGGGAGGGAACAGAAGGATGGTGGGTGGGAGGGAACAGAAGGATGGTGGGCAGGTGGGAACAGGGTGTGGGAAGGGTGGGGACTCCAAGAAGCTGGCCTCTTTGAGTAGGACCCAGGCAGGTGGGATGTGCTTAGGGTCCCGGTGCCAGGGCTTGAAAGTGAGCCCAATTTGTACTTGATGTCAAGAGCAGTGGAGAATCATTCTGAGTTCATCACCCAGTCATGAATGGCCCTGTGAAAATTATTTCAACTGGACCGGAAGTCAGAATCCCATTTTGAGATGTGATTCACTGATTGTCATCCTTTCCCAGAACGATTGCTTCACACATGTACGTCTCTAACTAGTGAAGCATCTGGCAGTGGGGAGAGAAATAAAGTGTTGTTTTAGGGCTTTGGGGGTACAGTGGCGGTTCAGCGATAGAATTCTTGCTTTCCATGAAGAGAACCTGGGTTCAATTCTAGCCAGCTTACCTCATAGGCAGCCACCACCTGTCTGTCTATCACTAGAGACGTGTGTTGCTATGATGCTGAGCAGGTTTCAGTGCAGCTTCCAGACTAGGACAGGCTACGAAGAAAGGTCTGGTGATCTACTTCTAAAAATCAGCCAGTGAAAACCCTATGGATCACAGCGGTCTGGTCTGTAACCAGTTATGAGGATGGCATTAGGACTGGGCTGCATTTTGGCCTGTTGTGCATGGGGTCGCCGTGCATCGGGGCCCAACTGGACAACAGCTAATAACAACATAGGTCCTTAGGTGGCATCTTCTGTGTCTTTTGGAAACTGGGGAGGGAACAGAGCCCTAAGAAAATTTGTGAGGCTGGTCCTTGGGCCCCTCTCATCTCCTCTTCTGACCCTCCCTTTGTCATCCATCTCTACTTCAGCTCCTACTCCTCAAAGTTCAGCCCCCTCTCATACCCCCTGAGTGCCCAGGGCGTCCTCTCCCCAGAGGACTCTGCCCCACCGGGTCCTTCTATCACTTTGAAGGCCTTGTGTTACATAATCACTTCTCACCTTTCTGCGTTCTCCCCTAATCTAGATCCCCCTTCTTTGAGTGGAGATTAAGCAGGCTTCCCTCTGGCCCTGAATGCTGCACTGCACCGTTTGGAGAATACAGGGGGAGGGCATGGGGTCGCATGCCCACTTTCTTCTCAACCACTTCCTCTTTCCTTTTTTCTCTTCCTCATCCTTTTGAATTTAATATCATAAGAAAACCTTATATGCTAAAAACAGAGATGCCTCGTAATTAGGGTAGGGAGTTGACCATTACAAATATGTCTAAATGTTAGGAATTGTTTTGACTAGTATGACTTGTGAAGAATTAATATTCATTAATTCATTTAGCAAACACTTAACTAGTACATAACCTTCTGTTATGCACTAGCTTCTGTAGGGGATATAGAGATGAGTATGACCTCTAAGGATTAAAAATCTTGGGGAGACTGGAAGGTAACAAATAACTAGAGAATAAGGCAGCCTAAAGGACTGGTCATGAAAGTACAATGTGGGAGCCTGGAAGAAACCACCATTAATATTTACCAAAGGAAAGGACATTTGACCTGGAAGATGAGTAGGATTTGGGTGGATGGATATGAGAGGGAAGATCATTCCAGTCTGGGACAACAGAAGGCTGAAAATGCATATAAAACTTGCTTAAGGAGATGTGTGCTATACAGGGACAGGAGTAGCTATCATGAGAAATGCGAAAGAATGTTCCTAAAGACTTTGGGATCCTTAAGTTGGGTTTCAGGAGGTCTGTGAACATCTGGAAATTGCCCATCAAATTTAGTGTATACATGCAGTTTTTCAGGAAAGAGTTCATAACTTTGATCAGAGCCTTAATTTAGTGAAGTTCAAGAGCTGCCAAACTGCATGACTTCACTATTTTAGTTGTGGTCTAGGGGCCAGCCGCCTCGACATCACCTGGGAGCACGTAAGAAATGCAGACTGAAGGCCCCCTTCGAGATCTACCAAACAAGAATCAGCATTTTAACAAGGTCTGCCAGGTTATTTGTATATTTACTGCTCCAGAGCCCCCTCCCAGCTTTGATAGCCAATGTTCTGTGTCTCTCAGTCAATTTTTGTGACTCTCTAGCTCAGTGATCCTCAAGCTCCAACATGCATCACGATCACCCACAGAGCTTGTGGAAACACAGACTGCTGGGCCCCACCTGCACAGTGGGGTCTTAGTGAGGCCGAAGTATTTGCGTTTCTAACAAACTCCCTGATGATGCTGATGCTGTCGGTCCTGGTGCTGCACTGTGAGAACCACTAGTCTAAGGGGCTTATCTAGTCATTTCCAGGGAGTGACTGACCAACAACAGATGATCCCTGTTGGTAAATTAGAGACCTTTGGGCAGTTCAAATCGGCCAGGCACTCCTTGGAAACTCTATGGGGCAGTTCTGTTTTGTCCTTTAGGGTCACTATGAGTCGGAATTGACTCGACGGCAGTGGATTATTTTTAGTGGGTGGTGGGCAGCTGAGTCTAGTGGAGGATTGCTGGGGCGATCATGGAGGGGCACTGAGTAACTCTGTGATAATAGATTGTCTTTATTGCGATGATTCTCAGACTTCCTGGTTCCAGGCCCCTCCGTACACTGTTACAAATTATTGAGGACTCCAAAGAGCTTTAATTAATGTGAATTATATCTATCGATATTTACCATACTAGAAATTAAAATTTAAAAATAACAATTCTGTGCCCATTGCATATTAACATAAATAACATTTCTATTTTAAAAAAATCAACTGTTAAAAATAATAGTGAGAAGCATAGCATTGTTTTATATTTTTTGAATCTCTTTCAGGCCTGGCTTAATAGAAAATGACTGTATTCTCATAGCTGTCTCTGCGCTCAGTCTGTTGTTAAGTAGCCTTTGGAAGACTCTACTGTATACTCGTGAGAGAATGAGAGTGAAAAAAAAGCAAAACAACATGCTAGTATTATTACAAAAATGGTTTTGTCATAGATCCCCTAGAAGGGCCTCAGGGATCCCCAATGGTCTCCAGACTATACTTTGAGAACTACTGCGTTTTTGAGCCCCATATGCCAATTCGGCATGAGTCAGAATTGACTCAATGACAACTAACAACAAGTGGGAGTCCCTGGGTGGCACAGATGGCTAAGTTCTTGGCTGCTAATGGAAAGATTGGAAGCTTGAGTCCACCCCAAGTCACCTCAGAAGAAAGGCTTGGCAATCTACATCTGAAAAGTTAGCCACTGAAAACCCTGTGGAGCACAGTTCTTACCCTGACACACATGGGGTCGCCGTGAGTTGGAATAGACCCCACTGGCAACTGTTTGTTTTTTATGCCAGGTGATTTCTAGTCCTCACAACCCTATTGGGTTCTCTTCCATTTTTTTATCTGAGCAAACAGAGACTCAGAGAGATTAAATAACTGATGCAAGATCTGGGATTATGACTGAGTTGGAATATTGACCTAAGCTTGTTTGGTTCCAAAGCCCACATGCCTCCCCCATGCCACGCTTTGAGGAAGATTGGACTTTATCCTATACGCTGTGGGGGTCCGCGCAGAGAGAGGAGGATCAAACAGGATAAGTTCAGTCTTGATTTAAAAAGTGACCTTAGAAGAAAGAGCCTCCTAATTGCACCCTAGTAAGGGCAAAATTTTTTGTCTCAAAGGTTCTTGCAGAGTCACGGTGGACTAATCAGTATCTTTATTCTTCTGTTGTGACAGCTGGGTTTAAAATCTTCTACCCTAAGAGTTCTTAAGAACAAAGCCCTTTGGCAGGGGGATGTTAGATATCCAAATTAGTGACCTGTCCGCTGAGAGGTACCCAGTGGTTGAGGGCGAACCCAGCAGCTGCGGCTGGTTGTGTTGTGTACAGAGCTGCGTCTTCTGGGTAAGTCTTACAGGAGGGCTTCCCCCAGTGTGTCTCATGCCTGCTCAGTAAGGAGACGAGTGGGTAACATCACTGTCCATCTCTGGTCCTCAGTTTCCTAATCTGCAAAAAAGAGGAGAGTAGTCTAGTTGGATGGTGTTCAAACAGGTAGTAGCTTCAAACTTATCCCCCATTTTTCATCTTGTTGAATCTTTAAGCAAAAGCATATTTTGGTGATTGAAATCTGCCAAGAAATAAAATATTTAACATCTAAGCAGCTCTCTGGTTCAGGGGTGGGAACCGGGACCTTTCCTTCTTGTCTCCCTTTTCCCAACCCTGTTCCAACTGTTGTCTAGGTCAGGAGGAGTCCTTTGTAGTTTTCTCCCCTCCTTCTCTCTTGAGAAGGAATACTGAGGGTGCAGTGATTAAGTGCTCCGCTGCTAACCTAAAGGTCGGGCGTTTGAACCCACCAGCCACTCTGTGGGAAAAACATGTAGCAGTCTGCCCCCGTAAAGCCTTGGAAACCCTATGGGGCAGTTGTAGTCTGTCTTGTAGGGTGGCTATGAGTCCGAGTAGACACCCCAGCAACAGATCTCTCTTGAGGGCTCAAGGCCATTCCAGACTCATTCAGCTTAAAGAAGGCTGCAGGCACAGATGCCGCCATTTTTCCACCTGCTGCTCATGTTTGCTGAGCGCTACAGGGCGAGGCTTAGATGAACTTTAGGCTTCTGTTCTGTTGTTTTGAATCCTTAGCCAACGTTTTTCCCGCCTTGTCCGGCAAATTTGCCAAGTCTGGTGGAAACTAAAATTAAGAGATTTTTTTCTTTCCTTCTCAGAGAAGGGACAGTAGGCTTTCCATTTGTATAGAAAGAAAGGAATGAGGGGGAGGGAACCTTGGGCAGAAAAGACAAGAAGAAATGACCAGGTGATTTCAGTATGACCTGTTCCATTTTTCAATTCTTAGAATTCTTTATGCTGTCTCTTAGACTGGGGATATCTCACAGCCCCATTGTCCCCAAATCAGAAATCAGAACATGTTTACTATATCCTGTTGACCCTGTCATCTTCCACCTCATCAGATACTTTCCTCTCTACTTCTCCTTAACTATACACAGATAGATAGATTGGTAGATAAACCCCATAACCCATTGCTGTTGAGTCAATTCCAGCTCACAGTGACCCTATAGGACACAGATTGGGCAAATCTGCTGCAAAGAACATCTTTAAAGTGTTGAAGAGCAAAGATGTCGCCTTGAAGACTAAGATGCGCCTGACCCAAGCCATGGTATTTTCAATTGCATCCTATGCCTGTGAAAGCTGGACAGTGAATAAGGAAGACCGAAGAAGAGTTGACGCCTTTGTACTGTGGTGTTGGCGAAGAATATCGAATATACCATGGACTGCCAAAAAAACGAACAAATCTGTCTTAGAACTGTGGCCAGAATGCTCCTTAGAGGTAAGGATGGCAAGACTGCGTCTTACATGCTTTGGACATGTTGTCAGGAGGGATCAGTCTCTGGAGAAGGACATCATGCTTGGCAGAGTACAGGGTCAACGGAAAAGAGGAAGACCCTCAGTGAGGTGGATTGACACAGTGGCTGCAACAATGAGCTCAAGCATAACAAAGATCGTAAGGGTGGCGCAGGACCGGGCAGTGTTTTGTTCTGTTGTGCATAGGGTCGCTTGTAAGTCGGAACCAACTTGACGGCACCTAACAACAACAACAAAATAAATTTCATTCAACACTCATGAGACATAGCAGGGTGAGACTATCTAAAATAGTCCATGCCATTCAGAGTTCTTTTTCTAAATGTATCCAGGATAACTGAGAGAGACAATGAACATAGATCCATCCCCTCATCTATTCAAAGTGCAACAAATTCCATGGTTAGGGGCTTTCTTCTGGAAATTTCTTACTTTGAGCTGCATAAACAAAGAATTGGTTTTGTTTCTGAAATTCTGACACCAGTTCAAATAGTCATACCGGCTCCCCAATATTGACGTGTTCTGCCCTTCCATTTTGAAACTAGCATCATGGAAAGCTATGATGAACTGCATAAAAAACAAAAGCTATGTTCTAACTTAGGACCTTTTACATATGTCTGAAGCAGTTATAAAAATTGAAGTTATTTTTTAATTGATTAAAATGTGAGCTTACAGGAGAAGTATCATTGGTATTCTCGCAAAAGCAGGTATCAGCTCCAAAACTCTTGTGTTTGAATATGATGAAATGCATGCATAGAGCATATAGATAAACTGACAAAATTATTCCACTCATACTTTATAAATAGGAAAACTGGGAACAATCACGATAACTGGATGTACCTTACTTGTGTTATTAAAGTAATTACTGCATTTGTTTCTATTCAGCAGAAACCCGACGTTCTGCTGTGGTTTATCCAATGAATATTAGCAAAGAGTCTTAGATATCTAGAATCTAAATGTTTTATTCTTCTAAAATTAATTCTATCAGCAGATATGCCAGCAGCCTCACTAAGATTCAGGTTCGGAATAATGAAAACACTGATTTATTGGGCAGTTCATCTCCCCTAGTTAGAGTGCATCAAAACCGAGAATTTAAAAGTAGCTAATTTATCCATTCATCCACTTATGCGTTCATTCTCTGCTTTGTTCAGCACACATCTAATGAGCATCTACAAACTGTTAGGCACTGTGTTAGGTTGGAGATCAAGGATGAACTGTCTAGGCAGGTAGTCTCTTATCCCAAGGACCTTATAGTCTAACAGGAGAGACAAATAATTGGGTGCACGAGCCAACACTTAGGAGAAACTCCAAAAATTGCTAAGATTTTACTATTTGTGGCTAGATGGATTCCCTTGAGCGGCTAGGTGTATTTTCCACCCAATTCCTGTTGTAAAATCCTTTGAGCTTCTGACCTAGATATTTTAACCACTGTTTGCCTTTTATTTGTGCTAATGATAATGTAGGTGTGAACAGTATGGGAACTGGCTAAAATTTAAAGACCTATTATGGACGGCACTGGGTACGGATTGAATTATGTCCCCCCCAAAATGTGTGTATTAACTTGGTTAGGCCACGACTCCCGGTATTCTGTAGTTGTCCTCCATTTTGTGATTGTAATTTTATGTTAAAGAGGATCAGGATGGGATTTTAACACCTTTACCAGGTCACATCCCTGACCCAATATAAAGGGAGTTTCCCTGGGATGTGCCCTGCACCACCTTTTCTCTCTCAAGAGATAAAAGGAAAGGGAAATAAGCAGAGTGGGGACCTCGCTATGAGTTGGAATCAACTCGAGGGCAGTGGGTTTGGTTTTTGGTTTTGGGGGACCACATACCACCAAGAAAGCAGTGCTGGGAGCAGAGCGTGTCCTTTGGACCTGGGTTCCCTGCATGGAGTAGCTCCTAGTCCGGGGGAACATTGATGAGAAGGCTGACAGAGAGAGAAAGCCTTCCCCTGGAGCTGATGCCCTGAATTTGGACTTTCAGCCTACTTTACTATGAGGAAATAAACTCTTTGTTAAAGCCATCCACTTGTGATATTTCTGTTATAGCAGCACTAGATAACCGAACCCAGCCTAAATCAAGACCTAAAAACCATGGGATCCTTATATTCAAATAGCTTTTTGCATCATTTGCCCTGGTGCTGCAGGGTTTAAGGGCTACGTCTGCTAACCAAAAAGTTGGCAGTTCTAATTGACCAGCCACTCCTTGGAAACCCTATGGGGCAGTTCTGCTCTGTCCTACAGGGTTGCTATGAGTCGGAATCAACTTCACGGCAACAGGTTTGGTTTTTGTTTTGGTTTATTCTGTTTCACAGACTCACAGGTTTGGTTTTTGTTTTGGTTTATTCTGTTTCACAGACTCACTGTTTAGAAGCCATTTCTCATGGAAGCCCAGATTCTGCTAGTTAACAGCTACCAGTGGTCCTCCTTTGGCCTAACAGATATAGAGATCACAGCTTCCTTAAGTGAGCAGCAGCACCATTACCCCCACGATCATAAAGTCGGCAAAGGATCGGGCAACATTTTGTTCTATTATGCACATGTCACCACGAGTTGGAGTTCACTCTATAGCAAGTAACAACAACATGGGGTAGAAGAGAGAATAAGTGCACTGCCATGTTTCTTTTAAAAAAGGCTATTTCCTTTAGCAAAAGTAAACGTACAGTAAACCCTGGGGAAGCCAGAACCTGTGAAGGCAGAAACCTGTCAGAGAAGGAAAACTCAAATATTTTCCACTGAAGTGAGAGATAGAAAAGTGGTAAGACTGCACCCTGTCAAAGGTGGGAAACTTGCGGGACCCGGAAAAACAAGGCAGTCCCATTGAGTTCTGGCTCTCACAGGTTTCACTGTACTTGTTTTTATGACCTCTGTAGTCATGAAATAAAAATAACACTTTATAATCATTTTGAACATACTTCAAGCAAGTTCTGCTTAAAATGTCATCTGAAAATGTTCCCTGAGCAATCACTGTTGCTTCCGTAATTGCAGTCGTTGCTGTGTGCTGCCGAAGCTCCCCAGAGCAGGTGGGGAAGCACTGAATATGGAGAAGAGTGTCTGGTCCCACCCCACTGATTAGAGAGACGCTCCCATCTTTCCTTCTGGTATTAACTGCAAAGGGACAGGAGGCTGGGCTGAGCTCTGTGGAAGCTGCAATCTGGTTTAAGTGGCATCCCCCTGGCCGTAGCAATGAAACAATTGAAGCCGTTAAGTGCATCTTCTGACATAGACCTATTCTCACGTCTTGGAAAGAACAAAAGAGAAGTATAAAGAGGAGAAGTTCCAGGGGGATGGTGAAGAGGCAAAATATCTATGTGAGATCAGAGCCCCTCCCACTTGTAGGAACCTCTGTGGCAAATGAGGTGGTTGAGAACTCCACTTGTGCCAACACGTGAGTGAAAAGCCTGAAGATTTTTCTTCATTGTTTCGTACCTTTCTTTGGCTCCTCTGACAACCAGTGAGTTGAATAAGTGCACAACGGTGAAGAGGAGTCCTGGACGCTTTGGATCTTGGGACCCTCCAGGATCCCCTTCCCTGAGGTCAGCACAGTGCCACCCTACTGCTCCGGGGGAGGGCGCGTGGCCAGCTCTGAGCCAGATGGTTATGTACAACCCCCTCCACTTTCCTTCCTCACCCATCCCCCCAAATCAAGAGATTTCTTGAGGTGGGGTATAATGGCACTGAGATACAAATGAAAAACTACATTTCATTTAAAAAATTAGATACCTTTAATGACTTTTAAAGTGAATTTTAATTATCAAATTGAGGAGTCTGATGAGAGATCCACATGGACATATTTATCAGACAGTCAGAAACATGCCGCCAGGACTAAGGGCAAAGCTAGAGATACCGATCTAGGAGCCATGGAAATCAAGAGAGATAAGAATTGGAAGTTTCCTTCTAGCTATTTAAAATAAATAAAGGGAGGACAGAGGAGGGTAGTTAATAGAAAAGAAGATACTCGGATGAACTTTCCTAGGTTGGTTTCACCTACTTCAAGTCATTGTACATACTACATTCAGGTTTCTAATTTGACTCCTGGAACTCTTTTATCCTTAAACAGCCTCATGTTGTCCTTTGACACAACAACGCTCCACTATTCATGGAATTACAAAAGCTTTGTTCCAGGAGTTTGTTTTAGAACCTGAAGCTGTCTTCAGTTTGGCTGCCCCAGGTGATAGCTTTTGGGTAATAGTGAAGCAGATTAGTCCATTTGTCTTTGTATTGTAGGTCACTGCTCGCCTCCTCTTCTGGAGGCGAATTAGCCTGTTTGGTGAATATGAGCCCCACAGTGGAGAGCAGAATAAAAGCCACAAACCATGTGATCATGTAAAAGACAGTCTTACCAAAGTCTTAATCTCCCATTTCATTTCTCTCTCCTTCCCACCCATCCCCATCCATCTAGCCTTTATTGGGTACCTAATATTATTCGGGGGGAGCCCCAGTGACACAGTGGTTAAGAGCTCAGGTGCTAACCAAAAGGTCAGCAGTGAGAATCTACTAGCCATTCCTTGGAAACCCTATGGGGCAGTTCTGTGTCCTATAGGGTCCCTATGAGTCGTAATCGACTCGAAGGCCACGGTTTTTTGTTTTGTTTTTAATATTGTCAGGCTGTGGGAGTGGGAATAAAATTAAAAGTAAGATACAGTATGCATCCCTAAGAAACTCATTGAGTAGTAGGGTGACCAGATCCATAAATAGATGATTCTGCTGTAATTAGGCAACTTTAATGATGGAAATAATAATAAAAACCAAACCCATTGCCGTCGAGTCAGTTCTGAGTCATGACAGCCCTGTATGTTACGGAGTAGAACTTCTTAAGAGTTTTCTTGGCTGTAATCTTTTACAGAAGCAGATCACCAGGCTGTTCTTCTGTGGTGCTGATAGATGGGTTTGAACTATCAGCCCTATGGTTAGTAGTCAAGATCAAATTGTTTGTGCCACCCAGGGACATTGGAAATAATAATACTAGTAGTAATAATTACCATTTACTGGTATTCCTCCTAACCCTTACAAAACCTCCATTTTACGGATGAGGAAACAGGAGCTCGGAGAGATTAAGTTGCCCAGTTAATAAATGTCAGTACTGGGGCTTAAAACCATGTTTGTTGGACTCTAAAGTTCATCCTTTAACTTCTGTGCTTGGAGCACAAAGGGAGGAACTCGTACTCAGCGTGGCAGACAGAAAATATGTCACTGTTCTGAGGGACTTAAAAAATAGAGTATTAAAAAAAAAAATATTATCTGCTGTAAATTAAGGAGAGTCAGATGGGATCATCTGGGCACAAAACCAGACTACAACTCTGTCATCTCCCAATTCTTCTCTTCAGCTTTGTCCTGACTTTGCTTGTTAATCTGATGTAATTTTATGTGGGTAAAAAAAAAAAAAAGTGTAGACAGACTTATTTACCTTTTCGTTCTCTTTGATTTTCTGTTGACCCTTTTGGCACCAGTTTGCTCTTTTTTTTTTTAATTTTGTTATGCTTTTAAGTGGAAGTGTACAAATCAAGTCAGCCTCTCATACAAAAATTTATATATACCTTGCTATATACTCCTAGTTCTCCACCTAATGAGACAGCACACTCCTCCTCTCCACCCTGTATTCCTGTGTCCATTCAGCCAGCTTTTGACCCCCTCGCCCTTCTCATCTTCCCTCCAGACAGGAGCTGCCCACGTAGTCTCATTTGTCTACTTGATCCAGGAGGCTCACTCTCAGCAGTATCATTTTCTCTCCCATAGTCCAGCCCAATCCCTGTCTGAAGAGTTGGCTTTTGGGAATGGTTCCTGTCTTGGGCTAACAGAACGTCTGGGGACCATGATCTCCACTGCTCTCCTGCTCCCTCAGGGGTTGTCTGATGTGTTCCCTGTCAGGGCAGTCATCGGTTACAGCCAGGCACCGTCTAGTTCTTCTGGTCTCAGGCTGATGTAGTCTCTGGTTTATGTGGCCCTTTCTGTCTCTTGGGCTCATAATTACCTTGTGTCTTTGGTGTTCTTCATTCTCCTTTGCTCCAGGTGGGTTGAGACCAATTGATGCCTCTTAGATGGCTGCTTGCTAGCATTTAAGACTCTAGACACCACTCTCCAAAGTGGGATGCAGAATGTTTTCTTAATAGATTTTATTATGCCAGTTGACCTACATACATGTCCCCTGAAACCATGGTCCCCAAACCCCTGCCCCTACTACGCTGGCCTTCTAAGCATTCAGTTTATTTAGGAACCTTCTTTGATTTTGGTTTAGTCCAGTTCTGCTGACCTTGCCTGTATTGTGAGTTGTCTTTCACTTCACCTGAAATAGTTCTTGTCACTGTCTAATAATTAGTGAAAACCCTTCTTCCTCCCTCCCTCCCCACTCTCATAACCATCAAAGAATATTTTTTTCTCTGTTTAAACTATTTCTCAAGTTCTTGTATGGTCTCATACAATATTTGTCCTTTTGCAACTGACTAATTTCATTCAGCATAATGCCTTCCACATTCCTCCATGTTATGATATGTTTCACGGATTCATCATTGTTCTTTATTGATGCATAGTATTCCATTATGCGAATATACCATAATTTATTTATCGATTCATCTGTTGCCTGAATGTCTTCTTCAGTGAAGTGCCTGTACATATCCTTCACCCATTTTTTAATTGGGTTATTTGTCTTTTTGTAGTTGAGTTCTTGCACTATCATAGATTTTAGAGATCAGACACTGATCAGAAATGTCAGAGCTAAAAACTTTTTCCCAGTCTGTAGGTAATCTTTTTACTCTTTCGGTAAAGTCTTTGGATGAGCATAGGTGTTTGATTTTTAGGAGCTCCCAGTTATCTAGTTTCTCTTCTGGTGTTCGTGCATTGTTAGTAGTGTTCTGTACACTGTTTATGCCATGTATTAGGGCTCCTAGAGTTGTCCCTATTTTTTCTTCCATGATCTTTATAGTTTTAGATTTAATTTTTAGGTCTTTGATCCATTTTGAATTAGTTTCTGTGCATGGTGTGAGGTACGGGTCTTGTTTCATTTTTTTGCAGATAGATATCCCGTTATGCTAGCACCATTTGTTAAAGAGACTGTCTTTTCCCCCATTTAACTGACTTTGGGCCTTTGTCAAGTATCAGCAGCTCATATGTGGATGGATTTATGCCTAGATTCTCAATTCTGTTCTATTGGTCTATGTATCTATTGTTGTACCGGTACCAGGCTGTTTCAACTACTGTGGCAGTATAATAGGTTCTAAAATCAGTTAGTATGAGGCCTCCCACTTTGTTCTTCTTTTCCAGTAACGCTTTACTTATCCGGGGCCTCTTTCTCTTCCATATGAAGTTGGTGATTTGTTTCTCCATCTCATCAAAAAATGTTGTTGGAATTTGGATCGGAATTGCATTGTATCTATACATCACTTCTGGTAGAATAGACATTTTTGCAGTGTTAAGTCTTCCTATCCATGAGCAAGGTGTGTTTTTCCACTTATGTAGGTCTTTTTTGGTATTGTCTGCTCTCTTAAGGACCATTTTAGAGCCAAAGCGCTGCCCAGACTTCTGAAGTTTTTTACGGTTTGGATTTTTTACAGGAGCAGATCATCAGGTTTTTTCTCCCACAGAGAGGTTCTCCCACTGGTAGGTTCGAACCACTGACCTTTCAGTTAGCAGCTGAGCAGCTAACCCTTGCACCACCAGGGCTGTAATAATTTAGACCCAAAGGAGTTGGTTTTGAAGTTCCTGCAGCAAAATTAGATGAGTGAGTGACAAAGGATCAGATAGGAAATTTAGGGGGTGGTGAGTTTATGTTAATGGGTGAGGAGCAACTCAGAAAAGGAGGCTGACAGTGGTTGCACAGCTGGAAGTGTGTGATCAGTGTCAGTGAATTGTACATGTAGAAACTGTTGAACTGGTGTACATTCTTCTGTGTATATCCTCAACGCCGACAACAACAAAAATAAATTATTTAAAAAATGATATGAGTGAATGAAACTGCTTTTGGCTTTTCTACTTGGCTTCCCTGAATCCTTGGAATCCATTTCCTTTTTTACCACCTTTCAGCCCCCAACCTATTCCTGCACCAGCGCTACCCCCATTCCTTTAAAGGATTAATACAAGTAATACATTCTCACTGTAGGAATTTTGAAAAACATAACAGGGAGTCTTCTTTTCCTCATAGTGTTGTTGGAGGTCACTCTGCCACTCAAGTGGCAGCTGAGTCTATGTAAAACGTCTTATATATTTTTGTGTTGTGGTAAATATATAGGTAACAAGACATTTGCCATTTCAACAATCTTGACATATACAGCTCAGTGACATTAACTTTGTTCATCATGTTGTTCAACCACCAGAATTACCGAATTTTCTATCAGTGTCCCCTAAGCATTGTATCTTCCTTTCCCCTCTCTCCTGTCCGTCCACTTCTGGAAACCACTAATAAACTTTGATCTCTGTGCACTTGTTTGTTGTAGATATGTCATATAATTGGGATCCTACAGTATTTGCCCTTTTGTGTCTGACTTATTTCACTCAGCGTAATGTTTCCAAGGTTCGTGCATGTCATAGCGTGTATCAGGACTTCAGTTCTCTTTATGGCGGAGTAATACTCTACTGTTTGTATGTACCACATTTGGTTTTATGTTGTATTTTAACCTTTTTTATGTGTTTCAGTATGAAAAATAAAATTAATGCAATTCTAATGAAATTTGGGCCAGATGGTACAGAGGTTTGGGGCTTCTTGTTTTTAATCAGATGGGGGTGGGCTGTGGTTTCCAAGATTTCTGAGGAGTCTTTCATTTTGCTTTCTTAATTGTTTCAGGGAGTGGCTGAGGCTGAACTGGAAAAGAACCTGACTCGAACTTTCAAATGCTTATTCAGAAGAGGTGATAAGGTGAGAGGTGGGGCATGGGGGGGCAGGAGGGGACTGTGTATGTACGCGGCAGTGTATACTGTTACTGTGAAGGTGTCCACATGGCTTCTACCTGGGGTTTGGGGTTTTGCAGGGCCTGGGAATTCGCAACTCAGCCTTCCTTTCTTTGACTTCTGTAGTCAGGATTGGGCTTCCCACTCGAGTGGTCTGGCCTCTTAATTAATGGGGAGAAATCGTCAAATCGTCACTGTCACACTGTGAAGGGCTATGAAGTTAAGATCAAAGAATGATTATAGCAGTGATGGTTTGGAAATTATACTGTTACTACCATCAGTATTTTAATATGCACAATTGACTTATCAAAGTATAAGATTAACATCTTTAACTTTTCTTAAGGAATCCCTGGGTGGCACAAACAACTAAGTGCTCGACTACTAGCCAAAAGGTTGGCGGTTCGAACCCACCCAGAGGAAAGCCTGGTGATCTGCTTCTGAAAGGTCACACCTTATAAATCCTATGGAGCAGTTCTGCTCTCCACACATGGGGTCACTGTGAGTAAGAATCGACTGAGCAGCAGCTGACAACAACGACAAACCCATTTCTTGATCAGCCAGAGAAGCTTCAAATGCTTTAACCCCAATAATCCCCACCCTCCTATCTCACATGCTAATAATCACCTCTATCACTGACTCGACGGCACTGGGTTTCTGGGTATCATTGCCGTACGTTCAGTGCTGCTTAGGTTATCCCACATTTCCCATTTCTTTGCAGTTCGCATGCATCTCACTCCTTCGTGTTGGACTCAGTTTCTTTGTTCCTGAACTACCTTCTTTAGTAGTTTTCTTAATAAGGATCTGTTAGTGGTAAACTAATCATTTTTTACTCTGAAAATACCTTTATTTTACTTTCGATCTTAAAGATTAGTTTATCTGAGTATAGGATTCTCAGGTGACAGTTATATTTTTTAGAACCTTTTGTTGTTGCTTATGAGAGATCTACCTCAGCTCTTCCTTCTTGTATACTTGTCTTTTAGCTTGGTCTAATCAGCAGTTTAAGGAGCTCTGTGACAGCACATTGGTTAAACACTTGGCTGCTAACTGAAGAGTTGGCGGTTCGAACCCACCAGCCACTCCGTGGGAGAAAGGTGTGGCGGTCTGCTTCCATGAAGATTACTGCCTTGGAAACCCTATGAGACAGTTCTACCCTGTCTTAATAGGGTTGCTATGAGTCAGAATTGACTGAACACCAATGGGTTAATCTGCAGCTTAACCCATCATTGATGTATCCTTTGGAAACCCGGGTGGTGTAGTGGTTAAATGCTATGGCTGCTAACCAAAAGGTCAGCAGCTCGAATCTACCAGGTGCTTCTTGGAAGCTCTATGGGGCAATACTACTCTGTCCTATAGGGTTGCTATGAGTTGGAATTGACTTGACGGCAATAGGTTTGGTTTTTTTGTGTTAATTTCAGTGAACCTTTTTTTTGTTTGTGGAAGTTGTATTTGGTTCTTTTTCAAATCGTTCTGGTCTCTTGTTCTGTTCTTGTTCAGTGTCTTGTTCTGTTCTTGCTTTTCAGTTCCTTCTTTTATGTCTTTAATAGTTTTAAACATACTTATTTTTCATTTTCCAGCTCTCTGCAAGTGCTATTGTTTGATGTTCTTGGAGCCTTATTTTACTGTTGGCTATGTTTGATGCCTCTTGCTTTGTTTGTCTCTTGCTTATCGGGCCATGGGGTTTTTTTTGGGGGGGGGGCGTATTATAATTTTGAATTGTGAGCTCATTTTCAGTAGCACTTAATCTGTAGCAATCTGCTTCAGTTTGATTTGAGGAAATAACCCTCCTGAGAGATTTGGCATTTGCTTCTGCTAGGCATCCTGGTGGCTCACTTTGCCGTGGTGCTAGTTTATTCTCACCTTGGGGGGTTCCAAATCATGTATACAGTGTAAATCCAAACCCAAATACTTGTGAAGGCAGCCTTGTAGCTATGAATTATCAGAGGAGCTTTTTTTGGTTTTCTCTTAGAACCAAGCTGAGGCAGGCAGCTTGACATCTCCTTCTCCCATCTCCTTTGACGTCTCCCTGTTGAGATGGGTGGATTTTTTATAACCCACCCTTTCACTTCAGTGGCCCCAGATTTCCTGAGTTTACTGTGGCAGGGCAAGGAGTATCTCATTTCTAACTTCCTGCCCACCATGGGCCTGAGGTCTCATCTCTTGTTCCCTTTGGTTGATAACCCATCTTTACATTGCCAGGAGCCCTGGTGGCACACTGGTTAAGCACTTGGCTGTTAACTGAAATGTTGGCATTTCAAACCCACCAGCCACTGCATAGGAGAAAGATATGGCAGCCTGTTTCTGTAAAGATTACAGCCTTGGAAACCCTGTGGAGCAGTTCTGCTCTGTCCTGAATGTAGGGTCACTGTGAATCATAATGGGGTTTTACATTGCCAGAACCTGCCAGTGCCCTTGAGCACCCTTGGCCTGGCTCTCACTGAGAGTTTTGCTGTCAGTTCCCTCTTTGCTTTGAGCCTGAGGATTTCCCTAACCCTCTTGGGAATTTAGCATGTTTGTAGATCTTTTGTTGGTGGAGGGTTTTCAGATTATCTGTTCCAGCATTTTTTTCTTTACCTCATCAATGACTTGAGTTCTAACTTTTCTCCCTACAGGATTTGATTTCCTGGAGCAAAGTCTCTGAAATGGGTAAGAGATGTTCTCAGAGGAGAAGGGAGGTTGGGGGGTACAGCAGAAACCAGTGAATGTTGAATGGGTTTTCTCCCTCTGACTGCTGTGGGCAAAAGCGGCACCTGTCAGGCCTGTACTTCCACTTGCCCAGTGCCGGTTCTGGTTCCGAGAGCTGAGTAGTCCTCACTGTCAGGCCTGACCACAGGGCCTCTAGTTCCTTTCCTTAAGGGAGTTCTGCATTCACCATCTTAAACAGTAAGAGCTTGGAGAAATCTTAGAAACAGGGGCAGAGGAGTGGCTTTCGGAATAGTGAAGGAGCTAAACCAAGGGTAGTTTGACCCTCAGCAGCCTCCCCACCATCAGACGCACAACCCTCATGGAATATGGGCAGTGCTGTGGGCCAGCTTCATGTGTTCCCACAAGGCGATTTCAGAGGCTGCCAGCCCTCTTACCTCATCCTGTACCCACGCATGTAGCCTTGCTGAGTCAAGTACAGAAAGTGTCCTGGACAGCTAGGTGTGATGCCTGTGCTGTTTTCTGTCGCCCGAATAAACCTTTGCTCTTCTTGGGGTAACTGGCTTTTTCCTGAGCTGGTTACTATTGGGGTCTATAGCATGGTTACCTACTAAAAGCTTTCTTTTTATTCTTCTTTGAACACCCCACCCAGCACCAGAGAACTTTTAAACTGGTATAGAAACTTGGACAAGAGCTGACTTCTAGGGAGCTTTAGATTCAAGATCTTACATAGTAAGAGCTTGCAGGAATCTTAGAGATTGTCCAGGGCAATCCCGCCCTCCACTGATAAGAACCCAGGATGGGGAACTGACTTCTACAGGATTACCTGATGCCAGGTGCCAAAGAGGCAGGAGCAGGACCAGACCCCACCCTGTGCCTCCACAGCCTTGGTCCGCTGCTCTCCTCTTCACCCAGGCTCTGTACACTGGTCATTTCCAGTTCCCTCACAAATAATAGCACCATCCTTGGTCTTCTCCTGGGTTGCATGTCAGTGAGGAGTCAGAGCTGAAATCAGAATGGAGCTTATCCCCATAGCTCCTAGATTCAGCACTATTCCCACAAAACCTTATTTTTTTCCCCCAGCACTGTGCCCTTACCATTATTCACTTTTATTTTTATTAATAATGATGCTAGCATGATTTTTAATAAAAAATTTTTCAGGGTTGACACTATTCTTTCTTCAGTAGAGACTGCTGTTCTATATAAAAAGACTTATTAGGTAAAATTGATTATCTCAGATAAAGGAGAAGCCAAATGGAAAAAAAAAGAATATACAATAGCATCTAACTTGTTCACAGAAAATAACGAATGGTTATGACACTTCCGATCAGCGTCTGATCTCTAAAATCTACATGATACAGCAAAAACTCAACTACAAAAAGACAAATAACCATATTAAAAAATGGCCAAAAGATATGAATAGACACTTCACTAAAGGCATTCAGGTAGCTAACAGATACATGAGGAAATGTTCACGATCATTAGCCATTAGAGAAATGCAGACCAAAACTACAATGAGACTTCATCTCACTCCAGCAAGGCTGGCATTAATCCAAAAAACACAAAATAATAAATGTTGGAGAGGATGTGGAGAGATTGGAAGACTTCTTCACTGCTGGTGGGAATGTCAAATGCTACAACCACTTTGGAAATTGATTTGGCGCTTCCTTAAAAAGCTAGAAATAGAACTACCATATGATCCAGCAATCCCACTCCTCAGAATATATCCTAGAGAAATAAGAGCCTTTACACGAACAGATATATGCACACCCATGTTTATTGCAGCACTGTTTACAATAGGAAAAAGATGGAAGCAACCAAGGTGCCCATCCAGGGATGAATGGATAAATAAATAATGATATATTCACACAATGGAATACTACGCATCGATAAAGAACAGTGAGGAATCTGTGAAACATTTCATAACATGGAGGAACCTGGAAGGCATTATGCTGAGTGAAATTAGTCAGATGCAAAAGGACGAATATTGTATAAGACCACTATTACAAGAACTTGAGAAATAGTTTAAACTGAGAAGAAAACATTCTTTTGTGGTTACGAGAGGGGGGAGGGTCAGAGAGGGGTATTCACTAATTAGTTGGTAGATAAGAACTACTTTAGGTGAAGGGAAAGACAACACACAACACAGGGGAGGTCAGCACAACTGGACTAAACCAAAAGCAGTTTCCTGAATAAACTGAATGTTTCGAAGGCCATTGTAGCTGGGGCAGGGGTTTGGGGACCATGATTTCAGAGGACATTAAGTCATTTGGCATAATAAAATCTATTAAAACATTCTGCATCCCACTTTGAAGAGTGGCGTCTGGGGTCTTAAACGCTAGCAAGCAGCCATCTAAGATTCATCAACTGGTCTCAACCCACCAGCGTCAAAGGAGAATGAAGACCACCAAGGACACAAGGTAGTTAAGAGCCCAAAAGACAGAAAGGGCCACATAAACCAGCGACTACATCATTCTGAGACCAGAAGAACTAGGGGGTGCCTGGCTACAGCCGGTAACTGCCCTGACAGGGAACACAACAGAGAACCCTGAGGGAGCAGGAGAGCAGTGGGATGCAGACCCCAAATTCTCATAAAAAGACCAGACTTAATGGTCTGACTGAGAGTGGAAGGACCCCAGTGGTCATGGCCCCCAGACCTTCTGTTGGCCCAGGACAGGAACCATTCCCGAAGCCAACTCTTCAGACATGGATTGGACTGGACGGTGAGGTTGGAGAGGGATGCTGGTGAGGAGTGAGCTTCTTGGATCAGGTGGACACTTGAGACTACGTTGGCATCTTCTGCCTGGAGGGGAGATGAGAGGGTAGGGGGGCTAGAAGCTAGCGAAATGGACACGAAAAGAGAGAGTAGAGGGAGGGAGCGGGCTGTCTTATTAGGGGGAGAGTAACTGGGAGTATGTAGCAAGGTTTATGTAAGTTTTTATGTAAGAGAATGACGAATTGTAAACTTTCGCTTAAAGCACAATAAAAATTATATATAAAAAAAGAATGGTTACTTATGAAATAGAAACAAATGTATCTTTGTAAAATGTTTTGTGACTTAGTAAAAAATAAAACAGTGGTGCTAGCTATCACTTACTTGAGCATCTACTGTGTGTGTCAAACACTAGGCTAGACCCTTTAGATCTGTTATATATTACATCCCTAAAAATACCATTACTATCTCTGTTTTACAAATGACGAAAATGAGTTTCAGAAGATTAAGTAACTTGTCCAGCTGGAATTAAACTCATCTGACTTTAAAGGCCGTGGTCTTCTCCCTACTGCAAGAACACTTCCTTCCTTCCCTCCCTCCCTTCATTCCTCTTTTCATTTGTTCATTCATTCATTCATTCCTCAAATGTTTTGAGCACATACTTGGTGTAAGGTGGTGGCTGGGCACAACAGGAACATAGATGCACAAGGCAGAACCATGCCCTCAGGGAGCTCACGGCCTGTGGGGAGGCAGGCAAATGGTAATAAAGCAGGTGGAGAGGGTCTGGGAGAGGTACAGACACCCGTGCGGCCTGAAAGCTGCAGTGAGCTGGGAGTGCCCAGTCTTGACAGGAAGGCCAGGGGGCTTCATCAGGAGGAGGCCGCCTGGTCACATACTCCTTTGATGCATCCCACAAAGTCTGATTGCCCAACCCCTGTGCCTCAGAAAAAAAAAAAAAGAGGCTTCAAAAATTAAACCTGTTGCTGTCGAGACCGTTCCTACTCATAGCAAACCTATAGTACAGAGTAGAACTGCCTCATAGGGTTTCCAGGGAGCACCTAATGGATTCCAACTGCTGACCTTTTTGGTTAGCAGGTGAACTCTTAGGCACTATGCCACCAGGGCCTGAAAATCCTAAGAGCTGTGTCTCAGCACCAGCATTAATACCCGTTACAGCTGCCCCCTGTGACATCACAGTGGTCCCTGGGCTGTCAGCTGTCATCACAAGGTCTCCCTCAAGGGGGGACTGAGTGCTGCCAAGACACAGTTTACACTCCTGAAAACAAGATAGGGTTCCACACCAAGGACACCACGGGAGTGTCTATGAGGTGCGTCCTGCCTACGAGGAGAAACAAACAAACAAAAAAGCACTGAAAATCCTGAGCATCTCAGTAGAGACATCCAGAAGGAAACGTAAGTAATTAAGTTGTTTAGAAAAGGTCCTGCCTAGGGGAGGGGGTTAGCAAAATGGGTGCAGGGCCTGGAATGCAGTGAGAAACCATACCCCTCCCCTCCTTCACAAACTTAGAGCATCCTAAAACCGTGCCATCCCTGAACTGAGTTCTGGGTATGGTTTTGAAAGAGGGGAGGGTTGTGGTTTGTCCTGGAGCCATGACAACAGCCCTTGTGTGTGTAGTGCACCCAGAGCTGGATCCACTGGGTTCCAGAATGACAGTGAGAACAAAGGCTCAGAAAGTGACAGGAGATGGGCTCGTTTGGGAAAAAGAGGAGAGAACGAATGATGGAATACCTTTCGGGCTTTTGTTATAATTTCAGGCATTCTGAGGCAATTAGGAGCCTAATCTCAAGTAGAACACCATTGTTACAACTCAGACCTGGTGCTGAGGATGAGCAGGAAACAACTGTCTTTTTGCAGGAGGAATTCTGGTGCAATTCCCGGATGAGCCCAGCCCCAGTACGATGATCACTGAAGAGGAGATCCAGTTCTACGTGCAGCAGTTCAAGAAGTCTGGTTTCAGGTAAAGAGAGAACGGTGTCCCCCACACAGGGGAGATGGGCAGCGACGAGGTAGGCTACAGCTCCCAGGATGGGGGGAAAGGCCTAACCAGCCCTCCTGCCACGCCCGCTGTGAACACCTGGCCAGCCTCTGCTTGGATGGTGTCAGGGGCTCACTAGCTCCTGAAGCTCAGCCCGCTCTAGTGTGGAATAATCCAGCTTGCTCTACTTTCTGCTTATCGGCCCCACCCAGAGCAGAGGTTTTTAACCTTTTTTCAGTTGCATACCCCTCTGAGAATCGGATGTCAGCTCTGGTGTCTTTCTTTGGAAAAACACAAAAACCCATGTAAACTCAAAAATTGCATACATTTTGGGGGGAGGGGGGTGATTATAGCCCTCTCAGATCTGTTTTTTGTAACAGCTTTATTGACATGTAATTCACGTACCATGCAATTCACCCATTCAAAGTATAGAATTTAGTGTTTTTATATTCACAGAATAGTGCAACCATCACCACAATCAATTTCAGAATTTTCCACCACCCCAAAAAGAAAGCCTGTATCATTTTTTTTTTTTTTTAATTTTATTGTGCTTTAAGTGAAAGTTTACAAATCAGGTCGGACTCTCATACAAAAATTTATGAACACCTTGCTATATACTCGTAATTGCTCTCCCCCAATGAGACAGCACACTCCTTCCCTCCACTCTCTCTTTTCATGTCCATTTGGCCAGCTTCTGACCCCCTCTCCCCTCTCATCTCTCCTTCGGACAGGAGATGCCAGCGTGGTCTCATGTGTGTACTTGATCCGAGAAGCTCATTCTTCCCCAGTATCATTTTCTATCCCATAGTCCAGTCCAATCCCTGTCTGAAGAGTTAAAGCCTGTATCTCTTAGCAGTCACACTATGACCTCCCCCCAACAGCCCTAGGCAACCACCAATCAATTTTCTGTCTCTGTGGATTTGCCTGTTCAGCCAGTTTCATATAAATGGAATTATACAATATATGGTCGTTTGTGACTGGTTTCTTTCATTTTTTTTTTTTATCACAAGGTTCATCCATACTGTATTAATATTTCAGTCCTTTTTCTCAGACCTACTGTTACGCTAAGTCAAGGGCCCCTGCTCTAGAATCACAGAAAATCACTCTAAAATCCCCTTTTCTGCATATCTCATTACATATTTGAATATTGCAGATACCTGAAGGTCAGGATTTCCTCACAGTCTGCAGGAACCCCCACTGTCAAGGCCAACATTCGATTATCCTTCTTTCCCTTAGGCCTCTCTCTTTGCACCCCATTCTTCACTGGGCATTCCTGGCTCTTTGACTGCCTGGGCCCCAGGGGTTGTCACTATATTGTGGCCTTTGATATGAGCACAGCAGCCATTTAGGCCCTAAAGCTCTTCCTCACCAGAACTTAACAGCTCTTTACTAGGTTCTTCTTTTTTTTTTTTTTTTCCTGTCTTTTTAAAGCAGGTATTTCCAGGCTCCTCCTTTACACCGGAGGAGCCTTGTGGGTCCAAGGGCACCAACCCTGACCTGGCCCGAGGATTTGGAGAGTATTCCTGGCACAGTCCTGGAGCTACCCTTACCTCTTGGGAGGGCACTTTTGCACCACCTCCTGATGTCCCCCTTTTCATTGGATTTCCTGGGGCAGAAGAGTGGCTTCTAGAACAGTAAAGGAGCTAAACCAAGGGTAGTTTTCACCCTCAGCAGCCTCCCTGCCTTCAAGCACACACAACCCTTATGGAATATGGGCAGTGCTGTGGGCCAGCTTCCACGTGTTCCCAAAAGCCTGTTTCAGAGGCTGCCAGCCTTCTTGCCTCATCCTGTACCCATGCACTGTAGCCTTGCTGAGTCGAGTACGGGAACGTCCTGGACAACTAGGTGTGAGGTCTGTGCTCTCCTTCCCCCCTGCATAACCTTCACTCTTCTGGGGTTGGCACTTTTTGCAGAGCTGATTACTCTTGGGGTCTGTAGCATAGTTACCTACTAAAAGCTTTCTTATTTTTATTCTCTGAATGCTCCCCCCACCCCATCCACTGCAACAGAGGCCCTTTAAACTGGTATCGAAACATGGACAGGAACTGGCAGTGGGGCTGCAAAAGTGTGGGACGGAAGGTGAGTTCCAAATTCAGTGATGTTTCTCTCTATGAGCCGCCCTGAGGCTTTCCCATGGGCTTGACCTGAAATGATTCTGGTTAGAGCTGGGATGGACAGACTGACCTGCGGGCTTTCTGCTTTCCTGTGCTGCCGCCTCTGAGGTTTCTGCTCCGGGGTTTCTTCTTAGGACCTTTTTTGCTGCTATTTCTCTTGGAATGGTAGAGGGTGGAGTTGGGGACGGAACAGGGGCATGTCCAGGTAATTGCAGCATCAGTCTGCAATGCCCAGATCTCCTGGACTTTCCCCGGGTGAGGGCAGCAGATGGTTCAGGGTAGCTCCCCAAGGGATTGCCCTGAAGGGGACTCCCAGAAGTGATGTGGATACTGGAGCCCAGGATCCATAGAAGAAGCATTAGATCTTCTCAAGCAGCTTTAGCCTTTGATTGTGTGACCTTGCCCAGTCAATTTCTTGAGTCTCATTTTCTTCATTTATCCAGCTGAAGATGGGTTTCGAATCCCTGGGTCTGCAGAAGTGGCAATGGGCTCCCCTGTTCCCATTCAGAATGTTAAAAACCGAAGGGAACTTGTATTTCCCCACAATGAGATTGTGCTGGTAACTAGGCTTTCATCAACTCACTCACTAGTAGCCCAGTTATCTCATTGATTCATTCAAATATGAATACCTACTAAAGTGCCAGCCAAGTGCTATTTTATACTTTGTTTTGAGGCAATAGAGGCTCGGAAGAAAGTCAGCCTGACTTCTAATCCTTGTGTGACCTTGGGCAAGGAACGTAACCACTCTATGCCTCCGTTTCCTTTTCTTTCATGAGAAAATGACAATACAGTAATAGTAACTACCCCATAAAACTGTGAGGATGAAATCTGTTAACGTGTGTAGGTACCTAGCACATAGTAGTTGTTCAATGAAATGTTAATTATTCTTGTAATCACTAGAATCTGTTGATAGACAAACACTACAAACTGCAGTTTGATAGAAAAGATGTCTCAAAGGAGTTGGGAAGATGAGCCTTGGTGATACAAAGGTTGAGGACCCCCTTCTTCTGTAGTCACCTTCCAGATTTTTTTTCCCTCCTCTCCCACCTCCTCCCATACCCCTATCATGAATTTACATTTTGGCTAGGAATATTCTAGAGTTTACAGCATCTCACAGCAGCCTCAGGATTAGTATAAGCAACAAAATCACTTTTGAGTTTCACATGGTTTTCCTGGTCATTTGGAGGAGGGGTACAAGGGTACGGTGAGAACCACTTGGTCTCTCATGTAAGTAAACAATAATGCAAATTCCTTAACCAGGGCAAAGCCAGCACTGTTTGAAAAATTATAATATTAGAGTGAGAACAAAGAGAATAAATGGAGGCTTTCTACAGTGCCCCACTGTATTGACCTCATTTGTCGGTAGATAAACAAGGTCATTGTTGCTGCCTTTAATGTCCTGTTGATAACAGTTATAGCCAGTCCTTTCTCCCTCTGGAATCCTGGCTGCCTTTTTTCAATGTTAATTTAATTTGGAGACAAGAAATCTTGATGTCCAGTCAAGGGCTTCTTCCCTCCTTTTTGGTGCCATCAGTTGGGTTCCATGAATACTAATCACCCAGAGTGGGGCAGCACTTATGTTCATACTTAAACATATACGCAAAACCCTCGTGGCCGTTACACTGCTGAGTCATCATTTTAAAGATCTCCTGTAAGAGTTAGGACTCCTCACACAAAGCATGGCAAAAACAAAGCCAGGACCACAGCAGTGCTGTGGGTAAGTTAATAGAGAAGAAAACCACACAGCATTCAAAACCAAGTAAGTCTCCTTGCCAGGGTAAGGGAAGGCTTCAGTTATGCAGGAGTACAAGAAGGTAATGTTTCTCTTCTCCTCCAGCTGCTCCCATTTCCTATTATCCTTCCCCAGATCCTGATTCCAGCCCTGATGGTAACTGCCGAGAAGGACAGCGTGCTCCTTCCAGAGATGTCCCAGCATATGGAGGACTGGGTAAGGGTGTGGTTCTGCACCGGAGTCATTGGTCCTGAGAGAGTGCAAGTGCCCCAAAGGAAAGACAGCAGCAGAGTACACACCTCATTCTGCAGAGTGGGATATTCTGTTAAACCATCTCCATGGCAAAGGCATCATCAGTAAAGTCACTGACCACCTCTTGGGAGCAGTAATCACTACCAGTGCTTCTTTTCTCCTACAGTGATGTAGCCTCTCGTCCATTCATTCGTTTATTCTGTAGGCTTTTGTTTGCACTTAAATGTGCTGGGACAATACTAGCTACTGAGGGAGTAAGATGAATAAGGTACAGGCCCTGCCGTCTGTGAGCTCACTGTTCAGCAGTTAATCCCACATGCAGGAGAGGTGTCTGTAGGGCATCAGGAGCGGAGAAGGGGTGCAGCAGGGAACAAGAGCTTCACAGAGGCGTGACCATTGAGTCTGGTCTTGATCATGACTAAGACTTCCCCAGCAGAGAGAATGGGGAGAAGACAAGGTGAGGGACCACACTATACTGAAAAGCAGCTAGCACGCACTGCGTGTTCAGAGGATGGGAATGAGCTTGGTGGAGCTGGGAGATTTTGCTGAGTCCCTTGGGCCATTCTGAGCCGTGTGCACCCATGGCCGTGGAGATCCCGTGAAGGGGAGTTGCAGGGGCATCAGACCTCTGTGTTGAAAGGTCACTGTGCCAAAAGAGCAGAGGTTGGCACCAATTGGGGAAGCCTAGAGGTAGGGTTAGAGGTGGGGTGGCCATGGGCGCCTTGAGCCTGGCTAGTTGTTGAGAGTGGTCCAGAGTGCACTTGGCCATGATTTTTTTAACACAGTCAGGCATAGTGGAGAGGGTACATTTAGCAGGACGCTGCCCAAGACCACCCGGTGGGGTTCACCAGAGAGGCCTAGCTCTGGAGCCAAGGACGTGTTGCAAAGAGCTGTAAGAGAGTCTAAGGTACTCCTTCCTGGTCCTTACCCTTGAAGATTTCTTGAGAAATTACCAAGTTCTTTAGCTGGCCCTTTCTAGCCTATGTAACTGACTGCTGACTTCACTGAGGTTTATTCTGTTGGAAGGGATGTCTCCTGTCCCCAGGAGGAAAGCTGCATTTTTCTCAGTGTTCATCATTGTCACTCCCTCAAGGCCTGTGTCAGAGAGAACCTGCTGGTCCCGAGCTGCTGCGTCATTGCTCCGTTGTGGTCCTTGGTGCTCGTTATTGTGACCCACTGTGGGGATTCAGGGTTCCCAAAGTGAGGCCGACCAGCTCTGGTGGCAGCCTGGGAAGAGGAAGCAGTCATGTCTGAGTAGTGAGAGCCAGATGGTGACTGGACATTTCCCAGGCAGCAAACAGGCAGAATTCCATTGATCCTGAGGAGAGGATTTGTTGTAATGAGTAAGAGTCAGCCCGGAATTTGATTTTAGTTACTTTGTAACTATGACCGTGCGTAAGTTACTTCACCTTTCTAAGGTTGCCCTACAGGAATATGGTCAGGATTAAATAAGATAATCAGCAGTGTCTCCCTCAACACACGTTAGAGGCTCAATACATGATCCTTCCTTTGCTAAATAATGCAGAGCTCTTCAGAGGGTGAGCTAGGGGACTAGAGAGGAAGGTGTTCCCTTACCGGTGGCCTCTGTTGCTCATGGCACCAACCTGAGACCACACCCTGTATTAGCAGATCCCATATGAGAGAGTAATGTTGCCCCTTATACTTCTGGTGGGCTTTTCTTTCAGATCCCCCACCTGAAAAGGGGACACATTGAGGATTGTGGGCACTGGACACAGATGGACAGGTAGGAGATTCTGGGTGCCTGGGTGGGGAGAACAGGCCTCCTCTTATCTTCAGTAAAGGCTCCCTGTTTTAATTCTGCCCCGGCTTTGACCTGGGTTAGCCTTTCACTTCAGCGTCCCTTGCCTCTGCATTCATGTAGGATGAGTGGGTCCACGCAAGTTTTAATTGCCTTTTATTTCCTTTCCAGGCCCGCTGAGTTGAATCAAATCCTGATTGAGTGGCTGGAAACGGATGCCAGGGACCCACCGATGGTCTCAAAGCTTTAGGGTATGGCATGTGCCAATACCTGGCAGGCACTGCAGTACTTCCCACTCTTAGGAGCTGCTCCTGGTGCCTGGATGTGGCCTTACGCACATCTGTGATAACAGCAACATTGCTGTTGCAATGGCTTGCAAAAAATAGCAATTTAAAAAAAAATAAAGTGAATCAGAGTTGACGTAGTTTTAGCTGCAGGAAAAATCACATGTGATTAATTCTCTGGATATAACTGCCTCACTTTATCTCTGAGAATGGTTAGTGTCCCATTCAAAATGGGATGGCCAAGTGATGGTTTCTCTTTGGTTAACCAAATCATAGTTTTGCAGCAAAACCGGCAGTTAGTTTTGAAGCATGTCAGCAGAAATTGTCTCCTTTACTCAATAAAGAAAGCTAAGGCAACTGTGGCACTGCTGTCTGTTTTCATGTGAGGGTGAAGGCAGGGTAACTGTTCCAGGCTAGTGGCATGTGAACGAACATGTTTCCCACTGCTCTGCTGTCATCCTGTGGTCTGTGAGGCCCAGCGCTGCCCAGACAGCTTCCCAAGATGATGGAAATGGTCCATTGTGCACTGTCCAGTAGAGCAGCTGCTAGCCACACAGAGCTACTGAGCACTCGAAATACTGCTCATGAGACTGAAGAAGAGAATTTTAAACTTGATTTAATTTTAATCAATTTAAATTTACGTAGTCACATTTGGCCAGTGGCTACCATGTTGTTAGGCGCAGACCCCGTCCCTGCCTTCTTCTCTGGCCTCACCACTCTCCTACTGCATCCAGTCAGGTACCCTGTCTCACTGGTGTTGTCTGTACAGTATCTCTCCCCTGCCTGCTTCAGGCCCTCATATCTCCTGCTCACAGCCCTCCCAGCAGCAGTCTTTTAACTGGCCTCACACCACCTGTCTGATGGTCTGATCTCTTGTGGTCTGTTGGTAGACATTGCAGTGCCTCCCCACTGCCCCCAGAATAAAGCCCAAGCGCTGGAGCCTGTCCCCAGTTTACCCCCAGCCTTGTCCCCACTCACTCACTGACTCCTAATACACTGATCCTCCAGCGTCCCTGCATATACCATGCTGATTCTCCTTGACCCTCTCTCTGCCTGTGCTCACGCTGTCCTTTTGTCTGGAATGCTTCCACCATCAACTCCTTCATGAAGTCTTCCTGGAACTCAGCAGGCTGCTCCCTTACCGTAGTACATTTATGTATATATACTCACCTACCTCACTGCACTTCTGCAGGGAAGTCTTGTGGAGGAGGTACTCTCTCCACGCTGAGTTATGAATTATGATAAGTTAGCCAGGCTACTTAGCTGTCTGTGTGTAGAAAGCAACAGAGGGGTTGGAAATGTTAGCATGTGTCATTTGTTAAGTACCTCTGTGTGCCTAGAATATCTCTTCTCATCTCAGAGGATCCGTCCCATTTAACAGATGGGGTGACTGAGGTTCAGAGTCACTTGCCCAAGGTCGCATGGCTAGGTGGGGCCAGAGCCTAGATTCAGACACAAGTTCTCTGTTTCCAAAGGCTGAGGTCTTCCCACCAAATCTCTAAATCAGGATGTAGACTTCCTGTGTAACACTCCTGGTCTGCCGCTTAACAGCTGTGTAACCTTGGGAAAGGGTTTCCACCGCCTTAGTTTCTTCATCTATAAAAAGGGTACATTAATAGTACCTAACTCGTAGGGGGTTGTATTAGATGAGTTAATTTATGTGTAGAATAGCGCCTGGCACAGAGGAAGTGCTACAGAAGTATTAGCTAAAAGACTTCTGGTGTATCCAGGACAAGGCCTATGAGGGCTTTGAATTTCTAGCCATACCACTGCCTACCTTCTTTTGGATCTGAGAATTAAAGGACTCAATTAAAAGGCAGATCTGTAATCTGGATGGGGGAGGGGTTGCTATATAAGCCAAATAGAATTATTTTACTAACAGAATATGTCCAAGCTTGTTTGTAAGGAGTGGTTGGGGGAAAGAAAAAAAAAAAAAACCTTAAAACATCCTTCCCTAAAAGAAGCAGAAATGGGCAAACCTGTTTTCCCTTATAGTCCCAATTTCAAATATTCTGTCCAGTAATCCGATAAACCACCAAAAATGCCTTAGAAATTCTACTCTTTTGGGAAATATGAGTTGAATGAATCAAGTTCATAGTATTGCAGCAAAAATACAACCAGTCATACAAGATTGAGGATCATAAAATATACTACATTGGAAAACACCCTAAGGTTATTCAGGAAAATACCACGACTGTCCAGAGCTGTGTTTCCCCACCTGCTCTGGGGAGCTTCGGCAGCACACAGCAACGACTGCAATTACGGAAGCAACAGTGATTGCTCAGGGAACATTTTCAGATGACATTTTAAGCAGAACTTGCTTGAAGTATGTTCAAAATGATTATAAAGTGTTATTTTTATTTCATGACTACAGAGGTCATAAAAACAAGTACACACGACAACTAAGAACACAAGAGACAGAAAGAGCCACATGAACCAGAGACCTACATTATCCTGAGACCAGAAGAACTAGTTGGTGCCCAGCCACAATCGATGTCTGCCCTGTCAGGGAGCACAACAGACAACTCCTGAGGGAGCAGGAGACCAATGGGATACAGACCCCAAATTCTCATGAAAAGACCATACCTAATGGTATGACTGCGACTAGAGGAATCCCAGAGACAATGCTCCCCAGAACTTCTGATGGCACAGGACAGGAACCATCCCCGAAGACAACTCATCAGGCATGAAAAGGACTGGTCAGCGGGGGGGAGAGAGATGCTGATGAAGAGTGAGCCAATTAAATTAGGTGGACACTGGAGAGTGTGTAGGCAACTCTTGACTGGAGGGGGGATGGGAAGATAGAGAGAGAGGGAAGATGGCAAAATTGGCACGAAACGAGAGACTGAAAGGGCTGACTCAATAGGGGGAGAGCAAGTGGGAGAAGGGAGTAAGATGTATGTAAACCTACATGTGACAGACTGATTGGAAGGGTAAATGTTCACTTGAAGCTTAATAAAAGTTAATTAAAAAAAAAAAAACAAGTACAGTGAAACCTGTGAGAGCCAGAACTCAATGGGACTGCCTTGTTTTTCCGGGTCCCGCAAGTTTCCCACCTTTGACAGGGTGCAGTCTTACCACTTTTCTATCTCTCACTTTAGTGGAAAATATTTGAGTTTTCCTTCTCTGACAGGTTTCTGCCTTCACAGGTTCTGGCTTCCCCAGGGTTTACTGTACGTTTACTTTTGCTAAAGGAAATAGCCTTTTTTAAAAGAAACATGGCAGTGCACTTACTCTCTTTTCTACCCCATGTTGTTGTTAGTTGCTATAGAGTGAACTCCAATTCGTGGCGACCATGTGCATAATAGAACAAAATGTTGCCCGATCCTTTGCCGTCTTTATGACCGTGGGGGTAATGGTGCTGCTGCTCACTTAAGGAAGCTGTGATCTCTATATCTGTTAGGCCAAAGGAGGACCACTGGTAGCTGTTAACTAGCAGAATCTGGGCTTCCATGAGAAATGGCTTCTAAACAGTGAGTCTGTGAAACAGAGTAAACCAAAACAAAAACCAAACCTGTTGCCGTGAAGTTGATTCCAACTCATAGCAACCCTGTAGGACAGAGCAGAACTGCCCCATAGGGTTTCCAAGGAGTGGCACTTTTAAATTCTCGGTTTTGATGCACTCTAACTAGGGGAGATGGACTGCCCAATAAATCAGTGTTTTCATTATTCCGAACCTGAATCTTAGTGAGGCTGCTGGCATATCTGCTGATAGAATTAATTTTAGAAGAATAAAACATTTAGATTCTAGATATCTAAGACTCTTTGCTAATATTCATTGGATAAACCACAGCAGAACGTCGGGTTTCTGCTGAATAGAAACAAATGCAGTAATTAATAACACAAGTAAGGTACATCCAGTTATCGTGAATGTTCCCAGTTTTCCTATTTATAAAGTATGAGTGGAATAATTTTGTCAGTTTATCTATATGCTCTATGCATGCATTTCATCATATTCAAACACAAGAGTTTTGGAGCTGATACCTGCTTTTGTGAGAATACCAATGATACTTCTCCTGTAAGCTCACATTTTAATCAATTAAAAAATAACTTCAATTTTTATAACTGCTTCAGACATATGTAAAAGGTCCTAAGTTAGAACATAGCTTTTGTTTTTTATGCAGTTCATCATAGCTTTCCATGATGCTAGTTTCAAAATGGAAGGGCAGAACATGTCAATATTGGGGAGCCGGTGTGATTATTTGAACTGGTGTCAGAATTTCAGAAACAAAACCAATTCTTTGTTTATGCAGCTCAAAGTAAGAAATTTCCAGAAGAAAGCCCCTAACCATGGAATTTGTTGCACTTTGAATAGATGAGGGGATGGATCTATGTTCATTGTCTCTCTCAGTTATCCTGGATACATTTAAAGAAAGAACTCTGGATGGCATGGACTATTTTAGATAGTCTCACCCTGCTATGTCTCATGAGTGTTGAATGAAATTTATGTTGTTGTTATTGTTGTTAGGTGCCGTCAAGTTGGTTCCGACTTACAAGCGACCCTATGCACAACAGAACAAAACACTGCCCGGTCCTGCGCCATCCTTACGATCTTTGTTATGCTTGAGCTCATTGTTGCAGCCACTGTGTCAGTCCACTTCATTGAGGGTCTTCCTCTTTTCCACTGACCCTGTACTCTGCCAAGCATGATGTCCTTCTCCAGAGACTGATCCCTCCTGACAACATGTCCAAAGGATGTAAGACGCAGTCTCGCCATCCTTACTTCTAAGGAGTGTTCTGGCCACACTTCTAAGACAGATTTGTTCATTCTTTTGGCAGTCCATGGTATATTCAATATTCTTCGCCAACACCACAACTCAAAGGCATCAACTCTTCTTCAGTCTTCCTTATTCATTGTCCAGCTTTCGCATGCATATGATGTGATTGAAAATACCATGGCTTGGGTCAGGCACATCTTAGTCTTCAGGGTGACATCTTTGCTCTTCAACACTTTGAAGAGGTCCTTGGCAGCAGATTTGCCCAATGCAATGCGTCTTTTGATTTCTTGACTGCTGCTTCCATGGCTGTTAATTGTGGATCCAAGTAAAATGAAATCCTTAACAACTTCGGTCTTTTCTCCGTTTATCATGATGTTGCTCATTGGTCTGGTTGTGAGGATTTTTGTTTTCTTTATGTTGAGGTGTAATCCATACCGAAGGCTGTGGTCTTTGATCTTCGTTAGTAAGTGCTTCAAGTCCTCTTCACTTTCAGCAAGCAGCGTTGTGTCATCTGCATAACACAGGTCGTTAATGAGTCTACCTCCAATCCTGATGCCCCATTCTTCTTCATATAGTCCAGCTTCTCGTATTATCTGTTCAGCGTGCAGATTAAATAGGTATGGTGAAAGAATACAACCCTGATGCACGCCTTTCCTGACCGTTGTTCTGTCCGAACAACTGCCTCTTGATCTACGTAAAGGTTCCTCATGAGCACAATTAAGTGTTCCGGAATTCCCATTCTTCGCAGTGTTATCCATAGTTTGTTATGATCCACACAGTCGAATGCCTTTGCATAATCAATAAAACACAGGTAAACATCCTTCTGGCATTCTCTGCTTTCAGCCAGGATCCATCTGACATCAACAATGATATCCCTGATTCCATGTCCTCTTCTGAAACCAGCCTGAATTTCTGGGCAGTTCCCTGTCGATATACTGCCACAGTCGTTTTTGAATGATCTTCAGCAAAATTTTGCTTCCGTGTGATATTAATGATACTGTTCTATAATTTCCACATTCCGTTGGATCACCTTTCTTGGAAATAGGCATAAATATGGGTCTATTCCAATCAGTTGGCCAGGAAGCTGTCTTCCATATTTCTTGGCATGAACGAGTGAGCACCTCCAGCGCTGCATCTGTTTGTTGAAACATCTCAATTGATATTCCATCAATTCCTGGAGACTTGTTTTTCGCCAATGCCTTCAGAGCAGCTTGGACTTCTTCCTTCAGTACCATCAGTTCCTGATCATATGCCACCTCTTGAAATGGTTGAATATCGACTAATTCTTTTTGGTATAATGACTCTGTGTATTCCTTCCATCTTCTTTTGATGCTTCCTGTGTCATTTAAGATTTTCCCCATGGAATCCTTCACTATTGCAACTCGAGGCTTGAATTTTTTCTTCAGTTCTTTCAGCTTGAGAAATGCCGAGTGTGTTCTTCCCTTTTGGTTTTCCGTCTCCAGCTCTTTGCACATGTCATTGTAATACTTTACTTTGTCTTCTCGAGAGGCCCTTTGAAATCTTCTGTTCAGTTCTTTTACTTCATCAATTCTTCCTTTTGCTTTAGCTGCTCGACACTCAAGAGCAAGTTTCAGAATCTCCTCTGACATCCATCTTGGTCTTTGCTTTCTTTCCTGTCTTTTCAATGACATCTTGCTTTCTTCATGGATGATGTCCTTGATGTCATTCCACAACTCGTCTGCGGTCACTAGTGTTCAATGCGTCAAATCGATTCTTGAGATGGTCTCTAAACTCGGGGGATATACTGAAGGTCATATTCTGGCTCTCGTGGGCTTGCTCTGATTTTTTTCAGTTTCAGCTTGAACTTGCGCATGAGCAATCGATGGTCTGTTCCGCAGTGGGCCCCTGGCCTTGTTCTGACTGATGATATTGAGCTTTTCCATCATCTCTTTCCACAGATGTAGTCGATTTGATTTCTGGTGAGGTCCATGTGTATAGTCACCATTGATGTTGGTGAAAGAAAGTATTTGCAATGAAGAAGTCGTTGTTCTTGCAAAATTCTATCATTCGATCTCAGCATTTTTTCTATCACCAAGGCCATATTTTCCAACTCCTGATCCTTCTTCTTTTTTTCCAACTTTCACATTCCAATCACCAGTAATTATCAATGCATCTTGATTGCATCTTCAGTCAATTTCAGACTGCAGCAGCTAATAAAAATCTTCTGTTTCTTCATCTTTGGCCCTAGTGGTTGGTGCGTAAATTTGAATAATAGTCATATTAATTGGTCTTCCTTGTAGGCATATGGATATTATTCTATCACTGACAGCGTTGTACTTCAGGATAGACCTTGAAACGTTCTTTTTGATGATGAATGCAACACCATTCCTCTTCGAGTTGTCATTCTCAGTATAGTAGACTATATGATTGTCTGATTCAGAATGGCCAATACCAGTCCCTTTCAGCTCACTAATGCCTAGGATATCAATGCTTATATGTTCCATTTCATTTTTGATGATTTCCAGTTTTCCTAGATTCATACTTCGTACATTCCAGGTTCCAATTATTAATGGATGTTTGCAGCTGTTTCTTCTCATTTTGAGTCGTGCCATATCTGCAAATGAAGGTCCCAAAAGCTTTACTCCATCCACGTCGTTAAGGTTGACTCTACTTTGAGAAGGCAGCTCTTCCCCAGTCATCTTTTGGGTGCCTTCCAACCTGGGTGGCTCATCTTCCAGCACTACATCAGACAATGGTCCACTACTGTTCATAAGGTTTTCACTGGCTAATGCTTTTCAGAAGTAGACTGCCGGGTCCTTCTTCCTAGTCTGTCTTAGTCTGGAAGCTCAGCTGAAACCTGTCCTCCATGGGTGACTCTGCTGGTATCTGAATACCGGTGGCATAGCTTCCAGCATCACAGCAACACACAAGCCCCCACATTACGACAAACTGACAGACACATTGAGCTGCCTAAGTGGGACAGAGAAGTAATATCTGCAACTTTCCAGTTGCTGTCAAGTCAGTCTGATTCATGGCAAGCCCATGTGTGTAAAAGGAGAACTGTGCTCCATAAGGTTTTCAATGGCTAATTTTTCAAAGGTAGATTGCCAGGCCTTTCTTCTGAGGTGCCTCTGGGTGAACACAAACCTCCAGCCTGTCAGCAGCCAAGCTCGTTAACTGATTGCATCACCCAGGGATTCTGACTCCATCTGCAGAATAAAAAAAAAAAAATACCCTTCTGTATTTTCACAGTAGGAACATGAGTATTTAAAAAAAAAAGTGTTACCAGGTATAAATAAATGTCCTATTAAAAAGCTCATTTTCACCGATTAACAAGTCTGGGAGAAGAGAAAATCTAAAAAGAAGCTTGAACGGCTATTGAAAGAATTTAATTTTGCTTGCCAGCAAATGTTTGAAAAAGTTAAGACTCAGCAATTACTGAACAAGCTGAGTCCTTCAGATGAGAAGAACTGAGCCATAAACTACCTCATGGTGGGATAATGACAACACAGATTTGAGTTAACTGATATACACCATTTTTGCTGATTTTTATACTTCTTTTCATGTAATTTAATTTTTCTCAATAAAAGCAATTTATAAAATTCATGTGACTGGCTTGGGGTTGGGGAGGCAGTGTTCCATCCAAGGGCAGTAACACGAGGTGAAGAAAGAACACCTTGTGTGTGAATCCTGGCATTTGGAAAGCTTCAGCCGAGGAGAGAAGGGAGCCACTCTGGGGGTTCCTGGGTGTGCAAAAGCCCAGCCCCACATCGCCCAGCAGCAGACCTCTGAGATGGCTCAGAAATGCATCCCCAGTTGGAGGAGGAATTTGTGGATGAGGAACAGGGTGTACTTTGCCTGAAGTTGGAACAAGGCAGGAGAGGGGAGTGGGAAGCCAATTGGGTGGTACCAGGCTGAAGCTTTTGCTTCCCTCCCCTCCCTGCCACGCACCTCTTCCCGGGGGCTTGATGTGGCCCGTGTTGTAACAGCCCCCAAGCCACCTTCCAGGGTTTTGGGCAGTGAGTGTGCAGAAGGGGCAGAAACCAACCTCGTAGGTGCTTCTTTCCAGCTCCCAGGCCCCACCCACCACTGCCCCCAGCCCCAAGCCCTGCCTTTCCTAGGCAAGGAGTCTGAGGTTCTACGGGGAGTTTCCCCCAGCTCTCTTCCCTCAGGCAATAGAACAGGTAGCCCTGGAGGGCACAGGCTGTGTCTGGGGAGGGGCCTCACTGCCTCCATCAGGGACAGCCCCAAGTGGAACAGACAAGGCCAGGCCTTGTTTCCTCTTTTCTTTCACGAAGGCCTCAGCAGCAGAGACCCCAAACTCATGGACTCACTCAGCTGGGCTCCAGCGCTTTCCTTACAGCCATCTCTGGTCTGTGGTCCCAAGCTCCTCAAGACTCCTCTCCTGGCTCTGGGATCCCTCTCAATGATTCAACCTGCTGCTGAAGGTTCAAAAATAACAGCACCTCCGTGATCCGGGTTTACCCTTGGGGAGTGCATTGCTGCCAGCCCTACCCGCTCCTACCTCAGTGTTATGTTCGTGGTTGAGGGGTACAAGCCTGTGTGCACGCACGCACACCCACCCACACACACACACACAAACACAGCAGCTTGGTGCAAATACTGGTTTGGAGGACACCAGTGTAACTCTGACTCCCCCTTTCCAGGATTTCTGTTTGTGTATTGGGCTCCAAGTTCCATCCTTCCAACCCAGCCTTTCCTCCCCCAAGCCTGCAGAGCTATTGCTCATGTTTCCCACCAGAGACCAGTTCTTTCTTAGGTTGGAAAAATCTGCTAAGCCAAGATGGTAACGATGCATTAATTCATTCGTTGCGCAAATGTGCATTGGGTCCTGGCCTGGTGCCAGGCACTGAGCTAAGGGATGGGAGTACAGACAACAGTTTCCCAAGGATCCTGCCACCAGCAAGCATGTAGCTAAGAGGCGGATGCAAGAGCTTACTACCATTTCAAGCACCTATTGTGTTCCAGACTTGGTGCTACTCTCTCTCTATATATTATAATCTTTATTTAGACCCTGAGAATTAGGTGAAATTGCCATTTTATTGAGGAGAAAACAGAGGTTCACAGAAGTTAATTGGCAAAGCATGAATTAAGAATCCAGGTCTGCCAACGTGGGTCAGGGGAAAGGAAGATCTCTACTATAAGACATTGCTGGGCTGAGTGTCACTTGTCCCCCTGGGCTACAGCTACCAATGTCGTGTTATGTCTCTCCAGTAGGGGTGAGCCAGTAACCAATGAGCTAACACATGCGCACATGCGTGGACTCAGACTTCAGCTGCACATGCGCCACATGTGTCCTCCTCCCAAGCCAGGTCACATAGGTAGCCTGGCCAGCCCCCACAGTCCCACTGGATCACACCCTCCCCTGACCTAACTGGTATTTAAGGACCCAGTTTAGGGGTTGGAAGGAGACCTGTTGGTGCAGTGGTTAAGCACTCAGCTGCCAACTGAAAGGTTGGCAGTTCAAACTGACCAGCTGCTCCCCTGGAAAAAAGATGTGGCAGTCTGCTTCCGTAAAGATTATAGGTTTGGAAACCCTATGGGGCAGTTCTGTTCTTTCCTATAGGGTCACTATGAGTTGGAATCAACTCAATGGCAATGGGTTTGGTTTTTGGTTTAGGGACTGGGGAGTCCTTTTGCTCCAGAATCCCTAAGGTTAGGGTCAGAACTCAGGAAGCTTCTAGAAACAGAGCAGCCACCTCTTAAACTCTGCCCTTTCACTTCCCGTACAGGGCAGGAGGCAGGCCTCAGCTACTGTTTGCAGGGACGACCTTAATTCTGCTGGGGTGGAGCCTATCGCAACACTGTTTACCGACCTTGTGGAGCCCTAAAGCCCCCTGGGTGTGGCAGCTGCAGAGTCAGCCCTGAGTGAGCCCAGCGTGAGGTGTGTGCTGCCTGCTCCAGCCCCTCAATTGCGCTTTTGTGCTCTGCTGCCCAGCACACTGTTCCCTGAGGGAGCCAGATTCAGCCACTGCCACTGACTGCTGGAGCCATGGTAGGGGCACATGGTGCAGGCTGGGCCTGTGAGCTGGGGCCTCCAAAATTAGGTCAAGCGTGAGGCCAGGGGGAGGCCAGAGGGATCACCTTGAATTGGACTTGGGGCTCTGGGGAGGCACTGGGTGTTGGGAAAGGTGTGGGAAGGGAAGGCCTGGGTTAGATTCCAGCGCCTGAACTTTTTAGGTGAAATTCGTGAGGTTACGTCACCTGGCTGAGCTCAGTTTCTGCTCTGGAAAATGGGAGTAATATTACCCATTCTGTGACACTATTGTAAGGTTTAAATAAGACATGGAGAAGAGCCGACCACAGTGCCTAGCACACAGTGGGCATCTCTTCCTCCTCCCCAGGACTCCATGGCTGTGGCTAGAGGCCAGGAAAACTGCTGTGGACTCCTTCGGACCCACACAGTCTTCCAGGCGTGTCCCTTCCCTGCTGGAGAAGCCTGCATGCAAAGCTGAGAGTCAGCCGAGGCCCTTCCCAGGCTGCCAGGGCTGCTCAGGCAGCCCGTTCCTCAACCACCCTATGTGGCCTGAGTATACCTACTGCCTGGGCCCTTACTGAGATGCCCTGAACCAGGGGCCAGGAGCCCTGAATCCTGCTGTCTCCAGGCTCCACCTCTGATCTCATCTCTCCCCCTTTGCCTAAGAAGAGTTTTCTGTGATCATTACATCTGACCGTGAGGAAGAGATAACAACAGAAAGCCCCTCACATAGCTGCATGGTTTTAGAGCTCCCAAAGCATGTCTGGCCTTCCTGAGGACCCTCAGAGAAGGAACTGGCGCTCAGACGTGTGGCCTCAGCCTCCCATCTCTACAGCCGCAGTGATGATGGTAGACCGCAGAAAGTGGCAGGACAGTGGGATGGGGCTCAAGTAGGCTGCAGCTGCTCACCTGCTGAGACCTGGCTTTTTCCTGGTATAGGTCCATGGGTACAAAGGGGTCAAGTTCCAAAACTGGGCACGGACCTATGGCTGTTGCCCGGAGATGTACTATCAGCCCACTTCAGTGGAGGAGATCCGAGAGGTGAGTGTCCATCTCCACACTCGCCCAGGATGGCCCAGCCCCAGGACCTCCAGCTCCATTCAGACCCTATAGACCATAGCCCACAATCAGCAAAAGTGCTTTTCTTGAAATGTTAAGCTGGATTGGGTAAATTCCCTGACTAAAACTTTTCAGAGGCCTTCCACTGTTCTTGGAACAAAACCTCAACTCCTCTGAACTCACAAGGCCATGCATCACCTGGACCTGCCTCTCTGGCCTGCTTCAAGTCACTCTCTCCTCTTGCTTACTCCCTTCCAGCCACATGGTTCTTCTTTCAGTCCACTGAACAAACCAAGCTCTTCCTGCCTCAGCACCTCCGTGCTTGCTGTTCCCTTGGCCGGCAGCGTGCATCCTTTTACTTTCCTCATGACTAGCTCCTTTAATCCTTCAGGTCTCATGGTAAGCTTCACCTTCTCAGAGGATTTCCTTACCACCTTGTCTGAAATAGTTCCCGGTTTTTCCTTACCTAAGCTTCTTGTTTTGTTTCTTTCATTGCATTTTCATAACTTGCCATTATTTTGTTGAATATTATCTTTTTTTTTTTTCTTTCTCATAAGGGTATAAGACTATGCTTATCTTGTTCTCTATTGTATTCTCAGCACCCACACTGTAACTGGCACACAGGAAGCACTTCATAAATATTTGTGGAATAAATGAATGAACAAGACCCAATCTCTCCCTTAAAGGGCTTGCAGTCTTACACCTAAGATAGACACGCATACAGCTAACGCCACAGGATGCAGAAGTTGACCCGCCAGCACCAGAGGAGGGGGAAATTTATTCCGAGTATGTGTGGAGTGTGAGAGAGTATGTGTGTGCACATGTGTGTCCACATACGGAGTGTGTGTGTTTATGCATGCATGTGTGTATAGTGTTTGTGTGCATGGGTGTGTGACAGAGTGTGTGTGCATGTATGTGAGTGTGTGTAACATTGGTCAGAGGATGACTGTACTCTGTACCATGTGCTTCCTATCTACTGTCTCATCAGTGATTATTGTGAGGTAGTGATTATTAGCCCCATTTTACAGATGAGAATACTAAGGTCCAGCAAGCCTTTGTAATTTTCCCATATTAGTAAGAGTCAGGATTCAAACCAGAGATTGTCTCTGGTTTCTTCTCAAGTTGTCTCTGGCAACTTCTCATGCAGGAAAAGCAACATAAAGGAAAAGCAGTAATTAAGCTGGGCCCTGCAAGACGAATAAGAGTTCAAGAAGGAGATGAGGAAAGGCATTCTGAGTGAGGGGAAGAATGAGAGAAATGGCACCTGCGAGGAAGTCGAGGACAATGTCTAGGAAGTTGTCAGATGTATCTGTGGTGGGGGGTGGGGTGGGGGGGCGGGTACGGAAGGGGAGGGCTGGGAAGGTAGAGTAGCTTTGAGTTGCAGAGGGCCTTGGATGCTGGCTTCCTTCTGAGTCAGAGGCCGAAGGAAATCTGGAGGTGTGGCATAACAGCTGTGTGTGAAGGCATCTCCTAAGCTGCACTGGGCTACACAACTGTGAATTACTACTAGGGTGAAGGCAATGCATGGAGGGCTGGTGGAGTCACAAGAAAATTAAAATATGTGGTCAAGGAAGTGTGAGGAAGATGGTGTTAGACAAAGTTAAGCAAGTTTCTTGTGGTCTTAAACATGCTAATGTGCATGGTGGGTGGGGAAGGGGAGAATGAGGGCCAGGGCTTCATACCCTTTCCCAACCCTGCTTAACCTTGGAACCCTTTGTGGTATAAAATGTAAGCTACTGTTCTGTGGAACAGAGATTTAGAAATCCCTACGAGGGTGTTTGAGTAAGGACATGATAGTAAAAGTGAATGAATTCATTTAAGTTACATCATTCACTCATTTATTTACTTACAGTCAACAATCATTAAAGACTGCCTGTTTATGTTGGGTATGGGTCAAGCACTGGGAATACAGAGTCCAATGAAGCCACTGTGCCTGCCCAAGAAAGCCCTCATTCTAGTGTGGGAGGCAGACTGGAGGACCCCATTCTGAAGGCACTTGGCACTGTTGAAAGGTTTTGTACTGGGGAAGAGTGTGATCACGTGTCTGTTTAGAAAAACCTCAAGCTGCAGGGTAGAGGACCAGAGCCCTACACTAGAAAGTTTCCTTGGTCCGCCATCCTGTTTCACTTCCTGGCCCTTGTCTCTGGCTCTCTTTCCTGGAGTGGCCTGCATGCGGGCTCAAGCCAGTCTGAGGTTAGAGGCCTGGGATGCACAGCATGGGGCCCCTGCCACTCATGCAGCCCAGCCCCTGCCTTTCTCTGGCTGCCTCACAGAGGAAGGTCTGGGTTAGCCCTGAGCCCGCTCTGAGCTGGGGCCTGAGCCATGCGTTACCTTGGCAGGTGCTAGCCCTAGCCAGGCAGCAGAACAAGCGGGTGAAGGTGGTAGGTGGTGGCCACTCACCCTCAGACATCGCCTGTACTGACGGCTTCATGATCCACATGGGCAAGATGAATCGCATTCTCCAGGTATGTGGAAGCTTCAGCTCCCACCTCTGCTTGTTCCAGCCTCTACCTCCGTCCAAGGCCTTCATCCCAGACCCCACAGTCTTGATCCCCTTGTTGCTCCTGAGTCCCCAGACTGACACCCTGATCCTTGACCCACCCTTGAGCACCCATGCCTGAGCCCTCCCAGGGCTTGCCCAGGCCTCTTGTCAGGTCTGCAGCCACTGAGTAGATGTCCATTCTCTCCTGCCAAGGACCCCTCTCTACTTCTCTAAAAGTAGATAATCTAGTCAGGCCCCTGGAACATGGATTCACAATGACAAATCCAGAAGGGCCTAAAGTGGCACTTAGCTAGTGTGACAGATAGAGAAACTGATGATCAGAGACAGGGAGCGACTTGCTTAGGGTCACATAGCCGATTAGTAGCAGAGCTGGGCACAGACTCAGGGCTCTGATGCCAAGCCTCATGCTGGGATCCTGCCCACTCAATTCAGCCACACTTGATGTGTGGCTGCCAGATGTCTGACAGTACGTCCAGGTGCAGACAGTATGTGGTATGTCAGAATTTCTGACCCAAGGGCCAGCTCCCCTGAGCTAGAATTTTTGCCTGATAGCTACCCCTCCACCCAGCCCTGCTACAGAGGTCTGTACTTTTGTCTAATATTTCGTTATCTGCTCAGGCTGACGGTTTCCACCTCTTAGGAAACATTCTGGTCAAGGCTTCAGTCATGGCAGTAATTGACTCTGATTGCTAATTAGTGAAGATTAAGCACCAGCAATTGATTTTACTGAGTTCCATGCTCCAGGTCAATGAGATGAGCTTGTGCTCTGGAATCAGAAAGATGTGGATTCTCATCTCAGCTCTGCCACCGATATTTGTGTGACCTTGGGCAAGTGACTTCAAGTTCCTGAATCTCCATTCCTTCCTTGTAAAGTGGAGACTGTTCCTACCTCCCAAGGACACCACGGGGATCTCAAGGCGTAGCATGCTTCTTGCCTGTGGCACGCATCACATAGATGTCGCTCCTCTTCCTTTTCCCCTTCCCTTCTTAGCCTTTGCCTAAGTCGCCCTGGGTGAGAATAGAAGTAGAGAATGTGAGCGCTGCCTAGCAAAGCCATGACCCTGCAGGAATAGGCAGGCCCTCCTTAGTTGGTGACATTGCAGAACTGTACAAATGAATCCCACCTTCCCAGGGTGGGTGGGGCTGGGGTGGGGTGGGCAGGAGGGTATGTGGAAAAGCACAGGCCTAGCAGTTGGGAGACCTGAATTCAACTTCTAGCTCTGCTGGGCAACCTTGGGCAAGTCCCTTCTCCCTGGGTCTCATTTTTCACTTGGGAAAATAAGAGATTGTGCAGAATAATCTCAAATCTCCAACATTCTAGGGCTCCACCCATGTTCCCTTTGGCTTTCTACACAGGGAGGTGGCTCAAGTTGACCACAGGCTGGGACAGACACACTCATACTCGTTGGAGACTGGCTGTAGGATCGAGGGCTGGTGACTACCCAGCTCTTCCCAGCCCATGCTTGTCTCTTGCAGGTGGACAAGGAAAAGAAACAGGTGACTGTGGAGGCTGGAATCCTCCTGGCTGACCTGCACCCAGAGCTGGACAAACATGGCCTGGCCATGTCCAAGTAAGAGCCCCTTCCCCCATTCCTGCATAGGTCAGTGCTCCTGTCACCCCTGCCCTGGCCTTAACCAGACATTCCCTGGTGGCATAACGATTAAGTGCTATGGCTGCTAACCAAAAGTTTGGCAGTTCGAATCTACCAGGCACTCCTTGGAAACCATATGGGGCAGTTCTACTCTGTCCTATAGGGTTGCTACGAGTCAGAATTGACTCGATGGCAATGTTCCCCCCCCCCACCCCCCAGAATCTGGCAGGAGCAAGGGAAAACCTCTTCCTCAGGCATGGCCCCCTTTCTGGGTCCCCATTCTTCTCCCACATGGCCTCTCCTTCCATCCCCCATGGGTCAGGGGCTGTTGTGTGAATAGAAAAAAAATTTTTTAAAGGCCAGAAATGAGCTGAGTACTAAATAACAGACTGGTACAGGGGTAGAAACTACTGGATTAAGGCTTTCTTAAAACTTGCAATAAACAACTCTAGAGATCCAAAGAGAAAAAAAGGATATGCAAAATACTCAGAGAAACAAAAAAGCACCATGATTGAGCCACAGGGCCTCCTAGCAAACACACTTGTGGTTTCGCTTGCCCCTCCATACAAATGTAAGGTCAGTGATTGAGAAGGTTTAATATCGAGGCTTTCCATTGAAATAGGAGTCAAACACAGTTAAAAGAGTGAATCTCTTAAGTGGGGGATTTCAACCATTAGAAATAGGTGGCAGAGGTGTTTGGGACATTGGATAACCATCTCTTTTCAGCTGAAAATTATACACATGGAAGCCTATGGCTGACCTTCAAGTGTGAGTGGTCTGCTCTTCTCAGCTTTCTTATCACAGGCCCCAAGGCCTTACTGGTCTTTTCACTCTGGATACTGTTCCTGCTGCCCCAACTGGTCATAGAAGACCAAACACCTACAGAGAGCTACCATGTGCAGGCCTTGTTCAGGCCCTGAAGAGACACAGATGAATAAAACTGGACACCGAATGCAAGGAGCTCCCAGCAAGTGGGCAGGCAGACACAAATCAATAAGCATAGTATGGTGCAATAGCTTCAATATCAAAGATGTGTTCTGGGCATCCTGAAGCCCCAAAAGGCCCCAAGTTCAGCCTTGGCTGGGGGGTAAATGTGTGAATGGAGGACAATCAGGGCAGGATCCTACAGGAGGGGCCCCCAAGTTGAGTCCTAAAAGATGACTAGGTATTAACAAGAATAAAGAGAGGATGAAAGGTGTTCTAGGCAAGGGGAAAGCATGATCAAAAGCAAAGCGTGTGGGGTGTACAGGGGCCTGTGAGCAGAGTCTATGACCAATAAGAACAGGAGGAAATGTGTTCTTATTAATTACAAGCATTAATTGATGGGCTCAGAAGCATCTCTGTGGCCTGTTCATGATGTCTCTCTCTCCCCCTGGGGACTCCATCCTCCTCAAGTGGCTGACTGCATAAAGCCCATCTGCCTTTCTACAGGGAGTTAGGATATGCCATTCTGTAATTCCTGGAGGGCCGTTGAGTACCACAGCTTCAAGAATTCTGTGGGGACTTACAGAGTATCTGTAGCTAGTGAGTTGTAGGTGTCTTAGTCAGGGTTCTCTAGAAAAACAGAACCAGTGAGATAGATGATAGATAGACAGACAGCTAGCTAGCCAGCCGGACAGACAGATAGATAGATAGACAGACAGACAGGTAGACAGGTAGGTAGATAGGTAGACAGACCGATAGTTACCCATTTCTGTCAAGTCGATTCCAACTCATAATAACCCTATAGGACCAAGTAGAACTGCCCCGTAGGGTTTCCAAGAAGTGGCTGGTGGATTCCACCTTCTGACATGTTGGTTAGCAGCCAAGGTTTTAGCCACTGTGCACCAGGGCTTCAGATAGATAGACTTAGGCAGAGATACAGATATGGAGAGATTTATTTCGAGGAATTGGCTTGCATGATTGTGGGAGGCTGGTAAGTCCAAAATCCATAGGTCAGGTGGCAGGCTTGCATCAGACGATAGGAAGAGTGCAGAGTGGAGATAAAGAGAGTGAGTTCTGCCAAAATACCTATTTATAGTCTGGAGGCTGATCACACACTAAGGAAACTCACTTTTCAGCTGATTGATTACATTACATAGATTACATTATGGAAAGTGATTATATTACCTTGCCTTAGATTACATTATAAGACAGCAATTAGTCTAGAGTTTGGCCAAACCACTGGAACCACAGCCTCACCAAGTTGACACTTAAGATCAACCATCATAAAGGGGAAGAGGAAGGGAACAAAATGGGCTGTGTCAGACACTGTGCTGGGTGCTTTATTTGCTGCCTCATTTGACTGTCATCACGACCTTGTGAGGAGGGAACTGTAATCTCCTCAGATGTATGAAGAAATTGAGGCCTGATATAAAGAGCTTACCCAGAGTCACACAGCTCACAAGTGATTTCTGAGCAGAAGTAACAGGACATGCTTCACCTTCTTCCCTTGGTGCTGAGATAGGCTCTCAGCTTTTCAAACCTTCCTGGGATGTGCGATTGGATCAAGGTCACCTCCACAGACATTTTGTCAGCCTTGATAAGCTGCATCAAGAAGTCTTAGCTGGAGCATTTTTGCCTTTGTTTGGTGGAGAAGGTACTGTTGCCTGGTGGAGGATGGAGGAAAAGGGTGTTCTAGGGTACCGAAACCCCAGAAATTGACTCAGAGCTGAATGTTTCCCCCACCGATCATCTGACAGGCCACTGAGATGAGGAAACTGAGGCTCAGAGAGGGGAAGAGCCTGCAAAGCTTACATAAGCTAAATTCTGGTATACTTGGGGAGAGAACCCAGACAGGAGATAATCTATTCTCTGAAGGGCATTGTGCCTCAATCCAAGGGTACCTATTGCCCCAGGGAAACCTGACCATCTCTTGTGTCCCACTCCCTTCTTCCTGGTGGGCCCAGCCTGGGAGCAGTGTCAGATGTGACCGTAGCCGGCGTCATTGGGTCAGGAACGCACAACACAGGGATCAAGCATGGCATCCTGTCCACTCAGGTGAGTCCATCTGTTTCTCAGCCAGCCTGCGGCTCTCCTCTGGGGTGAACAGATGGGCGGAAGGAGCTTCTCCTCACTTCTTCTCCTTGGAAACCAGGGAAAGCACTGATTCGTGGCTCAGCTCCCTGTGGGCCTCAAACCACCCCAGGTCTCCTCCCTCTGATGGAGACTCCTTCCAGGAGAATCGTTTCCTTCTCTAATCCTCATTTGTCTCCTATTGACACAAAGTGCCGAAGATCTCCTTGTGCGTGCTGATGCCATAACAGTCTCAAAGTGCTTTCTCATCCCCTGCCTCACATGAGCTTCACAGCCACCACATGGCCCAGGGAAGGCAGGCAAGGGCAGCACCCTATCTGAACTGACCAAGCTGGGAGCCAGGCAGGTGAGGGGCCTTTCCAGGGTCCAGGTTAGCAAGCGGGGTATCAGGACAGGACTTAGAACTACCTGATGAGGAGCCTAGCACATGTGGCTCTGGGATTGGCACCATGTCTTTATCGTAAAGCATCTGTTAAGCTTCATCAGAACCCAGTTTGGTGAACTGGTTAACAGGTTTTAGACTCAGACTTGGGTTTAAAACATGGCTTCACCACTCATGGGGTAAGTGGATTCAAGTAAGTTCTCTGAACATCCCTGTTTTCATCTGTAAAATGGGGGAGGGACTAATCCTCAACTCATGAAGAATAAATGAAGTCGCATGTTAAATGCTGGCTGGCTACATGACAGTTCAGAGGGTGCTTCTGTCAGGAAGCCACTCTGTGGAGGGCAAACTCTTAACTTTATTTCTTTTTTTTCCAATTGTGATAAAAATATATATAACAAAATATTTGACAATTCAACTATTTCTATGCATATTGTTTAGGGACATTGATTACGTTCATCATGTTTTGCAACCATCACCACTTTCCTTTTCCAAATTATTCCACCACCATGAACAGAAACTCAGTGCCCCCTAAGCAAAGACTCCTCCATCCCCTCCCTCCCGCCCCTGGGAACCACCACTAAACTTTGGTCTCTACACATTTACCTATATTTCATATTTGCCTTGTGTCTGGCTTGTTTCACTCAGCATGATGTCTTCAAGGTTCACCTATGCTGTAGCATGTATCAGGACTTCGTTTCTCTTTATGGCTGAGTAGTATTTCCATTATATGTATGTACCGATTTTGTTTATCCTTTCATCTATCGATGGGCATTTAGGTTGTTTCCACTTTTCGGTTATTGTCAATAGCGCTGCAGTGAACATTGGTGTACTGTATTTCTTTAACTTTCAACACTAGGAAGGAAGGGCTTCCTAACAGGCCAGGCCAGGCTGGGCTGCCATGGAGCAGGCTTTCTAGAATATATACCCAGAGGCGGTGGCTCATTTGTCACGTGACTCATAAGAGTCACTGCGCCGGTTTAACCCCCGTAGCTCATAGTGTGCTTTCGCCTGCAGAAGTTCATCCACAGCATGGGCTATCTGGTCTCCGGCTACTGCAGCATCGTAGCTAATCCCTGGGACTTAGATTTGAAATCCCAGCTCCACCACTATTGTCTATGTATCCTGGGACAGGTCTCTTTACCTCTGGATACCTCTGTTTTGGCACCTGGAAAATGGGGATGATCATGGTGTTGAGTATAAGGCACTCAGAACAGTGACCACAGTTAAAAGAAAAAAAAAGTTGCTGTTGAATCGACTCTGACCCATGGATCCCGTGTGTGTGTCAGAGTAGAACTGTGCTCCATAGGGTTGTCGGTGGCTGATTTTTCAAAGTAGATCACCAGGTCTTTCTTCCAAGGTACCTCTGGGTGGACTTGGACCTGCAAACTTTTGATTAGGCGAGGGTGTTAATTGTTTGCACCACCCAGAGACACAGTTAGTGTTTAATAAGTGTTTATTTTTGGCTATGATTGCAAAATAAGGAGAAGATTTCTGAGGACCTTTCCGGAGTCCACGTTGCAGATATTTCAGCATCCTTGAGGGGTGGACCACACTGACCAGTTAAGTTCCCTTCCAACTAACTGTACAGGTGTAGGGCTGTGCCTTCTGCAGTGGGTCTGATGCAGGCAGATACTTGCACAAACGTTGTTGAAATGTGACTGCTGTGACTGTGTCCCATGTGGTTCAGACTCAGAGCAGCACCATGATCAAAAGAGAACAACCCCAAAAGCTATTTCTAAGGGATTCATTCTGTTTTTTATTTGTATTTCCTGAGCACCATGAAAGGAAACCTAATTCACTGTTGTTGTTGTTGTTGTTAGCTGCCATCAAGTTGCCCCTGACTCATGGTGATGCCACGCACTGCCTGGCTCTGCGCCATCCCCATGATCAGCTGTAGATAGGACTGTTGTGATTCACAGGGTTTTCATTGTTAATACTTCTTGAAACCTCACTTTCCTTTCTTGTCAGCATATACACACACTTTGGTTGCTGCTTATCCCTCTCCCCTCCCCTCTTTTCACTGATAAACCTCAAAGAATCACCAGGCAAGGGAGGACCATCCTGAGGGGGAGAAGTGAGCCAGGGAAGGGGAAAGACTGAGGATACTCATGTTAACCATTTTTGATCTCGTAGATAAGAGCTGTTGCGGCAAGGCATAGATATATTTTGTGAACCTGGTTCCTGGGCACTTGGAGCCCTCCATGGACATTGCTGTCACCTCCCCAGCGTGGGTTCACTGCCTGAGGGAGCCGAGCAGTAGCGGGGTGAAGGATACAACAAGCTGCACCCCAAGATTTGGCCACAGTCCTAGTCTACTCTCCAGGGCTGATGTGAGGTTGATTGCCTCCATTTCTGCAAAATGATCAGCAGACTATGAAAATAATTCTGAGTAGGACTGCCCCCTAGAAACCAGTAGGAGAACCACACTGTTTTATTTTACGTATTACGCCAATGGCAGAGAGCAGGGGGAAAGGGGCTGGCATTTTTTTTTTTTCAGAAGTAGATCATCAAGTCTTTCTTCTGAGGCACCTCTGGGTGGACTCAATTTCCACCCCACCCCACCCCCACCCCTGCCCCGCCATCCTTCTGGTTAGCAACTGAGTGTTAACCGTTCGTGCCACTCGGGAACTCTGGACTGACATTTTTAATATAGTAGCTTTTTTTTAGCTAGATGCTTTACGTATTCTTTTTTGATTTTCATCTCAACTCTCTGAAATAGTTATTATTATCCCCATTTCACAGACAAAGATGCACAGAGAGGTTAAATAACATACCAAACCAAGGTCACGCCAAAGCAAATACAGCACCCACCCTTTATTTTTTGCTGGCCCTGCTGGAGAGCTTCACTGGTCAGTGCTTGTCCACTGCTCTGGACCTTAGATGAAATCCAATTTTCGTAAAATCGTCCTGACACCCTCACTCCCATTGCTGGCTGTAGTGCTCTATTTCCACCAGTTTCTCCCCTCTGGTCCTGGTCACTCTTAATCAACATTAATTCAGCTGTACCTGCTCTCTCACCCTGCGCACCACGCTGCCAGCTACACACATCAAAAGCAATTTCTATCCGAATTAGCAGGTAATGGAGTATGAACAAGGACCAAAACAGACAATGAGAGAGGTTTCCTCTGAAATGGGGCCATGGGGGAAAGATTTAAAGTTAATTGTCATCTTTCCCTGCTCTTTGCAGAAAGGTGGGTGTGTTAGAGTGAAAGAACCTAGTTCTTGGGGTGAGTGGGCCCAGACTGAGAGGAAGGACTCAGTGAGCTGAGGTGCTGCACAGAAGGAACAGGGCAGGCAGAGCAGCTGCAGGGAAGCCTGGCTCCAGGTGGCATGTTGGGATAGTGGGACTGGCTCCACCCCAAAGACACACACCTCCACACTTTGCCTTTGCCAGACACCTTCACCCGGGAACTCACAGCGCTTTGCAGCCCTGGTCTCACCTTAGGGATCCTCTAAGCAGTGGAAAGGCTGCATCCTGACAGAGGCCCACAGGGTCAGTGTGGCCATGGCTTCAGGAGGATAGGCTATCAAGAGTTCCATATAACCTTATGGGATGGATGGGCCCAGTCCTCTGCTGAGGCTTGATGCCCACCAGACATAGCCTCTCCTTCCCCATTTCTCCTTCTTTCTCTCCCAAAACTGAAGCCCTTCAGGCTGTGACTGTACACCCTGTGGGGGAAAGTCTCCTGTGGACAGATGACAGTGGTCTTCTGGGAATAGGTGATGCTCAGCCTTACTTCAAAGGACAAACAGGAAAGTGAGGGCCCTTCAGGTGAGTGAGGGCTTTCCACCAGAGGTTCTGAACTGTGGCTTATCTCCCACGGCCAGGTGGTGGCGCTGACCCTGATGACAGCTGACGGAACCATTCTTGAGTGCTCCGAGTCTAGCAACGTGGAGTTGTTCCAGGCCGCGCGGGTGCACCTGGGCTGCCTTGGCGTGATCCTCAGTCTCACCCTGCAGTGTGTGCCCCAGTTCCACTTGCAGGAGACATCTTTCCCCTCAACCCTGAAAGAGGTACTGGTCCCTTGCTCATCACCGCTCAGCCTCAGAAAATAGATGAGTGTCCTTGGCAAGTGGGCCATGCTCCAGTGACAGCCCCCTGTGGCTCTTCAGGTCCTCTGAATGAAGGAGTAGGGCTGGCCTCTTCAACCCTCTCTCCGGGGCCAAGGGATATCATGGCCAGAACCCTTTCTGAGTAGGTCAGTGAAACTCAGAGGAACTGCAGCAGTGGTGAAGGTAAGGGCAAGAAATGGAGTTGAGTAGAGACTTGCCACAGAGACATGTTGCCCTGTGGGAACTGACTGCTCCTTGGAGGGTGATAGCTCTCAGCTACGCTTAACCATAAGACATGCCCAGTGTTTCTGTTTGTAACGGTATCTTCACAGCAAAGTACAGGTACTGAATGTCAAGCTTGCTGGGTGCATAAGGTCACGTGCAGGGGACTTGGAACTGGATCATGGGAGGCAGAAAGAATGGCTTCCAATTGATAATAGTGTTTTTTGAATGCATGAAAAAGAGTATTGGCTGGCTGGGTGGCTGGCTGGCTAGCTAGATGGGTGGTTGGATGGGTGGCTGGCTGGATTGATGGGTGACATGTAGCAAGCCAAGAAGGCCGGGATCTATCCCTGGTAATCACTAAGCCACAGCATTCAAATCTATGGTTCCAGTTCCTTGGAGTTTGGGTCCTTCTCAAAATTATCTCCCTATCATTTGACATGAGTAGACCCTCTGCCCAGTGATGTAAGCAGCACTGACCCAACATGGGCTTTGGAGTCAAATGGACCTGGCCTTGAATCCTGGCTCTGCTACTTCCAAGTGGTGACCTTAAGCCAGTCATTTAACCTTGCTGAGCCTTAGTTTCCTCATCTAAATAAAGTTAATAATGTGTACCTTAAAATATTGATCTGAGGGTTAAATCAGATAATGCATGTAAAGTGTCTAAGTTAGTATCCAAAATTGCCTCCCATGGCAGTCAATAGGTGATAATAGTAACTATTTGGGCATTACCTGGCCAAAAACTGTTACCACTGGAATTTCTAATGGGGTAAACCACAAGACAAGGGTTTTAAGGCCAGAGGCTCCCTACTCGGAGGCGTGGTGTTTGATGGAGAATCTCTCCCCAGAACTCCCAGCTGGTGGCTGAGAAAGTGACTCCAGAGCTCCAGAGGATGCAACACTTGTTTCCTGGAGTAGCAACGCTTGGCCTGTACAGCTCATTTAGCAAATCAGCTGGCTGAAGTCTTAGCCCAAGACAGCAGAACAAGATCAAGACAAGGGCATTTCAAGGGGAATGGTTTGGCAGTGATAAGGCATGGCTAAGTCAGGGAACCGCATGAGAGCAGGGGTAGGGAGGAGGACACTGAAATGAGGAAGGGATTCTGGATGTCCATTAGTCCATATGACCCTGCCTGGGGCTGTCCCAGAATCTGAGCTTTTTGGGGCCACGTGGGGCCTTCCTCAATCAGCCACAATCCCCCAGAGGCCTCTAAATCAAACCAGTGGCCAGATCTAGTTCCAAGCTGGGTTCACAAAACATCCTACATTCTTTCCAGTGCTAGCCAAGATGATCCAGGGCAGGCAAAGATGCACATGGCATTTGGTCTCATACAACCCAAGGACTAACTCCTAGGGCTATGGGATCATGTTCTGAGCACCCACTGGGAATACTGAGAAGAGATTTTTCCCGAGCTCTCTTGCCTCTGGTGTTCTTGGCATTTCCTTTTTCCACATCTCATAGGGTGACCACTCCATCTTGGTAATGCAATAGGAGTGACAGTGAACCTCTACTGAGGTACAACCCAGGGATCCTTCTCAGACCTGTTCTGAGCAGCCCAGGTTCTCCTTTCTCCTCTTTAACAGAAAAAGGACAGCCGGCTTCTCTCACCATCAGTAGCTGCCACCATCCTGTCTGCCCCTTGGGGTTCTTCTGTCCTTGGACTGGCTGCAGAGGAGATATAGATCCTCCAACTTCCCTCATCCCTGCTGTCTCTGAACCAAGTGCACCAGCCCTTCTCAGTTAAAAGGCCTCTAATGGACTAAGAATTATGGAAGTAACATGCAGGGGGAAGCTGCAAAAATATGCACTCATGGTTCCTGCCTTGAGGTTAAGCATGTACACTGAAATGGCTCATAGAAGGTAGACACCCTTAGTGTCTTGGACTTGGACCTCCAGTACTAGCAGACTAGCCAGCCTGCCCTTGAGCTTGAAACTTAAGACAGTTATCAGTGAAGATGGCCAAGCCAGATATTTACTAAGTAAATAACTTATATAACCACTAAGGAATCACTGGGTGGCACAAACGGTTAAATACTAACGACTAGCTAAAATTTTGGCAGTTGGAACCTACCGAGGTATGCCTCAGAAGTCAGGCCTGGAGATCTGCTGCTGAAAGCTCACAGTCTTGAAAACCCTATGGAGCTCAGTTCTACTCATGGGGTCACCATGAGTCAGAATTGATTCAATGGCAACTGACAACAATAACCATCAAGTCCAAAGAGGACTTGGCAGAAAGGGCCAAGGCAAAGACGGCTGTGACCAGAGTCAGCAGCATGAGGAGATGGTTTGCAAAAGGATGAGGTACAGTGGGCATAGTCTGGAGAGGTCCCCCAAGGTGCTGGAATACAGAGCCAAGTCCATTTTTTAGAACACCAGCAACCTTCTCACTGGGGTTGGAAGAAGCTATAGAAGGACTGAACTTTGGCCCTCTACTTGCATTTCAGAGAGTAGGGCTTATCAAAATTCTTCTGGCAGAGGACAGAGTCAAGAGATATTTAGGACAAGGAATCAATAGGACTGGGCAACTGAGTGTGGGGCTGAGGATATAGGAGGTCAGAGTCAGGGATGGTGGTGCCACTACCTAAGTTAAAGAATCCAAAAGGTGCTACAGGTTTGGGGAGCAAGATGATTAGTTCAGTTGGGACCTGTTGAGGTGGAGGTGCAGGCGCAGCTGGCTTTGCAGGCAAGGAACTCAGGCGGGAGGTCTGGGCTGGAGATACAGGCTGAGGGTCATCAGCCTATTCTAGGCAATTAATTTAATTATGAGCAAGGTTGAGATCACCCAGGGAGAGTGGGTTTGAATGAGAAGAAGGTCTTAGAGGACACCAGCATTCAGTGGATGAAAGAATGGAAAGGATGCCATGAAGAAGGCTGAGAGAGAATGGTCAGAGAGAAATTAAGAGTTGGAGGACAGAGTGATGTCAGAGAGGTAATGGGTGCTGGGTTTCCAGGATGGAGAGGTCAGTGGAGTCCAATGCTGCAGGGAATCTGGGATTGATACCTGGGTCTGGTAATTGGGAGGCCATTGCTGACTGCAGTGAGAATAGTTTTAGTGGAGGTTGGGCATGCTGAGGAAAATCACAGGCAAGGAAATGAGATGAGCAGCAGGGACCACTTTCAACCAGAAAGTGGTGGTAATCATGTATAGTTATTGAATCTGTTTTCCTGCCTCTCTCTCAGGTCAGAATGTATTAAGCTGAATATTTTGACTGAGGGATAAAGGGATTTCTTCTTTTTGCCAGAGGATTGGCTTTGGCCGCTATGCTCCTAATAAGATATTAGAGTTGAGCAGAACGACAGTCTCCAGTACCTGTTGTTGTTGTAGTTAGGTGCCGTCAAGTTGGTTATGACTCATAGGAGCCTGATGTAAAACAAAACGAAACACTTAACAGTCCTGGGTCATCCTCCCAATCATGGCTGTATTTGAGCCCACTGTAGCAGCCGATGGATTTTCCTCTTTTTCACTGACTCTCTACCAAATATGATGTTCTTCTCCAGGGACTGGGCCCTCCTGATAACATGTCCAAAATAGTGAAGCAAAGTCTTGCCATCCTCTCTTTTAAGGAGAACAGACTTGTTCGTTCTTCTGGCAGTCAACGGTATATTCAATATTCTTCACCAACACCGTAATTGAAAGACATCAGTTCTCCTTTGGCCTTCCTTATTCATTGTCCAGCTTTCACATCCGTATGAGGCAGTTGAAAATACCAAGGCTTGGGTCAGGTGCACCTTATCAAAGTGACATCTTGCTTTTTAACACTTTAAAGAGGTTTTTGCAGCAGATTTGCCCAGTAAAATACGTTGTTTGATTTCTGGACTGCTCCTTCCGTGGGTGTTGATTGTGGATCCAAGTTAAACGAAATCCTTAACAACTTCAGTATTTTCTCTGCTGGGTACCTGGCCCTTTCTCTTTCTGCTCCTCCTTTGAACTGGCTGAGATAGGTTACAGCCAAGCCCTGGTTCTATTAGAACTTTATGCTTAGCTAGCTGCCCACTCCAATACCTACACACATGCACACACACACACACTCATACCAGCTGGCCTCCTGTCTGCCCAGAGCTCAAGGTTTTTGCCTCCATATCATCTCAACATGGAGATTCCTAACTTAGACATCCCTGAAAACTCTAAGTGATTTATGGGATAAATTATTCTCAAAGTTCCAATTTCTTTGAATATGAGAGGCTATGATGACACACGAAAATAGCAATCCCAGGCCTGTCCTCTTAAATGACAAAAACGTATACCCACATGCACACACACACACACACACACATACAATTGCACAGCCATAAATGCTCAACAAGGTGCAGTGGGGAAGGGGCTCTGGGAAGTCTGGCCACCAAGTCTGACTATGCTGCTTACACTCTCTGTGACTTTGTACAAGTCTTTTCAATTCTTTGGGCCTCAGTTTCTGTCTATTAAAGTGGGGTTGGATTAGATGATTCCCAACATCACCTTCAGCTCTGACACCCTGTAAGCCAGGACAGTGCTTAGAGGCAAAACTGTCCCACCCTACCTCATCACCCTTCCTAGAGTCAGCGAGTGATCTCTTTTTCATTAGTATTTCTCTCCTTTGCAGCATCAATGGCAATTCTTGGGCCTTATCCCCAAAGAGGGACATGAATCCTGATGGAAACCCCCCTCCCACATACACAGAGTTCCCACTGCAACCCAGTTCCTTCTGCAGGAGGGCTTGTGGAGGAGGATTCTGCTCCTCCCCGCTCACCTGTGAGTCAGCACATCCACTGACGGATTCTCTTCCTTTCTCCCTGAAGTGGCTGCTGCTACAACTCTGTTCAGTGCTGCAGATGCAGAAGTGGTTTCTCAGAGGCCCATCATCAGCTTCCATCACCCTGTGGACAGCCCTCCCACCACCAGCCACAGGTCATAAATAACAAGTGTCACAGAGGGCGGGTGGCCTTTTCAGCCATGAGATTTACTGCAAGGAACATGTGCAATAAATAGTCCCATATTTAATTTTCCTTTCCTCTCTCCACTCAGAGCAGCCTTTAAAGAGCTGAGGATGCTTGGGAGGAGAAGCTAAAATGCATAGGCCTTGCTCCCCTCGAAGGAAACAAATCAATGGAGGAGAAGAAAGGATAGAGTTGGGACTCAGAGAAGTGCCACTGAGCATTTTCTCTTAACTCTTGCTGTGCCTGGGATGTTTCTTCTCTAATCCAAAAGGGATAACAATTGGGTCTATCATCCAATACGTGGGAAGTTTCTTGAGAATAAGTAGGAAAACAGTAAACCTTCCTGTTCATACACTTACATCTGCTCACTGTTCCTTATCATTTAGGGTTCCTAGGAACCCTCCCACCTCCGCTGGGGCTGCAAACCATGCTGCCCCAAGTGTTTGGATCAACTAAGCGTCTGCACCAGGATGCAGGTACACTTCAGGGTTAGGTCTGCTCTCTTGCAGCAGCCCCTCTGGGTGGTGCGATGGTGGGATGGTCCTGACCCAGAGGAGGGGCATATTAGGAGCACGGGAAGCCAGGACCAGGGAATATGACTATTGCTTCCTGAATATAAAGTTAGGTTAGGTAGGTTCTCAGCCATGTTTCCTTCCCTTATATTTGTTTCGTTTCCTTTCCTTTTCTTCCCCTTTTTTGCTTTTTCCCCATTTCCCTCCTTCCATTCAGCAAATGTTTATAGAATACCTACTATGGGTCTTCCATTCATGAATGCTGGAATAGCCCCAAGAGACCCATCAGGAAGAGTGCAGCGTAGAGATTGGGAACATGTCTCCAGAGTTGAACCACCTGGGTTTGAATCTCAGCTTCTCCACTTACCCACTGTGGCTTCAGAAAAGTTCTTCAACCTCTCTGAGCCTTGGTTTCCTCATCTGTACAAAGGTGATAATACCACTATTGTCCTCACAGATGTTGTCAGGATTAAAGGAAATAATGCATGTGAATTCTCTTTCCTTGTTTCCTTTTATAACCTCAAAGACAAAAACCCTTGATTCCTCCTCTCTCTGACTTTATTCGCATAAAATTTTTTTTTTTTACTGAGCACCTGCTTTGTGGGGTATGTGAGGATCTAGAATCTGTACCTACACTGCCCTTTCCAGGCTAGACACATTGGTCATGGCTGTGTTGCTCATGACCTTTCTTAACTGCCTCTTGACATTTTTTATCCCCTCCCTCTTCCTGCAAGATTATTAGTTCACTGATGGTGGAGATTTTATCTGAGGCCTCTTTTGGCCCCCACGTTCACAAAATAATAATAGTGTTCAATATAAGGTAACTCAATGGTCACTTGATCAAGACTTTATTTAAAATTTATCTTTTTCTAGATTTTCCCCATGCCCTATGTGATTCACCTCAGATCTAACCTCATGCTCGCCAGTACTGGTTCTTTTAAATACATTTCAATATAATTTCTAAATGCTGCTTAAAACTAGATTGGGGGAAGGAGTCATTGCCAGGCCCCAGAGAGATTCGTAACCCATACTTCAAGATGCAGGGATAAGGGGACAGGGAGTGAGGTCTCATTCAGTTTCCTGAGGGTGGTGCTGAGACTGGAGCTGCCTTCAGGAACTTTCATGACAAATTCATATCATCTGGCTGTTTGCAGTCTTGTCAGTATGGAATCACAGCCAGTTAGAAGACGAAGGGACTTTAGACATCACTGTCAACTTTTCCCCTTTATGTCACCCAAACCATAAGGAGATGTGATGAGTCCTGCTTGCTGCCTGAATCCACCCATCTCCCCTGGCCTTGCTGAGAAGCAGGATTGGTTTGGGTCACATGCCAACCTTGTCAGCAGCATCCAGATACCCATCACTCTCTTAGGTGGCTGTCCGCTAATGATAAGGTAGCCTCAACCATGGAACATGAAGTCTTCCCTGGCTCCTCACAAGCTTGGCAATCAGTTCCCAAAGCCAGCTGAATAGCTCTACGGCTCTAATTTTGGGAGACAGTTCCACCAGAATTCTTCATGCCAATAACACATCAAGAAAGAGATTCCTCTGAGGCTCTAACTCCTTTGATAGTGTTCCCAGGAAACACAAGGTAAAGAAATCCATGATCCCAAGCACCTTCTTTCTCCAGATAGGATTGTTTCTGGGCCCTGATGCAAGAAGGTTTAATTCACAATTGGGTGGTCCCTGGGCTGGTTCTATCATTTGACAACCACTTGGTGTTAGGTTAAGGGACATGGAAGGTACAGCGCTGGATCATGCATGGTTCTTGTCCTCAACGAGTTTACAATTTAGTGTAGGAGAAGAGGCGTGTCTTAGCACTATAAAGCAGAGAGGAAGTGACAGACGCTAGGAGAAAAGCACAAACAATATGTTATGCGGTGACTCTCCATAACTGCATAGGTAGGAAGCTGGACATGCATCCCTCTGGAACCAGAGCTGAGAAATAGGTGCCATTAGATTTACTGCTGGAATTTTAGATAACACATTGGGATGGCTAGGAGCCCTGGTGGCATGGTGATTAAAGGTTGTGGTTCAAACCCACCAGCCACTCTGCAGGAGAAAGATGTGGTAGTCTGCTTCTGTAAAGATTTACAGCCTTGGAAACCCTATGGGGCAGTTCTACACTGTCCTACAGGTTTGCTATGAGTCAGATTCAACTCAATGACAATGGGTTTTGTTTTGTTTTTATTGAGATGGCTGGGAATGCTGGGACACTAGGAAATGGAGATTTTTGCTCTCTTAGTGCCCTAGCCCCACCCTCCAGGCCAAGCCACCAGGCTCTGCTTCCTGCTGTCCTCAGAGAAAATCAGCTCTCTTTCATTCCTGCAAGAGAGCCCCATGTGCCCAGAGGGCCGTGGCATGGTTGGGGTCCATCACCTGTTAGAATGGGGGCAACAGTGACAGAGCTTCTGCGATTTCTTCCTGAAAACTTGAACTTTTTCCAGACCTATAGCACATCTGGAAGGGCTCTTCTCTCACAAATAAGAAAATTCTCTCAAATAAGGAATCATGGAGTCCTCCAGCATTCACCGTATACACAGCGTTTTGCTAGCAGCTCTAGGGCAGGGGTTGGTAAACTACACCCTGTGGGCCAAATCTGGCTGGCTGCCTCTTTTTGTAAATAGTTTTATCAGAACACAGCCACACTCATTCATTAATGTATTGTCTATCATTGCTTTTAAGCTGCTACAACAGAGTTCAGTAGTTGCAACAGGGACCTTATGGCTTGCAAAGCCTAAATTATTTGCTACCTGGCCCTTCACAGAAAAAGTATGCTAACCCCTGCTCTAGGGGAAACCAAGAATGAACAAAATAGCCACTGACCTATAATAGCCTATTAACTAATTTCAGAGACAGATGTGAGCTTCAATAATTGCAATATAATTCTATGATGGATAAGCAGAAACCACTTAAAATGGGAAGAGGAGGTTTTATGGGGGAAGATGCATTTGAATTAGGCTTTTAAGCTGTGAAGGGTTTTGAAAGGCCAAAATGGGTACAGAGAATTCTAGAGTGAGGGTTATGCGGGGAGGAGGTTAAAAAGTGTATGAGCATGTTTGGGGAAGCTGGAGTGTCTGGTGTGAGATAGGAAAGATCACACTGGGAAATTAGTGTGGAAGAATAGAGTAGGGCCTAAGGCAACATATAATGTGTGCCACAATATAGTTTTAAATTTTCTGCTAGGTACATTGTTTAAAAAGGAAAAAGAAGTGGGTGAAATCAATATTAATAATATATTTTCTTTAACTCAGTGTATCCAAAATATTGCCATTTCTAGATGTAATCAATATAAAAATGTTTTCGTATCAAGTCTTTGAAATCTAGTTTATATGTTGGATTTACAGTGCGTCTCAATTTGGGCCAGTTACATTTCAAGAGCTCAATGACCACGTGTGGCCAGTGGCTACTCTACTGGACAATGTCAGTTTAAGGAGGATTTTGAATATTGAGGTGTCCCTGGGTGGCGAAAATGGTTCAAAGCTCAAATACTAGCCAAAAGTTGGTGGTTCGAGCTCACCCAGAGGTGCCTCAGAAGAAAGGCTTAGTGGGTGGCTTCCAACATGTCATAGCCTTGAAAAGCCTGTGGAGTGCAGTTCTATTCTGCACACATGAGGTTCAACTTGACAGTAGCGAGTTTGGGTTTTGAATGCTGAACTGAAAATATTCAGGCTTTATTCTGTAGAAAATGGAGAGCTGTTGATAATTTTTGAACGGTGTATTGGCATGCTTCCTGGCAAATGTTGTCTGGAGAGAGGAGAAATGGGGCAAATTATAAAGCTAGTGCAAAAATATAGGTAAGAAATAAGAAAGGCCTGGACTAAGAACTGCAGCAGGAGTGGATGAAAGAAGGCTGGAGAAACACTTGCAGAGATAGAACAGAGGAAAGCTTGATAACCCAACAGATGGGTGCCAGTGTGGGGTGGGAGAAGTTGTTAAGGATCACCATCCAGATCACTCTGGCTTGAATGCAACAATTGTCCATTCATTCCTAGTGTCCCCTGGGTCCCACCATGCTTTAATTAAATGCACGTCAGAGGTCCTGTCTGACAGCTGTGACAAAGATACAGAATCCTAAAATTCCACTGCTCTCAGACATTCCAAAATTAAGTTCTAGTGGGGCTCATCTCCACTGATTCATCTTGGCTTCACTTTCTTGGCCAGATGCAGAAATGATCATCCTCCCTCAAGCTCCCCAACCTCTCTGGATTCTGTAATAATCCACGATTGGATCCAGTCATTCAGCTATGCTGGGCACCCAAATTCCTCACAGTGCATTTGATCAGTATCTTTCTTTCTTTTTTGCACTACCATCCTCCTTCTCTCACATGTTCAGTTTTTTGTTTTTTCTTTAAATTGAACTTTAGGTGAAGGTTTACAGTACAAACTAGTTTCTCATCAAATAGTTAGTGCGTACATTGTTACATGACATTGGTTAACAACCCCACAACATGTCAATACTCTCCCTTCTCAACCCTGGATTCCCCATTACCAACTTTCCTGTTCCCTCCTACCTTCTAGTCCCTGCCCCAGGGCTATTGGCCCCGTTAGACTTGTTTTGTTCCATGGGCCTGTCCAATCTTTGGCTGAAGGCTGAACCTGAGGACTGGCCTCATTACTGAGCTGAAAGGGTGTCCAGGGGCCATGCTCTCAGGGTTTCTCCAGTCTCTGTCAGCCCAGCAAGTCTGATCTTTCTTTTTGAGTTAAAATTTTGTTCTATGTTTTTCTCCAGCTCTGTCCTGGGCCCTGTATTGTGATCCCTGTCAGAGCAGTCAGTGGTAGCCAGGCACCATCTAGTTGTACTGGACTCAGTCTGGTGGAGGCCATGACAGATGTGGTCCATTAGTCTCTTGGACTAATCTTTCCCTTGTGTCCTTAGTTTTCTTCATTCTTCCTTGCTCCTGAAGGGGTGAGACCAGTGAAGTAAACTAGATGGCTGCTCACAGGCTGTTAAGACCCCAGACGCTACTCACCAAAGTAGAATGTAGAACATTTTCTTTATAAACTCTGTTATGCCAATTGGCTAGATGTTGCCTGAGACCATGGTTCCCATAGCCCTCAGCCCAGCAATTCAGTCCCTCAGGGAGTTTGGATGTGTCTATGGAGCTACTATGACCTTGCCTTGAACATGTTGTGCTGGCTTCCCCAGCATTGTGTACTATCTTACCCTTCACCAGTTACCGCTTATCTATTGTCTATTTAGTGTTTTTCCATCCCCATCTTTCCCCTCCCTTGTAGCCATCACATATTGTTTGTTTTTATATGTAAAACTTTTCTTGAGTTTTTACAGTAGTAGTCTCATATAATATTTGTCCTTTTGTGATAGACTTATTTCACTCAGCATAATGTCCTCCACATGCGTCCATGTTATGAGATGCTTCACAGATTCATCGTTGCTTTTTATCGTTGAGTAATACTCCATTGTGTGTATGTACCACAGTTTGTTTATCCATTCATCTGTTGATGGGCATCTAGGTTGTTTCCATCTTTTTGCTATTCTGAACAGTGCTGCAGTGAACATGGGTGCACATATGTCTATTCCTGTAATGACTCTCATTTCTCTAGGATATATTCCTAGGGGTGGGGTTGCTGGATCATATGGTATTTCTATTTCTAGCTTTCTAAGGAAGCGCCATATTGTTTTCCAAAACGTTTGTACCATTTTGCATTTGCACCAGCAGTGCATAAGTGTTCTAATCTCCCCGCAGCCTCTCCAACATTTGTTGTTTTCTGTTTTATTGATTCTTGCCAGTAATGCTGAGGTGAGATCACATGTTCAGTTTTATAGTTTATAAAGTGCTTTTCCATCCATGATCTCACTTGGACCTCATAACCCTATTGGACCTCATAGCAGCCCTGTAAGGAAGGAAGGAAATGTATTACTGTATTCATTCTATAAGGATGAAGCGATGGAAGCCCAAAAGCCCTTAAGAGCTTTCTAAAAGTCACATAGCTGAGAAATTTGGGGGAAATCTAACTGATGCCCTAGCAGCACTCAAATTCAGAACCAAAAAATGTTTATTGTGTGCATGCCATATGCCAATCCCTGTGCTTAGGACCTTTGACACAGATGATCTCATTTCACCTTCACAAGTACTGACAGCTTATAGCTGAGAAGACTGAGGCTCAGGGTTTATGGCTCATCCACGGTTGTCCAGTTATAGAACCTAGACTTGAATCCAGAACTCTGTCCAAGACCAGGGCTCCTCCCAAATCCCACAGCTGCCTGTCAAACCTAAAATCTGTCTATGCTTTAGCTCACAACTTGCCCTGTATCAGCTTGATAGGTTTCAGGGTGCCATGATTTAGTTGGTGATATTATCCCAATGTGTGCAATAATGAGCCATACTAGGGCACACTCTTCTGTTCATGTTCATTTTAAGGACCTACTATGTGTCAGGCATTATGGAGATAAAGATGTCTGGGAATAAGAGATGATGGTGAGGATGATATAAACCAAAGAGTTGCCTTCAAGTTGATTGTGACTTATGGCAACCCTATGTTGTCAGAGTAGAACTGTGCTCCATAAACTTATCAATGACTGATTTTTTCAGAAGTAGATTGCCAAGCCTTTCTTCCAAGGTGCCTCTGGGTGGACTCAAACCACCAACCTTTCGATTAGCAGCTGAATGTGTTTACCTTTTTCACTACCCACAGACTCCAACGGTGCTATATAAGACTAGTACCAGCAGGTTACACCCATACAAGGCTCACCACGTGCCTGGTAAAACACTGTCTAGGCATTAGATCATTTAAGCTTTGTAACAGTTCTGAGGTGGGTGTTAATTTTAGCCCTATTTTCCAGATGAGGAACGTGAGGCACAGAGATGTTAGGTAACTTGCTCAAGTTTATACAGCTACTAACTGCTCAAACCAGGACAAATGAGAAAGCTCGTCTGTCCTCTAAGCTATCTAGGGAAGTCAACATTTAAGTGCACCATTTTAATGCCCAGCATATCAAAAGTTGCATTTCATGCCATTTGGCAATGTTAGGACAATTTAAAGCATTTCCTTTTGATGAGGGGAAACTGAGGCAGGCCTTGGGCCCTGAGTTCCAGTATTCTCATGTCTTCCTTGTGACCAGCGCAATCTCCTCTTTCCTTCTGCTGATGTCAGGTTCTCGACAACCTGGACACCCATCTGAAGAAGTCGGAATACTTTCGCTTCCTCTGGTTTCCGCACAGTGAGAACGTCAGTGTCATCTACCAGGACCACACCAACAAGGTAGATGCATGTGTCATTCCTGTCCTGACACGGTGTCCATCCCCTTCCCACTGGGGAGCAGATTGTCTGGGGCAGGTCCCTAAGGAGTAGGTGGCTGCAGGCGACAAGCACAGATCCTCCCTGTCTACACACACAACGTGCAGTTGCACCCATTCCCAGACTGGTCAGCTCCCAGAACGTGGGATACTTCTTATCACCTTGACGACTAATTATATGTGACAGGAAAAATAAGAGTGACCATCAATGATCATGAGGAAAGAAGCAGAAAAGGCCAGGGGGTGAAAGGAAGAAGGAAGCTGGGCCATGAGAGTGTCCCATGTACCACCAAGTAGGGATGTGTAGGGGTGGTCAAGGGACAGCCTGGATGTGAGAGAAGGGAGCAGAGGACAGGATAGGATAACCTAGACTGCCAGAAAGCTGATCTAGACCTCAGAAGTCATCTAATACTGCCCACCTTCCCTCCAAGTCTCCTATTTTGAAGTCAAAGAAATGGATAATTTTGTCTATCCCCCATGTCATTAGCAAATACACTGTTTCCAGGAGAAGAAAACAAAGCCATCGCTTATAGGACAAACCTCGATGGGACAGAGTCAGGCAAAGGCCATGAAATCTGCTATGTGTAAGGGGCTGGTATGGAGTTCAGAATGGGTGATCTCTGGACACCATCATCTTTGGATCATAGGCTCTGAAGAGCAGGGCCAGATGTAAATTTTTTAGTCTCATGCAAACTAACTAAATAAATAAGTAGCATGAAATATAAGGGGTAGGATGTGAGAATTGTCTGTGCCACCATGAAGTGAGGCTTTCACTTGTCCTGGCATTTGGGTTACCCTCCCCCTCCCTGCTCCCCATATCCCCTTCATATACACAGCCACCCCCAGGGACACATAGCCCTCTAAGGGGAACTATGCTGCATATGTCAGAAGAGGGCTCTATCTGACCCCAAATTGATTACAAATTCTGTTTCTCAGCCCCCCTCTTCCTCAGCCAACTGGTTTTGGGACTATGCCATTGGATTCTATTTGCTGGAGTTCCTGCTTTGGATCAGGTAAGAATGCAATGGTACCTTTTTCTGGCATCTACTATATGCTGTTGTGAATGTAGTCCATTAGAAGAGTAACATCCCTACCTTTATGTCTGCAAATTTACCTGTCTCCTGGGCCTAGAACAATGATTTTCAACCTAGACTATATATTCAAATTAGCTGGGAAACTTTTGAAAAAACAGCAACGCCCAGGCCCCACTCTGACCCACAGGTGATTCAAATGTGCAGCTAGGATTGAGAACCACATTATCCTGCTGTCTACCTCCTTCCTGGCCTCATATCTGTGCTCATACATGTAACTGTCAGTGATGAAGGTCTTGTAGGGCTTTGAAAGGTGACTTTATTCAGCCAAGATATGGAATGACGTCTTACAAATAATTATGAAGTATTTCATGCATACAAGATAATATAGGCCACAGATATTTAAAGTATAAAGAATAGTATAGTAAGCACCTATGTACTCACCATCAACTGAAGAAATGAAGCAACACTAGTACAATCGGAGCCCCCTTTTTGTGATTCCCAGGTCGCAACCCCCGCTCACCTACCTGAAATTTATGCTTATCATTCTCTTGCTTGTATTTATACTCTGGTTTAATGAATCCTAAAATAACAAATTTATTAGTTCACCTATGTTAGTGAGATTTATCTGTGTCAATGTGTATAGCTTTAATTATTCATTGTTGCTGTATTTATGACAATGTGTATTTATACAATGTATGTATTTATTCTTATTCTTGTTGATGGACATTTGGATTATTTCCAGAATTTTTTTCCATTACAAATAATATTGCTGTGAGCATTCTGAAACATTTTACTGATGCATTTTTTATCTTGAGTATATACCGACAAGTGGAATTCCTGGGTCAAGTACGAGCTTCTTCAGCTTTATTGGATAATTCTAACTTCTTTTCCAAAGTGGTTATAACAAGTTAATTCCTCCATCATTGTAAAATTCTCTGTGCTCCACAGGTTTGTCAAAATTGGGACTGTAAGACATTTAAAATTTGGTCTGATGGGTACTACATGACATATCATCACGGTTTTTCATTCTTATTTCTCTGATTACTACTAAGGTTTTCAGTTTATTGATCATTCCCCGTCTGTGAAGTGCCTATTTATACCTTTTTTTTTTTTTTCTTTTTCTGTTGGGTTGTTTTTCTTTCGTAAGATTTTATTTTTATATGTTTTGAACACTACTTCTTTGTTATTGCAAACATCTCCCAGTTTGTGTCTTGCCTTTAATTTTTATAGTGTCTTAATGTGCAGACATATTTAATTTTAATGTATTCAAATTTATCCATATATTCTTTTGTCTTTGGGACTTTCGCGTCCAATGAAGAAATCCTTTCCTACCCCAAGGTCATAAAAATACTCTGTTTTATTTTTGCTTTTACATTTACAAGCCTTTAACAAGCCTGTCTTTTGGGTAAAGTAGTCAAACAATTTTAATTTTTTCAAATGGTAACCAGTTTTCCTAAAGCTATTTTTTTTAATTTTGTTGTGCTTTAAGTGAAAGTTTACAAATCAAGTCAGCCTCTCATACACAAATTTATATACACCTTGCTATATACTCCTAGATGCTCTCCCCCTAATGAGATAGCACACACCTTCCCTCCACTCTCTCTTTTCGTGTCCATTCAGCCAGCTTCTGACACCCTCTGCCCTCTCATCTCCCCTTCAGACAGGAGAAGCCTGCAGAGTCTCATGTGTCTACTTGATCCAAGAAGCTCACTCCTCACAAGAATTATTTTCTATACCATAGTCCAGTCCAATCCCTGTCTGAAGAGTTTGCTTTGGGAATGGCTTCTGTCTTGGGCTAAGAGAAGGTCTGAGGAGCATGACCTCCAGGGTGCTTCTAGTCTCAGTCAGACCATTAAGTCTGATCTTTTTATGAGAATTTAGTGTCTGCGTCCCACTGCACTGCTGCTCCCTCAGGGGTTCTCTGTTGTGTTCCCTATCAGGGCAGTCGTCAGTTGTAGCCAGGCACCATCTAGTCTTCTGGTCCCAGGCTAATGTAGGCTCTGGCTTATGTGGCCCTTTCTGTCTCTTGGGCCCATAATTACCTTGTGTCTTTGGTGTTCTTCGTTCTCCTTTGCTCCAGGTGGGTTGAGACCAATTCATATGTCTTTGATGGGCACTTGCTAACACTTAAGAACTCAGATGCCCCTCACCAAAGTGGAATGCAGAATGTTTTCTTAATAGATTTTATTATGCCAATAGTCTTAGATGTCCCCTGAAACCATGGTCCCCAAAGCCCCGCCCCTGCTACGCTGGCCTTCGAAGCATTCAGTTTATTCAGGAAACTAATTTGCTTCTGGTTTAGTCCAGTTGTGCTCACCTCTCCTGTATTGTATACTGCCTTTCCCTTCACCTAAAGTAGTTCTTAACTACTATCTAATTAGAGAAAACCCTTCTCCCTCCCTTCCTCCCTTCCCACTCTCTTACACTTCAAAGCATGTTTTCTTCTCTGTTTAAACTATCTCTTGAGTTCTTATAAGAGTGGTCTCATACAATATTTGTCCTTTTGCAATTGACTAATTTCACTCAGTGTAATGCCTTCCAGGTTCCTCCATGTTATGAAATGTTTCACAGATTCCTCACTGTTCTTTATTGATGCGTAGTATTCCATTGTGTGAATATACCATAATTCATTTATCCATTCATCTGTTGATGGGCCCCTTGGTTGCTTCCATCTTTTTGCTATTGTACACAGTGCTGCAATGAACATGGGGGTGAATATATCTGTTCGTGTAAAGGCTTTTATTTCTCTAGGATATATTCCCAGGAGTGGGATTGCTGGATCATATGATAGTTCTAGTTTTTTAAGGAAGTGACAAATCGATTTCCAAAGTGGTTGTACCATTTTACATTCCCACCAGCTGTGTATAAGTGTTGCAGTCTCTCCACAACCTCTCCAACATTTATTATTTTGTATTTTTTGGATTAATGTCAGCCTTGTTGGAGTGAGATGGAATCTCATTATAGTTTTGATTTGCATTTCTCTAATGGCTAATGATCATGAGCATTTCCTCATGTATCTGTTAGCCACCTGAGTGTCTTCTTTAGTAAAGTGCCTGTTCATATTTTTTGCCCATTTTTTAATTGGTTTATTTGTCTTTTTGTAGTTGAGTGTTTGCAGTATCATGTAGATTTTAGAGATCAGATGCTGATCAGAAATAGCATAGCTAAAACCATTTTCCCAGTTTATAGGTAATCTTTTTACTCTTTTGGTGAAGTCTTTGGATGAGCATAGGTGTTTGATTTCTAGGAGCTCCCAGTTATCTAGTTTCTCTTCTGTATTGTTAGTAATGTTTTGTATACTGTTTATGCCATGTATTAGGGCTCCTAGCTTTGTCCCTATTTTTTCTTCCATGATCTTTATCATTTTAGAATTTATATTTAGGTCTTTGATCCATTTTGAGTTCGTTTTTGTGCATGGCATGAGGTATGGGTCTTGTTTCATTTTTTTGCAGATGGATATCCAGTTATGCCAGCACCATTTCTTAAGGAGACTATTTTTCCCCATTTAACTGATTTTGAGCCTTTGTCAAATGTCAGCTGCTCATATGTGGATAGACTCATGTCTAGATTCTCAACTCTTTTCCATTGGTCTATGTATCTGTTGTTGTACCAGTACCAGGCTGTTTTGACTAGCTGTATAATAGGTTCTAAAATCAGGTAGAATGAGGCCTCCTACTTTGTTCTTCTTTTTCAGTAACGCTTTACTTATCTGCAATCTTTTTCCCTTCCATATGAAGTTGGTGATTTGTTTCTCTATCTCATCAAAAAATGTCATTGGGATTTGCATTGGAATTGCATTGTATCTATAGATCGCTTTTGGTAGAATAGACGTTTTTACAATGTTAAGTCTTTCTATCCATGAGCAAGGTATATTTTTCCACTTACATTACAGGTCTCTTGGTTTCTTGCAGTAGTATCTTGTAGTTTTCTTTGTATAGGTCTTTTACATCTCTGGTAAGACTTATTCCTAAGTATTTTATCTTCTTGGGGGCTACTGGAAATGGCATTGATTTGGTGATTTCTTCTTCGATGTTCTTTTTGTTGGTGTAGAGGAATCCAACTGATTTTTGTATGTTTATCTTGTATCCTGGCACTCTGCTGAACTCTTCTATTAGTTTCAGTAGTTTTCTTGAGGATTCTTTAGGGTTTTCTGTGTATAAGATCATGTCATCTGCAAATAGAGATACTTTTACTTCTTCCTTACCATTCTGGATGCTCTTTATTTATCTAGCCTAATTGCTCTGGCTAGGACCTCCAGCACAATGTTGAGTAAGAGTGGTGATAAAGGGCATCCTTGTCTTGTTCCCAATCTCAGGGGGAATGCTTTCGGACTCTCTCCATTTAGGATGATGTTGGCTGTTGGCTTTGTATAAATGTCCTTTATTATGTTGAGGAGTTTTCCTTCTATTCCTATTTTGCTGAGCGTTTTTATCATGAATGGCTGTTGAACTTTGTCAAATGTGTTTTCTGCATCAATTGATAAGATCATGTGGTTCTTATCTTTTGTTTTATTTATATGATGGATTACTTTAATTGTTTTTCTTATGTTGAGCCATCCCTGCATACCTGGTATGAATCCCACTTGGTCATGGTAGATTATTTTTTTGATATGTGGTTGAATTCTATTGGCTAGAATTTTGTTGATGATTTTTGCATTTAAGTTCATTAGAGATATAGGTTTGTAATTTTCTTTCTCTGTGGTGTCTTTACCTGATTTCGGTATCAGGGATATGCTGGCTTCATAGAATGAGTTTGGGAGTATTTCATCCTTTTCTATGCTCTGAAATACCTTTAGTAGTAATGGTGTTAACTCTTCTCTGACAGTTTGGTAGAACTCTGCAGTTCAGTTTCCAAGTGTTTGATTTCTTTTCCCTGCTTTTTCTGTTATTGATTTCCACTTTTATGGCCTTATGACCAGAGAAGATGCTTTGTAATATTTCAATGTTTTGAATTCTGCTAAGGCTTGCTTTATGACCTAATATGTGGTCTATTCTAGAGAATGTTCCATGTGCACTAGAAAAGAAAGTATACTTGGCTGCTGTTGGGTACAGTGTTCTGTATATGTCTACGAGGTCAAGTTGGTTGATTGTGGCATTTACATCTTCTGTGTTTTTATTGGACTTCTTTCTGGATGTCCTACCCTTCACTGAAAGTGGCGTGTTGAGTCTCCTACTGTAATTGTGGAGCTGTTTATCTCACTTTTCAATGCGCTGTCATCGGGTGCATAGACATTTAATATGGTTATATCCTCCTGGTATATTGTCCCTTTCAATATATATGTCATTATATATAGTGTCCTTCCTTATCCTTTGTGTTGGATTTAACTTTAAAAAAATCTGTTTTGTCAGAAATTAATATTGCCACTCCTGCTCTTTTTTGATTGCTGTTTGCTTGATATATTTTCTTCCATCCTTTGAGTTTTAGTTTGTTTGTGTCTCTAAGTCTAAGGTGTGTATCTTGTAGGCAGCATATAGACGGGTCATGTTTTTTTATCCATTCTGCCTCTCTCTGTCCCTTTATTGGTGCATTTAGACCATTTATATTCAGAGTAATTGTGCATAGGTATGAGTTTAGTGCTGTCATTTTGATATCTTTTTTGTGTGTTGTCGACAGTTTCTTTTTCCCACCTAATTTTTTATGCTGAGTAGTTTATCTTTATATATTGTCTTTTCCTCTTATTCATTGTTGTTGATTTTGTTTCTGCTGATTCTGTTTTTTTTTTTTTCTTGTATTTTATTTTGATGACTAGGATTATTAGTCTCCTTTGTGGTTACCTTAATATTTATCACTATTTTTCTAAGTTTAAACCTAACTTTTATTCTTTATATTGACTTGTCTTCCTCTCCATATGAAAGACCTATGACTACGTTCCTTAGTTCCTCTTTATTGCTCTATTGTTGTCTTCTTTTACATAGTAACATCACTGTTTTCCTGTTTTTTTAATCTTGATTTATTTTTGTGATTTCCGTATCTGAGTTGACATCTGATTGCTCTGTCCAGTGTTCTAACCTTGGGTTGATACCTGACATTATTGATTTTCTAACCAAAGAAATCCCTTTAGTATATCTTGTAGTTTTGGCTTGGTATTACAAATTCCCTAAACTTCTGTTTATCTGGAAATGTCCTAATTTCACCTTCATATTTGAAAGACAGTTTTGCTGGATGTATGATTCTTGGCTGGCAATTTTTTTCCTTCAATTTTTTATATAAGTCATCCCATTGCCTTCTTGCCTGCATGGTTTCTGCTGAGTAGTCCAAGCTTATTCTCATTGACTGTCCTTTGTAAGTGACTTTTCGTTTATCCCTAGCTGCTCTTAAAATTCTCTCTTTATCTTTGGTTTTAGCAAGTTTGATTATAATATGTTTTAGAGACTTTCTTTTAACATCTACTTTATGTGGAGTTTGATGAGCATCTTGGATAGATACCTTCTCATCTTTCATGATATCAGGGAAGTTGTCTGCCAACAAATCTTCAACAATTCTCTCTGTATTTTCTGTTATCCCTCCCTGTTCTAGTAGTCCAATCACTCATAGGTTATTTCTCTTGTTAGAGTCCCACGTGATTCTTAAGATGTCTTCATTTTTTAAAATTCTTTTATGTGATTTTTCTTCAAATATATTGGTGCCAAGTGCTTTATCTTCAATCTCACCAATTCTGCCTTCTACTTGCTCAATTCTGCTCCTCTGACTTTCTATTCAGTTGTCTAATTCAGTAATTTTATTGTTAATCTTTTGAATTTCTGATCGCTGTCTCTCTATGGATTCTTGCAGCTTGTTACATTTTTCATCATGTTCTTGAATAGCCTTTTTAATTTCTTCGACTACTTTATCTGCGTTTTCTTTGGCTTGTTCTGTGTATTGCCTGATCTCCTTCCTAATCTCGTTCCTGATGCCTTGAAGAGTTCTGTACATTAATCTTTTGTATTTTGCATCAGGTAATTCCAGGAAGCCACCTTCATTCAGAAGATCCCTTTATTCTTTATTTTGAGAGCTTGTTGAAGCAATCATGGTCTGCTTCTTTATGTGACTTGATATCGACTGTTGTCTCTGAGCCATCTATAAGCTATTGTACTAGTTTGTTTTATGTTTGCTTACTGTATCCTAGCTGCTTGCTTTGTTTTGTTTTGATATGCCCAGATGGGTTGCTTGAGTGAGCTAGCTTGATTATTTTCTTCTTTGAAGCTCTGATGTCCTGTCACCAGATGGCTAGAGCTGCTATCATGTATATCAGCCTAGGAGTCCTTTCACTTTTCTTGTGTGGATTGAGCTCAAGTGTCCAGGTAGTTGGTCATCGAGTGTGTGGTACAGGCTCTGTCCTACAGTCTTAGAGGGGCAGGGGTGACTGGCGTAGGTACCGGTATCAGGCTGCAGCAGGGGGTCACCCTCTGAACAAGGCGGGGGGCTGACAACCATCTCTGAGTGTCTGTGAGGAAAGCACATCCCTGTTCCCTAGAATGCACAGGTGGGTGGGTTCTGCAGATGGACCTTGGGCACCCAATGCTTTTGGTTGTAAGGACCGGGGGTACCAGTTATCCTTGGACCTCTGTCGCATGTGGCTGGGTGACCTGAGTGGGGCCACCAGTCCTTAGGCTCCTAAGGTGGGTAGGCGAGTATCCTGTTTAACAGGCAAAGTGGTTTCAAACATCAAACACTCACCTCTCCACCACACAGCTGAAACAGTTGCAGTCTGCCAACAAGGGCCTATTCTCCTGAAATAGGCCCACACAGGTCCGTGCAGGAGGGAAAGCTATTCAAAGTCCACGGACCGTTTATGCTTTGGTAGGGGCCGCTTCTGTCCTGAGCTTTCCAGGTTAGTGTAGCTGGAAAATTATCTTTCCTGCCAATTGTGAACTTATTCCTTCTCCAAGGCTGGGAGAATGGCTCATGGTGCTTAGAGGGCCTGTCTCAGGCCCAGAGAAATCAACAGTCACCGAAGCCACCTTGGGGAGGTGAGGCGTGGTAAAATATATGCAAGTACTTAGCTTTTGCTGAGAGCGCCGTTCTTCTCTGGTTCTGGAGGTGTGAGTAGGCAGTGCAGCTGGCTGTTTCTCCCTGAGGAAACTGTGACCAAACACTACTACTAGCCTGCCACAGTCACTCCCAGGAATGCAGCCTGAGGGATCCCACTGATTCAGGTCCGGTAAATCTTCTCCCTGCCACTCAGCCCGTTTTCTAACTTTGCCTTTGATGTTCAGGGCTCCTAGCTTGTCATAAATATAATTGTTTCACTTGTTTTTTCAGGTCTTTATAGTGAGAGGGATCGCCAGAAGCATCTCGTTATTCTGGCATCTTGGCCCCGCCTCTTCCTAGCACTATTTAATGATTCGTTCTTACATCAGTGATCTGTTCTCTTTCCTATCTTGCATACCAAATTTCCACATATATGTGGGCCTGTTTCTGCCATCTCTGTCTGTATCATTAGTCTACACTGTCATAATTATAATAAGGCTTGATATCTGTTAAAGTAAGTTCCCCTACTCCCCCCCTGCCCTTTTTTTTTCCAGAAGTGTTTTGGTTGTTCTTGACCCTTTGCTGAAATTTATATTGAGTTCATGTTCCTGTCTGCCCTTCACCGCTCAGTTTCCCTGCATTTCCTGGCCGCAGTTTGTCTGTTATATAGAAGGCTGGTGAGAGGTGTTTGCTGAAGCTCTGGGAATTGCAGTGACAGTCCTTGTGATTTAAGGGAAATTCCACAGTGTAGGGCTGTGAGTACTTCATTTTCTCCTCTCCCTGGGATCTTAGAACCTTCCCCATGAGGACTCAAGTCCTGGCCTAACTCCTCTCTGACCTCTGTCATCCCAGAACCTTTCCGCAGGATGTCATAAATCACGTTTTTTGTTTGTTTGTTTCCCATGTAAGTATCCCCATTTGGCACACCCCAGTCAGTGTAAATACCCCTATTGGGCACACCCTGGTGTAGTATCCCCATTGGCATACCCCAGTAATGTGCAGCAGCCCATGTATGAAAGCAGGCTTAGGATGGGGATGCAGTTGGACCTGGCATGGAAGCTCTCAGACTTTGTAAATGGACAAAGAGATGTCTTGTCATTGCATTTGCCTACTTATGTAATATGTGAGGACAGCAGGGAGACAGGAGCCAGGTCATGCAGAGTTTATAGGCCAAGCTAAGGGCTAGTAGGAAGTCATTAGAAGGGTTTTAAGGAGGGAGTGTTTTACAATGACCCTTGTGGCTATAGTGTGGAGAATGGATTGGAAGAAGCAGGAATAGAGGTAGGGAGGAGCTGCTGCAGTAATCCATATGAATGATGACTATGGCAAGGTAGTGGCAGTAGAGATGGAGAGAAGTGGATGGATGGATGGATTCAAGATATAATTAAAAGTGTCCAGAGCTGAGAACAAATAAATAGCAGGTGTCCTCAGGCATGGGGGGCTAGTTCTCTAGGCTTCTTAATAAGGGTTTATCTTAGACGGACCCTTGGTCAAAGTCACTTCCAAAGACAGAGTAGCCCAGTGATGCCAGGACTGTAGACTTATATTCCCAATATGGCAATGGGAGCAAGGCACAGTATAATTTTCATAAAATGTGTACCCCACGGAGAATGTTCCCATCATGGAGCTTTATTCTGAATCAATTTTCCAATGGTGGGGGAAAAAACAGGGATCTTTCTGCCTAGGATTTCATTTTGTCCCTTTCTGACGTTCACATCTCATCTCCTCCAGGAGGTCTTCCCTACTTGCTCCCAAGCCGAGCAAAGCTCCACAGTCTCCTGTGTACACCCAGAGTGTCTCACAGGGCTGGAGCATCTTGAGGGAGCTGCCTGAGTCTGATTCATCCTCTTAACAAAGCATCTGGCACAGACAAGGGCACTTGGTGGATGAGTGTAACCTGGGTGGATTTTTTGCTAGAGAGACTCAATCTCAGCATTTTATAGCAGGAAAGTACAGTGATTATTACCTGAACCCTGAGGTTCAACTCCTTGGCTTCACATTCCTACTTCAAATATGCCACCCTGTAGCCGGGCAGAGTGGGGCAAGCTACATAACCTGTGCATTCCTCAGTTTCCTTACCTGTAGAATGGAGATAGTAAGGAATAGATCTCATAGAGTTTCAAGGATTAAATGAGATAATGTAAAGCTCTTAGCCCGATGCTTAACACAGAGAGAGTGCAATATATGTGGGCTATTACCCTCACTACAAGCACTGCGAATTATACTTCTCTGCTTCTTGCTTCCCCTGGCTCTTTGCTCAAAGAGGAAAGCTCTGCCTAAGGGTCCTGGAGAGCCAACTTGGCGATGCCAGAGTGCATCTGTAGATTATTTGTCCCCAGGTCATATCTAGTCTGCCTTCTAAGTATATCTTGACTGCATCCACATCTCATCACCACACTCATCACTGTCTACTCTTGGACTGCCACACAGCTTCCCTTCTCGTCTCCCTTCCTCTATTCCTACCCTCCCACACAGCAGCCAGGCTAGTTATTCTGGAGACAAATTAGGTCACACCACCCCCGGACTATAGGCAAATGGGAGCTTTATTAAGGTACAATTTACATGCCTCACAATTCACCTTTTTAAGTGTAGAATTCAGTGGTTTTAAGTATATTCAGAATGTTAAGAAACCATCACCACAATCTAATTTTAGAACATTTTCATCACGCCAAAAAGAAATCCCAAATCCATTAGCAGTCGCTCTTCAGTCCCTCCCTCAAGCCCCTGGCAAGCACTAATTTACTTTCTGCCTCTGGATTTGCCTATTCTGAACAATTCATATTAATTGGATCATACAATGTGCAGTCTTTTGTGACTGGTTTCTTTCACTTAGCATAATGTTTTTGAGGTTCATCGATATTGTAGCATCTATCAATACTTTGTTCCTTTCATGGCAGAATAGTATTCCATTGTATGTATATACCACATTTGTTTATCCGTTCATCAGTTGATAGACATTTGGGTTTTTTCTAGTTTTTAGCTATTCTGACTAATGGTACTGTGAACATTCATGTACAGTTTTTGTATGGACATGTTTTTAATTCTCTTGGGTATATACCTAGAGGAAACCCTGGCGGCATAGTGGTTAAGTGCTATGGCTGCTAATCAAAAGGTCGGCTGTTCGAACCCACCAGGCACTCCTTGGAAACTCCATGGGGCAGTTCTACTCTGCCCTGTAGAATTGCTATGAGTCGAAATCGACTCGATGGCAGTGGGTTTGTTTTTTTTGGTTTTATACACCTAGATGTGGAATTGCTGGGTTATAGGGTAGCTCTATGTTTAACTTTTGAGTAACTGACAAAGGTTTTCCAGAGTGGCTGTACCATTTTCCATCCCGACCAGCAGTGTGTGAAAGATTTTAATTTCTCCACATCCTCACCAACACTTATTATTGTCTGTCTTTTTTATTTAAGCCATCATAGTAGATGCAGATGTAGTAATGGCTGCAATAAGGTACTCAAACTTAGCTACAATTGTGAGGCTGGCACAGGAGCAAGCAACATTTCATTCTGTTACACACAGAGTCTCTAGGAGTTGGAACCAACTCAACAATACCTAATAACAACAACAGTAGATGTAAAGTAACATCTCATTATGGTTTTGGTTTGCATTTGCATGTGATTCTTGGCCGTTTGTATATCTTCTCTAGAGAAATGTGTATTCAAATCCTTTGCCTATTTTTAAATTGAGTTATTGTCTTTTTATCATTGAATTATAAGAATTCCTTATATATTTTGGATATATTCTGCATATAAATCCTTTATCGGATATACGATTTACAAATATTTTCTTCCATTCTGTGAGTTATCTATTCACTTTTTTGACTGTGTCTTTGAAGCACAAAAGCTTTTAATTTTGATGAAGTCCAATTTATCTATTTTTTATTTTGCTGCTTGTGCTTTTGGTATTAGACCTAAGAAACCATTGCCTAACCCAAGTTCAGAAAGATTTATACCTATGTTGCCTTCTAAGAATTTTATAGTTTTAGCTTTTACATTTCTCTTATTATTGTACAGGGTGTGAGGTAGGGGTCCAACTACATTCTTTTGCATGTAGATATTGAATTGTCCCAGCACCATTTGTTGAAAAGACTATTCTTCCCCCCATTGAATTATCTTGTTATCCTTTTCAAAAATAAATTGGCTATAAATGTGAGGGTTTATTTCTGGATTCTCAATTATAGTCCATTGATCTGTATGTCTATCCTTATGCCAGTTCTACACTATCTTTATTACTGGAGTTTTATAATGAGTTTTTAAATCAGAAAGTTTGAGTTAGTGCATCTGATCCCAGGGCTGGCACTCTTTAACACTTTCCTCTTCCCGCCCTGCTAAGCACAGAACTAAATTAGAGTTCATTGCAGAATTTCTGAGACCAAGCCTTTGCTCCTGCTGTTCCTTCTTCCTGGAAGGCCTTTCCCTTAAGGATCCACCTGGTAAATTCCCAGTCACCCCACCACGCTCAGCTCAGACCTCCCATTCCTTCTCTGGGTTACTCAAGCCACACAGATACTCCCTCTTTGTGTTCCTCACTTTTTATGCAAACCACAAAGCCACCCGCTGCACCATAATTCTAGGCTTTTTCCTCTGGCTCCCAACTAGAAGGGACTAGGAAGACGGCCTCCTTCATCTTCATATTGCCAACACCAGTACAGGGCCTAGCACAAAGGGACTACTTGGTGAAATGGAAGAATAAATGGGTGAAATGTTCAAGGCCTGTGGAAAAGGGGATAAATATTTAATGGACAAACTTTGAAAGGACTCAAACTAGGAGGAATTTCTAAATTTCACTAAATAATCAGAGTCAGCTCAACAGAACTGGTCTTAGCTCTGGAATTTTGAATGATGTTTGGAAAATATATAAGCAGCCATTTCTTTGGGGTGTTATCACAAGTGTGATACCACAAGTGGCACAGTGATTAAAACTTGGCTACAAACCAAAAAGTGGATAGTTCGAATCCACCAGCTGCTCCTCGGAAACCCTATGGGGCAGTTCTGCTCTGTCCTATAGGGTCGCTATGAGTCAGAATCAACTCGATGGCAACGGGTTTGGTTTTGGATAAAGCAATAGAGGTTTCAGTCTGGAGTGGAAGGTGGCTGCATGCATAGCTGTAGATTCTAGTCCCAAATAGGGACATAAAGGTCAGTTCCAGCACTGCCCTGGCTGGGGGCATCTGCCTACGGTTCAGTGCCTAATACTACTTGGTCAGCATGAATTTAGTCCAAGGGTGAGCCTATATATCTGTACCTATATATACATAACTACAACCATTTATATGTATCTATAACTACATAGGAAACCCTGGTGGCATAGTGGTTAAGTGCTACCGCTGCTAACGAAGAGGTCAGCAGTTCGAATCCGCCAGGCGCTCCTTGGAAACTCTATCGGGCAGTTCTACTCTGTCCTATAGGGTCACTATGAGTTGGAATCGACTTGACAGCAGTGGGTTTGGTATAACTACATAACTGCACATTTTTGTGTGCGTGTGTGTATATATATATACTTATATATATATATAAACCAAAAAACCCAAACCCACTGCTGTCGAGTCGACTCCGACTCATAGCGACCCTGAAGAACAGAGTAGAACTGCCTGATAACGATTTCCAAGGAGCATCTGGTGGATTTCAACTGCCGAACTTTTGGTTAGCAACCAAGCTCTTAACCACTGGACCACCAGGGCCATATATAAATCTCTCCAGAAGGCTGTAAATCTCTACAGAGGCGGCTGTAAATCTCTACAGAGGCTACTGCCGCACATGTCTCCTGCAAAGCCTCTGGTGGTTTCAGACCACTGATCTTTTGGCTATGTCAATCACTTTGACCACTGCACCACCAGGGCTCTATCTCTCTATCTATATATGTGTGTATGTATATATACGTTGTTGTTAGGTGCCATCAAGTTGGTTCCAACTCATAGCGACCCTATGCACAACAGAACGAAACACTGCCTGGTCTTGCGCCATCCTCACAATTGTTCTTATGCTTGAGCCCATTGTTGCAGTCACTGTGTCAATCCATCTCGTTAAGAGTCTTCCTCCTTTTCACTGAACCTCTACTTTACCAAGCCTGATGTCCTTCTCCAGGGACTGGTCCCTCATGATAACATGTCCAGAGTCTGTGAGACAAAGTCTCACCATTCTTGTTTCTAAGGAGCACTCTGGCTGTACTTCTTCCAAGACAAATTTGTTTGTCCTTCTGGCAGTCCATGGTATATTCAATATTCTTCACCAACACCATAATTCAAAGGTGTCATTTCTTCTTCAGTCTTCCCTATTTGTTGCCCAGATTTCATGTGCATATGAGGTGACTAAAAGCACCATGGCTTGGGTCAGACACACCTTAGTCCTTAAAGTGGCATCTATGGTTTTTAACATTTTAAAAAGGTCTTTTGCAGCAGATTTGTCCAATGCAGTATATCATTTGATTTCTCGACTGCTGCTTTCATGGGCACTGATTGTGGATCCAAGTAAAATGAAATCCTTGACAACTTCAATCTTTTCTCTGTTTATCATGATGTTGCTTATTGGTCTAATTGGGAAAATTTTTGTTTTCTTTATCTTGAGGTGTAATCCATACTGAAGAGCCATACTTTGATCTTCATTAGTAAGTGCTTCAAATCCTTTCCACTTTCAGCAAGCAAAGTTGTGGCATCTGCATAGCGCAGGTTGTTAATAAGACTTCCACCAACCTGATGCCCCATTCTTCTTCACATAATCCAGGTTCTCAGATTATTTGCTCAGCATACAGATTGAATAAGTGTGGCGAAAGGACACAGCCCTGATGCATACCTTTCCTGACATTAAACCACACAGTAGCCTCTTGTTCTGTTTGAACAACTGCCTCTTGGTCATGAGCACAATTAAGTGTTCTGGAATTTCTATTCTTCTCAATGTTATCCATAATTTGTTATGATCCACACAGTCCAACGCCTTTGCATAGTCAATAAAACACAGGTAAACATCCTTCTGGTGTTCTCTGCTTTCAGCCAAGATCCATCTGACATCAGCAATGATATCCTTTGTTCCATGTCCTCTTCTGAATCCAGCTTGAATTTCTGGCAGTTCCCTGTCGATACACTGCTGCAACAGCTTTTGAATGATTGCCAGCAAAATTTTACTTGTGTGTGATATTAATGACATTGTTCGATAATTTCCACATTCTGTCGGAAGACCTTTCTTCGGAATAGGTTTAAATATGGATCTCTTCCAGTTGTTTGGCCAGGTAGCTGTCTTTCAAATTTCTTGGCATAGACTAGTGAGCACTTCCAGCCCTGCATCCGTTTGTTGAAACATCTCAGTTGGTATTCCATCAATTCCTGGAGCCTTGCTTTTCACAAGTGTCTTCAGTGCAGCTTGGACTTCTTCCTTCAGTACCATTGGTTTTTAATCATATGCTACCTCCTGAAATGGTTGAATGTCAACCAATTGCTTTTGGTACAGTGGCTCTGTATATTTCTTCCATCTTCTTTTGAAGCTTCCTGCCTCATTCAATATTTTACCCATATGTATGTGTGTGTGTGTGAATATATATATATATCTTTTTTTTACAAAAATACAACTAATCTTACAGGAGCTCCTATAGATGCCTTATGATAAAATAGAGCTACCATGACCTCATCTAGGGCCTGATACCCTGCCTAACACATGACCTTGAATTTCTTCACTGTTGCCACAGCCCGAAAGGAAAGGGGGGGCACCTAATAGGTGAAAAGCCAGGATTTGGGCTCTAGTCCATCAGGAACTCTCCAGCCAGGCTAGAGACCCTCTTTCCTCTCTCTCTACTGCAGCCAGCCTGCTGCCAGCCTAGGCTGCCCTAAGGTTCAGAGACTGATGAGGAAGAACACATTTTGAATTTTTTTTCCTCATAATATCAACCCCGGTTGCAAACATCAATCCTGTCCACTCCCTCCCTGAGGGGTCTACAGCTATTATTAGTAGGTAAAAATGTTTAAGTTTGCTGAGTGCCTATCGTATTCCAGGCCTGCCCTGGGTATTGATAGGCGCTGTTCCATTTAATTTTTGCAACACCCTGAGGAGGTAGGAGGCATCATCCTTATTTCACAGATGAGAAAACTGAGGCTTAGGGAGGTATTTTCAGAGGGTGACCAGCAGATGCATGATGAGTCAGGATTGGATCCCAGGCCTCGCTGACACCAGCTGAATCATGGGCTGGAGTGTACTGTTCCTTCTTAAGTCACCGCCTGGCAGAGATAGCAGTGACAGCAGAGCCCTGGTGCTTCCAGGCTGATATGCATGTCAGTACTGGATGTGGCTAAGAAAGTTGGCCACTGTGTCTGAATCCATGTGTCAAAGGAAGAGCCTACCCCTTTCCCTCAGGGGACCAGCCCCTCCCCAGAGTAGAAGAGCTATCGGTGATATCAGTTGGATCCCAAGATTAGGGACAGACACCAAACTAGAAGGAAAACGAATTGCCTTGGAGATGTTAGGAAAGTGAAACACAAGAAGTGGCTTACTTCAATCTGAGCAGGAACAGACAAGGAGCGGTCAGGGTGCCTGCCCCTTCCCCCACCCTTCCCCCTCCCACCCCGGCCCCGGAAGGCCATTCCTTTGCCCAGATTATGGATTTTGAGAGAGTGGAAAATGCCCTGTCAGGTCTTCTCTCTGGGCTCAGCTTCCATCGCCAACAACTTGACAGCTTTATGTGCATGTGTCTGCGGGATCTGTGCCCAGTGAGCACCCAAATAAATTGGGCTGTAAATCACTGTTGCCACATGTCAGCCATGGGCCTGACACTCCACAACAGCTCCACAGCCTCTGAGCTCAGGCCTTGTGGCCCAGACTTAGTGGATTCAGGAAACCATATCCACCCTGCTTCATCCCCCCCAGCTCCGGCTGTTCACTGACCTATGTGCTGGTGGATGCAGGAATGAAAATGTAAATAATGAATTGGGGAATTGGTGCTTTAGTGTCTGCTCCCTGATAAGACTGGCTGTGACCCTGTGAGGGCAGGGACTGTGTCTGTCTTGTCACTACTCAATACCCTGTGCCCCAGCCAGTGCCTGGCACTGAGGAGGCTCAGAGATATCTGTGGAAGAAACACTGAATGGAAGGCTTGGTCCCTGTCCTCAGTAGAGGGCAATGGGTAGTGGTGATGGTGGTGATGATGGCAGCCATCTGAGAAGGATGGAGAGGAGGCTTCCTGTTAGGCACAGATCCTGAAGGATGAGCCAGGCCAAGCTGTTCTAACCATCAGCTCCCATAGTTAGAACATGCTGTGCCCTGAGAACAGTGGAGGCTCCCCTATGGCCAGGATTGGCCTCTGAGACACCGGAAAGCACCTACCTTGAGAGAGAGAGAGCCCCACCCCCACCCCACTCCACCCCTGCAGCACGTACCCATATCTGAGTAGGAGAACTCCGGCATCTTGGGGTAGTAGGAGTAGTAGAAGAAGCCTGGTCTATGGAGTCAAAGGGACCTGAACTCTGACCCAGCTCCCCTCATTTACCTCCTGCGTGACTTTGAATAAATCTCTTAGGCTCTCTGAGCTGTGGTTTACTCCTATGTAAAGTAGAGTTCTTAGCAAGAATTGGGGTGTTGACAAGGTTAAATGTAAAGTACACACACTAGGTGTTCATTAGATGTTACTTCCTTCCCTTCCTAGAAGGGCATACAGAGGCCATGGCTCCTCATGCCTGACTTCGGGGGCAGAACACAAGGCCCTGGATCCACTGGTGTTATCTGTAACCCTGCAGAGCCTTAAGTCTCTGAGCAGCTATGGGATGGATTGATAGCAGATGATCAGATGACAGGGCCTGTGAGAGGGGGCAATAGCTGCCCAGCCTGGCCTGCTGAGTGTCTGGGCAGAGGCCACTTCTGAGGAGGTGGAGGGAGAAGGACCTTGCCAGCAAACCCAGAGTAAGAGGCCCACTCGCTGCTGGCGATCCAGGCCCAGAGGACCCCAGAGCCGTTGATTCATTCACATGTTAGCCAGAACAACAACAAAAATCCCAACCAACCTAGAATGAATTTTACGATGGATCTTTAGCCACTCCAGAAGGGGCACGATCTGTAAGTGGAGGTGGTTAGAGCCGGTTCAGCTCAGCAAGGCCCTGTGCTGGCCTTGGTCCTTGGCCAGCCCCATCCCTCCCGCTTTTGGCAGCTCGCTCCACCAGGGCCCAGAGCTGGCAGGGGCTGAGCTCATGAATAGAATGACTGGACAGGCCTCCTCCTGGCCTTCCCCACAAGGAGCCTCTGGACCTTTGCCACCTTTGACCACTTCAGGACCCGCCCACCCCTCTCCCCCCAGAAAGCTTCTGGCTACAAATCTGAGGTTGGCCTCTCTGAGGCTGCCTGTGAGCCACTCAGTTTATGGCCTGCAGGGCACACATTCAAGGGTGCACCTAGAATTATCCATTTCCTTGCATCATGCCCCTCTGTCTTTCTGTTTCCCCGAGTCTTGAGTGCACAGAATGTAGTGGGAAGAGTGTGGACTTCAATATCCATCAAGAGCGACCTCAAACACAGGCATGAATGTTAAACAGTGCACACCACTCGAGCAGTGAGTGAGGCAAGTGGGGCAAGTGGCCAGCCCACAGTTCAGTAAACAAGTACTTTCTCTTCCTCCTTCCCCTCGTTTTGGGCAGATACCATGGGCATTAAGTCTGATATTGCACCAACATTAAGAATGTTGATTTTGTTTCCTTGGTTCTCCAAAATGTCTATAGGAACATTAGGTTCTTTTATAATGAGGAATAAAAAGAACTTTAATCTCTGTGTTTTTGTATATACGTGTGTGTGCGTGGGCATGCATGTGTGTGTCTATGTTTATGTATAGACTCTGAAGAACACATCCTGATGAGTTTCCTAGAGCAAAAAGCCAGAAGACAGATCCTTTCTGGCCCTAGAGGTGCAAAACTCTCCTGTTGTGATTTCTTGAGCAGGTCTAGCTTCATTCCTGGGGACAAGAATCTATAAACTGAGACCCCATTCCAGAATGTTGGCCTCATTGGCCACTTAATCCTTACAAGGATCATGTCTTCAAAAGGCTTCCAATGATGGCCAGGTGGAAGTGGGAAAATTACTAGTCTTTTTAGAAATTAACCTGGGAGTAACCTGTGAAATTAAAACTCAATTTACCCTTTGCCCCAACAATCTGGTAAGGCACAAAGACATTTGTTATAGTGTGATCAAAACCCATTGCCATTGAGCCAATTCTGACTCATAGTGACCCTATAGGACAGAGTAGAACTGCCCCATAGGGCTTCCAAGGCTGTAATCTTTATGGAAGCAGACTACCATATCCTTCTCCCTCAGAGTGGAGAGTGGCTTGGAACACTGACCTTTCAGTTAGCAGCTGAGTGCTTAACCATAGCGCTACCAGGGCGCCTTATAGTGTGGCAGTAGTGGCAAAACACTGAAAACAGCCCAAATAGCCATTAGTGGGAAATGGTGAAATGAAGAAAACCCTGGTGGAGTAGTGGTTAAGTGCTATGGTTGCTAACCAAAATGTCAGCAGTTCGAATCCACCAGGCGCTCCTTGGAAACTCTATGGAGCAGTTCTATTCTGTCCTATAGGGTCACTATGAGTCAGAATTGACTCGATGGCAGTGGGTTTGGTTGTGGCTGGTGAAGTGAAATGTGGACTATCCATAGCCTGAACTACCATGCGGCTACAAAAAGACTGATTGAGAGCAATATTCATATGGGCTGGATTAGCTATAAGCCATAGGTAAGTGAAGAAAGTGGCAGAGTATGTAAAGAATAAGGCCCTGGTTTGTAAAGTCCCTGGACGGTGCAAGCAGTTTGCATTCCACTACTAACCTAAAGGTTGGTGGTTCAGACTCACCCAGCAGCTCCACAAAAGAAAGACCTGGCAATCTGCTTCCGTAAAGATTACAATCAAGAAAACTATGGAGTAGTTCTACTCTATAACACACGGGGTCACCAGGTCACCATGAGTCAGAACTGACTTCACAGCAACAGGTCTGGTTTTGTTGTTTTCTTTTTGAACTCAGCCCAGTGCCTGGCCCATGGCTAGTGCTTAATAAATGCTGGGTGTTATGGCAATTTAGGAGGAAAGGCCTGGCGATCTACTTCCAAAAATCAGCCAATGAAAACCCTACAGATAAAAAAAAAAAACCTATGGATCACAACAGCTCGATATCCAACTGATCATAGGGATGGCGCAGGACCAGGTGGTGTTTCGTTCCATGGTGCCTGGGTTGCCATGCACAGGGGCCAACTCAATGGCAGCTAACAACGACAATAATCTTATAGTTGTTGTGTGCCCCCCAACCCCCTGCCCTCAGCCTACCCCTTGCAGCTCCCCTGCCCTGTTTTTTACAGCACCTTCTTGCCGTGCCTCGTGGGCTGGATCAACCGCTTTTTCTTCTGGTTCCTGTTCACCGGGAAGAAGGAGAACAGCAACCTCAGCCACAAGATCTTCACTTATGAGTGCCGCTTCAAGCAGCACGTGCAGGACTGGGCCATCCCCAGGTAGGGGGCTGTGCCCTGTGGCCTGACTACAGGTGGGTCAGAAGCTGTAGCAAATAACAGCTGTCCTCATCTTCCTTCCCATGGGGGCAGCTCTTTATAGTGACAAAGAACACCCTTTCTGGCCATCAGCACACAGGATCCTTACTGCAGCCCTCCCAGGTGGATTGTCAGGTCCCTTTTTACAAATGAGAAACTGAGGCTCTGAGAGTCTAAAATCTGCCATTACTAGCAAGTGGCAGAAGCAGAACCTCAGACTCCGAGGCAGTGCTTCTTCTACCGGGCCATTCTACCTCAGGGCAACCAGCCACAGAGTCCCTCTACTCTCCCTTGTCTGTCCCCCTCCGGCCATGACATAGGGTGATGACAGGCTTGCAGTTGGAATGTGGAACTTCCTGAACAAAGCCTTTTCTTTTTTTTAAAATTGGTGTAAAATTTTAGATAACACATTTGCCAATTCAACATTTTTCATGTGTACAATTCAATGACACCAATTACATTAATCATGTTGTGCAACCATTGCCAATATCCACAAATTTCCATCACCATAAACAGAAGAAACTCAGTGCTTCTTACACAGTGACTCCCCTTTCCCCCTCCCACCACCCCTGCTAACCACTAATAAACTTCTATCTCTATGCATTTGCCTATTTCTTGTAAGTGAGATCATATAATATTTGTCCTTTTGTGACTGGTGTACTTCACTCAGCACTGGCCAAGCTTCTTGTCAGTCCCGGGTGGGCAGTTCTGGGGTTAGGAGCCCTGCCTTGGGAGGGGGCCTTCCAGCAAGGACCTAAGGATAGGTCTGTAGCCCCAACTCCGATCCTAACAGTGGCTTTCTCCATAAATTCCCCCTCTCTGTCTCCTTCTCCAGGAAAAGGAGGGGGTGTTTTTCGGCATTCAGGGAATGCCGTGGCAATTGTGTTCAGGGCTTGGGCCACCAAATTTTCCATGTGGAAATATTAGAATCAGAGTGCAGTCCCCCGCATGTGGCTTTACTCTGTCTAAAGAAGAGGAGGCCTGGGGACTTGTACGTGTGTGGCCAGTATCTGAGAAGAACCACTGATTCAGCGGGGCCCAGGGGGCCAAACCAGGAGCAGCAGGTAGACTTTCCAGGGAGGCACATGCTCAGACTCCATACCCCATAGGAGGACTTAGAGCAGCCACAACGAAGGGACCTCCCAAGGGCTAGGAGCCCCTGTGGCTGGGGATGTCTGAGTGAAGCTGAGGCCCCACTTGTCTGGGAGGCTGTGCAGGGGCCAGTGTGAGCCCCCTGAGGTCTCGATTCTGTCGCCCGGGCTGAGTGCAGAGAGAAGACCAAGGAGGCCCTGCTGGAGCTGAAGGCCACGCTGGAGGCCCACCCCAAGGTGGTGGCCCACTACCCCGTGGAGGTGCGCTTCACCCGGGGGGATGACATCCTGCTGAGTCCCTGCTTCCAGAGGGACAGCTGCTACATGAACATCATCATGTACAGGTGACCAGCTCCATCACCCACCAAGGGGGTGGGGTGGGGTGGGGTGGGGTGGGAAACTGGCCCCTCCCCACAGTCCACACTACCAATCTTCCTATGTTAGTTTAAATGCCACTTTCTCCAGAAAGACTTCCTTGATTATGGGAGCAGGAAATAGTCTTTCTCTCCTTTGAGTTTCTATAGCACTTTCTCTACACTCCTATGGCATTTTCCATTTTCTAGCCTATATTATAGTAATATAATTATTAATATCTTATATGTTAAAATAACATTAAATGTACTTATTAATAAGTATATTAATAAGTAGTATTAATAAGTGCCATTTATGAAGCTGGTATTATAGAATGACAAATATGTTTTCTGTCATGAGCCTACTCTAGTCAATGATACTGACAGCCTGGAACGCCGTGTTGAGTAGGATTCTGAGACCAAGTTCAAATTCAGCAGGGAAGAGGATCACAAGTGATGCTAGGTGCCTGTTGTGGATGCAGTGGGTACATTTGCCAACCTGACCAGTTCTACAAGGCACTGGGCTGCTACTCGGGGTGCAGGACTGCGGTTGTCTTCTTCTTAGCTGCTCACGAAATGGTCTTCTCTTGAGGCACATGTACATGGATAGGTTAAGCAACTCCATGTTCAGGTCCTTGGTTTCCATATATGTTCTTTTCAGAAAATTTCCTGCCTGAGATATAGTGTACTGCTGCCTCTCCTTTCCCACCTCTCATTCATAATAGCCCTTCTCTGACTTTGCAAAAGAATAACATGCCTCCTGCCTGTTCTGAATCTTACTACGGGATATTTGTCCAGAATATAAAGCCTCAAACTTCTAGGATTCCAAGGGATGTTGAAAGAATGCACGGTTCCTGAGGGGAGTCCCACAAAAGCCAGAAAAGAAAGTTTCTCAAAGACGTATTGAAAGGGCAGAGACTTGTTTTATATAGGTGACACACTGTGGCAAGGCTCGGGCTCATCTGTCTGTCTGCACACCTATCTACCTTCTCCCTACCTGGGAACTCAAATCCAGAAGTGATAAAGCTGTCACAGAGATGTATATTAACATGCTTATTTGAATTTTTTTAAAAAACGAAGTCAGATTTTTTTATGGCAGTGCTGACTTGGCTGATTGGCTGGGGGTTGAGGACTGATTGGCTTTGCCAACTAGGTTACATGGTGACGTTGTTCATAAATTCCCAGGCTTTGTCAAAAATATATTTAAAGTGATACATACATGCATATGTACAAAATTCTGCAAAATTATTTAAATTTATGATAAATTTCAGATGCCAATTAAAAAATATGTCAGAGGATGCACAAGTTTTCAAATTCTTCTGGGAACACATGAGCAAAAGACCCCTGAGTTACTGCGTTGCCCCGTCCGTGTCTTACCTTCCTGTTACACTGGTAGCCGCAGCGAGCCGAGCCATGTCTTAACCTCCATGTCAGCGCCAAGTGCTGGGTGCGGCACAGAGTAGGTGCTGGATAACTGTGGGGATGGCGCAGGGCAGGGTTAGGGCCTCACCTCCTTCTGCTCCTTCTCAGGCCCTATGGCAAGGACGTGCCACGGCTGGACTACTGGCTGGCCTACGAGACCATCATGAAGAAGGTTGGCGGGAGACCCCACTGGGCCAAGGTAGGACTTGCCAGTCAGAGGCTTACCCTGGGGCCATCCTGCCAGGCAGCAGCTTGTGAGCCACAGGTTAACCAGGTGGCAATTCAATTCCCTCTGTTCCTCTGGCTGCCCAGTGCCAGAATGTCGGGAAATACTGGGACTGAGCAAGTCCCAGAGAGAAGGGGGCTCCACCAACCTAACCAGACCATTCCTCTTTCTGTGTTCTTGTTCAAATAGCCCATTGATTGCGATTCCCTCAAGTGCAACTGATACTTCCAAGTTTTCAGAGAAATTTCTCATCCTTAGTATGTTTGATTTTCATGGAGACCCTATGAGCAGGATAAGGCAGGGATCAGTAAGCCCATTTAACAGATAGGAAACTGGGGGTCTCTGAGAGGTGAAAGAACTCACTTATTCGTTAGCTACAGAATTGGGGCCAGAACCTTCTCCCCTATACCACACTGTCAGGTGGGAATGGGAATGGGGGATTTAATGGTACATTCTAACACCTTACTTCTTTATTTTCCAAGAGCCTCCTCCTCCTTTTTGTTTGTGCCTCTATATTATGCCTGTGTGTGTCTGTGTGTATTTGTAGGTGTTTGCATGTGTATGTTTGTATGTGTGTCTCTGTGTGTATCTCTGTGTGTCTATGTGTTTATGTGTGTATCTGTATTGAGGGTGTCCTGTGCACAGGCACATGAACACATATGTGTGTGCCTGGTTTGCAGCCCTGCTGAATGCCAGCTCCAGAGATGATGCCTGCAGTATCTTTGGTTGCTTTCACAGGCCCACAACTGCACCCGGAAGGACTTTGAGAAAATGTATCCTGCCTTTCCAAAATTCTGTGCCATCCGAGAAAAACTGGACCCCAGTGGGATGTTCTTGAATGCATATCTGGAGAAAGTGTTCTACTGAAGCAGAAACAAAAAACAAACCACCCCACACCCCCTCCCTTCACCTACCCCCAACCTCCTAGCCCCCCCCACCAGATGTGATTGAAGGCTCAGTGGCTCACTGGCCCAAAGAGCAGAGCTTCTATTCTCGGCCCCTCTGCTGCAGCGGCCGCAACTCCTCCAACCCCACAAATGATGGGCCTGGCTCTGAATTGGATCTCCCCCAAAATATGTGTTGGAATCCTAATCCCTATATCTGTGGATGCAACCCCTTTTGGGCACAGGGTTTTCTTTGTTATGCTGATGAGGTCATGTCTGTGTAGGGAGTGTCTTAAATTTCATCACTTTTGAGATATAAAAAGGAGCAGATTAGGCACAGAAGCCAGGAAGCACAAATGAGGGAAAGATAGATGTCACATGGAGGTTGCCAAGGAACCAAGGAACGCAGAAAAGAACACTAGAGAGGCTGAGACAAGGATTTTACCCCAGAGCGGACAGACAGCCTTCCCCTAGAGATAGTACCCTGAATTCAAACGTATAGCTTCCTAACTGTGAGAAAATAAATTCCTGTTCATCAAAGCTACCCACTTGTGGTTTTCCTGTCACAGCAGCACTAGCAAACTATGACAACTTTATTTCTTAGAGTAGTTTTAGGTTTACAGAAAGTAGAGTTCCCACATATTCCACCCACCCACAGTTTATCCTATTAGTAACATCTTATATTTGTTGCAACTGATGAGCCAGTATCCATGCACTATTAACTGAAGTCCATAGTTGACATTAGTGTTCACTCTTGGTGGTATACAGCCCTACGGCCTTGACAAATACATATGTCGTGTATACACCATTACAGTATCATGGGGATAGCTTCACTTGCCTAAAAAATGCCCTGTGCTTCACCTGTTCATCCTCCCCTCCACCCCCTTCTTTTTAATAAAAACCAAGAATCATTCACTCTGTTCCCTTCTGCTCTTCTCCATGGTAACTCGTTAGGAGGCTCACCGATTCCCTTGCTTTCCTCCTTGGGGTAGCAGGTCTTGGACTTGCCTAGAAGATGCTCTTCTTGTTTATAAACCTGGTTTCCAGCTTGCTTCTGACCTACCACACTGTGGTCATTCTTTCATCAAGCTTTTGTTGAACATCTGCTATGTGCCAAGTGCTTTGGGGAATTACAAACCTTAAGACAGGCTCCTGCCCTCAAGAAATTTATATTCTAGTTTAGGAAGACAAGATTAAGGTGCATAGGATGTTAAATAACAATACAAGGGAGAATATGATGGAGTGTCAAGTAAGTGGCATAGCAACAAGGACTGTCAAACCTGCCCAGACTGAGCCTCCTCAGGGAGTGGCTCTGCCAGGAGACTTGGGTCTACAGCCTTGAGAGCAAGGACTAACTCTTAAGCAGTCCACCTAGACAATTTGCAGGACCCAGTGTGAGTCAGAATCGACTCGATAGCACCGGGTTTTGGTTTAGTGCAAAATGAAAATACAGGGCCCCTTGTTTAAAAATTACTAGGAATCTGAAGAGAGTGATAACAGCATTAAACCAAGCACACGGCCCTTCAGAGGTCACACCGCAGGAAGCCGAACCTACCCTTAAGTAGGTATTACAAGGTGTGGTGGTCAGTTTTCTGTGTCACCATGGCCGGGCTATTGTTTGCAGTTATTCAATCAAACACCAATCTATGTGTTGCTGTGAAAGTATTTTGTAGGTGTGGCTAACATCCACAAACAGTTGGCTTTAAGTGAAGGAGAGTACCTTTGTTAATGTGCGTGAGCCTCATCCAATCCGTTAAAAGACCCTATGAACAAAACTGAGGTTTCCCTAAGAAAGAAGAAATTCTGCCTCAAGACTGCGGCATCAACTCCTGCCTGAGTTTCTAGCGTGTCAGTCCACTCTACAGATTTCAGACTTGCCATTCCCAGAGTTGCATGAGCCCATTCCTTAAATCTCTTGGTGTGTGTGTGTATATATAAAATCTCCTTTGGCTCTGCTTCCCTAGAGAACTCTGACTGATACATTAAAGGAATTCAGTCTTTGCAAGGGATTGATGAAGTTAATAAAAAAGAAAACATAGGAGGCTAAACCATGAGGCTTTGGAAATCAAGCCCAAATTACATCATGTTCTAGAGATGAGGAAACTCAGAGAGGCAAAGAAACTTGTCCAGCGTCACACAGCAAGTTAGGAAAGGCAGTTTTACCTACATCGTCTTCAAACTTTTCAACCAAGTATGTCTCACAGCCCTATATTTTGGATAGCTTATATTTTATTCTTAAAGTCAATGAATTTTGTAGTCCATTCCATTATGTATTAAAATGTTAATTAATATTTTATGTTCCAAATATTTAGATTAGAGTTGTGTTCTAGGAAGGAGCGCCATGCTGGCTCTGTGGCTTTCTGTCCCCTCTGGCACCTCACATCTACCCTGGTGGGAGAAGCATAGACATTTAAGGGCATACACAGCACAATGGCTTAAGTCTGAAACTTTGAGGTTCAGTAAAACTTATAGTTCCTAGAATGCTGAAGCAAGGGGATGTACTGGAAATAGACTTTCTAATGACCAGAGAATCCAGATGCCCTTTTTGGTTCAGCCTGGTTTTTTTTGATCAATGTAATTTACTCTCTCTATGGTCACCGTTCCCCAAAATTCTCAGTGCACCGTTCTTTCGATATTCCATGGTGTATACTGAGCCCTTAAGCTGAGCCGCTGAGGGCATCGCTAGTATGGATCCGCTTTGTCTCTCCTTACTTGCTTTCTCCTTGCTACTTCTGTTCCAGTTCCCACAGGCTGGGATCCCATCTGCCCTAGTGCTGCTCTAATTGGCTAAGTCCCTGGGTGATGCAAATGGTTAACGTGCTCAGCTGCTAACCAAAAGGTTGGAGGTTCGAATCTACCCATAGGGACCTTGGAAGGCCTGGTGATCTTATGAAAAATCAGTCACTGAAAACCCTGTGGAGCACAGTTCTATTCTGACACCCATGGGGTCGCCATGAATGGGAATTGACTTGACACCAACTGGTGTGGTATGGTGTGAGGTATCACAAGCCAGCTCTGCCCCCTTGTGGCAAACATTTTAATCATCTAAGAATTTTAGGAAATTTGGCTTGGAAAATTGTGAGTGTGAGGCTTGGAGCATCCTGCTCTAAGACTAGACTTCTAACAGTGGACAGTTATTATCAGGAGCATCTGGGCAGAAACAGGGTGGAAGATGAGGAATGGTGCCTCCCTGGGCCAGTGTAAAACTAAATCAAAGCATACTCATCAGGGCTGTTGGGCCATGAGTGGCTCTCAAAGTTATATTTGGGGTGAGAGGTCGCCAGCAAAAATAAAATTTGCAAATCTCACCAAATAAATTGGGAGCAAGTAAGTTGTGAGTTCTCTGAGGGTGCCACCTCTGCCCTTACACTCAGCAGACATGAAGATGAGAAGGGAGTGGGGTCTGGGTGAGCTCTGTGGGTCTCAGCCTCTGTTCCATGGTGAGAGCAGAAGGCTGGCTACCCCCAGGTGCCAGCACAACTCTGCAGCAGCCTTGGTGTCTGCGGGGAGAGCTTACCTCAGTACTGTGCATCTGTCCTCTGAAATCAGGCCTGCTGACTCCACAGCCCAGAACCCTGTGCTGGCTTAGCCAAGCTCACTTGCCTGCTCACATCACAAAGGAGGGAAAGATACAGGAATGTGACCACTGCCCAGAAGGCCTCGCCAAATACAAAGATGGGACACATTTAAAGGCCCAAGACAGAGCCTCCTCACTTCACTAGTGGGTGACTCTGGCTGGGAATTGTCCAAAATTGGCCATGTCCACCTGCACCGGAGGAGCCTGGAAGATAGGTAAGGCTTTGCAACTCAGAAAACAATCAGGTAGCACTTGGTGTGGGAAAAGTGAGTAGGTAGAGCTGACTGGGGGGGAGGGGGGCTAGAAAGTACACTTACCTTGGGGACACACGCACCACTGAAGAGAATTTGTACTTTGGTCCCATTCCGCCACGGTGGGTATCCGCTGTCAGCCAATAAACAGGAATTCACGGCGCCACCTAGTGGTGGATGTCTGAACCTGGATGAGGTACCCGGAAGGAAACAAAGCAGCGCACCTCTGACCTAAACCGTGTGTGTAGCCTAAAGTGACAAGAAATGCCACAGAAAAAGGAGGAGACTCAGAGGAAGGCACTACATAGGTTAATGGAAGGACAAGACAGTTGGTTTCAAACTTAGAAGGGGTGTCCCCGAGTACCCTGCAAGACAGGTCTTACTAATAGGTCTCCAGTAGCTAAAAGGAGGCCAAGGCAGGAGCTATCCCAAGGAGGGGAGAGTGAAAGCCAGAAAAAATAGCTACAACTACCCTAATCCCAGAGTCCCTGGTGGTGCAAACAGTTAATGCACTCAGCTGCTAACTGAAAGGTTGGAGGTTCAAGTCCACCCACAGGTGCCTCAGAAGAAAGGCCTGGTAATCTACTTCCAAAAGGTTACAGCCATAAAACTCCTATAGAGTATAGTTCCACTCTGACACACACGGGATCCCCACGAGTCGGAACCGACTCACAGCCACTGGACACCCTGGTCTCAAGAGTAAGATCCTTGAGGAGGAACCCAATGACTAAAGAGGAAATGCAAGGCTGCATCTGAGCACAGCTGCGCTAAATATCCAAGCTGGCTCATCTTCGTTTTCACCCTGGTTTTCCCCTTTGTGGCAGGGCCTTTCGGAGGTCGAGAGGCCCAGGCATTTCCAGAAAATTCCAAAACAGTTGAAAATTTGGTTTGTTTTTAATTTTTTTTTACATCCACTAAATTTTTTTAATGGATGCCTTTGCACGCACAGAGAGATATTGTTTTACTCTCCTCAAGATAATTGCAGGATACATTTTTTAAAATCAATACCTTGGGCACTTCAGGCAGGTGGGCTGGTGGTGGGACAGAAGCTTAAGTTTGGATAATGGGCACCTTCTTCTGATGCTGTCAGTGCATCCCTGGTTTTACATGTTGTCATTAACTGCCATTGAGTCAGCCCCCAACTCACGGCAACCCCACGCACAGCGGAAAAAATGCTGCCCGGTCCTGCCATGCCCATGACCAGCTGCAGGTCAGACCGTTGTGCTCCACAGGGTTTTCACCGGCTGATTTTCTTTCTAGTCGGCTTTAGTCTGGAAGCTCTGCTGAAGCCTCTTCAGTATCACAGCAACACACAAGTCTCTGCTGACTGACAGGTGGTGACTACGCATTAGGTGCATCGACTGGGAATTGAACTTGGGTGTCCCACCTGGAAGGTGAGAGTTCTATCACTGAACCACCACTGCCCCCTTGATTTTATATACATGCAGTCTTTCAAAGATATCAATGTCTCCATTCAAGGCTCTTAATTAATGTCAGACAGAGTAGGTGATCTGCCCGTCACCCCCACCCCATGATGTGCCTTCTTGAAGTAAAGCTAGGCTGGCTGCTCGTCTTTAGTGGGTTGGGCGCACAAGAAGGACTGGAGACAAAGATAAGGTCATGGGAGAATTCTGGTACCAGGTCAAGTTCACAGTCTTTGGTCCCCTGGGTGCTGGTGGAAACAAATGAGAGCAAGCAGGTAATGATTCCATACCTCTGTCCACCCCTCCTTAGCCTGATGAAGCCCTCACCTCATGTTGGAGTGGACTGGATCTGACTAAGGGCAACCGTTGGATGACTAGTGAGCAAGCCCTGGGAGCCCTGGGAGCACTGGAGCAGGGAGCTGTATAAATACTCTGATGTTGCCCAACCAGCATTGAGCAATGTCATAATCTAGGCCGATTATGACTGAGAGGCTAGGATCAGAGATTAAGCAGATTAGTGTGTGAGACTATCTCAGAGGTAAACAGAGAGTTCATTATTAACCTGGTAAATTTGGACCAGGTGATCTGGTATTTACCGTTATCAGATTGAGTGATTTAGTAATCGTTGGTTCTATTAAAAAGTTCTCAAAACCTGAGTTCTTTTGGGATTCTCTCTAAAACTATTTTATACTTCCTGGGTTTTCCAAGCTCTCCTGTTACAATTATAGAATACCTGGCAAATTCTAACATTTTGTCAAAGTTCTAGGTAGAGTACTGGGCAGCTAAAAGGTGGCAGTGAAGCCCCCATGGACCCTAGAATCAGACCTGGGTTCAGCCCCAACTCTGCCACTTCCTACCGGCATGACTGCAAATGAATGGTGACTATTATTCTAAAACTGCACTCATAATTACCTCATAATTTCTGAACCTCATGCTTTATTGTGGAGAATAGTTCCTGGAACCAGTCTCAATTCGTTTCAGGGCACAAGCATAAAACAATTTTATTCACTCTAACCACCATTGCTATTACTTGATACCATCTCAAGCAGGTTCTATTACTCCCTGATAACTTAGCTGATAAAACAGTCCAATTTACTTTAGAACTTCAGTCTCATGTCCAAATCAAAACTCTTCCCCTCCCCCAGGCATGAGACAGGAGGAAGGTAGTGGAATGGGGAGGGTGTGTAGCCTGGCTTTCGCTCCCCTCCCATTCTGAGTCCCTCAGAGCAGAGTACGAAGGGCTCTACACCCCTGCCCCCTGTGGCCAAGTTGGCCCAAGGTTTGCTGGCAGCGTTGGGGAGGCAGCTGACTTGGTCTGGCAACCATGCAACGGTGGTCTCCTTGTGGGCAGTATGGATGGTTTCCTTGGTCTGGCCTTGAACTTCCCTTGGCATCCTCCACTGCCGAGAGTGTCCTCCTTAGACCCCTGCTAGTGGTGCAAGCCCTCAGCCCCTCTGTGGGTGGGGCTTCCCTTGCCCGACAATGGGATAAAAGTACTATCATCTGGTGAGCATTTATCTTCAGTCTTGTCCGTGCGATTCTGTGACAGTGTGTGTAGTTTCCACAGAGATGATGTCAAAAGCCTAATTTAAAGCTCTTTGGGAAAGCAAAGCCTGAGCCCTCTGTCTCCTCCAATCCCACCGCCTGCTGATAAACTCTGCTCTGCAGGCACTGGGCAACTTTCCAGCCCCCACCTCTCCCACTCCCTCCTACTTTATAAAAAACAAACAAAAAAACCCATAGCCTTGGAGTCAATTCTGACTCGTACCCATCCTATAGGACAGAGTAGAATTGCCCCATAGGGTTTCCAAGGAGTGCCTGGTGGATTCAAACTGCTGACCTTTTGGTTAGCAGCCATAGCTTTTAACTACTACGCCACCAGTTTTTCAGTTTATAGTGAGGGACAGGCAATTCTGAGGCCTCTTCGACATTGTCTGTGGCTCACAAGGAATTGGAGTTGGGCATGCCCCATCCTAGCCTTTCTGGCCACACCACACTTTTCTGATACCAGACACCCTTGCCTTGAGGGTAATTGTGGGGACCTAATGGGACTTTTTAATGGGACTGCATGAAGCAATTGGCCCAGGTGTTCAAGCATTTCGGTTAGCCCAGGTGCATTCTATCTTTTTTTAGAAACTCAAATTACTATTTACTCGTTTAAACCTTACCTTTTTTTTTTCTTTCATTTTATTGTCTTTTAGGTGAAAGTTTACAGCACAAATTAGGTTTTCATTCAAAAATTTATACTCAAATTATTCTGTGACATTAGTTGAAATCCTTGCAATGTGTCAATACTCCCCCCCACCGCCCCTTTCCCTTTCCACCCTGGTTCTCAGTGTCCATTTCCCCAGTTTTCCTGTCCTTTCCTGCCTTCTTGTCTTTGCTTTTGGACAGGTGTTGCCCATTTGGGTTCGTCTACTTGACTGAACTAAGAACATTCCTCACGTATGTTACTGTTTGTTTTATAGGCCTGTCTAATCTTTGGTTGAAATATGGACTTTGGGAGTGGCTTCAGTTCTGAGTTAGCAGGGTGTCCAGGGACCACAGTCTCAGGGGTTCCTCCAGTCACCACCAAAACGGTAAGTCTGGTCTTTATTTTGTGAATTTGAATTTTGTTCTATATTTTTCTCCCACTCTGCCCAGGACCCTCTACTGTGATCCCTGTCAGAGCAGTAGGTGGTGGTAGCCAGGTCCGCTCTTCACAGTTGTGCAAGTTGTGCACTGCACAGCTCCAGGTATCTTTTTACCTTGTAGTCATTAGAGATCATCATATCTTATTAGAACATTCTGGTAGAGAGCAGTCAAGCGTCAACATAGGGGTTAACAGCAGGTTATGTCTCTTTCTGGCCAAATGTGAAAGCCCTTTCTTCTCAGAACAGCAGCCTCAAGCCCTGCTCCCACTTTGCCACAAGAGTCTTAGAAGCCAGAAACTAGGACTCATTACCCGCAGTCTCCCAACCAAAATTATTCACATCTCACCCCTATGCCTTGGTGATCTCGTGTCCTGCCTCAATATTCTCTAGTGCTTCAGGCTGGAACTTCTGTCAGGGAGGGAGGATCATCCAAGGACCCTCAAACCCTGTGCAAAGGGGGAAAAAGGGTGGAGAGAAGAAATCCCAGCACAACTCAGAGTCACATCAGGAACTTATGTTACTTGACGCAAGTTTAAAGTAGGTCGCCTGAAAAAAAAAGACTGGATCTAGCAACGTCTAGAATCCAGCAACATATCCACAGAGTTTCCGCGGAGAACCTGGTGGTTTCAAACTGCTGACCTTTTGGTTAGCAGACATAGCTCTTAACCACCACGCCTCCAAGGTTTCCGACATAATGATAGAAGAGAAAATAATTTTTAAAATGTGCTGTGTGACACTATTGTGATATATAATTTATAATTTATCCCACAACTCAATGTATGTGATTAAGTGAAGCATATTCATTTTACACTGAATTTTCTTGATAGCAATCCTAAAATATTAACTTCTTTCGACATAAACTCATCCTTAAGAATTTGTTGCTCATGTGGCTGAGTTGCTTATAACGAGAGACAAGGGACAGTGACCTAAGAATATTCTAAGCTATTAATTTACATGTGGACTTTGATACAAATCTATGAGATACAGCCAGATATTTTTTCCATTTAAAGTATATTTGATGAACAGAATTCTATAGTTAGAGAATATTAATAAATGCAAAGGCTATTTTATTTAATGTTGAGACATGTACCAAGGTTGTTAGGGTGGCCTGCTGGTAAGACAGGGTACTGCAGCCCAGCTGTATTTCAGAATGAGTAGCAAGTCAACTGGGTGGTACAAATGGTTAACATGCTTGGCTGCTAAATGAAAGGCTTCAGGTTCGAGTCCACACAGAGGCACTTTCAAACAACTAGCCATTGAAAGCCCTGTGGAGCACAGTTCTAATTTAACACACAAGGGGTCTCCATAAATTGAAATTGGCTCAGCAGCAACTGGACTAGTAGCAGGAAAAACAAGCCGAGAAGAATCTCCTGTGGTTTAGGGCAAGATATAAAGCTTGTATGGACTGACAGTGGACAAACAATGCCAGAGTCAAGGAGGTACCACAGAGACCCCTAGCTCATACAACTAAAAAGAAAACTGCCTTACTTTGTCTTTTGGGCACTATAGTTTCCATTAAAGAAACTGGCACTTTGTATTATTTAAAGTACCCAATATGCCTGTGAACTTATTAATGCTTCTTCTTTACCCTTATTTTCAATGTATTTCTTTGGGAAGTTTCTCTCCAATTAGAATACATCTACAGTTTTATAATGGAATAGAAAAGATGTGGTTTTTAGGAATTTGTTTTAGTTGGCTTGCTGGAATCCATCTCTCCCTTAAAGCAAAAAAAAAAAAAAAAAACTTGAATTGGGTCAACTTCATCTTCGTACCTCCTTTATTTTCAACTATATGATAGTCTCTATGCCATCTTAGCCCGTTTTCCTTTTTTTTTTTTAATACCAAAATGGTGGAGGGGGAGGTAGACAAGCAGAGTATAAAAACAGGTTACTCCAGAGCAGTCAGATCACACAAAGCAGTTTTATTGAATTAGTTGCATGTGGAAGGAGCTCTTCCCACTAGCAGGCATTAGAGTGCAGAATCCAGAAGGGAGGGGAGTGGTGGGGTCGGGTGGGAGGGCCTAGAGCCCAGGGCCATGTTACTTGGCAACGTGCAGAGTTCTCTCTGGGGCCTGGGGCTTATCTTGGAGGACTGGACTCAAGAGACCCCACACAGGGAAAAGCAGCATTCACATCTCACTCCTCCTCTCTGAAAAAAAAGAGGGGGAAGAGAGGAGGGCTCAATATTCACGGAAGGCAGCCACCAACACTCAAATTCATATCAGCTAAGAAAGAACAACTTCTAAAGGAAAAATAAAATTCCCAAAGGTTTCCTGGTTCCACTCTTGTGCTCTGGCTACAGAAGCCGTAACTCTCACCAAACTGTGCCTCTTTTTATTTACTTATTTTTTGCTCCCAGGAACCTGAGAGCTGTAAAGGCCCCCACACTCACTGGTTCTTTTCGCGGAACTTGTCCAGGGCTTTCTTTGCCACAATCTCCATAAATTTAGGCCTATCCCAGGAGACTTCTTTCGAGACCATCACAGTCATGGGATCAGAATCAAAGAGCTTCACAACCACCTCAGTATCCCCTGGCTTAGAAAACTTATCCAAGTCAGGAGTTTTGGAAGTCACCTAGAAGAAAAACAGGTAAGAAGGTAGCTAAAATGTTATAGTCAAAATGCACCTACTTTGCAATGTAAGTTAGGCATATGATACGGAAGTTCTCTTCGCTCCTTCCTAAAAAACCTAGATAGGTGACCCCTTTGCTTTTTAGTAATCCAGACATCTGAACAACTCAGTGAACAGAAATGCCCTAAACCACAGACACTTGTTTGTAGGTGCAAATGCCATCCACAAACGACCAGCCTAGTGGGAGCGTATAAAGTAAAATATGTCACCATATTTTCTTTGAGCAGTCACTGGCCAGGCCTGTGGTAGAAGAGAATTAAGGAACAAAGCAAAACAGGCTCCCGGTACTAGAAAGAGGCTTTCGACTACAGGCAGAAAAGAATGCACCAATTCAAGAGCCATTCTGCAAGGCACAGGGCAACAAGACAGCTTTATGAAAAGAGTACAGGCATGACAGCCAACCAGACAGGTACAAGTCCCCGTGCTTTTCACCAGTCAATTATTTGACCTTGAGTAAGCTGTTTTATCTCTCATTTCCTCATCTGTAAAATAGGATCACCATAGCTTAGCTCCCTGAGTTATGAGAATTCATTGTAACAATATATGCAACAATTTTAGTTTCTGATATATGATACAGTTCCTGACTCAATCAAAAGTGTAGGTGCCCTCGTTAATACCTTAGTCCCATTTTGTCCCCAAGAGAGGCTCACATCTCCTCCAGACCCCATCTCGGGTCCCTCAGATAAATCCTTGGTAAAAAGACAACTGACAAAACAACATAATATATGGGTAATGAATGATAAAACCTGTTGCTGTCAGGTCAATTTCAACTCATAGCAACCTTATAGGACAGAGTAGAAGTGCCCCATAGAGTTTCCAAGGCTGTAAATCTTCAGAGAAGCAGACTGCCATATCTTTTTCCCACAGAGCAACTGGTGGGTTCCAACTGCCAATTTTTTGGTTAGCAACTAAGAGCTTTACCACTGTACCCCCAGGGCACCTAATGAATGACAGAGAAGATAAATGGTCACTATTTTGTGGGATGCTCAGGAAGGTTTTACTAAGGAAGCTGGACCATGAAAATGGGTACAATATAGATAGAGAATAAGAGAGGCTATTCCTTCAGTGTGTGGTGGGGACAGGACTCACCGAGAAGACCTGGAGATAGGCTTCGTCATTTTGTGTGTGGTTAGCCAGCTGGGACACCCAACTAAACTGCTGGTTCAGCTGGCTCAGCAGGGAGGAGGTATTAAACATTTTCTGCTGGTATGACCTGAGCAGTTCGTCATATTGCTTGGTGAATTTCTCAGCAATCTGGAGGGCAGTCTTAAGCTCCTGTCGCAGCTGTGCCTGAGCTGGGTTGCTGGCAGAACAGTCTGCAGAGAAATACAAAAGGGGAGGGGGCAGAAATGTGAAGAGAAGGCAGATAGGAATGAGAATGTGAATGGAAACTGGCTCACACAGCCAGGATTTAACACAGTGCCATTCCAAGTGGTGGTACACAATGGTTTGTTACCAATCCACAGCAAAATAAAGAGCTTGCAGCAGAAGGTCAATCAACCCATTGCTTCCATCACTGAGAAAGTCTTGCTCTGGAAAAAATTACCAGCTGCACTAAACAGTGTGCTTAGTGGCATAACTGACTTATATTTAGGTAAAGGTCCTTTATCCCCTGGGGGACTGGTAACAGTGTTGAGTGAAGGAACATACTTTGAATAGCATTGATCTAGGGTCTTCCATGTTCTCAGACCAGGACCTATTCTTGCTGTCCTAGTCCCTCTCAGGAATAATTTCAGGAAATATTACTTACAGCTACCATTCGTGCAGCACCTACTATGTACCAGACACCATGTACGGTGCTTTGAATATACATTTTCTCTAATAATCAGATGTACTATGCTTTAAGCATTAGCACTCCTATTTACCCTGGTGGCATAGTGGTTAAGTGCTACAGCTGCAAACCAAAGGGTCTGCGGTTCGAATCCACCAGGTGCTCCTTGGAAACTATATGGGGCAGTTCTACTCTGTCCCGTAGGGTTGCTATGAGTCGGAACCAACTCAACGGCACTGTTTTTTTTTTTTTTCCCACTCATAGGAGTCCCTGGATGGTACAAATTGCTAACACACTCAGCTGCTAACTGAAAGGCTGGAGGTTCAAGTCCACCCGTGCCTGTGAAGAAAGGCCCAGTGATCTAAAGCCAAGAAGTCAGCCACTGAAAACCCTATGGAGCACAGCTCTACTCTGTCACATACAGGGTCACTATGAGTCAGAACTTACTCGACAGCAACTGGTTTATTTACCAATAATGAAACTGAGGCCCACAGAAGTAAAAAAAAAAAAAAAAAAAAAAAAACCTTGCCACCGAGTGGATTCTCACGCATAGCGACCCTACAGAAGTAAAGATTTTGCCTAAAGTCATGGAGTTAATGATTTGTGGGACCAGGGCTGAACCCAAGTCTTTAACTCCTAAACTTGGGCTCTTCCTACTCTGCATCTGTGGTTCTGGATCATTATTCCAGCTTGTCTTTTGAGTATATCTGCAGAGTTGGAGATTCTGGGCCCAAGAGCGCAAGCAGCAGAAGGACACTCAGGCCACACAGCTTTCCCCAGCATTGCAGCCCAGTGGCAGGGAGTCCTTACCTGCCCACCTGCCCACCCACAGCTGCTCACCAGACTCATCAAGATAGCTCATTCTTTTGGTTCCCAAGTGCCTATTGCAGGATGTAATACTACTATTTTTTCCCCGGAATTATTTTCAAAATTATCCAGAGGGGAGAGAAACATCCAGAGAGTACATCAAACCTAAAGGGGTCAGGGGAAAGAAGATCTTCACACACTTCAGAGGAGTTGACTACAATCATTTATATTCAAGGAAAGTAAAACATTATATGGGACAAGGAAAAGGATTCCTAAAAAGGAACCAGGTTTAGAAAAATATAATAACTAACTTTAACCTTTACTGAGGGATAATTAAAAAGTAAAAAAAATCTTTGAGAGCCCAGACCCAGGCTAGAGGGGTGGTTCTCAACTGGGGCAATTCTTCCTCCCAGGGAATATCTGGCAATGTCCAAAGATATTTTGATTGTCATGACTCAGGAGAAGGTACCACTGGCATCTAGTGAGTAGAGACCAGACATGCTGCTAAACATCCTACAATGCATAGGACAGCCCCCCTGCCAACAAAGAATCATCAGCCCAAAGTGTCAATAGTGCTGAAGTTGAGAAATCCTAGTCTAGAGTTCCCCTTCAGTACATGCTCATACAGTTGCAAAACAAACAAATTCGTTGACATCAAGTTGTTTCTGACTCATGTCGACTCCATGTGTTAGCGAGTAGAACTGAGCTCTGTAGGGTTTTCTTAGCTGTAATCTTTACAAAAGCAGATCATCAGGACTTTGGGTTCAAACTACCAACCTTTAGGCTAATAGCCAAGAACAAACTATTTGCGCCACCCAGGGACCTCATATGGTTGCAAGCGTAAGTAAGAAGTAGTAAGTCTTCCTCAGTGTAGAAAAGAAGGCCAGTGTTTAGTTAAGCTGTGATGAGCGAACACGAAGATCAATGTCAAAGGTACTAAGCTGTACATTCTAGGCATCTGTACATCTTTTCTTCTTGCCCTCACCTGATTAACTTTCTTATAGTGAGGCACCATATAATTTATGCTATAACAACTATTATATTTTCTGAGAAAAGCCCAAGAGGCTTAATTGTGTACTATTCTATACTTCTTACTTGAGGCACTTCCTGTGGCACTACTGTTTATTTTGCAGTGGCTTCTAAAATTACAGGAATGAAGCTAGGAATATTTAGACTCCCAAGGTCTGCCCTGGCAAATCCAAACATATTAAGTAAACGCAAAGCCACAAGATTGATAAGCAATTTGACAAGGGAAACAATTAACCCTTTCCAAGCATGTGCTACTATGGACCAGGAACTATTCTAAATACTTTCATATATGTCATCTCAAAGTAGGAAGAATGTAGTCAATGTCCAGATGTAATAAAATTGAGGAGAACAGCTGAAGTGAAATATTTCCTTTGCACAGAGGACCAACCAATCAAAGAAAATATTACTGGGATGCCAAGACACCACTACCTGTAACCCAGGTGGCCAGAGGCCCCCCCCACCCCCGGGGAGAGAACACAGCACACCAGTCAAGAATATATCACAACCACCTCAGTTTGAATCCCAGCTCCCCAACTTGGGAGTGAAATAATCTTGGGCAAGTTACTTAATCTTTCCGGGACTCAGTTTCCTTCTCTATAAAATATAGACAATAATGTACCCAACTCATAGTGTTGTCAGAAGGAAAGGGATATGTTTGTAAAATGTTTAGAACAGTGCCTGGCACATGGTGAGTATTTGTTAAACAAAATACACACTGGTTCTATAAAATTCCATAATTTACAGAGAAAAATGAAGACGTCTACTATGCGTGGTCCACCACCTGTCTGTCAGTTTGTTGTACTGTGGTGGCTTGCGTGTTACTATGACACTGAAAGCTATGCCACTGGTATTTCAAATACCAGCAGGATCATCCGTGGTGGACAGGTTTCAGCAGAGCTTCCAGACTAACATAGACTAGGGAGAAACGTCTGGCAATCTACTTCTGAAAATTAGCCAGTGAAAACCCTACGGAGGATAATAGAGTACTGCTGATATAGTGCCGGAAGATGAGTCCTGCTGGAAGATGAGGCACTCAGAATACACGGTGGCCGCTGGACTCGAGCATACCAATGATTATAAAGATGGTGCAGGACTGGGCAATATTTCATTCTGTTGTACATGAGGTCACCGTGAGTCAGAACCTACCTGACGACCACTAACAACAATCATGACAACCACACTTGGGACTTGGGATCAGAATAACAAAAGACCAAAGCATGATGATTTTTCTTTTTAAAAGCACAACAGTACTACTGTGGATTGCCTGCTTATCGCGTGCCAGATGAAGTGGTAGGCACTGCCCATACTGTCTCACTGACTTCACGACAACCATGCATTTTAACATCAATAGAAAACAAAACAAAAAAAACACAGTTGCTATCAAGTTGACTCTAACTCTCGGTGTGCCCCCACCATTTGTGTCAGAGTAGAACTGTGCTCCACAGGGTTTTCAATGGCTGATTTTTCAGGAGATCATCAGGTCTTTTTTTCTGAGGCACCTCTGGGTGTACTTAAACCTCCAACCTTTCAGTCAGAAGCTGAGTGTGTTAACCATGTGTACCTTACAGGGACTCTGACCCCACTATACAGGTGAGGAAATCAGGCTGAGTGAGGCTAAGGACTTGCCCGTGGGCCACAGCTAAAAGACAGTAGAACTGGAGTCTGAGCTCCCACCTGTCTAACTCCATAAAGGCAGCCCCAGAGAGGAACCCAGTGACCCAAAGACAGAGGCAATAGTGAGCAGAGCTTCCAATCTGGCCTCCCGACTCACCCACTGACAAGATCTCCTGGCACTTCTCACACTGATCCTTCATCTTCAGGCATCCCGTGGAGTTGCGGCGCATTTCCCGGCACACAAGGCGGGTATCGTTGCTGTTTCCTGGAGACACAGAGGGAAGAGATCGTCATGATGTGGTATTCAACAGTACAGAGTTGGGCCACACCTATTTCTCTGAACCCTTCCACACTACTGTGTGGCTCTTTCAGAGGGCTCTGTTGTCAGGGCAGGCTGGAATTTGGAGATTAGCCTAAACACCTGGGCCTCTGACTGAGGGCCCCCTGACAAATGACCAGGAGGTGGCTCAGATCATGGACTGCCCAGGGCAGAGCACACATGGTGCCCTGACTGGTCCTTTCTACCCGCCTCCAGGCTATGCTCACATGGCTCCCTCAGTTGGGTATGGCCTCCCTTCCCACCCCCTCCATCTGATGAAGCCTCCCTACCTCCTATGCCCTTAAGTGTTTGCACGTCTCTTTGGCATCATATTTGCTCTGCATTCTATCTGGCTCATTTCTTTCTCCCCAGCCAGTTGGCAAGCCCTTTGAAGGCAGAAACGGGATCCTCCTTCTAGCCTCTTTATAGCACAGGGTTTCACCCATTATGAATATGTAGCAGAAGCTTTTTTAATTCAAGGCCCTCCTGTATTTCCAAACCATTTCAACCCAAATTAGTACCAGTCAAACCATAAGGGATGGTGTTTATCACACATATTTATCAATTGAATAAAGGAAATCATTTCTTGAGCATCAAATTTTCTTGCCCATGTTAAATCAGTTGCCGTCAAGTCAATTCTGACTCATAGCAACCCCATTTGTGTGAAAGTAGAACTGTACTTCATAGGGTTTTCAGTAGATTGTCAGGCCTTTCCTCTGAGGAGCCTCTGGGTAGACTCAGACCTCCAACCTTTAGGTTAGCAGCCAGCCACATTAACTGTTTGTACCACCCAGGGACCCCTTTGCCCATATCAGACTTCATTCATTCAAAAAAAAGTCACTGAGTACCCATTCTGTACCAGGCCCTGAGGTTACAGCCATGAACACTTTCCTTAATTTGTCACCATATGTGAATGGCCTCCACTCACAGCCACTTGGCAAGGGCATTCTGGTTCTCTGGAAGGAGTAGTCAATACAATACTTAGCAGTTACTGGGGGGGTGGGGCGGGGGTGGGGACACGACAGACTAGATAGAATAGAGTGCAAGCCTACAATGCTAAGTTTGACTGGATCCCACTTTTATCAGCTGGGAAACTTGGACACATTCCTTTACCTCTCTGTCTTAGTCTTCTCCTTCTTAAATGGGGATAATACCATCCTCAGAGGGTTGCTGGAGAAAATTTGAGATGGCATACACAAAGCCACCTGGCATGGTTCATAGCATCTAACGAGAGTGTTCAGTGCCCAACCAACTGTTAGTTCCCATCCCTTCCTATGAAGAACAAGACATCTTTCAAACCTGTTGCAAATTCCCCTATCAGGGGTTGGCGGGAGATATCCATGGCCTGTTGAGCCTGCTGTATCAGGTCAGAGAAGGGCCGGAACAAGTCTAGGAAGTTCAGAGGTTCATGAAAGAAGAAAGGCACTGTGTTTCGGACCACACGAGACTTGGGATAGAAGAAGTAGGGCTTATGAAAAGAACTGTCACGGAACGAGCTGAAGGGAGAGTGAAAGAAAGGCTTCAGGGGCTCCATTCTGAAGAATCTGCTCTGGAATAGCTTGTCCATTGCTCTGGACACCTGGCTGAACCTGTCCTCCATGGCGTCCAGCATGTGGGTCTGCTCCTGGTTGTTCTCCAGCAGGGTGTCAACGCGGTCGCCATCAATCCAGATGTAAAAGGGAGAGGTCTGGTTCAGGAACTCGTCAAGCTGCAAGAGCCAAAATGGGCCATGATTAGGAGAGGTTCACTAAGGCCACAGGCCCCAGCACTTCCCTTTTGTTGAGACAGGGCCAGGCCTGGCTCTTTGCTGTACCTCGGTCTCCTCATAGTCACACAGCAAGTGACAAAAGGCCCAGCTGGGACTGGCCTTCAGGTACCCAAACTGTCAGGCCAATGCCAGTGCCCTCCCATTCTACCTCCTCCAGTGAAGAAGAGCTTATAGACACCTGCGAGGCCTGTCACAGTCGTCTTTGGCCACCAATAAGACCCACCCAAGCTGGGCTGAGGGCCAGCTGATATGCCTTTAGGAAATGGCAAAATTCATCTGAGTCCCAACCAAATACTCAAACTCCTTCCTTCTGCCTACGTGGACACAGGGCTCTGCCAAACTGTGAAACCATTTGTTACATTACACACTAATTATTGATGGATGAAAGTCTAGTAAGAGATGGCAAATAGCTGGCAGAATGCTTTTACTCCACGTTTCTGTACTTATAGCAGACATTACCAATTGATTATGGCAGTTTGGGCCCAGGTACAGTCAGTCCTAATCAATTGTACGTGGCACGTGAAATGAAGCATATTTAGTCTGGACTACTATAATGAGAGAAAAGGTAAAGTCTACCTCTTTCCTGACCACTGCTTCCTCCAACAAGGGCCTGGGTCTGTGGTCAGAGCTGAGGAAGCATTTGATCCCCCACTCACCCTGGGACTTCCCTACACAGCCCTGCTTTAATCTGTCTTGGAATAAAGACCAGAAACTAAAAGGCGACCCACTTAAGGGCAGAGGCCTATCTCTTCAAGCCCTCATTCCCCATCCAGAGCCCAGGCTGTGCCCAAGAAGCGTTTCCCCTTTCACCTGATGGCCAACTGCTGGAGAGCCACTTCTGCAGACGCGAGTGTAGAACTTCACACAGGTATGTTTCAGGCAGGGCTTACATTCCTCCCAGAGAGCTGTCATAGTATCATTGCATACCTCTGGGGACGCCTTCAGCTTCATTTCAGTATCCCTGGTCACCTTTACAGCATCCTACAGGAAGACCCAGGATGGATTAACCACCTGGAAACCACCTTCCTTCCCCTCCCAAGCAGTGCCACTTTCAGTGCCTGGCCCCTTCACCCAGGCAGCTCTTCCTCTGACCAACACAGTGTGCTGATCCCCACCCTGCTTTGGCTCATGTTTTCCTTCACTTGCTGACCTGGAATTCCCTCCCCACCTATCTATAAAAACACTTTCATCCTCTAAGACCCAACTGTTCCTTAAAGTCCCAACTACTATCACCCATGTGGACATTTCCTTTCTCTGACTCATTGCATTTACTGTCTTACCTCTCATTTACATCTAATTTTCTATTCTCATCTTCTGGTGTTTAAACGTTGTCTTCCAAAGCAGCCAGAGGCTCCCTGAGTCTTATTTTTCTATTGTACCTCCACAGCCCTTGGCACGCAATGGGAATAGACAAGCTTTCAAAACCAAAATCACTACAATTATCCAAATTCTTCAATACGTCCATACCATTTGACCCAATAATTCTATAAGAATCTATCCCAAGGAATTCCTATAAGAAAGCAAAAAATCCTTATGCCTAAGTATATTTGTTATAGTGTTTATGGCAAAAAATACTGGAATTCACCCCGATATTCAAAAGTAGAGGACAAGTTAAGCAAATCACAGTACATACAAAGGATACATCATTACAGTAACTTATCTATAATAAGTTTTAACTATTATAATCAGCATTTTTTATGTTAAAAGTTCATAATTTTGAATACAGCCACTGTCAAAAATAGAGAAAAGTAATAGGAAGTATATTACCTGTTAATAGTAAATTGTCCTTAGGTGAAAGAATGGTGGAAAAACTTTTTTACTTTTCAATATTAACATCTCTATAAATGAGTGTATATCAAGAAAATATTAAATAAACTGCCCACACTCCATTGGAGAGCTACGCTATGAAGACCTGATTCAGGAGGGGTTGGAGCTCTGCAGCGTCTTCATCCTGCTCTCCCTGTCCTCGGCTCCATGCTGGGGAAAGACACCACACCTCCATGGACCCAAGACATAAGTGTCAAGCACATTATTCACTTCCTGTCTTTCTGGTTCACACGTTCTTCAACTAAGAAGTAATACAGTCTTCCAAACTTGATGTGGTTTATAATAAACTAGGATTGTCGAATATCAAGCACTAATGATAACCCCAAAAATCTGAGATTAAGACTTGTCCCTTACTGAGGATTCTCATACAACCGTGAGAACTAATACCGATGCCAAGAAAGGGCTTTACGTTTCAAAGAAAAGTTAAGAGCTGCATCTAGGCCAGCAATTCCTTAAGTGGCTTCAATGAAATTGTGTTTAAAGTAATCAGAAAAAAATGGAATTTGTGGTCAGTTAGATATGGAAAACACTGGGTTAAATGAAGTTACACATGTTTTCTTATTGCAAGATTTCTAGATCTTTGAAATGTTTTTACCATGCACTATGGTTTTCTTATGGATCATCAAGCTAGCAGGTGACCCCATCCTAGCATCTCTTGATTACTTATATCCTAGTATCTCCTCCATAAGGGGTAGGGTGGTAATAGGACTTGGTATTTAGGATACCCTTAAAGAGATCACTGACTTTTAAAATAAATTGTTTATTGGATTATGGTGTTTTGGTTTTGTTGAATCATTAAGCACAGGGCTTGGTGGTGCAAATGATTTAACTTGCTTGGCTGCTAACTGAAAGGTCAGAGGCTCAAGCCTACTCAGGGTACCTCAGAAGAAAGGCCTGCTGGTCTATTTCTGAAATATTAGTCATTGAAAAGTCTGTGGAGCACAGTTCTACTGTGACACACATGGGGTCACCATGAGTTGGAATAGACTAGATGAGAACTGTTTGTTTTTAGACCTGATATGCTCACTTTCAGACTTAAGGTGTCTGCTTATGAAGTGGTCTACAACTCTTGAAAGACATGAGGAAACCTGGTGTGTGCTTATCTTAACCCCAACCATATTCCTCCTACTAGATAATCTTCCTGAAGGTAGGGCTTCATCCCTCTCCTCACCCTGGAGACCACTGTATCCAATGCCTAACTTGGAGTTTGTACATGGTAGAGGTTTAGAAAAAGCAATTGAGGTGAATCTGGTGCATCAGGCCCTGGGCCAGATCTGTAACAAAACCAGACCCAGGATCTCACGCCTGAAGCTTTCAAAAGATAATAAACCATCTCTATTATTTCATTACAAACCCCGAATCAGCTGATTCAGTCCTGACTGGACTGAGGGTCACCATGGCAACCCAGCCAAGCACCCCACAGATTATGGATTATTCCTCCTCCGCTCCAGCAGTGCTGTTCAAGGCAGCAGCTGTGGTTGTCTGGCTCATCCTTACCTCTTTCTGCTTCTTGGCTTTCTCTAAGGTGCTCAGTAGTGTCTGGCGCTCTTCATCTGTTTGTCCCATTAGGGTCTTTATCTCTTTCATCCCATTGAGGGCATTTTGAATTTCCTCATCAATGTACTTACTCCCCTGGGTGGACATTTCTGCAACAGAAGGGAAGGGAGATAGAATAAGGCAGGAGGAAGAGATGGCGTTGGGGATATAACCGTGGGTACCAGCTAAAATAAGCAGAAGTCGTGTTCGGCTCAGGCTGTCAAGGCTGGGACCCCCTGGTAGGCAGCCTTTTGGCTCCAGCCTTGCCTAACAGATTCCCATCGCAGGGTTCCACTCACGGGCATTTTCTTTAATATTCCCAGCACCGTCATCTTCCCCATTTCACAAATAAAGAAAAGAAAGCATAATTGAGATTGAGATACTCATCCAGTTATATGGCTAGAAAGTGGTGGAGGCAGGACTCAATCCCAGGGCTGATATCAAAGTTTGGGCTTTTAACCACTAGCCCAGAAGAACTAGTCAGCTATTAGGAGGAGGGTAGAATGGAGGGAGGATGGGTTTCAGGAAAGTCCTCTCTGAAAAGACCACCACGCTGAGCTCTGAAGGGTGACTATTCTTCATGAGAAACTGTATATCCCCTTCCTGCCCTTGTGGGCTGAGGATCTGAAGCATGACTGTCTGAATGGAGAGATGGAGGACTGAACCATGTGGTAAGTACTACGGAAATACAGAAAGGGGAGATCAATAAATGCTCAAAGGGTCCAGGGCAGCTGTATGGAGGAGGGAGTGGGAGCTAGGCCTAAAAGGTAAAGGAGCATGGAGTCAGCCAAGGGGACTGGGAACTGAGTGAAAGGCAGCAGCCAGAAAGGGTTTGGTCTTGCTGGGAAACATCTAGAGGCCAAAATGACCACAACAGCCTAAGCCAGGGAGTGGAGGCTAAGAGAGGGAAATCAGACCGGATGCACAAGACACAAATGGTCCTGAAAGAGGCTTACCACCTCATTCTGCCAGAGAACCAGCTCTGTGCCAGGAACTGCTAAGAGGGGCCTCCCTACATGGCTGAGGGATATCATGCTTTGCCTACTTACCCTGGAGCTCATTGGCTGAGACAGTCTCTTCTCCCAGGACCTGTCCTTTCTCCCCATTCAGCAGCAGCCCCAGAAGCAGCAGAGAAAGAAGAGTCTTCATCTTGCCTTCTTCTCCTTCTGGAATCCTAGCACGTCCCTGTGTGTACAGGACAGGAAAATGTCATGGTAACGGGCTAGTCAGTCTGCCAGCTTTCAGCCCAGCCTGGTGCTGCCTGCAGTAGCTTCCAAGGAATGCAGAGCTTAGAGGTTGCTGTTGTCACTGTATTTATTTATCCCTGGGGAAACTGGTAGAAAAGACCAGACTTTTCATTGGATGCCTTTAAAAGAAAGTGACGGCAGTAGATACAAGGCACGACCTACAGGACAGCAGTATAATATAGAAAAAATAAAATCTGTAAGTCAAGGCACTTGGGCTCAATCCCAAGCCCTCCTTCTCCCTCCATAATAGCTATAAATGCCTAAGCAAGACACGAGAGCTTTCTGTATCTTGGCCTCCTTGCATAGCAAGTTAGTCTACCTGGTGATCCTACTCCTATCAAAACTGAAAACACCTTCCTTTTATCACTCGTCCACCCCCTCCCTGCTCTGTCTAAAGTGGGGACTGCATCCCAGAGCTCTGGTAAGTCCCACATTGCTGTTGGCATCACTAGTCCTCACCCACAGCAGACATTAACAATCAATCACAGCATTTTTCCCCACTGAGCTTCCCTGTCACCTAAAATGTCTTTTCAAAAGGCAGTAACGAATGTTGGCGAGAATGTGGGGAAACTGAAACCCTTATCCATTGCTGGTGGAAATGCAAAATGGTACAGCCATTGTAGAAAATACTGTGGCGGTTTCTCAAAAAACTAAAAATACAACTACCATGTGACCCAGCAATTCCCAAAAGACTTGAAAGCAGAGACTCAAAAAGAGACTTGTACACCAATGTTCACTGCAGCACTATTCACAATAGCTAAAAGGTGGAAACAACCTAAATGCCCATCAACAGATGAATGGATAAACAAAATGTGGTACATACATACAATGCAATACTCAGCACGTAGTAGAAATGAAGTCTTGAAACACTACAATATGGATGGAGCTTGAAGGCATTATGCTGAGTAAAATAAGCCAATCACAAAAGGGCAAATACTGTATTACCTCACTTATATAAAAAGATAAGAAAAGGCAAATGTACAGAGGTCAAAATTTCTTAGTGGTTACCAGGGGCAGGAGGGAGGGGGGAAAAGGAGGTTAACTGTGATGGAAAAATCACATTGATTAAGGGTAGAGTTGCACAGTTGACTATTGTGAGTGCTGTCAATAAGTTGTATGTACATCTGTAAAAAACTGAATTGACAAAAGTTGTGTGATAGATATATTTACAAAAATGACAAAAAAAAAAAAAAAAGAGTAGCTGCTGAGGCTGCTTACGTACAACCAAATATCTCACGGGATTTGGTTCCTTGGCTTGGAGGTTTAGGGGCATGGTTTTGTGGCACACCCCTGTTACCTGGCCTAAAAAACATGTTTAGTGCTTCCGTCCTACCTCCTAGTTCACTGTGTAGTACCTAGGGTCTTAAAAGCTTGCAAGCGGCCTCCCAAGGCACAACAATTAGTCTCTATTCACCTGGAGCAATACAGGAAGAAGGAGAGTCAGGAACAGGAGAAGGATATTGAATGTGTGGCTAACTGCCTCCATGAACAACTGCCTCCTTTGCCAGGAGACCAGAAGAACTGAATGGTGTCCAGCTTCCATTACTGAACATTTTGGTCAAAGATTCCACAGAAGAATCCTGATTAAAAAGGGGGAAAATGCAGAACAGAATTTAAAATTCTCATGGACTCTAGATTTTCCAGAGCCATGAAGGGTGGATGAACCCCTAAAACTATTGCCCTGAGATAATCTTTAAACCTTAAACCAAAAATATCCCAAGGTCATCTTAAATCCGAACCATAGTTTAGCTTAACTAGTAAAAAAGGCCTGCTTTGAGCATTATGCTCTTTTAAGATCTATCTATATGGGATCAAATTGACAACAGCAACTCGAAAGATTAGATAGGAACCTCAGGGGGCAGTGAATTTATGTCAATGAAGGAAGAACACCTCAGAAAAGAGAGTGAGAATGGTTGCACAACTCAAAGAATATAATCAATGTCACTAAATTGTACATGTAGAAACTGTTGAATTGATGTATGTATTTCTGTGTACAGTCTCAACAACAAAATAAATAAAATTTAGGAAAAAAAAAAAGCAGCAGTAACAACCAACCCTTTGTGTTGGTACAGGAAATTAAACCCATTTGGGAACTGAGCCAGGCTATGTGTGGATTGAGGAGTATAAATAAAGAATACAGAGGGGAAAGTGTTCTGTGTGAAGCAGACGAAGAATGAAGGAGGGGAATAGCAAAGGCAAAGGGTTAACTGTGAGTCCAAGGAGCTGACTCAGGCCCCAACAGTTCCTCAGGAAAAGTCTCTTTTGCTTTGCCAGGCCCCTTTTCAAATGTTCCTTCCCACTAACCCCAGACCTGTGTTTCCTGCCACAGTGCTTCGGCCACGGGCCACCGCTCTGCTGTCTGCCCGGAGCCAGGGGATCTGGCCCACAGACCCAGCCTTACACAATGGACCCAAGATGTTGCACAAAGCAGAAACCCTCCCCCTCCCCCACCCCACTGCTTATCTAAACGCACCCATTTCCCATAACACAAGGGGGAGGAGGATGCTCTCCCTTCCTGAAATTGCTCACATCAAAAAACCATACTCCAAACACCAGGCCCATCTGTATACTTGGTAGAACAGCAATAAAGAAAGCCTCTCCCAAAAAGCAGTTAGGTGTCCCACAGAGTGAAGGAGAATGTGGGAGAAGAGTGCAGGGTCATCACCTTCCCCAAAGTCAAGGTGGGTGGCTGGAGATGGTACTATTTCAGGCATGGGGGAAGGCCGTCTTACAGGTTCTGCCTGCTGCTCACTGAGGCCTGAAATGCCTCAAGCAGGGACAGAACCTTTGTCATACCAGAGAGGCAAAGCAAGCAAGAGACACCTCTCTGGGAGAGGGCCCTGACAGCAACAACTCCTGAGAAATCTATACGAGATCCTCTGAGGTAGGTTCTGACCGGGGGGGGGGGGGGGGGGGGGGGGCGGTGGTTGCTGAAGAAAGGGGAGGCAGAACAGTCAAAGGGAGGAGTACTAGATGAGGAGTCCAGAGACTCAGTAGCTCATACAGGGTCTCCCACCAAGAGCCTAGGGACCTCCATAAGCCATCAAGCTCAGAGCTGGGAAAGAAATCATTCCTGCCCAATCCCTCTGCCTTAGAGGGGAGGTTGAAGCCCAGATACGCTGGGGCTCCCCAAGGCCCACAGCAAGCTCATGGCAACCCCAGGATGAAAACTCAGCCCTCCCAACTCTTCCCAGTCCAGTGTTCTTTCCTTGACACCAAGTCACTTAAATTTCCAAGCCTGTTTCTTCATCTGTAAAATGGACATAATGTACATTTCAGAGATGCGAGCGTGTTTTATATAAACTCGAGGGTCTTATATAATCATCGTAAATTCTAACTACTTGATAATTTGACCGAGGACCAATTCTGTTCACTGGCAGTATATGGAGGAGGTAATGTGTCTATAGAGGGTCAGAGGAAACAAAACAGGCACAGATAGACTGCCTGTGGTCCCTGCTCTGTCTGTGTGGCTTTGCCTTAGGGAAACCATGGGCTACTCCCCAATGATCTGCTCAGGGCTTCTCAAAGTGTAAAGTGCCCAAGAATCACCTGATGACCTTGTTAAAATGCTGATTCTGATTCAGTAGGTCTAGGGCAAAGCTCCAAGTCTGCTTTTCTAACTAGTCTGCAGGTGATGCTGATATCGCTGGTCCAAGGGCAGCACTACAGCAATGGCCCTCGCTCCTCCCTGACTCGCTTCCTCTGTCAGCTCCTAACCACTGGGCCTGCCACCTGCTCTAACTGGGTGAGCTACACCAAGGCCCTTCTTTCTCCACCACTGCTTCGCAGCCTTCTTCCACCCAACCAAAAAAAGGAAAGGAAAAGAAGCCCACTGCTGTGGAGTCGATTCTGACTCATAGCAACCCTACAGGAGGCTTAAACCACCTGGTCTGGTTTCTTCATTAGCCAAAGCTGGCCCTGTGGGTGACAGAGCTGTGAAGAGGAAGGAAGACAAGGAGATGGAGGGGCATAAGGTTGACTGTGAGCGCAGTTTTCCTCCAGGCACACCCTCCTCAGAGCATTTTACTCACCGGCCCCCATAAAGCTCCCAAGCACCACCTCCAAAGCCAGTAGGTGGCCCAGCAGGGTGGGATTAGAGGCTTAAAGAGATCAGTGAGAGTGCAGAGGAGCGGTGGGGAGGATCCAGACACCGCGAAGTAAGGAGGGCGAACAGCTTGCAAGCTGCAGACCTAGGCCTGATGCCAGAGACCAGGCGCCTATCTCAACACTTCCCTAAATGTAGAAAACCAAACCCAAAACGAAAAATGAGAAAATGAGTCATCCACAAGTCACACTATCCAGAGGCAAATATTAATTTTTAATATGTCCTTCTATTTTCTATGCATTTTTACACAATTAGATCCTTTATATCCACTGTCTTCAAATATTCTTTAAAAGTATATTTTTTATGGTTGTATAATATTCTATGTTCTGATGTGCCCCAGTTTATTTTTACCATTCTCATAAATTCAGGCATTTGTCTCTAATTTCCTACTATTATAACTAAAAGTCTCATGAGTATCCTTCTGCAGTACCTGTACTTACTCTTAAATTCCTAAAACCTCTTAAAATTAAATTTAAAGGAATTTAAAAATTGCTTTAAAAAAATCAGTTTTAATTAGTTCCAAAAATTCTGGAAGGTCAAGAAGGTTTAGATTCTAGTACCAATTCTGACTCTTATTTGCTGCGTAATTGTAGAGCAAGTCCTAAACCTCTAGGCCTCAGAGAATCATCTATAAAATGAGACGGTTGTATTAGCCATCCGAGGCCTGAAGGAGGTTGTATGCCTTTTCTCTGATGCAGGCAGCTGCATCATATATATAAATCCAAAACATCATATTTACAAACACATTATCCAGAGCACTGCAGAATTTACAGAAAACGATGACTCATACCTGCAGACCAACAACTACAACGGAGATCAGCACCCTCACAGGGAAGATGGGGCAGGAAGGGCCTGCAGGCAGTCCCCAGCTCCACTACTCACTAGCTCTGTGGGCTGGGGCAATCCAAGCCCTTTCTCCAAGTCTCATCTTTATAAAAGGAGGATCATTACACCCGACAGAAATGTAGTTGGAGCTAATGAGCACAGGCATTACCGAGGCCCAGCCTGTGTGCCGCCCTGGCATCCCAGGGCCCCACCAATTCAGCACCTGGATCAGCTGCATTGTGACGGGCTCTAGCCACCTCCGTTCCTGGGCCTCCCTTATGCCCTCTTAAGCCCAGCTCTGACATCCCTGCCATCCCCTCCCCGAATGGCTGCCACCTCCTGCCCGCCCGCCCGCCCATCCGTCCCGGTGTAGGTTCTGCACAGGGATAGGAAAGATCGGGAAGTACATCTCACCGGTCCCTGGCACCGGGCTTCCGTGCGCTCCTCCTTGTGGCGAGGCTGCGTGATGAGCACAGTCAGGGCGCCAGTATTTATAGCGGTCAGTCTAGCACACACCCCCTCTGGGGCTGGCTGCAAACCTGCATGACTCATGCCCAAAGAATGCCGAGAAATGCGCAGGGAGCTTTCTGGAAGCCTGCGCTGGGTGTGGGTGGAGGGGCAGACAGTGCTGCACCAGATGCGAGACTCCAGGGGGCGCACGGGCACCGCGAATGGCGCGCAGATTTCATAGACCCTGCGGTGCCGCAGCGCCGCCCAGGGAGTGCAGAGTAGGAGGATGGCGCCCCAGGAGGGAGCTTTAGTTAATGTGTGCACAGCTGGGCGTCTCGCGTCTCACCCTTAGCGCCCCCTCACAGAGTTGGTGTCATGTCCACTGCGCTCCTGGTTGGTTCTCAGTCCAAAATAAAATTTCACAATTCTCCTGTCCCACTGAACAATATTATTCACACTGAACACACACCACTTCTGTTGTCCCATTTAAGTAGCAAAGTGTCAAATAATAAGGGTGGAATGGAGAGGTGGTTTTGCTAGAGAAGGAAAAGAATAAATTACTGAAACCCTGACTCCCTGAACCACCACATTGTCCCTTCTCAGACTGCCAGGCCATGAGGAAACAGAAATATGTTTAGGAATCAACAGAGTAGAAATTTGCGCAACCAGGGGACTTTTCCCAGCTGCTTGGGTCAAGAAGCATACATAATTATTGTCCCCACCCACCAGGGACCCAGCCAAGCAGGGCTGCCTGCATGGGACCCATGCAGCCCTCCGCTTGGTTTAATGTGCTGCTTTCGCAGTCTTGAAATTCTTAATTTTTGAACGACAGGCCCTACATTTTCATTTTGCACTGGGTCTCCACGAATTATGCAGCAAACCCAAGAGGGCTCTCTCCTCTCTATCTGCCACAAGGTCCTTCTTCTGAAAGTAGGAAACTTGTTTGTGGACTCACTTTGGCCAGGGACAGGGAGGTGGGAGATGGCTCCTGTCACAACCGCCCACCCCCTGACAGAGAGAGGACTAACCCAGAAGCCCCTCAGGTGCAGCTATTTCTTGGGGAAGAAGCTGAGCCACTTACTCTGGACCCTCAGGGCATTTGAGCAACAGGAAAGAAGGCAAGGGGCTGAAAGGCTGCTCTGACACTGAAGGGCACAGGGTGGATGGAGCAGGTACAAACAGCTTGCTTTGCGGTGCCACACTTTGAAAACCATGTGAAATGAAAGGGCTTAGGGGAGAGCTATATGTCCAGGGGCTGACCTTTCTTGTTCATGACTGTCAAGGTACAGTCTTGAGACCCAGCCTCTGGTTCCTGAAGGTCCAAGTACAACAAGGACCTCATCCCTTTCTTGCCCTCCTTCATAGATGCAGGAGGCAGCCTAGAGGGAGCTTGTGAAGGCACGTGAAGAAGCCAGAAGGCTTGGGCCTGGAGAATGGGAGTCTGGTTACAGTCCCAGCTCCACCCCTAGGGGGCTGAGTGACTTTGCACCTCTTTGCCTCTCTGGGCCTCAGTTTCTCCAACCTATTCAATGAGGGATTTGAAAGGTCCTCTTCAACTTAAGATCTGGAGATGGAACACCAAAAAGGAAGAACACTCTCTGCGTTTCTCAAGCTGAAAGAACTGAAGAAAAATTCAAGCCTCAAGTTGCAATATCAAAGGAGTCTATGGGGAAAATATTAAACAACTCAGGAAGCATCAAAAGAAGATGGAAGGAATACACAGAGTCACTGTACCAAAAAGAATCGGTTGACGTTCAACCATTCAGAAGGTACCATATGAGCAGGAACCAATGGTACTGAAGGAAGAAGTCCGACCTGCACTGAAGGCACTGGCAAAAAACAAGCCGCCACCAGTTGAGATGTTTCAACAAACAGATGCAGCACTGGAAGGACTCACTCGTCTATGGCAAGAAATTTGGAAGACAGCCACCTGGCCAAATGACTGGAAGAGGTCCGTATTTACGCCTATTCCCAAAAAAGGTGATTCCACAGAATGCAGAAATTATTGAACAATATCATCAACATCACATGCAAGTAAAATTTTTTTGAAGATCATTCAAAAGTGGCTGCAACAGCATATCAACAGGGAACTGCCAGAAATTCAAGCCTGATTCAGAAGAGGGCTCGGAACCAGGAATATCATTGCTGATGTCAGGTGGATCCTGACTGAAAGCAGAGAATACCAGAAAAATGTTTACCTGTGTCTTATTGACCATGCAAAGGCATTCAACTGTGTGGATCATAACAAATTATGGATAACATTGTGAAGAATGAGAATTCCAGGACACTTAATTGTCCTCATGAGGAACCTTTACATAGATCAAGAGGCAGCTGTTTAAACAGAACAGGAAGACACTTCATGGCTTAAAGTGAGGAAAGGTGTGCATTAGGGATGTATCCTTTCACCATACCTATTCAATCTGTATGCTGAGGAAATAATTTGAGAAGCTGGACTATATAAAGAAGAACAGGGCATCAGGATTGGAGGAAGACTCATTAACAACCTGCGTTATGCAAATGACACAACCTTGCTTACTGAAAGTGAAGAGGACTTGAAGCACTTACTGATGAAGATCAAAGACCACAGCCTTCAATATGGATTGCACCTCAACATAAAGAAAACAAAAATTCTCACAACTGGACCAATAAGCAACATCATGGTAAACAGAGAAAAGATTGAAGTTGTCAAGGATTTCATTTTACTTGAATCCACAATCGACACCCATGGAAGCAGCACTCAAGAAATCAAAAGACACATTGCATTGGGCAGATCTGCTGCAAAAGCCCTCTTTAAAGTGTTGAAAAGCAAAGATGTCATCTTGGAGACTAAGGTGCGCCTGACCCAAGCCATGGTATTTTCAATCGCCCCCTATGCATGTGGAAGCTGGACGATGAATAAGGAAGACTGAAGAATTGACGCCTTTGAATTGTGGTGTTGGAGAAGAATATTGAATATACTGTGGCCTGCCAAAAGAATGAACAAATCTGCCTTTGAAGAAGTACAACCGGAATGCCCCTTGAAGCAAGGACATGTTGTCAGGAGGAATCAGTCCCTAGAGAAGGACATCATGCTTTGTAAAGTAGAGGGTCAGCAAAAAAGAGAAAGACCCTCAGTGAGATGGATTGACACCATGGCAGCAACAATGGGCTTGAGTGTAACAACGATTGTGAGGATTGTGCAGGACCAGGCAGTATTTTGTTCTGTTGTACACAGGGTTGCTATGAGTCAGAACCGACTCGATGGCACCTAACAACAACTTCACCTTAACCCGATTCAGTGCCAAGTGTGAGAAAAAGCTCAGCCTGGATGAAAAAACTTCCTGAGAGATCTTGGAGCAATCTTTTTCCCCAAGAAGAGGCTTCATTTTATTTTCCTTAAAAAAAGTCTATCGGTAACAGCTACATTTTCTATGGGAACTGCCTCCTCCTTATTGTATCAATGTCCAAGGTCAGAAGAATTGTTTTTGAGCTCGCTCCTTGTAACTAATCTGACCTGCAACTCCCCCAGGATCCAGCACAGGAGGCATAAATCTGTGATAATTATATTTTTAAAAGTCTGACTTTAGAGGACAGGCAGGGAGATCAGCCTTAGTCAGCTAAAGTAGGGGAAGGGAAGAAAGGAAGAAAGGATTAGGGACAAAATAAACTTATTCACAGTCATGACTGTGGTCCACTGGGAATGATTATTTGATTACTCCCAAAACAAGGTTTAGAAGGTTAAACTTTAAGAAAAAAAGTATGAATTTTGGAAGTGTCATAAGGGTATCACTGGATTTTGAATATTGTAAGTACATCATAGAGGTCGACTGGTTCAGCCCTCATGCAATATAGACCACAATCAACACAGCACAATTAACAGTGAAGCTATGTTGATTCACCACAACAGCCCCATCAGGTGGTCATCCTGCTCTGTTTGAATACCATCAATAACTGGGAGCTCACTACCTCCTATAGAACAGTTCTCTAGTAAAACTTCTTATAGAGTTAGGACCTTTTTATGTTGAGTCAAGGTCTAGCTTCTATAAGGGTTAGCCACCAAGCCCAATTCTGTCCTCTGGAGACACACAGAGAAAATCCCATCCATCTCTCCTCTGACAGCTCTTCCAGTATTTGAGGGTACTTAGGCTGCTTGTAGCTCCTTGCCATGTAACTTGTTTGCAGATTCTTCCCCAACCCTCTGGTTTTCTGGATTGTCTCAGCCTAGGTTCTCTAGAGAAACAAAACTAATGAAGCATATATACGTGTGTGTATATATATATATATATATATATATATATATATATATATATATATATATATATATAGACAAAGAGAAAGATTTATCTCAAGGAAATGGCTCATGCAATTGTAGAGGCTGGCAAGTCCTAAGTTCGTGTGTTAGATGTCACGCTGGAGGCTTCTCCTGACTCACATAGCTGTAGGGGCTGACAAATTCAAGTTTGGTAGGTTAGACAGCAGGCTGCTGGCTCATTGTCCATGGAGGCTAACAAATCCCAAGGTCAGCAGGCAATATGGCAGACCACTGGCTCAAGTCCCAATAGAGCCTGAGGTCAGATGGTGACGAGCCATATGCATTATCCAGAGCAAGCGAATGAACTTTGCCAGAACATCCGTATGTATGTTACATGCAGGCCACACCCGCAAGGGAACTCCCCTTACAATTGATTGGTTGATCATATCAGATCACATCATGGAGGATGACTGCATCATTATGTAACTTCCAAATTACATCAATTCATAACTGCCAGACCACTGAGACTCACAGCCCAGCCAAGATGACACACAACCTTAACCATCGCATGGACCTTGCCCCTCTCAAAGCCCTGGGCCCAGCACTGGGCCTGCCAATGTGTGTGTGTTGGGGGGAGGTGCTCAGAGAACAGAGCAGGACCACCCATTTCCTTGCCCTAAATGTCCTAAATAAGCTTTAATTACAGGCTGAGTCACTTGGCTGATTCATATAGAGTTCATCATATTTTTGGCAGGTGCTGCTATTTATTTTCTTCCCATCCTGAATTTATGTAATTGGTTTGGGGATTTTAGCTTGATTTCTTTTCTTAGAGCTGGGGCAAGGGGAGGCAGAGGAGGGGGACTAGTGAGAAGCTTTACATTTACCTTTTTATGCTCTGCCCACTGTCTCTGCCTACCCAGATGTCTTTGGAACCCAATTTACCTTGCAGTATCTTTGTTATCTCTCACCACCATTGTGGTCCAGTTCAGTGTCACCAGCATGGCAGCTTAACCAACATCGACGTAACTGGGACAAACTGCTCAAAATGGACAACAGCTCTGTGTGACATGTGTTTAAGAATCACTCTCCAGGCTGTAATTTAGTGGGTATATTCAGTCAATTATAGATCCATGATAAAATCATGAATAGCAAAATCATATATGATAAAATCAGCCCACAATTAATGCAGAGGCATCCCGAGTACCGTTTCAGGACCTCAGTAAGTCTAGAAACACTATCCGTTGCATTTCCCTCATCTTCCTTCGTAGGATCTCTTTGGGAAGAGGATTAAGGTTGGCCGCTTCTGAATTGCTTATCATGGACCTATGATGTTTTTTTTTTTGTTATATAATGATTAATTGTAAGTAGACAAACCTGTTTCTGAAACTAGCTTCACTGTTAAACAAGCTTTTAACTGGTTGTGTAGTCTATATTTCACTCCAAAGTTGGCTAACTTTAGCTTTTAGCTCCAATTCTTAATGAGCCCTTTTTTAAAAAAAAAAAAAAAATTGGCTTCCAGATCTGCCTTAAGTCAAACTTACTTTTTCTACAACCACATGGAATCCAATGAATAATTATTTTAGTTCAATGGTACGTAACCCTGGCTACACAGTGGAATCACCTGAGAAGCATTAAAATCACTAATGCCTGAGTTGCATTCCCAGAGATTCTGATTTAATCTTTGATATGGCCTGAGCATCAGGAATTTTAAAGCTCTCCAAGTAATTTTAATGGCAGCTGGAGTTGAGAACCACTGTTTTCTAGTTTACAAATTGTTGTCTTATGTTTTACTCCATTTGAACCCTGCTGCATTTCTATGAAGGGTCCCTGGGTGGTGCAAACAGTTAACGTGCTTGGCTACTAACTAAAATGTAGAAGATTAAGAGACACCTCGAAAGAAAGACCTGGCAATTTACTTCCCAAACATCAGCCATTGAAAACCCTATGGAGTAGAGTTCTACTCGGACACACAGGGGCTTGCCATGAATTGGAAGTGACTTAATGACAACTGGTTTTGATCTTCATATCATTGCAACACTGTGTGTTGTTGTTTTCATTTTATAGAAAACTAGGATTCAAAGGAATCTTAGTTATCAGATTACTTAGCAGGTTCTTGTTTACACTGAGTTTAAATCTGACTCATAAGTTCTTTTCTGTCCACTTTCTTATTTCTAAGATAGATGATAAGTTGTCTCCTCCTCTTCAAGCTAGTCATTCAAATATTTGAAAACAAATACTGAATCTCAACCTAAATTTATTTCCTTATACAGCTCTTTCTTAGTTATTTAGTGCTGCTATAACAGAAATACCACAAAAGGATGGTTTTAACAAACAAAAATTTATTCTCTCACAGCCTAGGAGGCTTGTTGTGTTCTTAGGTGCCTCTGAGTGGGTTATGACTCATAGCAACCCCATATACAACAGAACAGAACACTGCCCTGTCTTGTGCCATCCTTACAATCACTGCTATGTTTGAGCCAATTGTTGCAGCCACTGTGTCAATCCATCTTGTTGAAAGGCTTCTGCTTTTTCACCGACTCTTTGCCAAGCATGATGTCCTTCTCCAGGGACTGGTCTCTTCTGATAATATGTCCGAAGCACATGCGAGATGAAGTCTCATTATCCTGACTTCCAAGGACCACTCTGGCTGTACTTCTTCCAACACAGATTTGTTTGTTCTTCTGGCAATCCATAGTATATTCAATATTCTTCGCCAATACTACAATTCAAAGGCATCAATTTTTCTTCAGTTTTCCTTATTCATGGTCCAGCTTTTGCATGCATATGAGGCGACTAAAAACACCACGGCTCGGGTCAGGCGCACCTTAATCCTCAAAGTGACATCTTTTCTTTTCAACACTTTAAAGAGGTCCTTTGTAGCAGATTTGCCCAGTGCAATAGTTGTTCGAGTTCTTGACTGCTGCTTCCATGGGCATTGATTGTGAATCCAAGTAAAATGAAATTGTTGACAGCTTCAATCTTTTCTCTGTTTATCGTGATGTTGCTTATTCGTCCAGTTGTGAGAATTTTTGTTTTCTTTATGTTGAGGTGTAATCCATACTGAAGGCTGTAGTTTTTGATCTTTATCAGTAAGTGCTTCAAGTCGTCTTTACTTTCAGCAAGAAAGGTTGCCTCATCTGCATAACGCAGGTTGTTAATGAATTTTCCTGTAATCCTGATGTCCCTTTCTTCTTCATATAGTCCAGGTTCTCGTATTATGTGTTGAACATACAGATTGAATAAGTATGGTGAAACGCTACAACTGCGAAACACACCTTTTCTGATTTTAAACCACAAAGTATCGCCTTATTCTGTTTGAACAACTGCCTCTTGGTCTATATACAGGTTCTGCATGAGCACGAGTAAGTGTTCTGGAATTCCCATTCTTTGCAATGTTATCCATATTTGTTATGATCCACATAGTCGAATGCCTTTACAAAGTCAATAAAACACAGGTAAACATCTTTCTGGTATTCTCTTCTTTCAGCCAAGATCTATATGACATCAGCAATGATATCCCTCGTTTCATGTCCTCTTTTGATTCTGGCTTGAATTTATGGCAGTTCTCTATTGATGCACTGCTGCAACCATTCTTTAATTATCTTCAGCAAAGTTTTACTTGCATGTGATATTAATGATATCGTTTGATAATGTCCACATTCTGTTGGATCACCTTTCTTTGCAATGGCACAAATATGGATCTCTTCCAGTTGGTTAGCAGGTAGTTGTCTTCGAAATTTCTTGGCATGGAAGAGTAAGCACCTTCAGCACTGCATCCATTTGTTGAGACATCTCAGTTGGTATTCTGTCAATTCCTGGAGGCTAGAAGTCCAAATTCAGAGTGCCAGCTCCAGGGAAAGGCTTTTTCTCTCTGTGGGCTCGGGGGAAAGGTTCTTGTCATCAATTTTTCCCTGGTCTAGGAGCTTCTCAGTGCAGGGACCCTGGGTCCAAAGGACTAACAGACCACATCTACCATGGCCTCCACCAGACTGAGTCCAGTACAACTAGATGGTGACTGCTCTGACAGGGGTCACGATAAAGGATCCCAGACAGAGCTGGAGAAAAATGTAGAACAAAATTCTAACTGAAAAAGAAAGACCAGACTTGCTGGCCTGACAGAGACTGGAGAAACCCTGAGACTATGGCCCCCGGACACTCTCGTAGCTCAGTAATGAAGTCACTCCTGGGGTTCACCCTCCAGCCGAAGATTGGACAGGCCCATAAAAGAAAACGAGACTAAAGGGGCATACCAGCCCTGGGGCAAAGACTAGAAGGCTGGAGGGGACACAAAAGCTGGTAACAGGGAACCTAAAGTTGAGAAGGGAAAGTGTTGACCAGTCATAGGGTGGTTAACCAATGTCATAAAATAATATGTGCACTAACTGTTTAATGAGAAACTGTTTTGTTCTGTAAATTTCATCTGAAGCACAATAAATATAATTTAAAAAATTTTATACACAAATTGTTTTGTGACATTTGTTCCAATTCCCACAATGTGTCAGCACTCTTCCCCTTTATACCACTAGTTCCCTGTGTCCATTCATCCAATTTCCCTGTCCCTTCCTGCCTTTTTGTCTTTCCTTTTGGGCAGTTATCTTAGATTGAATTGTGTCCCCCCAAAATATGTGTCCATTTGGTTAGGCCATGATTCCCAGTATTGTGCGGTTGTCCTCCATTTTGTGATTTTAATTTTATGTTAAAGAGGATTAGGGTGGGATTGTAACACCCATACTAAGGTCACATCCCTGACCCAATGTAAAGGGAGTTTCCCTGGAGTGTGGCCTGTACCGCCTTTTATCTTATAAGAAATAGAAGAAGAGGGAAGCAAACAGAGAGTGGGGACCTCACACCACCAAGAAAGGAGCACTGGGAGGACAGCGTGTCCTTTGGACCCGTAGTTCCTGCACGGAGAAGCTCCTAGTCCAGGGAAAGACTGAGAAGGACCTTCCTCCAAAGCCGACAGAGAAAGAAAGCCTTCCCCTGCAGCAGATGCCCTGAGTTTGAACTAGACTACTAGACTGTGAGAAAATAAATTTCTCTTTGTTAAAGCCATCCACTTGTGGTATTCTGTTATAGCAGCACTAGATGATTAAAACAGCAGGTGTCACCCATTTGATCTCATATACTTGATTGAACTAAGGAGCACATTCCTGACGTGAGTTATTTGTTTTATAGGCCTCTCTATCTTTGGCTGTAAGGTGTATTTTGGGAGTGGCTTTGGTTCTGAGTTAGCAGGGTGCTTGGGGGCCACAGTCTTGGGGATTCATCCAGTCTCTGTCAGGCCAGTTAGTCTGTTCTTGTGAATTTGAATTTTGATCTACATTTTTCTCCTACTCTGTCCAGGACCCTCTATTGTGATCCCTATTAGAACAGTCAGTGGTGCAGTCAGGCAATACCTACTTGGAAGTTAATCGTAAAAGCCTAGATTGCCTTGAAGAGACTGTTGGTAGAATTATAGACAACAAAGGCAATTCTGATAAGAGCTCTGAAAGAAGTGAGAAAAGCTATAGATTATACAGCATATAGATTCTTATAACAATAAAATGACCTTTAGTGACATGGGCAAAAGAACTCTCTGTTTTCATAAAGCAAAACTTATAATTTTATTTCACAGGAACTATGTCTAGGAAAAAATCTAGATGTGGTTACTGATTTATGGAACTGACTGGATCAGATTTTGTTAGAATTTTGAGGGACTTGTGTTGCCAAATAAACCACCAGTCTAGACCTTTAATCGTTTATCCTGACTATTGAAGCTAACTAACAACCTTGCTCCAGGAGGAAGTGGGCTGTGAGAATTGAATAGCCCCCCAAGGATGGCTCCCTCCCCAGCATCCACTTTATTTATTTATTTCCCAAGCGGTTTTTATTTTAATTGTGGTAAAATTATATGTAACAAAACATTTGCCAGTTCAACATTTTTTACATGTACAGGTCAGTGACACTGGTTACGTTCATAATTTACAATTACCGCTACTATCCACTTCCACATTTTCCCATCAACCTTAACAGAAGCTCGATGCCCTTAAACAATGATTTCCCCTTTCTCCCTTCCTCCCACCTGTGGTAAATACTAACAAACTTTGGTCTCTATACATTTGCCTGTTTCATATAAGTAAGATCATGCAGTATTTGTCCTTTTGTGACTGACATTTCATTCTGTACAATTTTTTCAAGATTCATCCATGTTGTAGCATGTATTAGGATTTCATTTCCCCTTATGGCAGAGTTAATATTCCATTATATGCATTACTACAGTTGTTTATCCATTTATCTGTCAATGGGCATTCAGACTATTTCCACATTTTGGCTGTTATAAATGGTGTTGCAGTGAACATTTGTGTACAAATACCTGTTTGTGTCCTGCTTTGAATTCTTCCAGGTACATACCTAGAAGTGGAATTGCTGGGTCATATGTTAATTCTATGTTTAACTTTTTGAGGAATTGTCAAAATGTTTTCCACAGCAACTGTGCCATTTTACATTTCCACCAGCGGTGGACGAAGGTTCCAATTTCCCCACATCCTTGCCAGCATGTTATTTTCCTTTTTTTTAATCATAGCCATTCTAGTAGGGGTGAAGTGACATCTCATTTTTTTTTTTTTTTAATTTGGTTGAAGGTTTACAAAACAGACTAGTTTCTCATCAAATAGTACACACATTGTTCTATGACATTGGCTAACAAGCCCATGACAACCAGCATCCACTTTAGATGTGTCCAAAGAGAGTAATAGGCCAGGAGGAATCTTCCAGAGGTCAGAGCCTTGAGTAAAATAGATAAGAGAGTTCCTCCAGAGACCTGAGTCAGGACCTTAGCAAAGAATTTCCCCAGCCCAGGGATAGGGGTCTTGATGGTATCTGCCCAGAGGAATTTCAAAATTTCCACAGACCAGTAGCTACTCTGTGTCTTCCATTGTTCCCTTTCCCAAATGGCCATTTTTATTTTTACTATCTTGTCCATGCTCCTTCATTTTATATTGAAGCCACATCCAGCCCTGATGGAAAAGACTGAGAATCACGTAGAGAACCTGGACTTTGAGAGCAATGATTTGACTAGGTAGGACTTCAAGTTGTTTCCCTGTAGAGAAGTGAATATCTTTCATGTGTGAAAAGAAGGGAGGAAACAGGCATCTGGTGATCAGAAGGGTGGGTTGTTCAGAGAATGCTAGTGTTCACTGATGTGTGTTTTTCCTCTTCTTCCAGAGCCCACGGCTAACTCTATTTTCAAGCTCCCTTTCTGTACATCCCAGGTGACTGGGTTTTGGCTATCCACCACTTCCAGCCAAGCCCATAAAATCCTCCTATGCAAGATCTTCCACTTTCTCTTTTGTTTTGTAGCGTCTTAGAAGCCAAATGCTGAAGATAGTGGTAATACAAGATGGAAGGTCCCTGAATCACCATTTGGGAAAGAACTGCCCAACCCACACTGGATTATGATATGAGTAAGAAATAAACATTTGTTGTTTTAAGATGATGGGATGAAGGGATTGGTGCCACAGTAGCATGGGTTACCCTGATTAATATAAGGGTAAGAAATGCCTATTTATTTAGAAAATATACAGAATAGGGGGAGCCAATAGAGAAAGAGAAGTCAAAGAAATTTAGAAGGAGAACCAGAAGTATATAGAGTCAGAGAAATCAGAGGAGAAGAGAGATTGAAGAAGGAGCTGCCAACGGTGTTAAATGGCACAAAATGGTTGAAGAGGATACATATTTGTAAACAGGTATTATATTTGGCATCTCAGGAGAAAAAGAGAGCAATTTCATCAAATACTGAGTTTTGAAGCTACAGGATAAGAGTTAGAGGGAGATGAACAAGGTGGAAGGAAAAGTGAAAGTAATGTCATAAATTGGTCTTTTAAAGAGGTGTATCTGTGAAAGGAAGGAGACAGGACAGTAGTGGGAGAGAGCAGCAAGAGAGGTTTATTCTCCATATAGCATGAGACCCTTGGGTGTTAAGGCTGAATTCAGATAAGAAAGCTTGAAAAGATCAATAAAATATAAGCTGATTGGTGGAAAGGAGCATGGGTAGGGAGGAATGGATCCATGGCATAGACAGAGGAAACAGGCTTTAAGGAAAAGAAAAAAGCATGTTTGGGGAAATTCTGTGGGAGGTTTTAAAGCAAGGGGCTGGGGGAACTAATAAATATTCTGAGCAACACTGCACGAGAACACTGAGGTGGGACTTTGTACCTTCATTAATATATGGAGGTCTCCACCATTAGTGATTCTGTTTTTTTTCTTCTAAATGGCCACTGCTCGTTAATTATTTCCTTTGACTTTCAACATAAGTATGGCTTATTATGTGCTCCAATCAACTTTCCCACCCAACCCCACCCCATCTCAAGTTAAAAACAATATTAAACAGTTTCCCCTACCACCCATACCATCCCTCGCCCCCCACCCCTCACACACACTGTCTCTCTGCCCCAAAGTCCTAGACTGAACCACACCCTAATAACCCCATATCCTAATCTCAAGGTGAGTCTTTCCAGTTGACCCTGGGTCCACCTCTCTGGTTGTTGGTAGAAACTGCCTGAAACAGCAGCCAAAAGCTTTCACCCTAAGGCTGGTGTGACCTTGTCTGGACTCTAGGAAATTCTGTCTCCTCCCTTCTTGTTCTGGGATCTGGGCCCTGTTCTTCCTTTATTCTCTTCTTTCTTCCTTCTTTTCTCTGAACTGTTGTGATGCTTTGGCCCCTGGTGTCTGCCAACTCTTCTCCAGCTCTTTCCTTTCACTCCAGAAGGCTGGGCTTCCTCTCTCCGGAATCCTTTTGGAATTGAAGTTCATCCTCTGTACCTATCTAGGTCTGAGTTCTAGCTCTACTTATCCAGGGCAACCAGACAACAGTGTATGTCATTTCTTTGCTGATTCATCTACGTTATAGCAACATCACATGATACCTATGTCCTCCATTCACAAAAGAGTGGAGGGAGGCATTCCTTCACACCAGGGATAGGCCTTTTTCTATCAAAACATCTTGGATCTAGCCAACTAAAGAAAAAATAAAATCAAGGGTCATTTGTTTGTTCTTCCTGTCAACAAATATTTGTGAATACTTTCTATGAGAGGAGTGTGGTGTAGTGTTGCTAAGGACACAGGCACTGAATTTAGCCTGCTGAGTTCAAATCTCAAGATCTCTACTCAGAAGCAATATGCCTCAGTTTCCTCATCTGAAAAATGGGGACAATAATAGTTCTTATTTCATAAGGCTTCTGTAAGGTTAAATAAGTTAATGCACATAAAGTTCTCAGGATAGGGCATGGAACCATGTGTCAACTACTGTGCTGGGGTGGTTAAGAAAGTTTCTTTATGATGCCTAGAATCTTCTATACCTGGAGACATCTTACAATTTTCTACCTGTCTAGGCTAATCCCAGGTAACCTTCTAGGTTCCTTTGATATGAAACTCTCCCTGGCATTTACAAAGCGACTTTCCTGATCCATGCCACAATCCCATGAGACTCAGGGTCATATGACATGTGGCTAACTCAGAATCCAGACACAAGTCTACAGGAGTATATCATGATCACTAACAGGTAGCCAATATCCTCTCTGAAAAAATCTCAATCTCTTCATCCATAAAATAGGCATCATGGTTGTCTTAGTTACCTAGTACTGCTCTAACAGAAATACCACAAGTGCATGGCTTTAACAAACAGAAATTTATTCTCTCACAGTCTAGGAGGCTAGAAGCCTGAATTCAGTGTGCCAGTTCCAGAGGAAGTCTTTCTCTCTCTGTCGGCTCTGGGGAAAGGTCCTTGTCATCATTCACCCCCTCGTCTAGGAGCTTCTTAGCACAGGGACCCTGGGTCCAAAGGATATGTTCCTGGCTCTTCTTATTTGGTGGTAATGAGGTCTTCCTGTCCTTCTGCTCATGTCTCTCTTTTATATCTCAGAAGAGGTTGACACAAGATACGACCTAATCTTGTAGATTGCATCCTGCCTCATCCACAAAACTACTCTAATCCTGCCTCATTAGCATCATAGAGGTAAGATTTACAACACACAGGAAAATCACATCAGATGACAAAATGGTGGATAATCACACAATACTGGGAATCATGGCCTAGCAAAGTTGACACATATTTTGGGGGGACACGATTCAATCCATAACAATGGTTCTTGAACTTCCTGCCTCACAGATTGTTGTGATGTTCTGGTAAGATAATGGAGAGAATGCACTTGCAAACAGTAAATTTAGAATTGCAAGGTGGCGGCGATTAGAGATAGCTGAACATCGCCCATTTTGGTCTGCTGAAATTTGTGAATGGGGTAGAATGTCCTTGACCCTTTCTCTGTTCCTGGGTTTAGAAGAAAGTTTCCCTTCACCTTGGCCTCACTTACTGTAGTGGTTAATTTTATGTGTCAAATTTGCTAGTTTATGGTTTCCAGTAGTTTGGTCAAACACTAGATTAGTTGCTGTTCCATAATGTTATGTATGCAATGTAATGTAATCAACTTCCATAATGTAATCTAATGTAATGCAATGAATCAATCAGTTAGTTGCTAGGGGTGTTTTCTTAGATGTGGTCTGCCTCCAGATATTTTGGCAGAACTCACTCTTTCTCTCTCTCTACTCTGTATCCCCTGATCTACGGATTTTGGGATGTGAGCCTGCAAGAAGTTTCCAGCCTGCCACCTGAGCTACAGATTTTGAACTTGTCAGCCACCCCACAATCATGTGAGCCAATTCCTTGAAGTAAATTTCCATTCATTCATTCATTTATATATATCTATATCTGTATCTATATATCTATATCTCACTGGTTCTGGGGGCGGGATGAGGATGTGGAGAAGCGACTGGCCATAGCAATCAAAAGAGACCAGGCTGTGGTTTCTCCCTGAACCTTCCTGCCCTAACACTCATCTCACTTCAGTACCATTACTCGCTTAATTGTTGGCTTTCCCAGCCAGAATGAAACCCCATGAGGACAGGAACCATGTCGACTTGTTCAACACACTCCCCAGAGCTTAGGACACAGCCTGGTACATGGAAGGTGCTCAGTAAATGTTTGTTCTATCAATGAAGAATGACATAATGAGAACCCTGGAGGAGAACCTATGACAAGAGTCAAAACTCCTTGTTTGAAGACAGTTCCTCTTAGATGTCTCCAGAGAGGTCTGCAATAATTTTTTACACCAGAGGCCCCTCCATGGGCATAATCACAGAATTGGGGAGCGCTTGCTGCCCAATTCTTTCCCTTAGAAAACTGAGTCTTGGAGACAGGAAGTGCCTGGCCAAGGTCATTTAGCCAGGGAGCGGCAGATCTAGGGTGACCAAAAGTCCTGTATTGCCCCGGTTTGAGGGGTTTCCCGATGCAGAACTTTCAGTTCTAAAACCAGGACAATTTCTGGCAAACCGGGAAAGTTGGAGCTGAGGCTGGAACCCAGGAATCCTTCCTTCTCCCGCTCCCTTTCCCCTAGAGATAGGTGAGGAAAAAAAGCTCAGGGGTAAAATAACGGAGTTCCGCCTATTCACTACGACGGTTCCAATAGTGAAAACAGCTGCTCTAAGAAGACCCTTCCCAGCCAGTCGCCAGCGCAGCGGCGTCCTGGGGTTTTGTGGCAGCCAGGATTCCTGCAGCAGGGCGGGGAGGCGGCGCGGGGCTAGCGGGGTAAGGAGAGCCAGAGCTCGGAGCTCGAGTCTAGGCGTCTGGAGTGGAAAGCGCGGCCTCGGGACCAGGGTTCGAGGCCCTCCACCCGGGCCGAGGGCGCCGAGGGGCGGGCGGCGCTCGGAGCTGGCAGGGCGCGGCGGGGCGGGCCCGGGCGGGCCGAGGGGACCCGGCGGCGGCACAAAGAGGCCTGGCCGCGGCAGTTTTGAAAATACCAAGGAAGTTGATCTGGGCCGGGGCCCAAGAAGTGACGAGTTAGAGAGGGAGGAGAGGGAGGAAGCGCGAGGCGAGGAGGCCGGGCTCAGTCCTGGGATCGCCGGCAGCTAGTGGGAGGCGAGCGCTGTGGAGGGCTCCGGGCGGCGGGATGCGCGCCCTGGGCGGCGGGGTCCCGCGCTAGGCGCCCGGTGGAGGCGCCCCCAGGCGGCTAGACCCGCGGGACCCTCCCTCAGCCCTCGGCCTGCGACCCTGGGCCGCCGAGCATGACTTTGGCTTCGCACCCACCCACGCGGGCAGCGCTTAAGGGGCGGCGACCGGTTGCCCTTTAAGGACCCTCAGGATTCACTCTGGGTCACTCCATCGAGAAAGCCTCAGGCCGAGCAGCCTTCAGCGGGTCCCCCCTGAAGCCCCGGCAGAAGGGACCATGAAAGGTAAGCCCCGGGCTGGCCAGGGTGGGAATTACTAGGGTGAGATCCTCGGCGGCTGCCCCCACCCTCTGCCCAGGAGGCAGAACTGAGAGTAGGAGAAGACTCAGGGAAGAAATTTAGGGGTCATCCCCCGGCCTTTTTAATCATACTGAGAAAGTTAACTTATTGGGAGGAGAGGGCCCCGAAGTCAAGAGCAAAGGAGAGAGGAGAGGGAAGCTGCAGAAAGTCGACACACAACCCCCTTCACAGTGCTGTTCTCAGCGTGCATTTCTCTATGCCTCAAAAACAATTTTAAATCCCAAAGAAGTTTCCGATGCCTTTATCCAGTCAGTGCAGAAAGACATCACCAGCTCAACCTTCTAGCAGTGTAAATCCCCACTCATAGGACTGATCTCAGGGTCTCCAGCAGCCCCCACCTAGCCTTCTCCAAAATTCTGCTCAAGGAACTTCAACCCCTTCTTCCCCAAGAGAAGACTGCTGTGTCAGAGCTCCTCAGCCCAGGCCCTGCACTTCCCAACCTTTGAACCTTGGCTGACCCTCCCTCTGATTTCCTCAGGATGAAACAGCTGGGGAAGGCCTGTGGCCCAGACCTGAGATCTCCCCAGGGTACCTGAGTCATCACCAAAGCAGTCCTTCAGTGGGTTCTCAGGATGGAGACAAGAACCACACTTGGTTCCATGTGGTGTTCCTGGGCCTGGCTTTCTTGAGGCCCAGGCAAGCCTGCCTGGTCTTCAAATTCATTTTGAGTTTAGGGGAGAGGCAGGCTTTGGAGTCATCATATGTGGCAGGGAGAACCTTTGAGCTTTTTGCATGCTATCTTCCATGTGTTTTAAGAGAACTTCCGTAGCATCCCTGATGGATAATTATGCTCCTAGCAGTGAGAAGCTGACCACCTCATTAACTTTTCAAACGTTGGAACTGAAAAGGACCTTCAAAATTATCTGCAGGGCTTTAAAGTATATATACTCTCAGGTGTTGTTGAAGAATATATAGAGGGCAGAAGCGGTGGGACTGAGACCTCTCATCCCTGTTTCAACCAGAGCAACTCTGTTTGTCTCTTTTACATATAAGCTTCTAAAGGTTCATTGCAAATAGGAGTTCCACAGACAAAACTCTGATTGAATCTAGCTTCCATATTGTACAGTTGAGGAAACTGAGGCCTGAACAGCCAGGATGAGCTTCATGGCTGTGCAGCCTGTGCAGTCACGTGTAGCCACATGCTTAGAAGGGCCCCACATTTGTTTGAATGACCTGATGTTGTCTTCTTGAAATTCTTAGTAATTTTTATACTACTGGGCCTCACAAATTATGTAGCCAAACCTTTGGACAGGAGAAGTGACTTGTCCAAGATCCACATAGTGAGACTAGAGCCCAGGGTTCCTGACTTCTAGCCCAGAGCACTTTCTAATACACCCCTGCCTCTGTGTTGCTTCCTCCCCTCTGGCCTCTGGCATGTTTTGTCTGTGCTTTCTGATGGTCTTGCCATCTCTTGAACTGCCTGGGATGAGGCAAGCAAGTTATAGTCAACCCAGGGAGTTCCCTTGGCATACAGAGAGGAGCCTTACCCACCAAGCTCCTGATCTTAGCTACCATATCTATGGAGCAGTATACTCACCAGTTAGCAGGCCCTAGATTAGCAGTCTTTCCAGAAGCTTCAGGAAAGGTCTTAGACCCCATCTCATCACAGGCTTTGGGGTCACACTCCTCTGGACCTTAATGGTGATAGTAAGACATTACATATTCTCAGATTGGTTTTGGCTCTACCAACATTACAAACACTATAAGAGAAAATATTATGAGATAGACAGGCAGGGCCAAAATTCTCTGAAATTAAGGAGCTATACATCTCCCAAGGAGGAAGGAGTCAGTGATATACAGAGACTTACCTTTCTGAAACTCAGTGAAGCAATTCTATTCTTCTATAAGTAGGAGAAGGAGCCCTGGGGGAGCAATGGTTAAGTGCTTGACTGCTAATTGCAAGGTAAAGCAATGAACCTACCAGCGGCTCTGCAGGAGAAAAGACCTGACAATCTTCTTCCATGAAGATTACAGCCTAAGAAACCCTATGGGGCAGCTCCATTCTGCCGTATAAGGTCACTATGAGTCTGAATCAACTCAAAAGCACACACAATATAGTAGGAGTCCCTGGATGGCGCTAATCGTTAAGCACTGGACTACTAACCAAAAGGTTGGCGTTTCAAACTCACCCAGAGGCACCTTGGAAGTAAGGCCTGCTGATCAGCTTCTGAAAGGTCACAGCCTTGAAAACCTTGTGAAACAGTTCTATTCTGCACACATGAGGTCACAATGAGTCAAAATCGAATCAAAGGCGACTAACAACAACAATATGTGAGAGAAAAGAGCTGGTGTAAATGAGTATTCAGGAGGTGGTACCCAAGGACAGCTTGAAACATTCTGTCTAGTTCCAGGATCCTCCTTGCCTGGTGGTTGGGAAGCTTATGGGATTCTTTCTAGAAGCAAGTCCCGCCCCCCCCCCCCCCAGCTCCTTTTTCTTCACTCTGAACCAAAATCCTCACCATCCTGTGGGACAGGATTTTGAGTCCACTGAGGCCTTCAGGGCAACACTCCTGTATTTTTTTTCTGCGGTCCCTGGGAGACCTGCAATGATCTCCTGTTATATCCCTGAGGCTGAGGCTGCAGAGATGCCCAGGGGAGGCAGAGCACTGATTCCCAGGGTAACTCTCCCTAGAGAGCATTCCCTCAGTCCTCCTCGCCAGCCAGGAATTCTGCCACCTCTACCTGAAATGGAAACAGCAGAACAGACAGCAAATATTTGGCATTTGGATCTATAGAGTATGAAGAGTCAGGACTTTTTTCACCCTCATGGAAAAAGTAAAGTGTTTGGCAAAGCTGGGCAGCCTCTTCCAGAGCAGCCCTTCCCTGAGAGGAAGCTGGCTTCACATGTTCCTGGAAAGCCCCCGCCAATCTGCAGATTTACATCTGTTGGCAAAGAGTCAGTTCCCCGCTCAAAGCAAATACTGTGATGTTATGTTTTATGGGGAGAGGGGGCGTTGGTGGAGAAGGTACTTAGAACAAAAAAAACACGCTTGTCAAGGAGCACTGCCCCCCACTGCCCACGGCTGGGGCCACTCTATCAGCCAAGCTTGTTTCCAACCCAAGGCCCCTCCTGCCACCAGCAGCCCTCCCAGGCAGCCATCTCTTGAAGCAAACCTGCACCTGGCTCCAGCTGGTGCCCCTTTCACGAGTGCCCTCTCACACAGCAACTTGGTGAAGGGCCCACCCCAGAGTTTCCTGCTGGATTGTCTGAGCCATTGACAGCCACTCATGGAATTGTTTACACACCTCCCATGAGAGGGGCCTGAACTGGGAACCCTCCTAGCTAATATGAGGCTGCCACCCCCTCAAGAAGCAACCTGGTACTCTGTGAAGATCACTGATTTGAGAGTAGAAGACATGGGCTCTAGGCCCCATGGGAGGCTCTGTTCAAATCATTTTCCCTCTTTAGGTCCCATTGTCCTTCCGGGTGGTCCCCAGGCCCCTTTCCTGCTCTGATGTGCTGTGATTGACCCAGGAGTACCACTTGGAGACAGGATGTGACTTGGTAGAGATGGTTGGAAGCAGGTCTGCTCCATGGGCCACTCCTTTGCCCCTGAGAGATTTCTCCTCAGCTGCCATGAAGAGGGCAAGGCCATACCCTGCTTTTCTCCAAGAGTGGGTGTATTAATCCTGCCCAGCAACATCCCAGTGCAATGCCCATACCACGTGAGCAAAGGGCAAGCAGGGAGGGGAGGGGGCTGTAAAAAAAAAAATAAAGCAATGTTATCCCAGGAAAAATCTACCTTACACAGCTTGGCTGGAAGCAGATTATATCCAGTCATGAGTGGGCCCCATGATCTGCATTGGCAGACTGGGTATCCTTTGAAAGCCTGACCTCTACACCCAAACCTCAGGGCACTGGAAGAAACCTGGGGCTAGAAGAAAAGGAGTTGAGGTGGCAAAGACAGGGACAGGTTACCCAATAAGCAAGGTATGTGTGGGCTTACTTTGCTATGGTAAAAAAAAAAAAAAACAGGTAAAATTGTGCACTACGGATTAGTAAGTAAACAGAAGTAAGCCCATGTGTATCTTGCTTAATATACATATATGTATTTTTGTGTGTATATATATTTTTTCCCAGAACAAGACTGTAAAGTCCACAGGGTTGTATGAGACTAAGAGTTTCACAAGGATGGGAGCCTTGTCTGCTTTTTCACTGTTTCATTCCTGGCATTTAGGAGGTGTTTACTGAATTTGTTCAGTAAGTGAACATAACATATCTGATCCCCCACTGGGCTGAAATCCTTAGAGGCAAGAATCATAGCATTGCATATCCAGAACCTAACACAGGTATTCAATAAAGATCCAGGCTTCTATTTAACAAACATTTATTGAGCAACTGCCAAATACCAGGGCTTGTACAAATTGCTGTGAAAAATATAAAGAAGAGCTCAGACACTGCCTTTCTCTCAAGGCGTTTACTCTTTACTAGGATACTTAAAATATATGCACATACTGCTCAAGAAAGATTGAAAGTGGTGTCATAATAGAGGTCCCAATGAGAGAGTTTGTGGGTAGTATTGATTCTTTTCCTATCTCTCCTTTGCTGCCCTTCCTCTGGGAGAGTTTAGGGGTTTCAGCCACAGACTGCTTGTCTACTGGGCACCTGTTCCTTGAACAGTCTCATCCAGCCTTGTAGTTTTGACACATGGGATTAGGCCGATAATCCCAGATCTACTTCTCTGGGCTCCAGATCCATATTTTTTCCAAGAGTACTCTGAACATTTCTAGTTAGTGGCCTGCAGACACCTCCTTTAACAGATGAGATACCTTCACCTCCCCCTGAACAGAAGCTAAAAAATTGGATATTTTGGGATGTTGTTGCACACTTTTCAGTCAGCAAACATGTATTGAGCATCTGCTTTTTGAGAGAAGGCACACTAGCTCAAAAATAAGCAACGGTGGCTCCTGCCCTCAAGGCAGAAAAACACATGTACACCTAAGAAGAGAACTAAATAGTCAAGATAGATGAAGCAAAGGAGTATATGAGTGGTATCTACAATAGATATAATAGGAATTCCCAGGCGTGAGAGAAAGAGAGCATTTAAAGTAGAGGCAATTCAGAAAGGCTGAAGGGAGGAGTTGGTGGGGGGAGGGGAGATTGGGATTGAGTCAGTCAAGGGACAGTCAGGGGAGGCCAGAAATAGTGTGAGAGAAAGCTGGGCACTAGGACATCGTGTAGGACTCAGAGAGTGGTGGAGAGAGAGATTTGGCTGGAATAGATGGTTTGCCTAGAGATGCAAGGAGCCATGTGATTAGGAAGGTCTTGAATGCCAGGCTAAGAGCGTCCAATTTTGTCCTGTTGACAGTTGAGAGCCCCTGGCAGGATTTGAGCAGGAGAAGGCTGGTTTACCACCTCTCCCTTGAGACTTTCTGTAGTGATTTTAGCCCACATTGGGGAATCTCTACTCTTAGAGAGTGGGAGGAAGAAAATGAGCCTGTGAAGGCGCCAAGAGGATTGACTAGAGACACAGGTGAATTATGACGGCAGTGTCATGGAAACTGAGAAGAAAACATTTCAAAAAAGGAGGAAATGGTCAACAATGTTGAATGTTATACAGCAAGCATAGGATTATTTGATTATTAGAAAGTCAGATTGCATTGGGTAAATTTGAAGCAAAGGTATAGAGAAGGCTGTTGTTAAGTAAGTTTCAGAAAAAAGGAACTAAGGCATTAAAGTGAGAAGCAGGGCTGGATACAGAGAATTTTTCAATGTAGGGATGGCTTGTGCTTAAACTTGAAAGTATAGGAAAAGAAGAGAATGGAAATGGAGGGGGCACAGTGATAAGGAGGGAAAAGTGAGTGGGATTTGCGTTGGAAAGAGCAAAGGCTTCTCTTTCATTGAGACCTAAGGGGAATGAAGAAAGGCCTGGTAAGATTGTATTTAAGAAAACCCTACAGAGCAGTTCTACTCTGTAACACATTGGGTCACCTTGAGTCAGTATCAACTGGATTGCAACTAAGAACAACAACAAGGGAACAGAGAGAAGACTTTTTACATTACTAGTTGCATTTAATCTTTATGATTTTATGAATACATACTCATTGTCAAAGAAAAAATGTAAAAATTCAGAAAAGGAACATACGGTAAACATTCTTTCAGACATCTTTCTGGGTAAATTTGCACCCGGAGTTTTTGGGAAAACTATGGGATAGGGAAGATTATACTGTCCATGTTATTCTGTGGTATGTATTTTAAACTTTCAGCAATAGGGTATAGATATCTTTCCCAGGGAGTAAATATAGATCTACCGTATCCTTTTTAATAGTTGCATAGCATTCTGCAGTATGGCTCTATAATAATTTATTTAATCAATTATGGATGGGCATTTAAGCTCTTTACATTTTTTTCTTCAGGTTTATTATTGCATGCAATGATAATCTTTACAAATATATTTTTATGTAGTTATATAATTATCTCCTTAGAAATTTTCCTAGGAGGGGGATTGCTGAGACAGAGGACATGCTCATTTGAAGTTTTGGAATAAGTACCATACTGCCTTCCAAACTCATGAAAGGGTCTGTTTCCCGAGACCCTCACCCACACTGGGTGTGAGGCATGGGCATCTTCAGGAAGTGTCAAAGCTACAAGACTGGATGAGACTGTTTATAAGCATCATTAGGGGAAGGCAAAGAAGTTTAAACCTAATGGTTTTGATCTTTTCAGTAAAGTGGGTGGTGAGCTCATCTTTGGAGAATGAGGTGGGCTGAGAGGAAGAGAAACTCAAGAATAGCAAGTGAGGATTCAGATGGTAGGACTTTGTAGGGTCAAGACGCAACACTTTCTGACATGCTCCTACAGTGCTGTGCTTCCCTAACCCAGTGCAGAGAAAACAGGGTGAGGAGTGAATGAAAAAATGAGAAAGCTAAAGGCACCAGGGAATTAAAGCTGACCCTGGAGGCTTAGGCCGTTCTTGGAATTCAATGTAGCTGATAGCCTGGGTGAAGTAGGAAGTGTAAAAGTTTAATGCTGTGGGAATTAGGGAAAAAAAGCTGGGGAGATGTACAGAAAAAAGCTTGAAGGGCAGACTGATTCCCACCTGAATATAGACTTGCCACAAAGGAAGCTTGTGGGGAGGAGTTGCGGGCAGGAAGGTTCTAATGAAAACAATTTTGCAACCTTAATTATAGCATTCTCAGACCTTAAACTATAGCTATTCTGTAATTTTAAATATAGCATGGACTCCTGAGAAGACTCTGAAATTTTTATTTTTACTGACCCAATTGGCTGTTTTGAAAACCCACTCTGTTAACTCTACAGAAGATAATCATCAAAATATGTTCCTTGAAATTCCCAAGAAAGACCTTTTATTCAGTTCCTCGAATCTCTCCCCTTTTGCTGACTCTTATGGAAAAATGCAGTCCCAGAAAAGCTAAAGAGTGAATCAGCAACACATTTTTGGTCAACCAAAAGAAAGTCACACCTGGTGACCACAGTTGAGTTAGCAGTTGGTTAACAGCTCCAGGCTCTGGAGAGGTGAACCAAGCTCAACCCCAACACAATCAACAACCACACTTAGCAATGTGCCAAGACATGTACCTTTAATCAAGCTTTCTACGTAGCTCTGTGGGAAATGGAAAACACAGTAGTTCCCCTCTTGTGCTTGTCCTTCTGGTGTTTTAGTTGGATATTATGATCTTAGATACGAAAGGAACAGAGGCCCTTTAAAACCTTCAGTGGTTACCACTACATTATGGGCCTGGGCTTGCAACACTGGCGTTCGAAGGATATTTGTTTTTTTCCAAGGACATTGCCTGTGAATTTGGGCAGCAATCACTAGATAAAGAATAGGGCCTAACTGTGTCTTCACCAGGTAAATTGTAGGGCTGACTTCTTTATTACAGTATTATTGGTGTTGTTAACCACTGTTGAGTCAGCCCCTGACTCATGGCAACCTCATGCACAATGATATCAGACTGTTGTAATCCACAGGGCCTTCACTGGCTGATTTTCAGAAGTAGATCACCAGACCTTTTTTCCTAGTCTGTCTTAGGCTGGAAGCTCTGCTGAAAGGTGTTCAGCATTTTAGCAACACACAACCCTCCTCCGACAGATGGGTGGTAGTGCCACGTGAAGTGCGTTGGCTGGGAATCAAACCTGAAAGGCGAGAATTTTACCACGAAACCACCAATGACCCCCTTATTACAAGGACCAAAGCCCATTAACTCGCTCATCACCCTTGGGGCCTCTGATAAATGAGGAGGCAAAAACTGGATCATAAAGTCTTAGATATTTGCTTTGCCATAATTCCCAGAGCAGCGTGCTACCCCAAGTTTATCCCAAGAGAACCTTTCCTGGAGGTTTGTAGGCCCAGGCATTACAATTTCTTCTCCAGTGTCCTCTCTCAACTCCATCCCTCCTGTTGCAATAGGCTTTATTTTGGAACAAGCAGAATGAAAAATGGAAGAAAAAAAAACAAAAGTAGGCAACAGAGGTAATTCCTGATTTGGGTCCTCCTAGAAACTTAACTTCCCTTCAGACACTCATGTCTATAATATGACACCTTCACCCATTCCAGACACCCAACGTCCCATAACATTTTACACTAAGATGTTCTTCAGTTTTTAGCATATCAAAAGTCCTGCATTACATGGATTTTTGTATTTATGTATGACACAGGGAAGAACCAGGGCCTTATCTTAGAGGGCCATTCAAATGCAGGTAGTATTCTAAAGCAATTAACTGGAACACCAATGGAAAAAGATAAGGTCTTTTTCCCCCATTAACAATAGCTGTTATAGCTTTAGGAAAGGAATATCATATCCTTCATTCTGCTTCTGAGAAAGGGAGGGAAGCAGATCCAAAATTTTGCTGCATTTGTCTCTTCCCTCCTTAGTTCATCCCTTTTCGCTTCAAACATTAGACCTCTGTGCGTTCATTTTAAGTCCTTTGCATCCTCAATACATTAATATTCCCCAACACTCCCTGTTGTGGTTGTTGTTAGCTGTCATCAAGTTGGCCCCCGAATTCCCATGCACAAGAGAACTGGACCATTGTGAGCCATAGGGTTTTCATTGGCTGAGTTTTTGGGGAGTAGATTGCCAGGCTTTCTTCCTAGTCTGTCTTATCTGGAAGTTCCACTGGAAGCTGTTCAGGATCATAGCAACACACAGGCCTCTACTGTCAGACAGGTGGTGGTGGCTGCACATAAGAGGTACTGGCTAGGAATCAAATTCAGGTCTTCTGCATGGAAGGCAAGAATTCTCCGACTAAACCACCACGAGGAATTCTGAGAAAGACTAAACCATATTTTAAATCATGAATTTTACATGCACACACACACACAAACTCATAGCGACCCCATGTACAACAGAACGAAACACTGCTGGGTCATATGCCATCCTCACAATCATTGTTATGCTTGAGCCCTTTGTTGCAGCGACTGTGTCAATCCATCTTGTTGAGGGTCTTTCTCTTTTTCGCTAGCCCTCCTCTTTACCAAGCATGACATCCTTCTCCAGGGACTGGTCCCTCCTGATAACATGCCCAAATTATGTGAGATGAAGTCTCACCATCCTCATTTCTAAGAAGCATTCTGGCTATATTTCTTCCAAGACAAATTTGTTTGCTCTTTTGTCAGGCTTTGGTATATTCAATATTACTCGCCAACACAACAACTCAAAGGTGTCAATTCTCCTTCAGTCTTCCTTATTCATTGCCCAGCTTTCACATGCATTTGAGGCGATAGAAAGCACCATGGTTTGGGTCAGGCACACCTTAGTCCTTAAAGTTACATCTTTGCTCTTCAACACTTTAAAGAGATCTTTTGCAGCAAATTTACCCAATGCAATGCATCGTTCGATTTCCTGACTACTGCTTCCATGGCTGTTGATTGTGGTTTCAAGTAAAATAAGTCCTTGTCAACTTCAATCTTTTCTCCATTTACCATGATGTTGCTTATTGGTCCAGTCGTGAGTATGTGTGTTTTGTTTATGTTGAGGTGTAATCCATACTGAATGAAGTCTTTGATCTTCATCAGTAAGTGCCTCAAGCCTTCTTCACTCTCAGCGAGCAAGGTTGTGTCATCTGCATAATGCATGTTGTTAATGAGTCTTTCTCCAATCCTGATGCCCCTTTCTTCTTCATATAGTCCAGTTTCTCGGATTATTTGCTCAGCATGCAGATTGAATAAGTATGGTGAAAGGATACAACCCTGATGCACACCGTTCCTGATTTTAAATAACACAGTATCCCCTTGTTCTGTTCCAATGACTGCCTCTTGATCTATGTAAAGTTTCCTCCTGAGCACAATTAAGTGTTCTGGAATTCCCTTTCTTCTTAATGTTATCAATATTTGCTATCATCTACACAGCCAAATGCCTTTGCATAGTCAATAAAACACAGGTAAACATCTTTCTGGTATACTCTGCTTTCAGCCAGAATCCATCTGATATCAGCAATGATATTGCTCATTCCATGTCCTCTTCGGATTCTGGCTTGAATTTCTGGCAGTTCCCTGTCAATATGCTGCTGCAACTGTTTTTGAATGATCTTCAGCAAAATTTTCCTTGTGTGTGATATTAATGATATTGTTCCATAATTTCTGCATTCTTTGCAATGTGCATACCTTTCTTTGGAATAGGCATAAATATGGATCTCTTCCAGTCGGTTGGCGAGGTAGCTATCTTCCAAATTTCTTGGTATTGATGAGTGAGCACCTCCAGCACTGCATCCATTTGTTGAAACATCTCAACTGGTATTCGGTTGATTCCTGGAGTCTTGCTTTTTGCCAGTAACTTCAATGCAGCTTGGACTCCTTCCTTTAGTACCATTGGTTCTTAATCATATGCTACCTCCTGAAATGACTGAATGTCAACCAATTAGTTATGGTACAGTGACTCTGTGTATTCCTTCCATCTTCTTTTGATGCCTCTTGAGTAGTTCAGTATTTTGCCCATAGCATCCTTCAGAATTGCAACTTGAGGGTTGAATTTCTTCTTTAGTTCTTTCAGCTTGAGAAATGCCTTCTTCCTTTTTGATTTTCTAACTCCAGGTCTTTGCACACATCATTATAATACTTTGTTTTCTCGAGCTACCCTTCGAAATCTTTAGTTCAGCTCTTTTACTTCATCATTTCCTCCTTATGCTTTAGCTACTCTACATTCAAGAGCAAGTTTCAGTCTCTTCTGCCGTCCATTCTGGTCTTTTCTTTCTCTCCTGTCTTTTTAATGACCTCTTTCTTCATGTATGATGTCCTTCCACAACTTGTCTGGTCTTGGGTCATTAGTGTTTAATGAGTCTAATCTATTCTTTTTTATTTATTTATTTATTTTTAAATAACTTATTAAGCTTCAAGTGAACGTTTACAAATCCAATCAGTCTGTCACATATAAGTTTACATACATCTCACTCCCTACTCCCACTTACTCTCCCCCTCTTGAGTCAGCCCTTTCAGTCTCTCCTTTCTTGACAATTTTGCCTGCTTCCCTCTCTCTCTATCCTCCCATCCCCCCTCCAGACAAGAGTTGCCAACACAATCTCAAGTGTCCACCTGATATAAATAGCTCACTCTTCATCAGCGTCTCTCTCCCACCCGCTGACCAGTCCCTTTCATGTCTGATGAGTTGTCTTCGGGGATGGTTCCTGTCCTGTGTCAACAGAAGGTCTGGGGAGCATGGCCGCCGGGATTCCTCCAGTCTCAGTCAGACCATTAAGTTTGGTCTTTTTATGAGAATTTGGGATCTGCATCCCACTGATCTCCTGCTGCCTCAGGGGTCCTCTGCTGTGCTCCCTGTCAGGGCAGTCATCTATTGTGGCCGGGCACCAACTAGTTCTTCTGGTCTCAGGATGATGTAGGTCTCTGGTTCATGTGGCCCTTTCTGTCTCTTGGGCTTTTAGTTGCCGTGTGGGCTTGGTGTTCTTCATTTTCCTTTGCTCCAGGTGGGTTGAGACCAATTGCTGCATCTTAGATGGCTGCTTGTTAGCATTTAAGACCCCAGACGCCACATTTCAAAGTGGGATGCAGAATGATTTCATAGTAGAATTATTTTGCCAATTGACTTAGAAGTCCCCGCAAACCATGTTCCCCAGACCCCCGCGCTTGCTCCGCTGAGCTTTGAAGCATTCATTTTATCCCGGAAACTTCTTTGCTTTTGGTCCAGTCCAATTGAGCTGACCTTCCATGTATTGAGTGTTGTCTTTCCCTTCACCTAAAGCAGTTCTTATCTACTGATTAATCAATAAAAAACCCTCTCCCACCCTCCCTCCCTCCCCCCGTCGTAACCACAAAAGTATGTGTTCTTCTCAGGTTTACTATTTCTCAAGATCTTATAATAGTGGTCTTATACAATATTTGTCCTTTTGCCTCTGACTCATTTCGCTCAGCATAATGCCTTCCAGGTTCCTCCATGTTATGAAATGTTTCAGAGATCCGTCACTGTTCTTTATCGATGCGTAGTATTCCATTGTGTGAATATACCACAATTTATTTACCCATTCATCCATTGATGGACACCTTGGTTGCTTCCAACTTTTTGCTATTGTAAACAGAGCTGCAATAAACATGGGTGTGCATATATCTGTTTGTATGAAGGCTCTTGTTTCTCTAGGGTATATTCCGAGGAGTGGGATTTCTGGGTTGTATGGTAGTTCTATTTCTAACTGTTTAAGATAACGCCAGATAGATTTCCAAAGTGGTTGTACCATTTTACATTCCCACCAGCAGTGTATGAGAGTTCCAATCTCTCCGCAGCCTCTCCAACATTTATTATTTTGTGTTTTTTGGATTAATGCCAGCCTTGCTGGTGTGAGATGGAATCTCATCGTAGTTTTAATTTGCATTTCTCTAATGGCTAATGATCGAGAGCATTTTCTCATGTATCTGTTGGCTGCCTGAATATCTTCTTTAGAGAAATGTGTGTTCATATCCTTTGCCCACTTCTTGATTGGGTTGTTTGTCTTTTTGTGGTTGAGTTTTGACAGAATCATGTTGATTTTAGAGATCAGGCGCTGGTCGGAGATGTCATAGCTGAAAATTCTTTCCCAATCTGTAGGTGGTCTTTTTACTCTTTTGGTGAAGTCTTTAGATGAGCATAGGTGTTTGATTTTTAGGAGCTCCCAGTTATCGGGTTTCTCTTCATCATTTTTGGTAATGTTTTGTATTCTGTTTATACCTTGTATTAGGGCTCCTAGGGTTGTCCCAATTTTTTCTTCCATGATCTTTATCGTTTTAGTCTTTATGTTTAGGTCTTTGATCCACTTGGAGTTAGTTTTTGTGCATGGTGTGAGGTATGGGTCCTGTTTCATTCTTTTGCAAATGGATATCCAGTTATGCCAGCACCATTTGTTAAAAAGGCTATCTTTTCCCCAGTTAATTGACACTGGTCCTTTGTCAAATATCAGCTGCTCATACGTGGATGGATCTATGTCTGGGTTCTCAATTCTGTTCCATTGGTCTATGTGTCTGTTGTACCAATACCAGGCTGTTTTGACTACTGTGGCTGTATAGTAGGTTCTGAAGTCAGGTAGGGTGAGGCCTCCCACTTTCTTCTTCTTTTTCAGTAGTGCTTTGCTTATCCGGGGCTTCTTTCCCTTCCATATGAAATTGGTGATTTGTTTCTCTATCCCCTTAAAATATGACATTGGAATTTGGATCGGAAGTGCGTTAAATGTATAGATGGCTTTTGGTAGAATAGACATTTTTATTATGTTAAGTCTTCCTATCCATGAGCAAGGTATGTTTTTCCACTTAAGTATGTCCTTTTGAATTTCTTGTAGTAGAGCTTTGTAGTTTTCTTTGTATAGGTCTTTTACATCCTTGGTAAGATTTATTCCTAAGTATCTTATCTTCTTGGGGGCTACTGTGAATGGTATTGATTTGGTTATTTCCTCTTCGGTGTTCTTTTTGTTGATGTAGAGGAATCCAAGTGATTTTTGTATGTTTATTTTATAACCTGAGACTCTGCCAAACTCTTCTATTAGTTTCAGTAGTTTTCTGGAGGATTCCTTAGGGTTTTCTGTGTATATAATCCTGTCATCTGCAAATAGTGATAACTTTACTTCTTCCTTGCCAATCCGGATACCTTTTATTTCTTTGTCTAGCCTAATTGCCCTGGCTAAGACTTCCAACACGATGTTGAATAAGAGCGGTGATAAAGGGCATCCTTGTCTGGTTCCCGTTCTCAAGGGAAATGCTTTCAGGTTCTCTCCATTTAGAGTGATATTGGCTGTTGGCTTTGCATAGATGCCCTTTATTATGTTGAGGAATTTTCCTTCAATTCCTATTTTGGTAAGAGTTTTTATCATGAATGGGTGTTGGACTTTGTCAAATGCCTTTTCTGCATCAATTGATAAGATCATGTGGTTTTTGTCTTTTGTTTTATTTATGTGATGGATTACATTAATGGTTTTTCTGATATTAAACCAGCCTTGCATACCTGGTATAAATCCCACTTGATCAGGGTGAATTATTTTTTTGATGTGTTGTTGGATTCTATTGGCTAGAATTTTGTTGAGGATTTTTGCATCAATGTTCATGAGGGATATAGGTCTATAATTTTCTTTTTTTGTAATGTCTTTACCTGGTTTTGGTATCAGGGAGATGGTGGCTTCATAGAATGAGTTGGGTAGTATTCCCTCATTTTCTATGCTTTGGAATACCTTTAGTAGTAGTGGTGTTAACTCTTCTCTGAAAGTTTGGTAGAACTCTGCAGTGAAGCCGTCCGGGCCAGGGCTTTTTTTTGTTGGGAGTTTTTTGATTACCGTTTCAATCTCTTTTTTTGTTATGGGTCTATTTAGTTGTTCTACTTCTGAATGTGTTAGTTTAGGTAGGTAGTGTTTTTCCAGGAATTCATCCATTTCTTCTAGGTTTTCAAATTTGTTAGAGTACAATTTTTCATAATAATCTGAAATGATTCTTTTAATTTCATTTGGTTCTGTTGTGATGTAGTCCTTCTCATTTCTTATTCGGGTTATTTGTTTCCTTTCCTGTATTTCTTTAGTCAGTCTAGCCAATGGTTTATCAATTTTGTTAATTTTTTCAAAGAACCAGCTTTTGGCTTTGTTAATTCTTTCGATTGTTTTTCTGTTCTCTAATTCATTTAGTTCAGCTCTAATTTTTATTATTTGTTTTCTTCTGGTGCCTGATGGATTCTTTTGTTGCTCACTTTCTATTTGTTCAAGTTGTAGGGATAGTTCTCTGACTTTGGCTCTTTCTTCTTTTTGTATGTGTGCATTTATTGATATAAATTGGCCTCTGAGCACTGCTTTTGCTGTGTCCCAGAGGTTTTGATAGGAAGTATTTTCATTCTCGTTGCTTTCTATGAATTTCCTTATTCCCTCCTTGATGTCTTCTATAACCCAGTCTTTTTTCAGGAGGGTATTGTTCATTTTCCAAGTATTTGATTTCTTTTCCCTAGTTTTTCTGTTATTGATCTCTAGTTTTATTGCCTTGTGGTCTGAGAAGATGCTTTGTAATATTTCGATGTTTTGGACTCTGCAAAGGTTTGTTTTATGACCTAATATGTGGTCTATTCTAGAGAATGTTCCATGTGCGCTAGAAAAAAAAGTATATTTTGCAGCAGTTGGGTGGAGAGTTCTGTATAAGTCAATGAGGTCAAGTTGGTTGATTGTTGTAATTAGATCTTCCGTGTCTCTGTTGAGCTTCTTACTGGATGTCCTGTCCTTCTCCGAAAGTGGTGTGTTGAAGTCTCCTACTATAATTGTGGAGGTATCTATCTCGCTTTTCAATTCTGTTAAAATTTGATTTATGTATCTTGCAGCCCTGTCATTGGGTGCGTAAATATTTAATATGGTTATGTCTTCCTGATCAATTGTCCCTTTTATCATTATATAGTGTCCTTCTTTATCCTTTGTGGTGGATTTAAGTCTAAAGTCTATTTTGTCAGAAATTAATATTGCTACTCCTCTTCTCTTTTGCTTATTGTTTGCTTGATATACTTTTTTCCATCCTTTGAGTTTTAGTTTGTTTGTGTCTCTAAGTCTAAGGTGTGTCTCTTGTAGGCAGCATACAGATGGATCGTGTTTCTTTATCCAGTCTGTGACTCTCTGTCTCTTTATTGGTGCATTTAGTCCATTTACATTCAGGGTAATTATAGATAAATAAGTTTTTAGTGCTGTCATTTTGATGCCTTTTTATGGGTGTTGTTGACAATTTCGTTTTTCCACATACTTTTTTGTGCTGAGGCGTTTTTCTTAGTAAATTGTGAGATCCTCATTTTCATAGTGCTTGACTTTATGTTAGTTGAGTCGTTATGTTTTTCTTGGTTTTTATCTTGAGTTATAGAGTTGTTATACCTTTTTGTGGTTACCTTATTATTTACCCCTATTTTTCTAAGTAAAAACCTAACTTGTATTGTTCTATATCGCCTTGTATCACTCTCCATATGGCAGTTCAATGCCTCCTGTATTTAGTCCCTCTTATTGATTATTGTGATCTGTTACCTATTGACTTCCATGATTCCCTGTTATGTGTATTTTTTTTTTTAATTAATCTTAATTTGTTTGTTTTTGTGATTTCCCTATTTGAGTTGATATCAGGACGATCTGTTTTGTGACCTTGTGTTGTGCTGATATCTGATATTATTGGTTCTCTGACCAAACAATATCCTTTAGTATTTCTTGTAGCTTTGGTTTGGTTTTTGCAAATTCTCTAAACTTGTGTTTGTCTGTAAATATCTTAATTTCGCCTTCATATTTCAGAGAGAGTTTTGCTGGATATATGATCCTTGGCTGGCAGTTTTTCTCCTTCAGTGTTCTGTATATGTCGTCCCATTCCCTTCTTGCCTGCATGGTTTCTGCTGAGTAGTCAGAACATATTCTTATTGATTCTCCCTTGAAGGAAACCTTTCTTTTCTCCCTGGCTGCTTTTAAAATTTTCTGTTTATCTTTGGTTTTGGTGAGTTTGATGATAATATGTCTTGGTGTTTTTCTTTTTGGATCAATTTTAAATGGGGTTCGATGCGCATCTTGGATAGCTATCCTTTCCTCTTTCATGATGTCAGGGAAGTTTTGTGTCAGGAGTTCTTCAACTATTTTCTCTGTGTTTTCTGTCCCCCCTCCCTGTTCTGGGACTCCAATCACCCGCAGGTTATCCTTCTTGATAGAGTCCCACATAATTCTTAGGGTTTCTTCATTTTTTTAAATTCTTTTATCTGATTTTTTTTCAGCTATGTTGGTGTTGATTCCCTGGTCCTCCAGATGTCTCAGTCTGCATTCTAATTGCTCGAGTCTGCTCCTCTGACTTCCTAGATTTCTACATGTTGTCTCTCTATGGATTCTTGCAACTTATTAATTTTTCCAGTATGTTCTTGAATAATCTTTTTGAGTTCTTCAACAGTTTTATCAGTGTGTTCCTTGGCTTTTTCTGCAGTTATCCTAATTTCATTTGTGATATCATTAAGCATTCTGTAAATTAGTTTTTTATATTCTGTATCTGATAATTCCAAGATTGTATCTTCATTTGGGAAAGATTTTGATTCTTTTGTTTGGGGGGTTGGAGAAGCTGTCACGGTCTGCTTCTTTAAGTGGTTTGATATGGATTGTTGTCTTCGAGCCATCACTGGGAAACTAGTTTTTCCAGAAAATCCGCTAAAAAAAAAATGCAGTCAGATCCCTATCAGAGTTCTCCCTCTGGCTCAGGCTATCCAGATGTTAATGAAGCCACCTGGGGAGGGTGGGGGAGGGAACAGAGAGATAGGAGAGTAGCACCTCAGAATATAGCCAGAGTTGCTTGTCTTGCTTGGAATGACTATTATATCTGAGAATCCCGCGGGCGCGTCGCCTATGTGTGCTGGCTGTGTGGAGTTTGCCCCCGGGGGGTCTGGCCCACTGGAGTCACGGTCAGATCCTCCGCTTCCAGCCCCACGCCCAGCGTCAAGGCTCCCCTACTGGGACGGTGCACTCTCGTCTCCAAAATCAGTCGCTGCCTCCCGGGGACTTCTCGTCCCTCCAGCCACGTGGCCGTGCCACCCGCGAGAACCAGTTTGGCCTCCTCCCAGGGTTAGTTCAGATGGGTGGAGCAGCTCCCCGTGCTTGTGCCGTAACCAAGTGTCCCTGCTGGGATGCTGTTCTCCCCGCTCCAATACCAGTCGCTGCCTCCCGGGGACTTCTCCTACCGGCTGCGTCCCACGCCGCCCGCACGACCCGGCTGGTCCCCTTCCCGGGGTTAGTTCAGGGGGGTGGAGCAACTCTCCGTGTTTATGCCGTACCTGTGTCCAGTCCAAATCCCTGCGGGACGGTTCCCCGGCTCGGATGCTGCTCTTTCTGCTCCAAGACCAGTCACTGCCTCCCAGGGACTTCTCCTACCGGCTGCGTCCCACGCCGCCCGTGGAACCGGCTGGTCCCCCTCCCGGGGTTAGTTCAGGGGGGTGGAGCAGGTCTCTGTGTTTGTGCCGTACCTGAGTGGTACGCTGGCTCCAGGCTCTGGAAACAATCGCTGCTTCCCCGTATTAGTTCGTTCTCCATCTCTAAATCTGTGTTTGTTGTTCAGGGTTCGTAGATTGTTATGTATGTGATCGATTCACTTGTTTTTCCGTGTCTTTGTTGTAAGAGGGATCCGAGGTAGCGTCTGCCTAGTCCGCCATCTTGGCTCCGCCTCCTAATCTATTCTTGATATGGTCTCTAAATTCAGGTGGAATGTACTCAAGGTCATACTTTGGCTTTTGTGGACTTGTTCTAATTTTCTTCAGCTTCAACTTGAACTTGCATGTGAGCAACTGACGATCTGTTCCACAGTCAGCCCTGGCTTTGTTCTGACTGATGATATTGAACTTCTCCATTGTCTCTTTCCACAGATGTAGTTTATTTGATTCATCCATATTCCACCTGGCAAGGTCCATGTGTATAGTAGCTGTTTATGTTGTTGAAAAAAGATACTTGCAATGAATAAGTTGTTGCTTTTGCAAAATTCTATCATGGATGTCTGGTGTCATTTCTATCAACAAAATCATATTTTCCAGCTACTGATCCTTCTTCTTTGTTTCCAACTTTTTTCTTTTTTTAATTATTATTGTGCTATAAGTGAAAGTTCACAAATCAAGTCAGTCTCTCATATAAAAATTTATATACTCCTTGCCATATAATTCTAGTTGCTCTCCCCCTAATGAGACAGCACACTCCTTCTACTCCACCCTCTATTTCCGTGTCCATTCAGCCAGCTTCTGTTCCCTTCTGCCTTCTCATCTCCTCTCCAGACAGGAGCATCCCACATAGTCTCATGTGTCTACTTGATCGAAGAAGCTCACTCCTCACCAGTATCATTTTCTATCTTACAGTCCAGTCCCTATCTGAAGGGTTCGCACTGGGAATGGTTCCTGTCTTGGGCTAACAGAAGGTCGGGGACCATGACCTCCAGGGTCCTTCTAGTCTCAGTCAGACAAGTCTGGTCTTTTTACGAGAATTTGAGGTCTGCATCCAACTGCTGTCCTGCTCCCTCAGGGATTCTCTGTTGTTTTCCCTATAACCAATGACTGTCAGGGCAATCATCAGTTGTAGCTGGGCACCATCTAGTTTTCCTAGTCTCAGGCTGATGTAGTCTCTGGTTTATGTGGCCCTTCCTGTCTACTGGGCTCTTAATTACCTTGTGTCTTTGGTGTTTCTCATTCTCCCTTGTTCCAGGTGGGTTGAGACCAATTGATGCATCTTAGGTGGCCACTTCCTTATGTTTAAGACCCCAGACACCACTCTCCAAAGTGGCATGCAGAATGTTTTCTTAATAGATTTTATTATGCCAATTGACCTAGATGTCCCCTGAAGCCATGGTCTCCAAACCCCCACCTCTGCTACGCCGGCCTTCGAAGCATTTGGTTTATTCAGGAAACATCTTTGCTTTTGGTTTAGTCCAGTTGTGCTGACCTCTCCTGTATTGTGTGTTGTCTTTCCCTTCACCTAAAATAGTTCTTTTCTACTATCTAATTGGTGAATACCCCTCTCTCTCCCTCCCTACCCACTGGTGTAACCACGAAAGAATATTTTCTTCTCTGTTTAAACTATTTCTTGAGTTCTTTTAGTAGTGATCTCATACAATATTTGTTGTTTGGCAACTGACTAATTTCACTCAGCATAATGCCTTCCAGATTCCTCCATGTTATGAAATGTTTCATGGATTCATCATTGTTCTTTATCAATGCATAGTATTCCATTGTGTAAATATACCATGATTTATTTATCCATTCATCTGTTGATGGGCACCTTGGTTGCTCCCATCTTTTTGCTATTGTAAACAGTGCTGCAGTGAACATTGGAGTGCATATATCTATTCGTGTAAGGGCTCTTATTTCTCTAGGATATATTCCAAGGAGTGGGATTGCTGGATTGAATGGTAGTTCTATTTCTAGCTTTATAAGGAAGCACCAAATCGATTTCCAAAGTGGTTGTACCATTTTACATTCCCATCAGCAGTATATAAGTGTTCCAGTCTCTCCACAACCTCTCCAACATTAATCGTTTTGTGTTTTTTGGATTTCTTTTTTTCTAGCTTTCACATTCCAATCACCAGTAATTATCAATGCATCTTGATTGCATGTTTGATCAATTTCAGACTGCAGAAATAGGTAACAATCTCCAATTTCATCATCTTTGCCCTTAATGGTTAGTGTGAAAATCTGAATAATAGCTATATTGACTGGTCTTCCTTTTGTTGTTGTGTGCCCTTGAGTCGATTCTGGCTGATAGCGATCCTATAGGACAGAGTAGAACTGCCCTATAGGGTTTCCAAGAAGTGGCTGGTGGGTTCAAACAGCTGACCTTTTGGTTAGCAGCCTGAGCTCATAACCACCTTGCCACCAGGGCTCCATGGTCTTCCTTGTAGGTAGGCATGAGGTCTTCCTTGTAGGCATATGGATATTATCCTATCACTAACAGCTTTGTAGTTCAGGATAGATCTTGAAATGTTTTTTTGAAGATGAATTCAATACCATTCCTCTTCAATTTTTCATTCTTGGTGTAGTAGGCTGTATGATTGTCCAATTCAAAATGGCCAGTACAGCCCATTTCAGGTCACTAATCCCTAGGATATCAATGTTTATGCATCCCATTTCATTTTTGATGACTTCCAATTTTCCTAGATTCCCACTTCATACATTCTACATTCCTATTATTAATGGATGTTTGCAGTTGTTTCTTCTCATTTTGAATCACACCACAGGAGCAAATGGAGTTTCCAAAAGCTTGACTCCATCTACATAATTAAGGTTGACTCTACTTTGAAGAGGTAGCTCTTCCCCAGTGGTATTTTCAGTGCCTTTAAATCTGAGGGGCTCATCCTCTGGCACTATATTAGCCAATGTTTAGCTGCTCTTCATAAGGTTTTCACTGGTTGATTTTTCCAGAAGTAGACTGCCAGGTCCTTCTTCCTAGTCTGTCTTAATCTGAAAGCTTAACTGAAATCTGTCCACTATGGATGACTCTGTTGGTATTTAAAATACCAGTGGCATAGCTTCTAGCATCATAGCAACACACAAGCCACTGCAGTTCAACAAACTAACAGATTTTATATATATATATATATATATATATATATATATATATATATATATAAAAGCATTGCCATCAAGTTGATTCCAACTGATAGCAATCCTGTAGGACAGCGTAGAGAACTACCCCATAGAGTTTCCAAGGACCGCCTGGTGGATTCAAACTGCTGACCTTTTGGTTAACAGCCATAGCACTTAACCACTATACCACCATGGTTTCCGTATATATATATATATGTATATATGTGTATATATGTGTATATATGTATATATAATATAAATGTACTTTTGATTAAAACCAGCAAAACCTAACAATTAACTAATGATGCAGGCCTTCTCAATCAGTCGGTAGACTTACCTTTACTGAACACCCACTATGTGATCATCCCTGTGTTGAATGAGGCATAAGAAAGGTTTCCTGACCTTAAGGTGATGACAACCTGCTGGGGAGGCAAGACGTGTAAACAGATGTCAGGACTGGGTAGAAAGGATATCTCCTAGTTCTGTGGCCTTTCTGAGCTGGGGATGTGCAACTCAGCAAATACCCTGTGTGTACATTTGGATCATGCTTCAAATCCCTGTACATTGAGGAACCACTAACTAGCTGTCCAACCTTGGAAGTCACTTAACCTCTCCAAGCCGTTGTATCATGTCATAGTTGGATTATGTGATTTTTAAGTTCCCTTTCCACTCTCTCAATCTATGGTTCTCTATCACTATAAAAATGTTTTCAAAGTCCTGTGTGCCCAACACTGAATCGGATTGCCCAAGAAGACATGAGAATAGGCATGGGAGACGGTAGGAGGAGGAATATTCTTTTCCTCCCTCTGTCAGCCCTGCTTGACTCAATGTAAAGGGAAGTATGGAGGTGGGGCCAAGATGGCGGAGTAGTCAGACACTTCCGGTGGTCCCTCTTACAACAAAGACCCAAAAAAACAAGTGAATCCATTATGTATATGTCAGTGCAAAGGGAAGTATAGATTCCTGTCTAATCAACCATCCTCTAATCAGTTACTGCCTCTGTCTTCAAGCCAGGCTTTTGTCAGTTCTTTCTGACTGTGTCTTCATCCATACTCCGACTGTAACTATCTTGGTGTAATGTGAATGTAATAAGGCCAGCTTTTAAAGGAACCTCACAAATGCTTTGGATTATGTTCTTGTTAAAGTAAGCAAGACTACAGTGGAGAGTTGCTGCATCAGTCCAAATATAGGTAAATCAGGGGTCCCCAGGGCCTGTGGTTGGGTGCTGGTGAACAGGAAGTCCAAAGGATTAGAAGGAGGAGAATACCTTCTTGGGGGTAGGGGGGTGCCATGAGTAATGGAGCTGAGATGTCAGCAAAGGGAATACAGCCAAAATGTAGTCTAGAGAGAGCTGACATCCATGCTGGCAACTGTCATTTTCCTTCACATGGGCTGCTCCATGAAGTACCGGAAAAGAGTCTTTATTAATTCCCACTTGCTAATGGTTGCCAATTTTTCAGGCTCTCAGTGGAACACAAAGTTATGACAAAGCTGTGTGCTGTTTGAGGGGGTGTTTGGTGAAGGTCAGTGTCAGTCTTGCTTGATTTAAAGCTTCCCAGATTTTCTGCAAAGCCATAAACAGTAAAGTGACGAATTTGGCCCTGGAGCCAGAACGGGGGGAGGCCCAACTACAAGGGAGGTCAGGAAAGCACCACCAAGGAATGGAGAGAAACTAGAAACATGGACAGGAAGGAGGGGAGGCATTTCTGCTTCAAGGAAGGGAAGGAATACCTCCCCGAGGGGGACAGTGGCAGTGGTAAATGCGAGAGTCAGCAGAGCAGTTCTGGCTGAGATCATCTGGGGGTAAGAGAGCATGGCTCCTAGGGATGAGGTTTTGGTTAGGTAGAGCACAGAGGCACCAAGGAATTCCAGCCTGACTTAGCTGGGGCATTAGTTTGTGGGAAAGTGGAAGGGGTCGTAATCCTGGTAACATCCCAGGAAAAGCTGTCCTCATAAACTGTTGGCAGATTGATGATGGAATAGCAGCCTAGACACAAAAGAGGGCTGGAAAGTTTGGTTTCTTAGGATACATATAAAGGTTCAGTCATACCCCACACATCATCCTTCCAGTCCTCCTTCCATCTGCCTCTTTACTCACCCCTCCCCCCACACACATGCACACACACATGTACACATAGAGGCAAACACACTAGTTCTATCAGAGAGCAGCTACCTGGCATCTGTTGTTGTGGCAAGGAAAACTCAACCAGGATTCAGAAGGGCTCTGCCGCTAGCTGGCTCTCTGACTTTAGTCAGGCATTTATAGTCCTCTGCCCCCCAACTCAGTTCCCTCACCTATAAATTGGGAGAATAATTTCTCTCAGGCTAGTTGTAGGGATCAAATGGGATAATGGATGTGAAAGTGCTTTCGTAACTTTAAATTCCAAGTATCCACCTCCCCAAACTGAAATCAGAATCTCTGGGAATGGGCTCCTGGCCTTGGGATCATGAAAGCTCCTCCAAATAATTCTATGTGTAGGCAAAGAACCACTACCATAACGCACAATACAAAATCCTTCATAAGTTCATTTAAAGTTGTGTTCATTGAGCAATAACTTCCCTTGCCAGCCACTGTATGAGGTGCTTTGGATAAAGCAGAGAGCCAGGCAGACATAGTCCCTACCCTTAGAACATAAACAGTAGGAAAGATAGCTGTTGAGTAAATAATTAAAGGTATATTGTGCCTACAAAGGCAGAATACAGAGCATATGGAAGTATATAATAAGGGACTTAATCTAGTCTGGGAGGTCAAGGAAGATTTTGCTGTGGAAGTGATGTTTAAACCTTGACCTGGAGGATGAGCAGGAGACATTCCTGGTGATAACGATGGTATCTTTAACTTGGGGCCATCTCTAGTCACTGAGTTCACTCAGTGCTGCCTTAGCTTAGCAAGTATTCCTTTTACCTTCCGTGTTAAATAATGATCACAGCAGCAGTGGCTCAGCTGTACTTGGGAAGTGAGGTTGCAGGTGCTAAAGAGTCCCAGGATGCTAACAGGTCATTGTTAGACGGCTCTTAGGCTCCATGATATGCTCAGTCATTTGCAGGGCCCTCTTCATTTCTGCCCTCTCACGTTGTAGTTGCAGAAGCAAGACTTCTCAGCATTTAGAAGAGGCTTTGCTCATTACCTTGAAGTGGGAGTAACAATAGTAGAAAAGATTTCTTGGTTTAAATCTTGGCCTTACCACTTATAATATGTGTGATGTTAAGAAACATTCTTAACTTCTCTGAACCTCAGTCTTTTTGTCCACAAAAGTGATGCTTCAGACTGTAAATTTTATAGGGTTGTGTGAAGATTGCCTTGAGGCAAGTCCCAGCACTTCATTGTATTAAAGGCCAAAACAAAGAAAAAAAATTTTTTTAAACTTGGAGCTTCTACTTCTAGCAAGGTGGTTATTATTGTTAGGTCTGTCAAATCAATTTTTGACTCATAGAGACCTCATGTGACACGATAGTACTGCCATCGTGTTTTCTAGGCTATAATCTTTATGGGAGCTGATTGCCAGGCCTTTTTTCCTTGGAGCCATTGTGTGGGTTTGAACTGCCAACCTTTTGGTTAGCAGCTGAGCACTTAACTGTTGTAACACCAGGCTCCCTTCTAGCACTACAGGCTTAAAAATATTTTTGAATTATAAACTTTAGGTGCTAGATAAACTGCAAAACATACATAGCTTAAGTCAAAAGAAAACAGGAAAATCCCCAAGGACCAAATAAAACAAGCAAAACAAGAAATTCAGATTAAGAGCTGGAAGCAGACAAATAAATACAGAAGTTGGATATCGGGAACAGAGTCTTGGGTGCATGAGAGAACAGGGGAGAAAAGGCCATGAGTCATACAATGTAGGCAGCCAGACCAAAGCCCTCCAGCATCTAGCCAATACTCTGGAAGACACCTCTCCCAGGCTGCTGCTTCACCAGGTCACAATGGGACAGCCATTCTGGTTGTTATGGTCCTGCTCCTTTCTGAGCAGTCACAGCCTTTCTTCTGGTTGGTCAGTGCCCACAAATACCTGTTCAGCATTTTGACTCTTACCCGAGGCTAGTCTGCTTATTGAAAAAAAAGATAGATATAATTCATCTGCCAAAAAGAGCTGACAAGGAAACCTCGTATCTTCAGAGACTCCCTGTGAGAGAAGAGGCTGTCTTGGGTAAGCACAGGTCTGCCCTCACATGAGCCTGGGGCTCCAATTTATATACTCTGTGCACCCTTAGGTGATTCAACCTAAGAAACTAAACTGAAAGGGTCCCAGATTGGTAGCTTCCCAGGCCCTTGGCAAAAGTCAAGGAAATCCCCTCTGGAAGAACAAGTCTTAAGTACAGACCCCTCAGGATTCTACTCTTTAATCAGGGGTACAATGTGAATGCCTCCACCTTCCCCCAGTGTTGTGCACTGTGGGGGCCCTGGGAGCAGTGTACAAACAAGTTTTAGAAATGAATACATTGAAACATCTGCAAGATGTGAGATGAAATGTTATGTCATTGTAAAAATTTCACATAAAAAGAAAAGCCCACAACTCAACAGAAAAATGTTGTTGCTGTTAGGTGCCGTTGAGTCAGTTCCGACTCATAGCAACTGAACGCACAACAGAACGAAACACTGCCCAGTCCTGCGCCATCCTTACAATCATTGCTATGCTTGAGCTCATTGTTGCAGCCACTGTGTCAATCCACCTCGTTGAGGGTCTTCCTCTTTTCTGCTGACCCTGTACTCTGCCAGGCATGATGTCCTTCTCCAGGGAATGATCCCTCCTGACAACATGTCCAAGGTATGTAAGATGCAGTCTCACCACCCTTGCTTCTAAGGAAAGGAGCATTCTGGTTGTACTTCTTCCAAGACAGATTTGTTCATTCTTTTGGCATCCGTGCTATATTCAATATTCTTCACCAACACCACAGTTCAAAGGCGTCAACTCTTCTTCGGTCTTCCTTATTCATTGTCCAGCTTTCACATGCATATGGTGTGATTGAAAATACCATGGCTTGAGTCAGGCGCACCTTAGTCTTCAAGGTGACATCTTTGCTTTTCAACACTTCACAGAGGTCCTTTGCAGCAGATTTACCCAATGCAACGCGTCTTTTGATTTCTTGACTGCTGCTCCCATGGCTGTTATTGTGGATCTGAGTAAAATGAAATACTTGGCAACTTCAATCTTTTCTCCATTTATCATGATGTTGCTCATTGGTCCAGTTGTGAGGATTTTTGTTTTCTTTATGTTGAGGTGCAATCCATACTGAAGGCTGTGGTTTTGATCTTCATTAGTAAGTGCTTCAAGTCCTTTTCACTTTCAGGAGGCAAGGCTGTGTCATCTGCATAATGCAGGTTGTTAATGAGTCTTCCTCCTATCCTGATGCCCAGTTCTTCTTCATATAGCAAAGTTTCTCGGATTATTTGTTTAGCATACAGATTGAATAGGTACGGTGAAAGGATACAACCCTAACACTCATCTTTCCTGACTTTAAACCAATCAGTATCCCCTTGTTCTGTCTGAACAAGTACCTCTTGATCTATGTAAAGGTTCCTCATGAGCACAGTTAAGTGTTCTGGAATTCCCATTCTACTCAATGTTATCCATAATTTGTTATGATCCACACAGTCGAATGCCTTTGCGTAGTCAATAAAATGCAGGTAAACATCCTTCTGGTATTCTCTGCTTTCAGCCAGGATCCATCTGACATCAGCAATGATATCCCTGATTCCACATTCTCTTCTGAAACCAGCCTGAATTTCTCCCAGTTCCCTGTCAATATACTGCTGCAGCTGCTTTTGAATGATCTTCAGCAAAACTTTTCTTGCATGTGATATTAATGATATTGTTCTATAATTTCTGCATTCAGTTGGATCACCTTTCTCGGGAATAGGCTTAAATATGGATCTCTTCCAGTCAGTTGGCCAGGAAGCTGTCTTCCATATTTCTTGGCATAGACGAGTGAGCACCTCCAGCACTGCATCCGTTTGTTGAAACATCTCAATTGATATTCCATCAATTCCTGGAGCCTGGTTTTTCACCAATGCCTTCAGAGTAGCTTGGACTTCTTCCTTCAGTACCATTGGTTCTTGATCATATGCCACCTCTTGAAATGGTTGAACATCAACTAATTCTTTTTGGTGTAATGACTCTGTATATTCCTTCCATCTTCCTTTGATGCTTCTTGCATCGCTTAATATTTCCCCCATAGAATCCTTCACTATTGCAACTCGAGGCTTGAATTTTTTCTTCAGTTCTTTCAGCTTGAGAAACACCGACAGTGTTCTTCCCTTTTGGTTTTCTATTTCCAGTTCTTTGCACGTGTCATTATAAGCCTTTACTTTGTCTTCTCCAGCTGGCCTTTGAAATCTTCTGTTCAGGTCTTTTACTTCATCATTTCTTCCTTTTGCTTTAGCTGCTTGACATTCATGAGCAAATTTCAGAGTCTCCTCTGACATCCATCTTGGTCTTTTCTTTCTTGCCTGTCTTTTCAATGACATCTTGCTTTCTTCATGTATGATGTCCCTGTTGTCATTCCACAACTCGTCTGGTCTTTGGTCACTAGTGTTCAATGCATTAAATTGATTCTTGAGATGGTCTCCTAATTCAGGTGGGATATACTCAAGGTCATATTTTGGCTCTCGTGGACTTGCTCTGATTTTCTTCAGTTTCAGCTTGAACTTGCATATGAGCAATCGATGGTCTGTTCCACAGTGGGCCCCTGGCCTTGTTCTGACTGATGATATTGAGCTTTTCCATCGTCTCTTTCCACAGATGTAGTCAATTTGATTTCTGTGTGTTCAGTCTGGCGAGGTCCATATGAAAGAAGGTATTTGCAATGAAGAAGTCATTGGTCTTGCAAAATTCTATCATTTAATCTCCGACATTGTTTCTATCACCAAGGCCATATTTTCCAACTACTGATCCTTCTTCATTGTTTCCAACTTTCGCATTCCAATCACCAGTAATTATCAGTGCATACTGATTGCATGTTCAATCAATTTCAGACTGCAGCAGCTGATAAAAATTTTCAATTTCTTCATCTTTAGCCTTAGTGGTTGTTGTGTAAATTTGAATAATAGTCGTATTAACTGGTCTTCCTTACAGGCATATGGATATTATCCTATCACTGACAGCATTGTACTTCAGGATAGATCTTGAAATGTTCTTTTTGACGATAAACGTAACATCATTTCTCTTCAAGTTGTCATTCCTGACGTAGTAGACTATATGATTGTCTGATTCAAAATGGCCAATACCAGTCCATTTCAGCTCACTAATGCCCAGGATATCGATGTTTATGTGTTCTATTTCATTTTTGACAATTTCCAATTTTCCTAGATTCATACTTCATACATTCCATGTTCCGATTATTAATGGATGTTTGCAGCTGTGTCTTCTCATTTTGAGTCATGCCACATCAGCAAACGAAGGTCCCAAAAGCTTTACTCCTTTGAGGCCATTAAGGTCAACTGTACTTTGAGGAGGCAGCTCTTCCCCAGTCGTCTTTTGAGTGTTTCCAACCTGGGGGGCTCATCTTCCAGCACTATATCAGACAATGTTCCGCTGCTATTCATAAGGTTTTCACTGGCTAATGCTTTTCAAAAGTAGACTGTTGGGTCCTTTCTAGTCTGTGTTAGTCTGGAAGCTCAGCTGAAACTTGTCCTCCATGGGTGACCCTGCTGGTGTCTGAATACCAGTGGCATATCTTCCAGCATCACAGCAACACGCAAGCCCCCACAGTACAACAAACTGACAGACACGTGGGGGCAACAGAAAAATAGGTAAAGGCTAATATATACAATTCATGGAAAGGAATGGCTAGTAAGCATTTGAAAATGTGCAGTCTTACTAATAATTTTTAAATGTGCAATTTAAAATGCAGATGCTTTGAGTTAAACTTGTAAATATAATTATTTTTTATGATAATACTCAGGAGGGGGACACTAGTAAATTAGTATATATTCATACGCTGTGGGTAGAAGTATAAATTTGTATACCCTTTCCAGATGATGATTTATTCATTATTAGGGCATTAAAATGTTCTTCCACTCATTTCATTTGTTTAGGGGGCCATTTGTATATATCTTTTGTAATTTGTCTGTATATATCTTTTCATTTTTCTATACGATTTTTGTTCCTTTGTATCCTCAATTTTTAAAAGTTCTCTAAATTTGCTATATCAGCTCTTTATCTGTGATACCTGTTATGAATATATTCTCCCAGTTTGTCATTTGTCTTTTGGCTTTACTTATAGTGTTTTTTTTGCTTTTGCCCCATGCCAAAAAAAAAAAAAAAAAAAATTTTTTTTTAATGTAGTCAAGTGTGGTTTTTAAAATCCCCTCTACAGATACCTCTTAAACAAAGTAATTCTAATCATTCGCTTGCATCCCCCACTTCCTAGAGTCCAGCCAGCCTTTCATGCCTCAAACACCCTCCTGAGGATTTGGTTCATTCTGCTGTGTTTTATCCTTCTTCCTCCTCATAGTTCATAACAGGCCAGGTCTTCCAAGGAGGTGTGATGTGTATGGGGGCTAGAACAATCTCCTGAATGAAGGAATACATAATTTACATGTTATTATGACCCAAGAGAACAAGCACAGAACTGGGCTTCAGACTTGAGAGCTTCTTTTTCCTACAGCTCCTTCAGATACCCTGGCAGGTCCTGGGGGCAGTCAGAGGCAGAGGTCTGTGCCCCTCTTGTATCTGGTTGTGTCATTGGTTCTCGTCCCTGCAGCCCCACAGCTGGGTGGGACCCCGAGTCTTGGTGGGGTCTGTGCTAGGCCAGATTTGCCCTTCTTCTAGAGAAGAGGAGTTCTGCTTTAGTCACCATTGTGTTGGCAAATGGAAGGGAGTTGAGCAAGATCAAACAAACCAATTCTTTTATTTCTTACTCCACTCCAAGGGGTCTGAGCAAGGTGCAAAAAAAATACCTGGCCTGGCCTGTTTCTTTACCAGCTTGTGGGTGATCATGAAATCTTACCCAGAGGCGTTTGGACATCCCATTTCCTGAATCTTACCTCTTCACTGCTTTCCTCTGTTTATAGTCAAGTCACCTGGCACTTCAGTGGGCTGACTCAGACCCAGGGGAGGGGCGGGCATGTGGGTGAAGACCAGTCAATGAATGGGGCAGCTGGAGAGGGCTGGGTGTGGCTCAGGCTTGGGCCCCCAGGCTGGGGTCTGACGGCACTGGCTCCACCACAGTGAGGTCGGACAGCGGCGACGGAGATGCATTGTGTGTTACAGAAGAGGAACTGGCTGCTGAAGACGAGGATATGCCGCCCTTCCTGTGCACACAGGAAGGTAAGAGTCATGGGGGGCTTCCCTCTGCCTTCTGATCTCCCCTTCTTCCCTTCCCTGTTCCCAGGGAGGTCTCTGTATGTGACTTCAGAAGCCTGGCTGCCCTTTCCCCACTGCTTTCTGGAGGGTGAAGGGGCAGAGTTGGGTGGTCCTGGGTCTCACAGTACAGATGAAGTGAAAGCTTGACACAAGTGAAAGGGCTTCTATGGGGGCCTGTCAGTGACCTCTGTCCCCTCCACTAGCCAGGCATCCAGTCCCTACACCTATATTTTAGCTGGCCTAGAAATGTCCTCTTCATCATATCCCATGCCAACCAAGTGGACCATCTTTCTCCTCAGGCCCTCAGATCCCAGCCTGGCATTTAGTTAATCTGAGCTGTTATTTGGAGTAGGGACTCTCAGTACAGACTACAGCCATAGTTCCCAACCTTGGTTGCACATTGTAATTGCCCAGGGAGCTTTAAAAAAAAAAATACTGATTCCCAGGTCCAACCCTCAGAAATCTTTAATTTGATCTGGAGTGTGAACTGGGTACCAAGATTTCTAAATGCTCCAAGGTGATGTGCAACCAAAGTTGAGCTAGGCTTATGAATTTCATAGTTGGGGGCATTGCTGCATTTCTGGAGTCAACCTAATGGGCATTGGCTGTCTACCAGAGGAGCCAAGTGCACCTGGCTCTCTCCTTCCACCATACCAAGAACCCAACTGGTAGACTGTAGCCACTCATTTGGATTCCAGGAGAACTGCTGGTTACCTGCAAAATTTGAGAACTTGGTGAACAGCTTTCCTGATTTGCCCAGGACTGAGGGGTTCCTGTGACATGAGACCTTCAGTGCTAAAACCCAGGAAGTCTTGGACAAATTGGGACAAGTTGGTCACCTAAAGTGAAACAAGGCTGGCTACCTCGTTTTGTGAATTATAACCAGTTGCCATTGAATAGATTCCAATTTATGGTGACTCCGTGTGTGTCAGAGTAAAACTGTGCTCCATTATGTTTTCAGTGGCTGATTTATGGAAGTAGATCGCCAGGGCCTTCTTTCAGGCCTCTCTGGGTGGACTTGAACCTCCAACCTTTCAGTTAATAGTTGAGCACATTATAGGGCAAATCTAGAGGGTAGAGGTGTTTTCCCCCACTGTGGGCTGAATGATGATGACCCCATATAGAGAAAGTGGTAGGTGCAGGGGTAGATGGAGTTTTTTGAAGCCCCTGACTCTTGAAAGCTCTAGAACCTAGAGAAAAGGAAATAAGACTGAAGGTTGAGAACAACTCGCCTTCTGAGCCTGATGTGAAATGTGATGAGACAGGCCACAGCAGGAAGATGGAATTGATGACTCTTTAGCTGCTGCGGGCTCAGCTGCTGGCCTAAGCCCCTTCCCTCCGTCTGTCCCCCTAAAGGCCGACCGGGGCCCCACTGCAGCCGCTGCCAGAGGAATCTGTCCTTACACACGTCTGTGCGGATCCTTTACCTCTTCCTGGCCCTGCTCCTGGTGGCTGTGGCCGTGCTGGCCTCCCTGGGTAAGTGTGGCTCCCAGAAGCATCTAGCCGGCCTGGGGTTCACCACGCCAGGCTGGAGGGGAGTTTCTGTTCAGGGGTGAGGCACTGAAAACACCTTCAAAGACAAACTGACCTTGGTGGCTCAGGGCCTGAGAACCAGCTTCTTTCTGACTAGGGCATCTTAATGCCAAATCCAAACTGCAAAGACTGGCTTCTAATTTCTGTCAAGGCTGTGTGGCCTTCAGTGAGGCACTTCCCCTCTCAGGAACCCTGTTTCCCATTGTTAATGAGACCATAGAACAAGATCAGGGGTTCTCAATTTCAGTTGCACATTAGAGTTATTAGCTTTAAAAATATTGATGCCTGGTTCCCACCCTGAAACCCTGGTGGCGTAGTGGTTAAGAGCTACAGCTGCTAGCCAAAAGGTTGGCAGTTCTAATCCACCAGGCACTCCTTGGGAACCCTATGGGGCAGTTGTACTCTGTCCTATAGAGTCGCTATGAGTAGCAATCAACTCGACCCCAAGATTAACGGAATTATAACCTCTGAGGGTGGGGCCTAGGCATCAGTATTTTGAAGATGGTTCTATTAGTACATCCAGTATTGAAAATTCCTGGGTCAGGTGATTGCTAAGCCCTTTCTATGGTCTATGTGTGTGTTTCGCAAAGCACATTTAGAGGTCTAAACCAAAACCCAAAAACCAAACTTGCTGCTGTTGAGTTGATTCTGACTCATAGCGACTCTATAGGACAGAGTAGAACTGCCCCATAGGGTTTCCAAGGAGTGACTGGTGGATTCAAACTGCCAACCTTTTGGTTAACAGCCAAGCTCTTAACCACTGTGCCACCAGGGCTCCCTTAGAGGTCTACTTACATCAGAATCACCACCAGTATTTGTTAAAATGCAGATTCCTGGGCCCCACCCTGACTTTCTGAATCACAGTCCTACAGGTAAGGCCTGGGGATCTGAAGTTTGGTGCTTCTCACAGGTACTACAGTTTGTATGAACATGATAGCTGACCCAGGTGATGGTGTAGAGACAGATTCAGGTAACTTCTACCTTCTGGAAGCTGTTTATGGTAAACTGATTAAAACAAGTGTGGTGCTTTCTCACTGTAATCTCCTTCCATTTGTAGCTTCAAATCAGGGCTTCGAACTGGGTCGTTGTGGTTCAACACTCTGCTGAGAATTGCATTCCCACCAAGTTCCCAGGCAATGTTAATGCTGCTGATTAGGGAATCAGGACCAATTCTGAAAGCCACTGGTAGAGCAGTGGGTCTCACAATTTAGTATACATAAGAATCACCTGGGAATCTTGTTAAACTGTCGATTCTGATTCAGTATATCTGGGGTGGAAATGCAAGTTCTCAGCAGGGGTTCAAACTGGAAGTTCCTGTAAAGATAGTCAAAGGAGGTATTTTTTACTACTATTTACAGGTGAGAAAACTGACAAATTAATAGCAGGTGAGCAGGTTTAGAACTCAGGCCTCCTGATTCCTAAAAAAACCCATTGCCGTCAATTTGATTGCAACTCATAGCAACACTTGACTCCTAGAACAGGGTTTTTCCTTTATGTTATTCCCTAACCAGCAGCATTAGCATCACCTGGGAACTTGTTAGAAATGCAAATTCTTAGCAGGAGTTCAAACCAGAATGAACCTGGTCAGGTCCAAAGGCCAGTTTCAAATGTTGAAAATCTAGACTCCTTTACTTAGTTAAGCCAATAGGTTTGTTTGTTCCAATCTAATAGGTATTAGAGGCAAGGCTGGGACTAGGGTGAGGGAAGCAAAACACCAAGGGTGTCTCTCACTCTCTGGGGCAACCCTGTACTTCGGCAACCCTAAGTGTGAGTTTCTCCTTAAAATAAGACACCTAGCCCTGTCCCTGGTTAGAGATGTTCAATAACCAGCTTTTGTGGCTTGTAGGCCTAGGCAAAAGGCCAACACGTTAATGATTTGATAGACACTCTAGTCATCTCCCAGTAATCCCAAAGGCCTTGCTCAACCCAACAAACCAAAGACTTACTATGTGCCAAGTATTAAGAATATTAAGGTGAGGTCAGTTACATTTGCTACCTTCAAAGATTTCACCATCAAAAGGAGTGGTTCTCAAACTTGCCTGCACATTAGAATTTCTTGAAGAACATTTATAAAATACCCTATGCCAGAACCCCACTCCAGAAAAATTAAATCATAATCTCTAGAGTAGGGCCCAGGCCTTAACATTTTTTATGAGCACCTTAGGTGGCTCCAGTGTGGAACCAGGTTTACAGACCACTGATCTCAAGAATTTCCCAAGTACCTCACTCCCATTCATCCCCACCTTTCTCTGCTAATTCACCTCACAGGGCTTGATCCCCACTGTTGTCAAGTTGATTCCGACTCATAGGGACCCTATAGGACAGAGCAGAACTGCCCCATCGGGTTTCCAATGCTATAAATCTTTACAAAAGCAGATTGCCACATCTTTCTTCCAGTGGATGGTGGGTTTGAACTGCCAGCCTTTTGGTTAGCGGGCAAGCACTTCAACCACTGCCTTACCAGAGCTCTCTTCACAGGGCTTAGCCCTGCAGAAAATGGCCAACATCCTGTACCAGAGGAGGGGAGGAGCCACAGTCCTGGTAAAAGTTCCTGGTCAGCCCTTTCAGGGCCTCAGCACCTGGCAACTGAGGGACCTGGAAACACTAATAAAGTTCCAAAAGCCACCATCCAAGGGCCTAGAGAAGAGCATAGGCACCAATGCACTGCATAGGGGACAGACACTTAACTGAGTGCCCACAGTGTGCCACACTGTCACATACATGATTTCCTTGAATCATCTCAATAACCCCATGGAACAGAATTTCACGTATGAGGAAACAGATCTGGGAAGATGAAATAATTTATCATCTAGAGTGAATGGGCAGAGATAATAAGAATTGGGGGGTATTTATGCACCCAATGACAGAGCTGCAAGATACATAAAACAAACTCTATCAGCATTGAAAAGTGAGATAGACAGCTCCACAATAATAGTAGGAGACTTCAGCCCACCACTTTTGGTGAAGGACAGGACATCCAGAAAGAAGCTCAGTAAAGACATGGAAGATCTAAATGCCACAATCAACCAACTTGACCTCGTAGATATATACAGAACACTCCACCCAACATCAACCAACTATACTTTCTTTTCTAGTGCACATGGAACATTCTCTAGAATAGACCACGTATTAGGTCATAAAGCAAGCCTTAGCAGAATCCAAAACACTGAAATATTACAAAGCATCTTCTCTGATCATAAGGCCATAAAAGTGGAAATCAATAACAGGAAAAGCAGGGAAAAATAAATCAAACACTTGGAAACTGAACAATACCCTGCTCAAAAAAGACTGGATTATACAAGACATTAAGGATGGAATAAAGAAATTCATAGATCCAATGAGAATAAAAACACTTCCTATCAGAACCTTTGGGACACAGCAAAAGCAGTGCTTAGAGGCCAATTTATATCAATAAATGCACAGATCCAAAAAGAAGAAAGGGCCAAAATCAAAGAACTATCCCTACAACTTGAACAAATAGAAAGAGAGCAACAAAATAAATGCACAGGCACCAGAAGACAACAGAAAATAAAAATTAGAGCTGAACTAAATGAAATAGAAAACAGAAAAACAATTGAAAGAATTAACAAGACCAAAAAATAGTTTTTTGAAAAACTGAACAAAATTGATAAACCACTGGCCAAACTGACAAAAGAAAAACAGGAGAGGATGCAAATAACCCGAATAAGAAATGAGATGGGTGATATTACAAGAGAACCAACTGAAATTAAAAGAATCATATCAGATTACTGTGAAAAATTGTACTCTAACAAATTTGAAAACCTAGAAGAAATGGATGAATTTCTAGAAACACACTGCCTACATAAACTAATACAAACAGAGGTAGAACAACTAAAAAGACCCTTAAAAAAAGAGATTGAAAAGGTAATCAAAAAAACTCCCAACAAAAAAAAGCCCTGGTCCGGACGGCTTCACTGCAGAGTTCTACCAAACTTTCAGAGAAGAGTTAAAACCACTACTACTAAAGGTATTTTGGAGCATAGAAAAGGACGGAATACTACCAAACTCATTCTATGAAACCACCTTATCCCTGATACCAAAACCAGGTAAAGACACCACAAGAAAAGAAAATTATAGACCTATATCCCTCATGAACTTAGATGCAAAAATCCTCAACAAAATTCTAGCCAATAGATTCAACAACATATCCAGAAAATAATTCACCATGACCAAGTGGGATTCATAGCAGGTATGCAGGGATGGTTCAACATTAGAAAAACAATTAATGTATGTAATCCATCACATAAATAAAACAAAAGACAAGAATCACATGATTTTATTGATTGATGCAGAAAAGGCATTTGACAAAGTTCAACACTCATTCATGACAAAAACTCTCAGCAAAATAGGAATAGAAGGAAAATTTCTCAACATAATAAAGGGCATCTATACAAAGCCAACAGCAAACATCACCCCTAAATGGAGAAAGCCTGAAAACATTCCCACTGAGTTCGGGAACCAGACAAGGATGCCCTTTATCACCACTCTTATTCAACATTGTGCTGGAGGGCCTAGCCAGATCAATTAGGCTAGAAAAAGAGATAAAGGGCATCCAGATTGGCAAGGAAGAAGTCAAAGTATCTCTATTTGCAGATGACATGATCTTATACACAGAAAACCCTAGGGAATCCTCCAGAAAGCTACTGAAACTAATAGAAGAGTTCAGCAGAGTATCGGGATATAAGATAAACATACAAAAATCAGTTGGATTCCTCTACACCAACAAAAAGAACATTGAAGAGGAAATCACCAAATCAATGCCATTTACAGTAGCCCCCAAGAAGATAAAATACCTAGGAATAAATCTTACCAGAGATGTAAAAGACTTATACAAAGAAAACTATAGTACACTGCTGCAAGAACCAAAAGAGACTTACATAAGTGGAAGAACATGCCTTGCTCGTGGATAGGAAGACTTAACATTATAAAAATGTCTATTCTGCCAAAAACGATCTATACATTTAATGCATTTCCTATCCAAATCCCAAGGACATTCTTTAAGGAGATGGAGAAGCAAATCACCAATTTCATATGGAAGGGAAAGAGGCCCCGGAAAAATAAGGCGTTACTGAAAAAGAAGAACGAAGTGGGAGGCCTTACTTTACCTGATTTTAGAATCTATTATACCGCCACAGTAGTCAAAACAGCCTGGTACTAGTATAACAACAGATACACGGACCAATGGAACAGAATTGAGAATCCAGACATAAATCCATCCACATGTGAGCAGTTGATATTTGACAAAGGCCCCAAAACAGCTAAGTGGGGAAAAGACAGTCTTTGTAACAAAAGGTGCTGGCATAACTGGGTATCCATCTGCAAAAAAATGAAACAAGACCCATACCTCACTCCCTGCACAAAAACTAACTCAAAATGGATCAAAGACCTAAATATAAACTCTAAAACAATAAATATCATGGAAGAAAAAATAGGGACAACGTTAGGAGCCCTAATACGTGGCATAAACAGTATACAAAACATATGAGGAACGTAGAAGAAACACTAGATAACTGGGAGCTCCTAAAAATCAACCACCTATGCTCATCCAAAGGCTTCACCAAAAGAATAAAAAGACTACCTACAGACTGGGAAAAAGTTTTTAGGTATGACATTTCTGATCAGCGCCTGATCTCTAAAATCTACATGATACTGCAAAAGCTCAACTGCAAAAAGACAAATAACCCAATTAAAAAACGGGCAAAAGATACGAATAAAACACTTCACTAAAGAAGATATTCAGGTAGCTAACAGATATATGAGGAAATGTTCACTATCATTAGCCATTAGAGAAATGCAGATCAAAACTACAATGAGATTTCATCTCACTCCAACAAGGATGGCATTAATCTGAAAAACACAAAATAATAAATGTTGCAGAGGCTGTGGAGAGATTGGAACACTTATACACTGCTGGTGGGAATGTAAAATGGTACAACCACTTTGGAAATTAATTTGGTGCTCCCTTAAAAAGCTGGAAATAGAACTACCATATGATTGAGCAATCCCACACCTTAGAATACATCCTAGAGAAATAAGAGCCTTTACACGAACAGATATATGCACACCCATGTTTATTGCAGCACTATTTGCAATAGCAAAAAGATGGGAACAACCAAAGTGCCCATCGACAGATGAATGGTTGAACAAATTATGGTATATTCACACAATGGAATACTAAAAAAAAAAAAAAAAAACCCAGTGCCGTTGAATCGATTCCGACTCATAGCTACCCTATAAGACAGAGTAGAACTGCCCCATAGAGTTTGCATCGATAAAGAACAGTGAGGAATCTGTGAAACATTTCATAACATGGAGGGATCTGGAAGGCATTATGCTGAGTGAAATTAGTTGCAAAAGGACAAATATTGTATAAGACCACTATTATAAGAACTTGAGAAATAGCTTAAACTGAGAAGAAAACATTCTTTCGTGGTTACAAGAGGCAGGAGGGAGGGATGGTGGGAGAGGAGCATCCACTAATTAGATAGTAGATAGGAACTACTTTAGGTGAAGGGAAAGACAGCACACAATACAGGGGAGGTCAGCACAATTGGACTAAACCAAAAGCAAAGAAGCTTCCTGAATAAACTGAATGCTTTGAAGGCCAGCGTAGCAGGGGCAGGGGTCTGGGGATCATGGTTTCAGGGGACATCTAAGTCAATTGGCATAATAAAATCTATTAAGAAAATATTCTGCATCCCACTTTGAAGAGTGGTGTCTGGGGTCTTAAATGCTAGCAAGCAGCCATCTAAGATGCATTAATTGGTCTCAACACACCTGGAGCAAAGGAGAATGAAGAACACCAAGGACACAAGGGGATTACGAGCCCAGGAGACAGAAAGGGCCACATGAACCAGCGACTACATCATCTTGAGACCAGAAGAAATAGATGGTGCCCGGCTATAACCGATGACACCCCTGAGAGGGAACACAACAGAGAACCCCTGAGGGAGCAGGAGAACAGTGGGATGCAGACCCCAAATTCTCATAAGACCAGACTTAATGGTCTGACTGAGACTAGAAGGACCCCAGTGGTCATGGCCTCCAGACCTTCTGTTGGCCCAGGACAGGAACCATTCCCGAAGCCAACTCTTCAGATTGGACTGGACAATGGGTTGGAGAGGGATGCTGGTGAGGAGTGAGCTTCTTGGATCAGGTGGACACTTGAGACTATGTTGGCATCTTCTGCCTGGAGGGGAGATGAAAGGGTGGAGGGGGTTAGAAGCTGGCGAGAAGGACACGAAAAGAGAGAGTGGAGGGAGGGAGCGGGCTGTCTCATTAGGGGGAGAGTAATTGGGAGTGTGTAGCAAGGCGTATATGTGTTTTTGTGTGAGAGACTGACTTGATTTGTGAACTTTCACTTAAAGCGCAATACAAATTATTAAAAATAAAAAAGAATTGGGGAGGTGAGTAGTGTGTGTTTAAGAGAATCAAGGGAGACCTTTGTTGTTACTTTTAGTGGCCCAGACTCATGGCAGCCCCACGCACTATGGAACTGCCTCGTTCTGAGCCATCCCCACGATTTGTTGCAGATTGGGGTATTATGATCCATAGGGTTTTCATTGGCTGAAATTTAGAAGTAGATCACCAGGAATTTCCTTTTTTGTTTTCACCTCCAGCCTGGGTATCCCAAGCACCTAGAACAGGGCCAGGACCAACTTGGCCTGGTTGGTAGGTACTCGATGTTTGTTGGATGGGTGACTATAAATTTGTGGCATCATGATATGAATAGTCCTAGCCAATGCTTTGTGGTCAGGACTGTGGCCAAAGAAGGTTGGGTAAAATCGGTCTTTCTGTTATTGGACATAGAAAATCATTAATCAGTATTCATTTAATCAAGTATTTTTTGTATACCTACTACATATTACTACATATAGGCCAAGAACTATACTAGATAACTGGGCATATACTGCTTAATAAAACACAGGCCCTGCCTTCAGGGAGTTTTTAATCTAGAGAAGGGTTCGAGAAACTATTTCTTAAAAAGCTAGATAATAAATATTTTAGGCTTTTCAGACCATGCAATCTTTATCACAATGAAACTCTGCCACTGTCAAGCAAAAGCAGCCATAGACAATATATAAATGAATGGGGATGAGTGTATTCCAATAAAACAGGCATTGGGCTGGATTTGGCCTGAAGGGTGTATTCCTGACCCCTGATCTAGGGCAATTGGAAACCCTGGTAGCATAGTGGTTAAGAGCTATGGCTGCTAACCAAAAGGTTGGTAGTTCAAATCCCCCAGGTGCTCTTTGGAAGCCATATGGGGAGTGGTTCTACTCTGTCCTATAGGGTCACTATGAGTTGGAATCGACTCTACGGCAATGGGTTTTTTTTTTCTTTCTTTCTTTCTGGTTGGTCTAGGGCAATAGTTTATGAACTTTCTTGATTGTGTACCCCATCAGTAAAAAATTGATTTAAATTGTATTTAAAAAAACGAGGTGGATTGAGGAATGTTTAAAAGGGTAAAATAGATGAACAGGTATATGATAAAGCAAATAGAGCAAATGTTACTTGTAGAGTCTAGGTGGTGGACACATGGGTATTCCGTGTAAAAATCTTTCAAATTACCTGTTTGGAAAAGAAAAAAAAAAATTGATAGGCTCACACCTCTAAAATATACCTATTTATTTATAAATTATATGAGTACTATACAGTATACATTATAAAACACAGGCTTTTTAAAAGAATGATAAAAAAAAATAAGGTCTGGAGGTAGAGCCAACATGGCACCCTAGGCAGACATATCATGCCATCCCTCTGCAGCAGAGACCAGAAAAACTAAGTACAAGAGATAAAATGTCAATCCTGGAACTCTAAGCATCAAATGAAGGGGAAAAGAACTAGATCAAACACAAAATGGAAGATGAAACTGAAGGAAAACAGAGAATGAGGAGAGATACAGAGTGGATGTCCCCTGCCAACTAACACGGTACAGTGTCGCCATCTGAGAACACAGCCAGCAATAACCCCAGACAGAGAGTACAGAAAGGCAACTTCATGGAGCTCCCAACAGGAGACAGAGCACTTTGTAACAAGAGAAACATGCTTTCCCACCCGTCACCCTTCTGCTTCATACACTACACCCTTCCCAACGGGCGACGCTGTACTGCTCAGCTAGAGAACTACCAGCCCACCATCACCCAGGGTCCAACCAGCCCCCACTCACCGGCTCCTGCTGCACCATTTTTCCCCTTTCTTTCTCCCACCTAGACCATTTTTTCTTTTTCCCTCTTTTCTTTTCTTTCTTTCCCCCACATAGCCCTGTATGCCACCCCTCCTTCCCACTGTCTTCACTGTGCTGTCATAGATAGAGCGTCCCCAGCTCAGGCTAGCTGCCTCACTGGGCCTGCACTGCCCCTCCCTTTCTGCCACTTGACCAGCTGCTGAATAGTGGGAAGTGAGTCAGTACCACTCCCTGTCTGACACCTCTGCCTATCTGGGGAGGGGGATGTGAATGCTCCCACACAGCTGGACCAACAACAGGAGGCAGACAGCGCCTGCCCAGTCCGCCCTCAGCCATCTTGCCAAACTAACATACAGTGGACTGTACAAACAAACGAATGGACTCGTCCTGCCTGTTGCCCTCCTGCGCAACTGGACAGATTGGTGAGAGCTATCGGGCCCACAGATGTGCAATCAGCAATGTATGCCTGGCCCACCCACCCTGACATATCAAAACAAAACAAAGCAGCAGGATGAAACAAATAAACATACAATCAATAAAGAAAACAGTACCTTAATGTCTCGGAGACAGCAGACAATATCAACACATGTAAAAAAGCAGGATAAGATAGCTCCAGAGAGTGACCAAAATAAAGAATCAGATGACTTCTGGTAGAAGAAAAGGCAGTGGAAATACCTGATATGGAATTCAAAAAACTAATATTTAGGACTCTCCAAGAGATTAGGAAAGATATAAAGGAAAACTCAGATGAAACCAAGGAAAAAATAGTCAAGATCATGGAAAACACAGACAAAACCAACAAAAACATAGCCAAAATCAAGGAAAACACAGACAAAACAATAGAAGAATTTAGAAAAATAATACAAAAACAAAACATCAAATTAAGTAAACAACTAGAAATCACACAAAACAACTAAAAATCCAAAAGATAAACAGCAAAATTTCAGAAATGGACAACTCAATAGAAGGTTTTAAGAGCAAATTTGAAACAACGGAAGACAGAATCAGTGAGATTGTAGACAAATCCATGGAGCCTCTATGAGGAAAAATCAGAAAAAAGAATGAAGAAAACCTAAGAACTATGTGGGACACAATCGAGAGCAAAAATTTGAGCATCATCAGAGTTCCAGAACAGGAGAAGAAAATTGAAAACACAGAGAAGATTGTTGAAGATTTGCTGGCAGAAAACTTCCCAGATATCATGAAAGATGAAAAGCTGACATTCCAAGCTCAAAAAACTCTATATAGGATAGATCTCAAAAGAAAGTCACCAAGGCGTATCATAATCACATCTGCCGAAACCAAAGACAAAGGAAGAACCCTGAGAGCAGCTTGAGAACAAGGAAAATTCATTTACAGAGGGAAAACAACAAGACTAAGCAGCTATAACTCTGCAGAAACTATGCAGGCGAGAAGGCAATGGGATGACATATATAAAACTTTTAAAGGAAAAACAGCCAACCAAGAATAACATATTCTGTAAAACTCTTTTTCAAATACAATGGCAAAATTGGAATATTTCCAGATAAACAGAAATTAAGGGAATTCATAAAAAAACAAACCAAACTTACAAGAAATATTAAAGGGATTAAGAATCAACAACATCAGGTAGCAACTGGAGTCCAGGACACAGGACAGTATCAGCCAGATACCAACCTAGGTAAAGAACTCTCAATAATAACACAAAGAGAAACAGAGACGTCAGTCTGTAAATGATGACAACGTCAAAACAATAAAAGAGGGAATAAATGGTGTGGGAATAAAACTTTCAAATGGAGAGGAAGTCAAGCCAATATCAAATAATAAAAGACTGGTTCAAACTTACGAAGATAAGGGTAAATTTCAAGGTAACCACGAAGAAAGGTAACAAACCTAAAAATCATCAGAATAAAAAAGAAGTAAAACACAAAGTCTCAGTAAACACAAAATCTATAATAATGAAAGAAAAGAAAACAAAAGGAAAGTAAGAAAACAAAAGGAAAGTAAGAAGAACAAAGAAAATGTAAGCATAACAGTATGACACCAATAAGCATACCTACTGATAATCATACTGAATGTAAATGGCTTAAATGCACCTGTATAGAGACAGAAAGTGGATTTAAAAAAATGGATAAAAAAGTATGACCCTTCAGTATGCTATCTACAAGAGACACACCTTAGACACAAAGATATAATAATATTAAAAATCAAAAGATGTTGTATATCACACAACCAGTAACCAAAAAAAGGCAGGAGTGACAATACTAATCTCAGGTAAAATAGATTTTAAGGTAAAATGAACCATAAAGACAAGGAAAGACATTATATATTGATTAAAGGGACATTCTACCCAGAAGACCTAACCCCTAATAAATATCTACACACCCAAAAGCAGGGCTCCAAAATATGTAAAACAAATGCTAACAGCACTGAAAATAGAAATAGACAGTTCTGCAACAATAGTAGGAGACTTAAACACACCACTCTTGGTAAAGGACAGAACATCTAGAAAGAAACTCAACAAAGATACAGAAGATCTAAAGGTCAAAATCAACCAACTTGACCTCATAGACATATATAGAACACCACCTAACAGCAAAACAAAGAGCTGGGGATAGAAAACCAAGGGGGAAGAACACACTCTGCATTTCTCAAGCTGAAATAACTGAAGTAAAAATTCAAGCCTTGAGTTGCAGTAGTGAAGAATTCTGTGGGGAAAATATTAAATGTCGCAGGAAGCATCAAAAGAAGATGGAAGGAATACACAGTGTCACTATACCAAAAAGAATTGGTCGATGTTCAACCATTTCAAGAGGTGGCATATGATCAGGAACTGATGGTACTAAAGGAATATGTCCAAGCTCCACTGAAGGCATTGGTGAAAAACAAGGCTCCAGGAATCGATGGAGTATCAATTGACATGTTTCAACAAATGCATGCAGTGCTGGAACTGTTTACTCATCTATGCCAAGAAATTTGGAATACAGCTACCTGGCCAACCGACTGTAAGAGATCCATATTTATGCCTATTTCCAAGAAAGGTGATCCTGCTGAATGCAGAAATTATTGAACAATATCATTAATATCACACACAAGTAAAATTTTGCTAAAAATCAGTCAAAGGTGGCTGTAACAGTATATTGACAGGGAACTGCCAGAAATTCAGGCCAGATTCAGAAGAGGACGTGGAACCAGAGATACCACTGCTGATGTCAGGTGGATCTTGGCTGAAAGCAGAGAATACCAGAAAGATGTTTACCTGTGTTTTATTGACTATGCACAGGCATTCAACTGTGTGGATCATAACAAATTATGGATAACACTGAGTAGAATGGGAATTCCAGAACACTTAATTGTGCTCATGAGGAATCCGTATATAGACCAAGATACAGTTGTTCGGACAGAACAAGGGGATACTGTTTGGTTTAAAGTCAGGAAAGGTGTGCGTAAGGGTCGTATCCTTTCACCATACCTGTTCGGTCTGTATGCTGAATAAATAACCTGAGAAGCTGTACCATATGAAGAATGGGGCATCAGGATTGGAGGAAGGCTCATTAACAACCTGCGTTATGCAGATGACACAACCTCGCTGGGTGAAAGTGAAGAGGACTTGAAACACTTACTGATGAAGATCAAAGACCATAGCCTTCAGTATGGATTGCACCTCAACATAAAGAAAAAAAAAAAAACCCTCACAACTGGACCAATAAGCAACACCATGATAAACAGAGAAAAGGCTGAAGTTGTCAAGGGTTTCATTTTACTTGGATCCACAATCAACAGCCATGGAAGCAGCAGTCAAGAAATCAAAAGACACATTGCACTGGGCAAATCTGCTGTAAAAGCCCTCTTTAAAGTGTTGAAAAGCAAAGATGTCACCTTGAAGACTAAGGTGCACCTGATCCAAACTATGGTATTTTCAATAGCATCATATGCATGCAAAAGCTGAACAATGAATAAGGAAGACAGAAGAAGAATTGATGCCTTTGAATTGTGGTATTGGCAAAGAATATTGAATATACTATGGACTGCCAAAAGAACAAACAAATCTGTTTTGGAAGAAGTACAGCCAGAATGCTCCTTAGAGGCAAGGATGGCAAGACTATGTCTTACATACCTTGGACATGTTGTCAGGAGAGATCAATCCCTGGAGACGGACATCATGGTTGGCAAAGTACAGGGTCAACAAAAAAGAGGAAGACCCTCAACAAGATGGAGTGACGCAGTGGCTGCAACAATGGACTCAAGCATTACAATGATTGTGGGCATGGCACAGGACCAGGCAGTGTGTTGTTCTGTTGTACATGGGGTCACTATGAGTCAGAACTGACTCGACAGCACCTAACAACAACAACCCAACAACAGCAAAGTATACATTTTTGTCTCAAATGCACATGAAACATTCTCCAAACTAGACCATATTTTAGGCCCCGAAGCAGCCGTCAATAAAATTCAAAGCATCAAAATAATACAAAACATTCTCTCTGATCACAATGCCAGAAAAGTAGAAATCAATAACTGAGAGAGCAAGGAAAAAAAAAAAAAATCAAATACATGGAAACTGAATAACACCTTGTTTAAAAACAACTGGGTAATAGAGGAAATCAAAGAGGGAATAAAAAAATTCATAGAATTAAATGAGAATGAAAATACATCACACAAAAACCTTTGAGACACAGCAAAGGCAGTGCTCAGAGGTCAATTTATAGCAATAAATGCACACATCAAAAAAGAAGAATGGGCCAAAATCAAAACATTAGCCCTACAACTCAAACAAATAGAAAGAGAACAGCAAAAGAAGCCCACAGACGCCAGAAGAAGGGAAATAATAAAGGTCAGAACAGAAATAAATAGAGAACAGAAAAACAATAAAAAGAATCAACAAGATCCAAAGTTGGTTCTTTTGAAAAGATCAACAAAATCAACACACCATTGGCCAAATTGACAAAAGAAAAACAAGAGAGAAAGCAAAAAAACCCAAATAAGAAATGAGATGGGGGAAATTACAACAGACCCAACTGAAATAAAAAGGATCATAATAGATAGGTGAGATAGAAAATCTAAACAGACCTATAACAAGAGAAGAGACTGAAGAGGTAAAAAACAAAAAACAAAAAAAAAACTCCCCCACCACCCCCCACAAGAAAAAAAAACAGCCCTGGTCTGGAGGGTTTTACTGGAGAATTCTACCAAACATTCAGAGAAGAGCTCACACCAACACTACTCAAACTATTTCAGAGCATAGCAAAGGAAGGAATACTCCCAAATTCATTCTATGGAGTCAGCATAGCCCTGATACCAAAGCCAGGCAAAGACACCACACACAAAAAAGAAAATTACAGACTAATATCTCTCATGAATATAAATGCAAAAATTCTCAACAAAATTCTAGCCAATAGAATTTGGCATCATATAAAAAAATAATACACCATGACCAAGCGGGATTCATACCAGGTATGCAAGGATGGTCAACATTAGAAAATTAATCAATATAATCCATCACATAAATAGAACAAAAGAAAATAATCACATGATCATCTCAATCAACTCAGAAAAAGGCATTTGACAAAGCTTACCACCCATTCCTGATAAAAACTCTCAATAAAATATGAATAGAGGGGAAATTCCTCAACATAATAAAGGGCATCTATACAAAACCAACAGGCAATATCATTCTCAATGGAGAGAGGCTGAAAGCATTCCTCCTGAGAATGGAAACAAGACAAGGATGCCCGTTATCACCACTCCTGTTTAATATTGTACTGGAAGTCCTAGCTAGAGCAATAAGGTAAGAATAAGAAATATAAGGGCATCCAAATTGGAAAGGAAAAAGTAAAACTATCTGTAGTGCGATTAGTTACTTTTGTGTGTGGCCTTTCTAGCCATGGTCTTGTAACTCTCACACAGATGATTGTGTGATAGGGTAATTGTACCCTATCAAGAAGACTGTTCGGTCTTGCTTTAAAAGAGAGCCAATTCCAGAGCAGAGCAAGGGAGCCCACCATTACCAAAGAAGGAGAGGCCAGCAGGAGAGATCTGGCAGCAGGAGACAGTGCAGTGGGTTTCCCAGCCCACACAGGGAGAAAGCTGAATGCCTTTGGGCAGAGACATGCCTGTAAAACACGGCTGGAAAAAGGCTATCCTGAATGAAGAACTGTATCTCGAGTGTTCCTGAGTCTGAATTGTAACTGTTACTTCCCTAATAAACCCCGTAATTGTGAGTATGGTCTGTGAGTTCTGTGCGGCCATTGCAATGAATTATCGAATCCAGTAGAGAATGTTGTGGGAATGACAGTTGGTGTCAGACTTAATAAAGACAGTGGAAAGAGGAGGCTTGTCTGACCTCTGCCTCATAGGAATCAACCTTGAGCTATTCATCCTGAGTAGCAGGATATAGGATCAATATGTGAAAATCAGTTGAATTCCTATACACCAACTTCAAAAAGGAAATCAGAAAAATGATACCATTTATAATAGCCCCTAAAAAAATACTTAGGAATAAATCTAACCAGGGATGTAAAAGACCTATACAAAGAAAACTACAGAACACTATTGCAAGAAACAAAAAAAAAAGACCTACATCAATGGAAAAACATACCATGCTTATGGATAGTAAGACTCAACATTGCAAAAATGTCAATCCTGCCCAAAGCAATCTACAGATATAACACAAACCCAACCCAGATATCAACGGCATTCTTTAACGAGACGGAAAAACTAATCACCAGCTTTATATGTAAAAGAAAGAGGCCCCGGATAAGCAAAGCATTATTGAAGAAAAAGAACACAAAGTAGAAGGCCTCATACTGTCTGATCTCAGAACCATAGTCAAAATATCCTGGTACTGGTACAACAAAAACACATAGACAAATGGAACAGAATCGAGAACCCAGATATAAATTCATCCACCTACGGTCAGCTGATATTTGACAAAGGGCCAAAGTCCATTAAATGGGGAAAAGACAGTCTTTTTAACAAACGATGCTGGTAAAACTGGATATCCATCTATAAAAAAATGAAACAGGACCCATACCTCACCTCATACACAAAAACTAACTCAAAGTGAATCAAAGGCCTAAATATAAAACCTAAAATGGTAATGACCATGGAATTAAAAATAGAGGCAACACTAGAGGCCTTAATACATGGCATAAATACAATACAAAGTATAAATAACAGTAGACAAACACCAGAAGAGAAACTAGATAACTGGGAGCTGCTAAAAATTAAATATTTATGATCATTAAAAGATTTCACCAAAAGAGTAAAAACAGAAGCTACAGACAGGAAAAAATTTATTGGTTATGTCATATCCAACAAGGGTCTAATCTCTGAAGTCTACAAAATACTTCCATACTTCAATAACAAAAAGAGAAATAATCCAATTAAAAAATTGGCAAAGGATATGAACAGACATTTCACCAAAGAAGACATTCAGGTGGCTAACAGACACATGAGGAAATGCTCGCGATCATTAGCCAGCAGAGAAATACAAGTCAAAACTACAGTGAGATACCATCTCACCCCGACATTGCTGGGACTAAAAAAATTTTTTAAAATAACGAATGTTAGAGAGGTTGCAGGGAGTTTGGAACTCTTATGCCCTGCTGGTGGGAATAGAAAATGGTACAACCACTATGGAAAACAATATGGCATCTGCTTAAAAAGCTAGAAATATCATATGCTCCAGCAATCCTACTCCTAGGAATATATCCTAGAGAAATAAGAGCTGCCACACCAAAAGACATGTGCACATCCATGTTCATTGCAACATTATTCACAATAGCAAAAAGATGGAAACAAACTAAGCGCTCATCAGCAGATGAATGGATAAACAAACTATGGTACATACAACAATGGAGTACCACGCAATGATAAACAACAGTGATGAATCCACGGAACATCTTACAACATGGATGAATCTGGAGGGCTGGGTGAAATAAGACAATCATGAAAGGACAAATATTGTATGAGACCACTATTATAAAAACCCCTGCAAAAAAGGTTTACACATAGAAAAAAAAAATTTTGATGGTTTCAAGGGAGGGGAAATCACTAACTAGGTAGCAGACAAGTTAGCTTTGGTGAAGGGAAAGACAACACATTATATAGGGAAGGCAGCACAAATTGATCAAGGCAAAGTCATAGAAGCTTCCTAGACACATCCAAACACATTTAGGGGCCCAGTTACTGGGGCTGAGACTGGGCACTATGGTCTTGGGGGACATCTAGGTCAATTGGCATAACATAGTTCATAAAGAAAATGTTCTACATCCTACTTTGGTGAGAAGTGTCTGGGGTCTAAAAAGCTGCAAGCAGCCATCTAAGATACATCTATTGGTCACATCATGTTCAGAGCAGAGGAGAATGAAGAAAACTAAAGACGTAAGGAAAATATTAGTCCAAAGGACTAATGGACAACAGGAACCACAGCCTCTACCAGCCTAAGCCCAAAAGAACTAGATGGTGCCCAGCCACCACCACTGACTGTTCTGACGTGGATCACAACAGGGGGTCCCAGGCAGAGTGGGAGAAAAATCCAAATTCACAAAAAAGACCAGACTTGTTTTTACTGGTCTGACAAAGATTGGAGGAACCCTCGAGACTATGGCCCCCCGGACACCCTGCTAACTCAGAACTGAAGCCACTCCTGAAGTCCGTCTTTCACCAAAGATTAGGCACGTTTATAAGACAAACAGTAACACACATGAGGAACATGCTTCTTAGTTCAATCAAGTATATGAAACCAAGTATAAGAGCAAAGATGAGAGGGCAGGAGGAAACAGGAGAACTGGATGAATGGAAACGAAGAACCCGGGGTGGAAAGGGAAAGGGGGAGAGTGCCGACACATTGCAGGGATGGCAGCCAATGTCACAAAACAACTTGTGTATAAATTTTTGAATGAAAACTAATGTGTGCTGTAAATGTTCACCTAAAAGACAATAAAATTAAAAAAAAAAAAAGCTCTAAAAAGTAAGGAAAGGAACCCTGGTTGCACAGTGGTTAAGCTCTTGTCTGTTAACCAAAAAGTCAGCAGTTCAAACCAACCAGTCGCTTCAAGGCAGAAAGATGTGGCATCTGCCTCTATAAAGATCACAACCTTGGAAACCCTATGACGCAGTTCTACTCTATCCTATAGGGTCTCCTTGAGTTGAAATTGATTCCGTGGGGTTGGGCTGTTTTTGTTTGCTTTTTAAAGTAAGAAAAATAGACAAGCAAACAAATTAGTATGTAATTACAAATGGTGAAATGCGCAATGAGGAAGTGAGCACGGTGGAGTGTATGTACTGAACCCTTGGCTGTCGGCTCAGAGGTCAACATTACCGAGCCCTAGAATAGGAGTCAAAGTCATTCAGTCTCTCTACATCTCTTTTCTCCCATTATACATGAATCTTAATTGGCAGAATAATAAATATTGTAAACTGTAAAGCACTAGTCTAATATAACCATGTGTAATTATTTTTTAGGCTCTCTCAACATGTCGCTGTTGCTAGTAAACTCCTCGATATACAAACCCCTCTGAGATGTATGTTAATTAAAGCCCAGAGATCCCAAATAACTTGAAATCATAGAATTTTGGAGCCAACACGAACTTTAGATGTCATCTAGCTCCATACTCTCACTTTACAGATGATTAAGTTGAGCTCCAGAAAGCTTAATTGAGTTGCCCAAAGTTACCCAACAGATTTGAAGCAGATATGGAACTAGAATCTGTGTTGCCCAACTCTCTTGTTAGTGCTAACTCCATGCCCCCACACTTGACCTTCAGGAGAAGCACCTTGCCCTCCTCTCACTAACCAATCCAGCCAGGCAGCGGCTAGAGAAAGCCAGGAGTCCTGCTGCCTACCTGTGCTCCAACCACTGGCCAACACTGACCCTTTCCACTGGGTGTGAGGCTGCAGGTGGATGTAAACCAGTGTAACCGTTCGTGGGGGGCAATTTGGCGACTTGTATCAAGAACTTCAAAAATGTTAATACTCTTTGATTCAATAATTCTGCTTATAGCAATTTATCCTAAGAGAATAATCATATACACACATGATTATATACAATGATTATTTCCAGGATCAAGCCTGCTTATATTTACACATCAGGCTTTATTTATAGAATCAGAAAACAAGGCACCTCAAGTGTCCCCAACAATAAGAGATTTTTATATAATTTGCTGAATCATTTATATAGACTATGATACAGACATTCAAAGTAATGATTTTAAAGACTATTTTTAATTCTCATTGTGAAAAAGTACAATACCAAAAAAAAGCAAAATAAAAAAATAGACTAGTTATTCAGAAATCCCAATTTTAGTTTTTTTTTTTTTCTGTAAAAAAGTATATGCATCTATGTATGTGTGTGTGTGTGTAGAATGATTGTGGGTGTAAATAAAATTAGAATTACACGAAGATATTGATGGCAGTTATCTCTAGGTGGTAGGATTAAGGATATTTTTAAAATATTTTTTTCTGAATTTTCCCTTTTGTATCCTCTGATCAAGTCCTATTACTAAAATCTGGGGAGAAGAGTTTTGTTTCGTTTTGTTTTTTAAAGGGATATGTGGCAAACGTGGCCATAAGAAGCATGTTTCCTTATCGCCTCTAGGAAGCCTCATAAAAGAAGCTTGAATGGTTTTGGTGGCGGATAGAAATAGCTTCTCAGCACATGACTGTGGTTACTCTGAACTAGGACCCTGCTCAGTATCTCATCTGAATTTCCCTACAGTTTTTAGGAAAGTTGACTCTCTCTCAGAAGACATCTCCTTGGCCCAGTCCATTTATGACAAGAAGCTTCTGTCTATGCAGGAAAATCTCCAAGGACTGGGTAAGTGTCCAGTGTCCAGATGTACTAATGGCCATAATGTAAGGCCAGTATAAATTGGGTGGAGTGAGGGCTCCCCCTTCTCATGCACTGGCGCTCTAGAGAGCAGCACCCCACCAACCTTCTATGCACAGATGATGCACAGACAGCCACGGATCCATGTTTCCTTCTCCAACTGGAGAACCACTCATCTGAGGGGCTGCTGTCCTGGCATACACCAGGATTGGGGTAGGGGGTTTTGTGAGGGGCACAGCTAGCATCCCACAGACCCAGCGAGAATCCACAGGAAGAGAAGGAAGCCAAATATAGTCACATTCCCAAAATATCGTAATCATCTGAAATTATTTTTGAGGCCTCTCTATGCCTTCTTACAAGTCAGCCTTTGATTCATCACCGCCTTTAAGCTTTGCCTCAACTCATGATGCTTTGTATGTCCAGCTTAAACAGGGAAGCTGTTCAGAGAGATTGAGACAAATAAGCCATAAGAGAAGGGTTAGAAGTGGTCTTCTCTGATGAAAGTCCTGGCTCTGCCACTTCTCTGTGCCTCTGTTCCTTATCAGCCACAGGATGTAACTCCTGTACCACCTTTTCTGCCAGTTCACTGTAAGAGGATTGAATAAGATAACAAATATTAAAATATTTGGAAAAATTTTTAAATAAAGTGTAAATGGGAGATCCTTGGCAATCTCAGAAATGTTATGAAGATACATTCTTGAAAATTTGGTAGTGAGATGGATAAAATGTCCCGAATTCTACATTTCAGGTCATAGTAATGACATTTGATAAAAATGAGATTCCATAGAGATGGTAAGGCTTCCCCAAGAAGGATTTTACAGCGGGGTTTAGGAAAAGAAAGATGGTTGGGAAGCCACCTACCCACTCATTATGCTTTGAAATATTTAATTTAAAGAAGCAGTGTTTATCCCATGATTCCTTGACAACTCAAAATTTTGTCTGTTTTTCATGAAGATTCAAAATCCCTGAGCAACTGCTCTTTCTGCCATGAGGTTGGGCAGCTGGGGCAAGAGATCCGAAAACTGCAGGAGGAGCTGGAGGGAATTCAGAGGCTGCTTCTGGCCCAGGAGATCCAGTTGGACCAGACCTCAAAGGCCCATGAACTGCTGTCCACCACCAGCAGTCAGATCACCCAGCAGATGGGCAGTTGTTCCTTCTCCATCCATCAGGTCAACCAGTCCCTGGGGTTCTTCTTGGCCCAGGTGAGAGGCTGGCAGGCCACCACAGGTGGCCTGGACCTGTCTCTGAAGGACCTTGCCCAAGAGTGCTATGATGTCAAGGCTGCAGTGCACCAGATCAACTTCACCGTGGGGCAGACTTCAGAGTGGATCCATGGGATCCAAAGGAAGACAGATGAGGAGACCCTGACCCTACAGAAGATGGTCACTGACTGGCAGAACTATACCCGGCTCTTTAGCAGCCTACGCGCCACCTCAGCCAAGACAGGAGAAGTGGTCAAGAACATCCAGACCACCGTGGGGGCTTCCTCACAGCGCATCAGCCAGAATTCTGAGAGTATGCATGACCTGGTGCTGCAGGTCATGGGCTTGCAGCTGCAGCTGGATAACATCTCGTCCTCCCTAGATGACCACGAAGAGAACATGCACGACCTGCAGTACCACACCCGCTATGCCCAGAACCGGACAGTGGAGAGGTTTGAGACACTAGAAGGACGCATGGCTTCTCACGAGATTGAGATCAGCACCATCTTTGCCAACATCAATGCCACTGACAACCATGTGCACAGCATGCTCAAGTACCTGGACGACGTGCGGCTCTCCTGCACACTGGGCTTCCACACCCATGCCGAGGAGCTCTACTACCTGAACAAGTCAGTCTCCCTCATGCTGGGCACCACGGACCTGCTCAGGGAGCGCTCCAGTCTGCTGAGTGCCCGGCTAGACTTCAACGTCCACAATCTTTCCATGATCATGGAGGAGATGAAGGCAGTGGACACGCAGCATGGAGAAATCCTTCACAATGTCACCATCCTACGAGGTAAGACCCAGATCCAGGGCTGCTACAGAGGTCCCAGAGGGCCTTGGTGCTCCTGCAGCCTGGTTTTAAGCAAAAAACCATAGCAGGCTAATAAAATCCTGTAGCAAAAGCCTAGAGCAACTTGTAACTTTAAGAAAAATAGTTGCAGACCTCTCGTGTAAAGGGTGTTATGGCTCCTAACTGTGCCTCGCACACAAATTTGGATTTTAATATAGAGGATTTGTTTGTGTCCAGGTAGAGAAATAGGCAGACCTTGTGTTTGTGTTTCAGGGGAGTTCCTGGTTGGTGCAAACAGTTAATGTGCTTAGCTACTAACTGAAAGGTTGAAGCTTTGAGCCCACTCAGGGGTGCCTTAGAAGAAAGGCTTGACAGCCTACTTCTGAAAAATTAGCCATTGAAAACCCTGTGGAGCAGAGTTCTATTCTGACACACATGGGGTTGCCATGAGTCAGAGTGGACTCAATGGCAGTTGGTTTTAGCCTTTTGGAGACTCTGTCTCCTCTTACTTTCTCCCTTCCCATCCCCTTATTAGCACTCTCAACCATTCTGTCCCTGCCATGCTCATCAGCCTGATGCTGTCTTCTTCTCCCACACCTCCACATGCCTCCACTATCCAAATCTAATCTCAGCAAGAGACCTGATAATATCTTTCACACTTAAATTGAGAAGATAGAAAGTGATCAATGAGTTCCGCCCCCACAGGGGAATTTGTATTTTAGGTGAAGGGACGCTGAGTGGGGTTATATCTTGTAACTTTCAGGGATTAGCAAAATACATTTGGGGCAGGGGGGAGGGAAGCAAGAATTTCTTGATATTTTTCAAGCCCTGTCCAGTAAATGTTTTAATATAAGCCTGAAGACAATGCTATTCGTTTGATTGATATGGGTTTTCCTTCTGGACTAGATCATGGCCAACCACTTTTCTAAAGTTAGAAAGGTAAGGAAGAGAAGCAAGCAATTTATAGGTTCCTGTAATGTGCCAAGTACTTTACACATTAATTTATACATTTACTCAACAGGAAATGTGATGAACGCCTACTACGTGGTAGGCACTAGCTTGTGGAAGGGATCAAAGGGAAACAAGACAGCCTGGTCCTTACCTTCATGACTTGAAAATCTGGCAAGGGGCAAGTAATGAGGCAATCTTAATACAGTGATAGGGAAGCACATAGGATGAGCCCCAACCCATTCATATAAGGTGATCAAGTGATATGAAAACTAAGACCTAAAAGATGAGGAAGAGAAACTCAGGTGCAGGAAGGTGGGGTAGGTGGGCAGAGCAGTTCCCGGTAGAGGGGACAATACATGCAAAGGCCCCAAGCAGACAGTGTGTGGCACACACCGTCTCCTTTAATTCTCACTGACCCTGCAACTTTGAACCCAGAAAGCCACAGACGAAGAACTTGATATCAAATAATGAGGCCTAGCCAATCACATAGCTAGAAAGGAATGGACACAGGATTGAAATTTAAGGCAGTTTAGATCCAAAGTTCCAAGCTGCCTTGAGTGGCCCTCTTCTCCGAAGTCACATAAACTCCTGTCCCTCTTAAAGGACTTGAACAAACTCGATATCTGTTTCAGTGACAGTACAACTACGCTCCTGTCTACTCCCTACCAAATTCTCCAACAATGGGTTAACCTCTTCCTCCTCTTGGGGCAACTCTGCCCCCAACTGACCCGTAGATTCTGTGTTACAAGTGAGTTATCTGACCTATTCTTTTGGTTAAGTTACTTGAAATGCACTGTGGCTTCTAATTATGAGTATTTTACTCTGAGATAAACAACACTCATTACCTTTTCATTCTAGTCCTTCTCAGCAGGATATTCACTCTGTCTTTCCAAAAGTTTTCTTCCTGGAAAATGGTCCAAAATACTCCTAATCTGGATTTCTTTACATCAGAATTTGGACAGCTACACCCAGGTTCCATGGACCCCTTCCCCAGGAAGTGTGTATCTCTGTGGGAAGACAGGTCAGCAGATCTTGCTCTAGGGACTAGAATAAGTAGCAACTGACATTTGACAGTCCTAGAACCTGTAGTTTACATTTGGGGGCCCAAATATCTGGGCCTGACCATCTAGGGAACATCAAAGAAGTCTCTTACTAGAAGGAAGGAGACCTCATGATTCCAGACAGCTCTGTTCTCACCACAGAGCTCAGACTTGGAACCACCTCTTTGATTCTCTGGCTCTCTTTAACGATTTAGTACTAAGCCTTTTTGACTCCATTTTATGTCATTGAGCGTTTCTGCTGCCACCAGGGCTGATTTTTTCTTTAACCTAGGTTGGTTGGAAGGAAGATCCAGTCACCTTTGCCTGTTGTTACATTTTTGCAATTAAACCAGCTATTGCATATTTCTGTGGTAACCGAAGTCTTCTCACAGTATTTCACCTAAATGTGTATCTGCATGACCTCTAGTGCACACTGTTCCAACGAAGAGCATTATTAGATAATTCTTATGGTTCAAGCTCTGGCAATTTTGTGTTTTTGTTGCATTCATCCTAAGAATAAATTAATATAAAGCTTTCCTGTTGACGAAGCCTGTTCGCACACTTTGTTCCATTTCAGCCTCACAATGACCCTTGTACAGTCGACAACGCAGGTATTGGTATCTTCATTTTACAGATAGGTAGCCTGATACTGGGGGAGATTGAGGACTTAATTTAAAGGAGAGATTAGCTCTGGTGGTGGCAGCAGAAATGCTCAATGACATAAAGTGAAGTCTACAAAGGTTTGGGACTAAATAATTACAGAGAATCATATATGATTTAAAGCCCTGAACCCTCACCATGGCTCTGAGATGCAAAAGTCCAGTGCCAAGCCAGAACAGGAGACACTGAAAGTGTGAGCACACAAATACCCAAAGGACACCTCTGCTCAGGTTCTGCTTAGGCACAGGGTGCTAGATGGAGAGTAGAGGAGAAGAAGGAGTAGGTAACAAAATGATGGCAGGGTAACCATTTTTGATCCCCATTCTAAGTACAGCCCAACAACAGTCATGGGACTTTCTATGTGTTACAGCCCTGATATATGACAGTCTTCTTGGAAGGGTCTCAGCTTAGCTTGAGAGCACAGGTGGGACATCCATTTGGGCTCCATCTGACTCTTGGCTTGACCTCTGGCACATCTGCTTACATTGTGTCTTTGGCTAACATCCTTCCTGATCATTAAAGTCACAACATGTGAAATCTCTCACATCTGAAAGAAAATTTCAGGGGCCAAATGTGTGTCCTTCATCCTGCAAGGACAAACATTCATTCATCCACAGACAGGTGTTGACAGGCTCTGATGCTGGAGCTGGAAACGAGGTCTCCCGCTAGCCACAGCCAAGCTGCCTTTCTAGAATAAAGGGAGAGGGAGAGGGACAGGTCTGGCCACAGCCAAAGCAGAAGGTGCCAAGAGCTGACTGATGGGCTGTGACTATTAAACTGCCTGGGAAAGAAGCAGGCCTTCTAATTTGCTGTGAGTCTTTAGGCAGAATGCTTATCTCCAGGCCTCCTCTATTGTTGTTTGTTATTTTTATCTATAAATGAAAGAAAGAGCAGCTGATCTCTAAGACCTCTTCCAGCTCTGTGATTTATTATGAGCCTCCATTTGCTCAACAGGAAGCATGTGGCACTTTCGTAGTATTTGTGCCTCTCATATAACATTTATCTCTTCCTACTCTAGGATAAAGGATAAAAAAAAAAAAAATTTTTTTTTTTTTTGGAAGAGATAAATGGCTATGCTAGACAGTGTCTGTGCTAGGACTATCCTTTGGGAACTGGAGACAGACTTATTACCTGAGTCACCTTGGGGAAGGCTCTTGGCTATTTTCAGCTTAGTTTCCTCATCCACAAATAGGAATATTGATGCCTGCCCCGTCTATCCCATGGGGTGGTTGTGAGGATCAGTGGTAACAATGGATGTGAAAAAGTTTTTGTGAAATATAAACGGATGTCCTAATATAAGGGATTGGAGTCCCTGGGTAGTACAAATGGTTAACACACTCAGCTGCTAACGAAAAGGTTGGAGATTCAAGTCCACCCAGAGGCGTCTTGGAAGCAAAGTCTGGCAATCTATTTCTGAAAGGTCAGCCATACACAACCCTATGGAGCACAGTTCTACTCTGACACACCTGGGGTCACCACGAGTCAGAATTGTAGCAATTTTTTTTTTTTTTTTAATGTAAGGGATTATTATAAATCTAAATTGCTTGATGGCAGGGTTCTTGTCTTACTCATCAAATACCCAGCAAAGTGCCTGGCCTTTCGAGGTACTCAAAAAATGTTTGCTCAGTGAATGAAAGCGTGAATAAAGCTGAGGATAATCAAAAAGGGCTAGATTCAGAGGGGTTAAATCTGCAAGCTCGTTCCAGAAGCACCACCCTCTATCCCATTCCCACACCCCAGGTGTGTAGACGTTTTCATGTCAAAAAGGAAAAAGCAGAAAATGTCATATTATTCTCTGATTTAGACCTGCCTAGGGAGGTTTTTTTTTTTTTAGGGAGGTTGGTTTTTTGGGAGGGAGGTGGCAGTAAGAAAAATGCCTGCAGTGGAAGGTTAGTAGCTTTGCTTGTAGTTGAGCAGAAAAATTTTCGTTGGCACTTTCAGGTAGGTGCGGGAGACCTCATCATGAGACTTGGCCTATCTCTGGTACAACTGACTTGTAGGGCATAGCTCCTGAGAAGTGTTTACCAGGATCCCACCTCTTTGTCTGGTCTTGAACTTCCATTATTGTCCCCCCAGCACCATAAAATTGCCCCCTGGTCTACTCAGTATCTCCGTCCCATGCTGCTTAAAGCCAATGCATGCATGGCTGTCTTGTCTCTTGGATGGATCTTCAATGTCTCGGTGGCCCCGAACTCATTTTTGTCTCCCCAGCCTGTGAACCTGCTGAAATCTCTACTTAGCTTCTCAGCCTATTAGATGCAGCTTTTTGTTTGGCTTGTCAGCCTCTCTGTCCAATCCAGTTGTTGTTGTTAGGTGCCGTCAAGTCGATTTTGACTCACAGGGACCCCATACGACAGAGTAGAACTGCCTTATAGGGTTTTTTGGCTGTAACCTTTATGGAAGCAGGTCACCTGGTCTTTCTCCTGTAGAACCTCTGGGTGGGTTCGAACTACCAACGTTTTGGTTAGCAGCTGAGTGTTTAACAGAAATGCCTTGAGAGGAAAAGCTACATGGAATGTCAGGCTTCCTTCAATGAGTCTCCTTTCCCTCCAGAATCTCGGCCGTTGGTATCTCTCCAATGCCTTCAGGAAGATGGCTTGGAATTTTTTCTAACAATTCTAGTGGGAGGCTGCTACAACCTGGTCCACCACAGGCAGAAGTGGAAGTCCACTGATGTTTTTTAATGCTTCTCAGGTAACAGCAGCCAGGATTGAGAGTCCCTGACCCAGGCTAATATTCTTTATTAATAATGTTTTTATTTTATTTTATTTATTTATTTTGTTGTTGTTGAGAATATATAGGCTAATATTCTTACTGAACGAGGGGAGCTTGAGGTCCAAAGAGGGACAGAGACTTACCTAGCCACCCAATTTATTAATACCAGAGCTGGAACTCAGACGTGGGCCTCCTGATTTCCAGGCCATGTCCCTTCCATCGCATCAGGCCAGTCTCCCAAGAGTCCCCTTGTCAGTCTCCATTTCTCCTCTCCCCTTGTAAGCTGGCCAGCTGCCTCTGACTGTGTGATCCACTGGGGTCCCTTCTGAGAAGCTTGGCACTTCTGCCCAGCCCCCACCCTGCCCCATTCGGGTATACATGGAGCAGACCACCTACTTGCCCCAGACATGCAGTCAGTTGTGGCTCGACCCTAATGGGCTTGGATTGCTTAATTACAGCCTATGGCTTCCTGAGTAATTATGGACCTCCCCAGGACTCCAGCATGCTCTATTCCTCTCCCACCCTGTACCTCATCCACTGCTGCTGGCATTTCCTCCTTTGTCTTAAATGTCCCCTGAGGCTCAAGGCAGCAGTTAGACCTCCCTCCTTTGCCCTTTACCCATGTGGATATAAACATCTTGTTGGATGTGTCAGGGGCACTCTGTCCTGGGAGAGCCTTGGTCAGCCTCACTCCACATTCTTTCCGCCTTCACTAACCACTGAATTACAGTTGTTGACTTCCTCTTCAGCCAGACCCAGGTCCCTCCCAGCTCTCCAAGCTCTGACCGCATGATTCACAGCAGGCCTAGGGGGAGGCTCATCTCACCTGAAGAAGACAGTCCTTTAGATGACCCTTCCCTGCTCTGTAGGGAGCCCTCAGCACCCTTCAGAGAAAGGCTCTGAGGTTTTCTCCCTCTTTCAGGCAGCACCCAGGGCAAGAGGGCTCATGTATGAGAAAATGAGAGGCTGGGAAAGGGACAGGACCCCCTGCAGCTGGGTGTGTGGAGTGTGGGGGAAGGAGTACTGGGTTCAGAGTCACTACTTACTGACTGGGTGATCTTGGGCAAGTCGCCATCTCTCCACACCGCTGTTTCTCATCTGTAAAATGAAACAACAGTCTCAATGTACAGTACCTAGAACACAGTAAAAAAAAAAAAAAAAATTGTAGTGATATGCCAGATTCTGCGTCCAGGCTGCGAGTGGGAGGCATGGCCCCCACCTATCCTTCAAGGGCTCCACAGTCTTACAGGGTCCAATAGATAAGCACCTAGGGTTTGTTTTCAGTACACTCTCACTGTCAGAGTTAGACTGTGCTCCATAGGGTTTTCAATGGTTGATTTTTTGGAATAGACTGCCAGGCCTTTCTTCTGAGGCACCTCCGGGTGGACTCAAACCTCCAGCCTGTCAGTTAGCTCCTGAGCACTTAACAATTTGTACCACCCAGGGACTTCCAGGATGCAGTAGACACAAGTGTTAGCTGCTTTCATCAATCTTCCCCTCTCCACACTGTAGGAGAAGAGAGTAGGCAGGACATGGTGCAGATAGAGATTCAGGAGCTGAAGTGAGCCAAGGGCTGACTACTGTGAGGCCACTGTAAACACCCCAACAGGAGGTGGGCTCCATGACCAGCCTGTGAAATGGCAGAGGGAGGCTTCCGTCTGCAACATGAGTGTCTGTCAGTAGCCCACACAAGTGCCTGTGAGACTCAGGCCCTGGATGAACTCCACTGGGCTCTCAAAGGTGGGATCGGTGGTATCAGCTGTGACTCGAGGAAGTATGGATAGGAAGGTAAGCTTTTTTCTCACTCCACACCTACTCAGGGCTGTAGCCCCAGGCGAATGAGGTGCAAGCTGTCACAGTGGGCTTTTGCACAAACTTCCACCAGAAATATGTGGGGGGCTCAGCCTTTCCCATCCAGGGGAGGGGGCTACAGAGCTTCTCTCTCTTCAGAAAGAGAAGCTGGAGGGGGTTGGTGTGGAGGAGGGAAGAGAGAAGAGCTTTACGCTTCTACCTTTTCTCCTCTCTACCAACAAACCAGCCAACCAGTTGCCGTGGAGTTGATTCTGACCCACGGTGACCTCATGTGTGTCAGAGTAGAACTGTGCTTCACAGAGTTTTCGGTGACTGATTTTTCCGAAAGTCGATCACCAGTTCTTTCTTCTGAGGTGCCTTCGAGTGGACAAAAACCTCCAACCTTTCAGTTAGCAGCCAAGAGCATTAACTGTTTGTGCCACCCAGGGGCTTCTTTTCTACTAGGATAAAAACCCTTAGAGAGCCTCAAAGCTGGCTGCTGTGCTCCTCAGTAGGCCAGGAAGAGAGGTCACCTACTGAAGATGATGATATAGGAAGGAATGGGACCCCAAGGAGGAAGAAAGGGGCTTTAGCTGGACCCCAGGGCAGCAAGGGAAGGGCATCTTTGTAAAGACTTCTCTCAAGCTTTTCCTGAGTCAAAGCTGGAAATGGAGATGACTGACTCGTCTACCCAGAGGTCAATAGGTGAAGCCAAAGAAGTGGTTGGGCTCTTCTGTGAGTAGAGAGGGTGCAGAACCAGGGAGCTAGGAGCAAGCCCTGGGGAAGCCCACATTCTCAGAGCAGGCAGAGGAAGAGCCAAAAGAAGGGGATAGAAAAGAGCAGGCAAGTGCCTGTAAAACCAAGGCAGGAGCATGTCCGCAGGAAGGGTAGTCTTAGAGCTAGACCGGCCCTTAGAAGCTGTGAGGTCCAGTGCTCATATCTAAAGATGAAAAACTGAGCTCTAGAATGGGAAGGGACTCAGCTGGCGTGGCTCCACCACCCTCTGGCTCCCAGCTCTGTGCTCCTTGCACCACCCACACGCAGACCCTGGGGACCTTTCCACCTCTGAATAGCTCTCTGCTTTTCCAAACCTCAGCTGGCAAGGTGTCAGGACAAAGTTAGGGTGAAGACAGACTGTGGCATCACCAGTTCCCAGCAAGTCCTGCCAGTCTCAGGGAGGCAGTCCTTGTGAGGGCACCCCCATGTGCCATATGACTCTGGCAGCTGTACTCCCGGGAGGCTTGCTGTGGACCAAAGGGCAGATCCTGCTTCCTGGCTTCCCAGAGGCCAAGCTACTACCACCCCAGCCAGCCCCACCCCCTGCCCCCAGCCAACCTGATGACAGACAGAATTCCAGCCTTGGCTACTGGCAGGCCATGTGAGCCATGCGTTGCCACATCCCTGTGGGTGGGAGGTGGCGATGGGATGGGTGGTGGCAGGGAACAGACCTAAAGGTTTTTATTGGCTCTGGTGAGGCTGACTCTCTCTGGGCTCTGGTTTCCAGTTTAGGTCATAATAGAGAATAGTATTCACTGGCACACCATTGTGCTTAGAAACACCCTGAGAGGAGACAGAGAGAGGGAAGAGTAGACCCAAGGCAGGGGGAGGGGAGGTCGGGAGGGCAGCAGGTAGCTGGGCCACAATCTCCAGCTGCCATGTCTGCATCAGATGGGGAAGGGACCCTGGCGCCACAGCACTGGGTTATGGCACTCAGAGGGCTCCCCACTCACCCAGCACACAGAATCCCTGCTCTCTGAGAGACCCACCTGGGTTCTAGTTTCTGCTCAGAAAGACAGAGAGATATGATTTCACCTCTGTGGGCATTAGTTGCCTTCTCTGTAAAAGGAAAGAATTGAACCAGGTCCCATCTAGCTCAGAAAGAGTATAGGTCTCACAGAGGCCCAGGTGTGGGCACTTGGCTTCATCTCCCAGGCCAACCCTGTGGTTCACTGGTCTCAACAACTCTCCCCACTGATTCCTTGCCCAGATACCTGTAGAAAGCCAGGTCCTTGCTGTGCCTCTGCCTCATGACTATTAAAACCCTTGTTCTCCCACAACCACCATCCTCATGAAGCCAGGCAATTCTCTTTTCCTCTGTATCTAACATGCCTTTGGTAGAATGACAACCACAGGATTGATCCCGCTCTGGGAGATAGTGACCCTCAGACTTGTCCAGTGAGAAGAACATTAAGTTATCCGACATCTGGCTTGGCACTGAACTGGGTTCATTAAGGAAGGACCATATCTCCATCTTGGCATCTCCCACAGGCCCTAGTACAGAGCCTGGTCTGTAGCCAGTGTCTACAACTGTCTGAGGAATTGCCTTCACCAAACCCGAGTCACCTAGATTTTCTCCTACGTCATCTTCTAGAAGTTGTATAGTCTTTTATCTTACATTTGGGTCTATGATCTATTCATTTTGAGTTAATTTTCATGAAAGATGTAAGCTCTGTATCTAGATTCTTTTTTGTTTTTGCACATGGATGTCCAGTTGTTCCAGCACCATTTGTTGAAAAGTCTCTTCTTTCTCCATTGGATTGCCTTTGCTCCTTTGTCAAAGATCAGTTGACTATATTTGTGTAGGTTTATTTCCGGGCTCTTTATTCTGTTCTACTGACCTATTTGTCTACTCTTTTTTTTTTTTTTATTCACCAATAACACACTGTCTTGGTCACCGTAGCTTTATAATAAGTCTTGAAGTTGGGTACTATCAGTCCTCCAACTTTTTTCTTCAGTGTTTTGTTGGCTATTCTGGGTCTTTTGCCTTCCCATATCAACTTTAGTTTGTCAAAAGCCACAAAATAACCTGCTGGGATTTAAATTGGGATTGCACTGAATCTATAAATCAAGTTGGAAAGAGTTGACAGCTTAATAGTATTAAGTATTGCTGTATGTGAACATGGAGCCCTGGTAGCATGGTAGTTAAGAGCTATGGCTGCTAACCAAAAGGTCTGCAGTTCAAATCCACCAGCTGCTCCTTGGAAGCCATATGTGGCAGTTTTACTCTGTCCTATAAGGTAGCTATGAGTTGGAACCAACTCGATGACACCCAACAACAACAACACATGAACATGGAATATCTCTCCATCTATTTAGATGTTTTTTGATTTCTTTCATTAGTTTTGGTTTTGTTCATATTAATCTTCTGTGTATTTTGTGAATTTATACCTAAGTATTTAATTTTTTTGGTGCTAATGTAAATGATGTTGGTGTTTTTAATTTCAAATTCCAATTGCTCATTGATGGTATATAGAAAAGCAATTGACTTTGATCAATTTGGTATCTTGCAACCTTGCTATAATCACTTATTCCTGTTTTTTGTTAGTCTTTTAATTCTTTGGGATTTTCTTCATAGACAATCATATCATCTGCGAACAAAGACAGTTTTCTTTCTCACTTCCCAGAGTCACCCTCTACAAGCATATACTGAGCTCTCTGCCACATGCCAGACTCTGTGACCAGGCTGGGGATGGGCGGCGTGGCCCTCACCTATCCTTCAAGGGCTCCTCAGTCTTGCAGGGTCCAATAGATGAGCACCTAGGATTTGCTTTCAGTGTACTCTTACTTCTCTCTCTATGTACTAAATAAAAGATTCAGAAAGTAGTAGCCACAAGAGCTGAAAGAAGAGTCTAGAGAGATCAGGGTAGGCTTCCTGGAGGAACTGCCCTTTCTGTGAGCTGTTGTGTTCCCACATACTCAGACTGGTGTGCTTCTGCTTCTGACACCTCTCTTTCTTGGCTTTCTCCTCAATATCACCTAACTCCATCCCTGCTCCTGGATGCCTAAGTGGTCACAGATAGAGCCTGTGGGTGAGGTGGGGAAAGTACAATGGTCAAAGATCATGAGAAGAGGGAGAGGCCAGGCTGACCTCTGGAGCAGGAAAGGCAATGCTGGATAGCCTTGGCCTTTTCCCACAGTGGTCCAGCTTTCTCAGTCTCCAGCTCAGGTGCGTGTGTGTAACCATGGACAACCCTTGGAGTCAGAATAATATCTCATGGAATCCTCTCACTAGGCAGGTAAGTATTATCATCCCCACTTCACAGATGACAAAGCAGATTCAGAAGATCAAGGAATCTGCCCAAACTCCCAAAGCTAAGTGGTGCCAGGCCTGGGCTTTGTGTCAGTCTGGTCCTAGGGCTGTGGCTGTACCCCACTTCCTCTCTGTTTATAGAAAACCTCATGAGGGCAGGTTCATAAAGCAGCCCCACATGGAGTGACTTCTCCCCTTTTCTTTCCAATCATAGGTATCCCTGGCCCTCCAGGACCAAGAGGACTCAAGGGAGATATGGGTGTGAAAGGACCTGTTGGCAGCAGAGGACCAAAAGGAGACCCAGGCAGCTTGGGCCCCCCAGGGCCTCAGGGTCCTCAGGGGCAGCCTGGGGATGCTGGACCTGTGGGAGAACGGGGGCCAGTTGGCCTGCGAGGTGTCCCAGGCCTCAAAGGCTCAAAAGGCAGTTTTGGAACTGGAGGACCAAGAGGACAGCCAGGCCCCAAAGGGGATGTGGGGCCTCCAGGGCAAGAGGGGCCCCCAGGGCCAGAGGGGCCCCCAGGGCCTCAGGGAAAACCGGGGATTGCAGGGAAGACAGGGTCCCCAGGCCAGCAGGGGCCCATGGGGCCTAAGGGAGAGCCAGGGATCCAGGGTCCCCCTGGCCTCCCTGGGCCCCCAGGCCCACTAGGCAGCCAGAGTCCCTACTGAGGAGGGACAGCCCAGGACACTGCCACACAGAATGCCAGGAAGGGGGTGAGAGCAGCGTGATCCCCCACAAAGCCTCACCCAGAGAATAGCTGTGGTCCTTTGATCCCATTGGGGAGCCCCCCAGGGATAACCCTGCAACTTCGGGCTCCCCAGTAGTGACTGAACCATAGGAAAGCAGCCCCCCCACCACAAGTACACACACACACACACACACACACATTTCCTTGCAGGTCAGGGGTTGCTGACTGGGGTTCCCTGGCTGGGCAGGAGGCGAGGGCAGCAGAAGACCCCCTTCTCCTGTGATGGAGCCTACCAGGGAAGTGGCTACCTCGAGAAGGAGGTCTTGAATCTACCCCTATTCTACTCTTCCCAGCATCTTCACACCCATCCTAGCTAGCAGTTGCCTGGGGCTCACATTGTTTAAAAGACCCAGCAAAACCTTGCCAGGAGATTATGCTTAAAACTCAAGGGACAAGGTGGATTTGGCAACTGCAAGACCCTCTCCATCATCATGGGACCAGAGTCCTCAGGTAGTTGCCCCCTGCCTCACCTGGGACAGTAGGACCCCATCTGACTGACCATTCTCAGGCCCTGAACATGGTGCCCCCGACAAGTTCAGCATTTTGTCCATGTCTCTCAGGAGCAGCCCACAGGAAATCCAAGCAAGAGTTTCATTTGCACAAGGAAAATATCCAGGTCCTGGAACATTCTGCCAAAGTGGCAGCCAGCTCCCAAGAAAGGCCGCTGAAGCTGGAAGAAGGGAGGGAGGCCGAGGTGAGCATGTAGGTGCTGCGTCCATTGGGGCTCTCTGCACAGCTGTCTGCCCTGCCCCACAGAAGGCTGCCGCTTCACTGGGGAAGACCAAGCTGAAGAAGGCTGTCCCTGATCCCAGTGTGGCTATCCACACTGGTACCTGGGCTCTCCTTCTGCCCACAGCTGTATGCTGGCCTTTCCACACCCTGGCCCAGAATGGCCTGAACCCTCTTTATGAGCAGAAGACTGCTCTAGGAGTGGGAGGTCTCACCACACAAGGGCCTGAACTCCACCAGACGCTCACTCGATGTCAGCACCTCAGACTTCCTGCACAACTGGCAGAGGAGCCCGGGGACGCTCCCCATGGCAGGTGAAGGCCTGAGGGCCTGGTTCCCTCAGGCTGAACTCCCTATAGAGCTGCCCTGCCTTTAAGGTCAGATTCAGACCACCCCTGATGTGGGGGTAGGGAGCTGTCTCCTCCCAAACACTGACTCAGCAATGAGCCCTTTCTGCAGTTCAAAAAGCCTTCATGTCACCTTTGTTGTTGTAATGGATGTGCAACTGGTTTGTGTCACCCACCCACCCCCTACTGCCATGCAATTCTCTTGTCTACATATGATATCATACAGCATAGTATTACTGCCTCAATAAAGAACTGTTTCTATGAGCGTGGTGTCTTCTGGTCTTTTCTGCCCACTTAGGGGGTGGGCATGATGCCTTCAGGGGACCCTTGTCATATTGGCCTTTGAAGGGGAACCAGTGAAAGAAGGGTCCCCTACGTATTCAGTCTCACTCTGGAACCTGGGAGTAAGCCCCTGACCCCTCAGGCAAAAACACAATTCTGCTAGGAGTTCACAGAGATCATGTGGGGACCAGGGACCCGGAGTGCCCAGAGGGAGTTACACCTAGAGAACAGGAGCCACGTGAGGAACAAAGTGTGCCTTACTAATGGTGCACCATGGCCCTGTATCTCTCTTTGGTTAAAATGGGACTGGAGAACAGCACAGGCCTGGACACCTGGGTGATGCCTCTTGGTTCTTTCTTCCTTTCGTCTCTAAGACAGAGATAGAACTGAAAAGGAGGAATGACCAGGTCATACCTACCAAAGGGCCTGGCTCATCTGGTCTGCAGAAGAGAACAGAGGGACTGGGAGTCAGCGGGGCAGCAACAGGAAGCAGGAGCCCAGGAGGGAGCCCCACCCTAGGGTGCTGACTTTTGAAAACCAGTAACTTCTCTGGGTGATGTAAATGGTTAACATACTCAGCTGTTAAGCCAAAGGTTGGAGGTTTGAGTCCCCCCAGAAGTACCTTGAAAGAAAGGCCTGGCAATCTACTTCCAAAAAATCAGGCACTGAAAACTGTATGGAGAACAGTTCTACTCTGACGTACATGGAGTCGCCCGGAGTCAGAATCAACTTGATGGCAACTGGGTAACCTGGTTTGCTAGTAAAACATGGCCTAGTGCAAGCCCTAGGCTGTTTTTGTTCGTTTGTTTTTTGAGGGGGATACTTAGCAATGGAAGTGAGCAGAGGGGTAGAAGAATACGGATGGGGCAGAATGAAGGCACCACATACAGACTGCATAACTTAACCATCTGTGGTGTCCCTCCACCTCACCAAGCACCCATGATCCATGATGTGTTGAACACTGAGTTAGGCCCTATGGGGGTTACAGGGAAGAACGAAGCTAAAGCCTGCCTTGCTGGGCTCACCCTGTAGTAGGAGAGAAGTACGCATAGTAAAAGTAGCTACCCAACTAGAGCTGTGGGTGGTGGATGCTAAACTCCTGGAACAGACCAAAGGGCTGCAGGGGAAGGAGTCCTGTGGGCAAATCTGACAGATGAGACTGGGCAGGTCAGGGAAGGCATTGTGACAAAGGTGATAGGCCTGGAAGGATGGAAGCAATGCAGAGGCAGGAAGGCCATTCGAGTACTGCCAGTTCATAGTCTGAGTTGCCAAGCAAACATCTAGGAAACTCAAACTATTCCTTTTCCAGGGTGGGGTGAAGAGCATACCTGCCAGCAGCCATTTGGGGCAGGCCAGCATGAAGGTGGGTCCTGGGGTGCCAGGTCAGGTAACTAAGAGCAAGAAATGCCTGAGTTCAAAGGTCAATCCATCTCCTGGAGTCCAAATCCAGGAAAACTAGATTTGTAATCGATTTCAAGGAGTGACTTTGGGGTCATAGTGAGAGACAAGGCCATAAGGATCAAAAAATGAGTAGGTTCAAAAACATAAAAGTAAAGGCATAAGAAAAACTCATGAGTCCTGGACAATTGTCATAAACTAGTCCCTGGCCATGTGATCTGGGGGCATCGGCTTGATTTAAAGGCACAGGGTGGAACCAAATGCCATTGAACACACCTGTACAGTCACCCCACCCTAAGGCCCAGGCTTCTGATTTTTCTGGTCACAGAATTCCCTCAAGCTCAATCAATGAAATAAGGAAGAGGACATTAATGATAAGGATTAAACAAACAACAAAAAAAATTGTTGCTGAGTAGATTCTGACTCATGACCACCTCATGTGTGCATAGAACTGCTCCATAGGGTTTTCAAGGGTATGACTTTTTGGACACAGATTGCCAGGCCTTTCTTCTGAGGCATCTCTGGTTGGATTTGAACCTCCACCCTTTCAGTTAGCAGCCAAGTGCTTAGCTTTTCGGACCACCAGGGGCTAATGATAAGGATTGTTGTTGTTGTTGTTGTTGTTGTTAGGTGCCGTTAACTCAGTTCCAACTCATAGCAACCCTATGCACATAGAATGAAACACTGCCCAGTCCTGCGCCATCCTTACAGTCGTCGTTATGCTTGAACTCATTGTTGCAGCCACTGCGTCAATCCACCTCGTTGAGGGTCCTCCTTTTTTCCACTGACCCTGTACTTTGCCAAGCATGATGTCCTTCTCCAGGGACTGATCCCTCCTGACAACATGTCCAAAGTAGGTAAGACGCAGTCTTGCCATTCTTGCTTCTAAGGAGCATTCTGGTTGCACTTCTTCCAAGACAGATTTGTTCGTTCTTTTGGCAGTCCATGGTTTATTTAATATTCTTCACCAACACCACAATTCAAAAGTATCAATTCTTTGGTCTTCCTTATTCATCATCCAGCTTTCACATGCATATGATGTGATTGAAAATACCATGGCTTGGGTCAGGCACACCTTAGTCTTCAAGGTTACATCTTTGCTTTTCAACACTTTAAAGTGGTCTTTTGCAGCAGATTTACCCAATGCAATGCGTCTTTTGATTTCTTGACTGCTGCTTCCATGGCTGTTGATTGCGGATCCAAGTAAAATGAAATCCTTGCCAACTTCAGTCTTTTCACCAATGCCTTCAGAGCAGCTTGGATTTCTTCCTTCAGTACCATTGGTTCCTGATCATATGACACTTCTTGAAATGGTTGGGCATCGACTAATTCTTTTTGGTATAATGACTCTGTGTATTCTTTGCATCTTCTTTTGATGCTTCCTGTGTCGTTTAATATTTTCCCCATAGAATCCTTCACTATTGCAACTCAAAGTTAAATTTTTTCCTCAGTTCTTTCAGCTTGAGAAATGTTGAGTGTATTCTTCCCTTTTGGTTTTCCATCTCCAGCTCTTTGCACATGTCATTATAATACTTCACTTTGTCTTCTCCAACTGGCCTTTGAAATCTTCTGTTCAGTTCTTTTACTTCATCACTTCTTCCTTTTGCTTTAGCTGCTTGACATTCATGAGCAAATTTCAGAGTCTTCTCTAACATCCATCTTGGTCTTTTCTTTCTTTCCTGTCTTTTCAATGACCTCTTGCTTTCTTCATGGATGATGTCCTTGATGTCATTCCACAACTCGTCTGGTCTGCGGTCACCAGTGTTCAATGCATCAAATCGATTCTTGAGATGGTCTCTAAATTCAGGTGGGATATACTCAAGGTCACATTTTCACTCGTGAACTTGCTCTGATTTTCTTCAGTTTCAGCTTGAACTTGCATATGAGCAATTGATGGTCTGTTCCACAGTGGGCCCCTGGCCTTGTTCTGACTGATGATATTGAGCTTTTCCATCATCTCTTTCCACAGATGTAGTCAATTTGATTTCTGTGTGTTCCATCTGGCGAGGTCCATGTGTTTTGGTGGAAAAAGGTATTTGCACTGAAGAACTCATTAGTCTCACAAAATTTTATCATTTGATCTCTGGCATTGTTTCTATCACCAAAGCCATATTTTCCAACTACCAATCCTTCTTCTTTGTTTCCAACTTTCACCTTCCAATCACCAGTCATTATCAATGCATCCTGATTGCATGTTCGATCAATTTCAGTCTGCAGCAGCTGATAAAAATCTATTTCTTAATCTTTGGCCTTAGTGGTTGTTGCGTAAATTTGAATAATAGTCGTATTAACTTGTCTTCCTTGTAGGCATATGAATACTATCCTATCACTGACAGCATTGTACTTCAGGATAGATCTTGAAATATTCTTTTCGACGATGAACGCAACACCATTCCTCTCCAAGCTGTTGTTCCCAGCGTGGTAGACTATATGGTTGTCCAATTCAAATGGCCAATACCAATCCATTCCAACTCACTAATGCCTAGGATATCAATGTTTATGCATTCCATTTCATTTTTGACAATTTCCAATTTTCCTAGATTCATACTTCATACGTTCCATATTCCAATTATTAATGGATGTTTACAGCTATTTCTTCTCATTTTGAGTCATGCCACATCAGCAAATGAAAGCCCCGAAAGCTTTACTCCACCTATGTCATTAAGGTCAACTCTAGTTTGAGGAGGCAGCTCTTCCCCAGTCATCTTTTGAGTGCCTTCCAACCTGGGGGGCTCATCTTCCAGCACTATATCAGACAATGTTCCACTGCTATTCATAAGGTTTTCACTGGCTAATGCTTTTCAGAAGTAGACTGCTGGGTCCTTCCTAGTCTGTCTTAGTCTGGAAGCTCAGCTGAAACCTGTCCTCCATGGGTGACCCTGCTGGTATCTGACTACCGGTGGCATAGCTTCCCGCATCACAGCAACACGCAAGACCCCACAGTACGACAAACTGACAGACATGTGGGGGACTGATAAGGAAACAATAGGTAAAATCAGGGCCACAGAAACCGAAGTACAGCTAGGCCTCATGGTCACTAGAGGTAGAAAGCTGCCAGAGTCTAAAGCTTGTCTCTTGATTTCAGAGAACTGACTTGTGTCATCTCTGTCTCTCAGGGGCCTTTGATCTTTCCTTTCTGCATCACTTTGTCTCTTTCTCTTGACCAGCATCTTCTGTTTGCACTAAGTCCAGCATAACAGGTCTAATGTTCACCACCAATGGACTCAGCCCTTCAATTCCCATTTCCCAATTCCTGGGAGAAAAATCTGATTGCAACCCCTTGGGTCAGGGATCTACCTCTGATCCAATGAGCTGTGATCATGGGAGGAAAGGGGGAGGGAGAGGGTCATATGGTAAAAACAGACACAAGAGCAAGAGTATGAGCAAAGCTGGCAATGAAATCCATGGCTGGCAATATAGAAATAGGAGATTAATAATTACTATTATAACAACAACAGGAAAAATGATTGAGGAGTTACTTGTCAATAGAATACCATTCTAAGCATTTCATCCTCATTACAACTTTAGAATGTAGAGAGTATTGTTATCCTCACTTTATAGATGAGGAAACTAAGGTTTGGAGTAATTAATGAACTTCCCAAAGTCACATAGTGAGTTTTTAAACATACCTGTGTTGAAACTAAGAACCACCACTTATCAATGGAACTTTGGGAAAGTTATACAGCTTCTTTGTGTTTCTGTTTCCTCCTCTATAAAATGGGGATCATAATTTAACCTGCCCCACTGGGTTGATGGGAATATTAGGGGAGATGATTTTCTTGGCCAATTGCCTGGCAATGCTTAACACTCCATAAGCATCAGCCATTATCATTATCATCCTCGTCAAACGGACCTAAAGCTTCTTCAATTCCAGTGGGCACTCGCCACGCTTCTCTGCAGATGAGTGGCCATAGCTCAAGCCCTGCCCACTCGTACCCCTGCATTGTTAGAGCCAGGGGAGGCCTGGTCAATCATCAGGCTCAACCCTTTCACTTTTCAAGTGATAAACCAAAGGCTGAGTGAGGTTGAGGAGTCTGATGAACATCTAGGATTAGAACTCAGATCTTTGGGTTCCTGGGCAATGCAATTTCTCATGTCTCTCTCTGTGCAGCAACTCATGTTTCAGGCCACCATACTGTCAGTTATGACCACTGAGCAGCTCCTGTTGCACACTTCTCAGGAAATGTTCCCCATCTCTCTCTGTCCCATGTCATCCAGCAGCCTTTAGTACTAATGTGGCCCTTCAAAATATCTAGACAGTTGTTGGGACTGCTGGAAATCCAATGGGCTGACGAAGGGTGTTTGGAGGTGCAGTCAGAGCCATAAAGCTTGTAGCAAATGCTATGAATCGATATGTTGTTACAGGCACAGATTTTATGAAATGGATTCAACCTGCATCAGTGTGGGGTAGCTTGGCGGGCTCCATCACGGAAACCCCTCAGTGGACAGGGAACAGGGGCAGGTCATGTTTCTGCCCTGCTGTGCCCTTCGTTAGTCATGAAACCTTAGACACAACAGCTCCCCTGTCTGACCTTTAATTTCCTAGTTAGAAAACAAAGGGAGTGACAGACCTTGACTCCATCTAGGCCTGGTAGGCTGCATTCCTCTTTCCCTGCAATTTCAACCAAGTTTGCTTTCTCCTGCCCCACTCAGTTGCTTTCCTGAAACCTGCCAGGATTTACGGCAATGAAGTTTGAAGCCAGATTGAGAGGTAATAAAAACCAAAACCCAAACCAGTTACTGTTGAGTCAATTCTGTCTCATGGCAACCCATGTGTGCAGAGTAGAACTATTCCATACATAGGGTTTTCAAGGCTGTGGCCTTTTGGAAGCAGATCACTAGGCCTCTGGGGGTTCAAACCACCAACCTTACCATTAGTTGTCAAGGGCTTACCCATTTGCATCACCCAGGGACTCCTTGAGAAGTGATGCGTGTGGGATTTCAGTCCCTGGATTAGAACGATGGTCTTTGCCATTGGGTTTTTTTAAATCTACGCTAGATTTGCAAAGTCCTGAGGTAGCTCCTGGGCCTCCTTCTAAGGAGAGGTAGAGGTCTCTGAAACTGTAGTCTTGGGGCATGTCTTTGAGTGCCTCTAAAAATTCCAGGTTTGCCCACTCATTTTGCCACCAACCTCATACCTCTCCAGCCAAGGCAGAAAGGGGATGTGGGCAGAAACTCCAGCCCTTCCTCACCGCTCCTCTTCCCTGACCTATGCTGAGCTGGCAACTCCTGCTGCCCTGGCCCTGGATACACCTGTCAAAACAGAGCCATGAGAGAGGAGAGCAGGAAGCTGAAAACCATGGTGTGACCACACTGTGCTTTCCAGAGAAAGCAGTGGAGCAGGGTGGGGCTTGCCTGGCTACGACTGCCACTCCCCAAAACCTGACACACAGGCGGCACTCTGAGCAGACTTCCATCGGAATCATTCAACCCTGTGAGAGCCCAAGTCATTTATTTGCTTTTCTTGCCTTCATTTGTTCAGTGCTTTTGTTTTCTTTTGAACACTTCAAAGCACAAGGCTCCTTGCTTGATGTGGTAGGTGGTATACAAAGGTTGGTACAGTGCTTCTCAACCAGGACCACCTGCTGCATAAAATCACCCAAGGAGCTCATTCCAAGTGTAGATTCCTACACTCTACCCTCCACCCAGTGATTTAGAACCACAGAGATGGGATGGGATAGGAGTGAGGAGGAGGAATTTGTACTTTATCCAAGTTTCCCCAGGGAATTCTGACACCCTGTGTGGCATATGAGAACCACTAGCATAGGAGAGGAAACCCTGGTGGCATAGTGGTTAATAGGCACAGCTGCTAACCAAAAGGTTGCAGTTTGAATCCACCAGATGCTTCTTGGAAACCTTATGGGGCAATTCTACTCTGTTGTATAGGGTCACTAGTCGACTCCACGGCGACAGATTTGTTTTTTTTTTTTTTATTTTTAGTGTAGGAGATAAAGAAAAATGTTTTATCTCACTTAATCCTTTCAAACAAAATGTATTTGCATTTTATAGGTAAGGAAACAAGACTCAGAAAAATTAATTTTCTCAAGGCCATATAGATGTCAATTGGATTTGGACCCAGGATTTATGGAAGCTGATTATACTGAGCTACTTCTTAAAGAATTGCACGATTGAGATTAGATGGGGCCTATTAGCTTGGCTGCTAACAAAAAGGTTAGCAGTTTGAGTCCACCAGCCACTCCTTGGAAACCCTATGGGGCAATTCTACTCTGTCCTGTGGGGTTGCTATGAGTCGGAATCAACACAATGGCAACAGGTTTGGGCTTTATTTTTTGGCAATTGAAAAAGCCAAGGCCCACAGAAATTGACTTGCTCAAGGTCCCCGAGCAAGCTAGAGACAAAGCTGTGACAAGGTCCCAAATCCCAGGGCTATCAAGCTTCCCCCATCCCAGCTGCCATGTTACCAAACACCACTGATGAGAGCAATGTGGGAGTTACAGGAGCTGTGAGAACGGGAAGATTTCATGAAAGAAGTGGGATCTGGGCCTTGAAAGACAGCCAGATGCCAGAATCCCGGCAGCTTAGCTCTTCACCCTAAGTCAAAGTTCTCCAAAATGGGTGCTCAAGTAAATCTTTTAGGGCAAAGAATACTATTAAATATTAATCTTTCTTATTGTATTTCATCTGTCCCAGGTAATATTTTGTTTTACATAATCATACTGACAGAAGTCATCCAAAAAGTTTGTAATGACCAAGAATGCAATTTGAAAACTGAATTTATATTTAGGTTTTTTTTATCTTGAAAACCTTGGCGATGTAGTGGTTAAGATCTGTGGCTACTAACCAAAAGGTTGGCAGTTCGAATCCACCAGGCGCCCCTTGGAAACTCTATGGGGCAGTTCTACTCTGTCCTATAGGGTCGCTATGAGTCAGAATCGACTTGACGGCAATTTTTTTTTTTTTTTTTAATCTTTAATGAAGGAGCTCTGGTGGCACAGTGGTTAAGAGCTATGGCTGCTAACCAAAAGGTTGGCAGTTCGAATCCACCAGCCACTCCTTGGAAACCCTATGGGACGTTCTACTCTGTCCTATAGGGATGTTTAATGATGAACATCACCCTAGATGCATATTATGCTTAGAGACAAAGCTAATAAAAGCACATGAAATTAATTTATAACTAAATAAATTTACATATATTAGGGACATTGTCCTCCAATTTTTTTTTTTAACTAATGGAGGGTGTGATTGAAATATTTGAACAGCACTGCCCTCAGCCAAGGAGCCCTGGTGGCACAAATGGTTACCCACTCTGCTGTTAACCGAAAAGTTGGTGGTTCAAACCCACCCAGTGTCTCCATGGGACAGATACCTAGCAATCATATTTGTAATATGCCAGCTCCTTCTCCTGAACTCTAAGATCTTCTAAATATTCCAGACAAACTTGTCTCCCAAGTTTAGAATTTGGAACTTGCTTACTCCCCATTATGCTCATTGTCCTTATTTCAGCTTCATGGAGCGCACTTCTTCCAGACATGGAAACATTAAAAAACTTAATAGAGTGGAAAGCCCACTGAATTTATTTAATTATTGAGTTACAAGTAGCTGCCATTACACTGTTCTCAGTACAGGCAGGCAAGCTTCAGGTTCATTTCAGCTTCCCACATAGGGGTTCTCTCCAAACCACCTCACAGAGAAGTGGAGCCCAAGCAGAGAGCAGTGATCTCGCTGGATGGACAAAATAGAAATCAGAGTTCAGGGCCACTAAGGTAGATGGAATTGGGAACTAGACAGGGTACTGGAAAGGGTGGAGCTGTGAAGGAGTTCCAGATATCTGTATAGGGTTCTCCTTGGGTGGTTGACCAAATACTAAACTCTCATTTACTGGTCAAGAATCTGTGGGAGTTCTTACTGAAGGTTGCACAGTGCTGGGTGATTTTGGAGTTCTGACCAGCTAGGCTTTGCTAAACACAGCAAGCATCCAGTTAAGACTCCAGAAAAGCCATACTTTAAGAGTGAAACCACTATGTTGCTGTTGTTGTTAGTTGTCATTGAGTCAATTCCAAGTCATACCAACCCCATGTGTTAGAGTAGAACTGCTCCATAGGGCTTTCCAAGCTGTGACTTTTCAGAAGCAGATCACCAGGCCTGTCTTCCAAGGAGCCTCTGGGTGGGTTTGAACCACCAATCTTTCAGCTAGTAGTCAATCCTTAAACATTTGCACCACCCAGGGTCTCCTGAAGCCACTGTAACCCTAGAGTAAGAGTTACTCTAGACTCACAGTAACAAAGCCTAAAAATAACATTTCTCTTAAGAATTGATAAAATGAGTAAACAAAAAATCAGTAAGGGTATAGGAGACTTCAACAATACTATCAAACAAGTTGACTTAATTGATTTGTAGATAACACTGCAGCCAACAACAGTTGAATACACATTATTTTCAAGGGCACATAGAACATTTACCAAAATATAGATCCTGGGCCATGAAACAAGTCTCAATAAATTTTAAAGAATTCAAATCATACAGAGCATGTTCTCTGTCACAATGGAATTAAATTGGTATCAACATAAAAAAGATACCTATTAAATTCCCAAGTAACTGGAAACTACACACCACACTTCTAATTACTCATGAATCAAGGGAAAAAAATCACAAGGGAAATTAGAAAATATTTTGAACTTCATTAAAATGAAAACAAAACATATTAAAATTTGTGCGATACAGTTAAAACAGTGCTTAGAGGGAAATTTATAACACCAAACACTACACACTTGTATTAGGAAAGAAAAAAAAAAAGCTCTCAAATCAATGACCTGAATTTCTACCTTAAAAATTTAAAAAAAGGAGACCAAAGTAAACAGGAAAAAAAAAAGTATAACAAACATAAGAGAAGAAATAAAACAGAAAAAACAGAGAAAAATTAATGAAGTCAAGAGCTGTTTTTTTTGGCAAGATCAACAAATGCGTAAATCTCTAGTCATACTAACCAAAAACAAAAGAGAAAAGACACAAATTACCAATATCAAGAACAAGAGAGAGGCCATCACTACAGGTCCTACAGACATTGAAAGATATTAAAGGAACATTATGAACAATTTTATGTCAATAAAGCTGACATCTCAGATGATGTGGAAATATTTTCTAGAAAGATACAAACTATCAAGGCTCCCTCAAACAGAAATAAATAATGAGAATGGAATTCGTAGTCAAAAACCTACCCACAAAGAAACCTCCAGACCCAGATGGGTTCACTGGTGAATTCTGTCAAACATTTAAGTAATTAATTGTATTAAATAATAAAAATTCCACACAAACTTTTCCAGAAAATAGAAGTGGAGGAAAATCTTCCCAACTCATTCTGAGTCCAGCATTATTAGATTAAAACTTGATAAACATTACAAGAAAAGAAAAACTGTTTAAAAAAAAAAAAAAAAACAGATCAAGGTCCCTAATAGATTAAGAAGCAAAAAGTCTTAACATTTTAGCAAATCAAATCTAACAATATATAAAAAGGATAATATATCATGACTAAGTGGGGTTTAATCTCAGGGATGCTGGATTGTTTTAATGCTCAAAAATCAATATAGTTCATATTAGTAGAAAACAAACCAATATAATCATCTCAACAATGCATAAAACCCATTTCAAAAAATACAGCATCCATTTATGGAAAAGAAAAACAAAACCTCATAGCAAACTATGAATAGGACAGATCTTCCTCAGTCTAATAAGGGATATCCTAAAAATAAATAAACAAATAAAACTCTACAGTTAACATCATGTTTAATAGTGAAAGACATGATGTTTTCTCCCTAGGATCAGAAAAGAGGCAAGGATGTATGCTCTTACCACTTCTATTTAACCATGTATTTGGGATCCTAGACAGTGCAATAAAGTAAGTGTAAGGGAAAAAAAAGATTTCCAGATTAGAAAGGAAGGAGTAAAAAGTATCTTTATTTAAGGACAATTTGATTGTCTATATAAAATAACCTAAAGATCTACAAAAATTTTACTAGTACTCATGAGTGAGTACGTAAGATTATAGGACACAAAATCAAAATACAAATATAGATTGTATGTCATATACTAGCAAGGCACAATTTAAAATTTAAATAAAATGCAATTTCATTTAAAATATCATTAAAAATATGAAATGCTTAGGAGTAAATTTGACAAAAGATGGGTAAGGCCTGAAATTTACAAAATTGAAAATCATAAAGCAGTACTGTCAAGAATTGAGGCAGACCACGTTCATGGATCAGAAGATTCAATATTGTTAAGATATGAATTTTATCTATATGGTTCTATAAATTCAACATAATCCCAATCAAAATCTTCTAAAATTTTCATGGAAATGTAAAGGCTCTAGAAAAGCCAAAACAATTTTTAAAAGAACAAAGTTGGAAGACCAACACTATCTGATTTCAAGACTTGTTTTGAAACTACAGTAATCAAGATGATGTGGTACTGTTATAGAGTAGACATATAGATCAGTGGAACAAGACTTGTTATGAAGCTACAGTAATCAAGACAATATGGTATTCGTATAAAAAACCAAACCATTGCTATTGAGTCGATTTTGACTCATAGTGACCATATAGGTCAGAGTAGAACTGCCCCACAGGGTTTCCAAGGAACAGCTGTTGGATTTGAGCTGCCAATCTTTTGGTTAGCAGCTGAACTCTTAACCACTGTGCCACCATGGCTCTGGTATTAGTATATAGTAGACATATAGATCAATGGAACAAGATAGAGTTCAGAAACAGATCCACACATATATTGTCAATTGATTTTTGACACAGGGACCAAAGCAATTCAATGGATAAACGGTAATCTTTGCAACAAATGCTGCTGGAACAATTGGATAGCCATATGCAAAAATATGAACACTGACTCTTACCTAACAATATGCATACAAATTAATTCAAAATAGATTATAGACTTAAATGTAAGTGCTAAAACTACAAAATTTCTAGAAAAAACTCTTAGTGACCTTGAGTTAGGCAACGATTTCTTATACATGACACAAAAACACAAATATGTACTACTAAAAGAAAAATGTGATAATTTGGACTCCATCAAAATTAAAATTTTTGCTCTTCAAAAGACACTGTTTCAGAAAGGAAAATGTAAGCCATGCACTGAGAGAAAATGTTTACAAGAACATATACCTGAAAAAGGACTTGTATCTAGAATATATAAAAAATTCTTACAAATTAATAGTAAGACAAGTGTCTTAGGTTGGGTTCTCTAGAGAAGCAAAATGACTAAAGCATATAAATACATATAGAGAGAGAGAGAGAGAGAAAGATATCAAGGAAATGGTTCACACGATTGCAGACACCGGAACGTCCCAAGTCCGTGGGTCAGGATAGAAGTGTCTCCTGATTCACATAGCCACAGGGCCTGCAGAACCCAAGACTGGCAGGTTGGACAGCAGGGCTCTTGCTCAAGGGCTGCAAAGATGAATCCCAAGATTGGCAGGCAAGACTGCAGGTAAGCTGCTAGCTCAAGTCCCAAGAACCAGAGATCAAAGGAACAGGAGCCAGCTGCAGGATCCAAAGCAAGCAAAAGCCCACAAGAATTGCCAGAAAGTCCATTTATATATTTGACGTAGGCCACACCCTCAAGGAAACACCCTCTGAACTAATTGGCTACTCACAGCAGATCCTGTCATGGAAGTGATCACATTATATCAAATCTCATCACGGAAATGATCACATCATCATATGACTGCCAAACTACCTCATAACTGCCAAACCACTGAGAATCATGGCCCGGTCAATTGACACATAACATTAACAATCACAGTTCACCCGTTGTCAATTTGGCACCTGTACACATCTCTTTAAACCATACATAATCTCCGAAAAAAGAAAATTATAAAATCATACTTGCAACTAACATGTTACAACAAATACATATAAAAGGCAGAAATACTCATAACAAGTACAGTCCTCATTTCTGCAACTCGTCATGGGGTTATAACTGGTATTTAGAACTACCTTCTTCCACCACCCATTCCGTATTCCCTTTGTCCTCAGCAAGCAACTCAGCTGATCATGGTTCTTTGCCTGGTGGCATGACTCAGTCTTCATTCCTGAAGGGTCTAGGCCGTTAGTAGTCATGTCGGAATTGGGTTGCTGTAGTTTTCCATTGACTTTAATCACAGGGCATGGTAGTACTAAAAGATGTGCTAAGGGATCTCCTGCATTCCAGACATGCTTGTCATGGGTTGAATTGTGTGTCCCCAAAAATATGTGTCAACCTGGTTGTCCTCCATTTTGTGATTGTAATTTTATGTTAAAAGTATTAGGGTGGGATTGTAACACCCTACTCATGTCAGCTTCCTGATCCAGTGTAAAGGGAATTTCCCTGGAGTATGGCCTGTACCACCTTTTATCTCTCGAGAGATAAAAGGAAAGGGAAGTAAGCTGAGAGTTGGGGACCTCATACCACCAAGAGAGCACCACCAGGAGCAGAGTGCATCCTTTGGACCCAGGGTCCCTGTGCCTGAGAAGCTCCTCGACCAGGGGAAGTTTGAGGACAAGGAATCTTACTTCAGAGAAGACAGAGAGAGGGAAAGCCTTCCCCTGGAGCCGACACCCTGAATTTGGACTTGTAACCTGCTAGACTGTGAGAAAATAAATTTCTCTTTGTTAAAGCCATCCACTTGTGGTATGTCTGTTATGGCAGCACTAGATAACTGATTTAGGAAATAATATCGGAATCATTATTTCCTGTCCTTGAGCATAGAGAATGTGACCTAGCTGGAGTTGGGCTCACAAGAGCTCACAAGGACTCACAGGGACACATCAATTGGGCCCTGAGATAAAGACAATAGATAAAACAATCTTGGAAAATATCTTTTAGGGAACCTTTCACATAAGCCAGAACGCAAAAGACTTTCTACTCTTATCTTTTTCTATGGACATACAGTGAAGAGAGATTTGTTGGACCAATGAAGACTCTCCTGACTGTTGTTACTGAAACCTGTACCAATGATCTTTATGAAAGACAATTCAAAAAGTAGGATGACAGTTTATAGCCAATCTTTGAAAAGGAGATTTCAATGGTTTTGCCCATTTGTAATGTAATGTAATGTAATGTAATGTAATGTAATGTAATGTAATGTAATGTAATGTAATGTAATGTAATGTAATGTAATGTAATGTAATGTAATGTAATGTAATGTAATGTAATGTAATGTAATGTAATGTAATGTAATGTAATGTAATGTAATGTAATGTAATGTAATGTAATGTAATGTTAATATATACTGATGACTCTGTAACCTTCCTTGGACTTGGACAGACCTAGCTGTGGCAGCATGCTTGTCCATTTTCCCATTCTTGTTTGTTCTGTAATATTCTCTGGACTTGGGCAGACATGTCTGTGGCAGCATGCTTGTCCGTTTTCCCATTCTTGTTTGTTCTGTAACATTCTCTGGACTCGGACAGACGTGTCTGGCAACATGCTTGTCCATTTTCCCATTCTTGTGTATTCTGTAATGTTCCTTGAACTCGGGCAGACACGGCTGTGAAATGTTCTTGTCCATTTTCCCATTCTTGTTTACTCTGTAATATTTCCTCAGACTTGGGCAGACATTAGCTCTGGCAGCATGCTTGTCCGCTTCTCAGCTTATGTCTTTTTGAATATATGCCGAAAAAAACTTTTTTTGCTTTACTAAACTTTGTTATGTTTTTTCCCCTACAACAGTAAATGGCCTAGTCGTCAAGGATTTCTGAAGCTACAAATCCAGTCGAACTACTTGAGGAGACCTGGACTGTGAAGCAGAAGACAACAAAAAGAGAGGTCCTGTTTTCTGGACCCACGTGTTCCCACTCCACTTCCCTTCGACACCGACAGGATGAGTGCTCTCAGAAAACGAGCCTTTGCTTATTCCTTTTTGTTCTCTTTCTCATGTTTTCTTAAGCTTTGTTCAGCATATTTGTTTGGAAAACCGATTGGTTGATTAAGGAGAATCTTTCTTAGATTTTTTCTTGATTGTTTGGCTAAGACTGATATTTGGTAACTCTTTAGATAAACTGCAGTTTAGGTTTGGATTCAGGCATTTGAAACATTAAAGAGGTAATTCTATTTTCAAAGAGCTCTGGATCACCATGAGCAGCAAAGTTCTGGCCTTTTTGTGACTCAGAGAGAATCTGGAAAATAGTGCTCTGTTTTGCCAAATTTGCAGGGGGAGGTGGCAGCTTCTGACTTGTTTTGCCAGATTCTCAAGGGGAGGTGGCAGCTCCTGACCTGTTTTTCCAAATTTTCAGGGGGGTGGGGGAGGGACAGTGGCAGCTCCTGACCTGTGTTATGAAATTTGAAGGGAGAAGTGGTAGTTCTGTACCGTTTTTATGAGAGAGTTTCTCCACAAAAAATTACTAGTTAAAACTAAAATCGTCGGTAGCTGTAAACGAATCTTCAGTTGGAAGACTAGTATATTTAAGGTTTAAAATAAGAAACTAGGTCTCTAGCCAGCAGAATGAATTAAGTTCAAATGAAGGAAGCCAAAAGCTTAAACCTTAGAGCTTAATATCCTTGATAAATGAGCTTGTAATTCCCCCCTACTACTGAGACTGAGACACCATTTTTTTTTTTTTTTTTTTTTTTTTAACTGAGACACCAGTTTGGGGTTCATATTTCCAAATGCTATAAACTGAGTTTACCAGAGGTAATTTGGAATTTCAGTGACCACTTTGGGAAAATGACCTTTCATTTGTGATGTCCTTTCTTTCCTCTTTAAAGAACTTATGCTTGATGCTCGGGTCTTATCAAAAGGTCTAATATTCCTCCATCTGAAGCTCTGGAAGTTAATAAGTTTTATCTAGAACCTGTTTTTTCCACTGAATTGAGTTGATCTTACCAAAAAATGCTACATACACTTTTAGAAACTAGGATCCCCATATCCTGGTTTTGTGTGGTATTTCTCAGTGAGTTCAGGTGATTTTTCTGTCTCCTTTTGTTCTAACAGCTTGCTTCTGGTCTAGAATGTTGTGTCTAAGTTTCTGTCTTGTATCAGATTAGACGCTATGGCTAAAAATTGTTGGTTTTTTTAAGGCTGTTTTAGAACCTCAGTTCTTTCCTTGTTCAGAATACCTGCGTCTTGTGTCCATCTTATGATTTAGGCTTTTAGAAGCTACTTGGAGAAACTTTGATATAAATTGGTCTATTTGAAAAGTACACCAAGATCTTTATGTTCTTTATGTCAGTCTTAGAAGCAAAACCTTTCCAAGTAAGCTAGATATTATATGAAATGTGTTTCATTTAAAGAAAAAGGATAGTTTTGTCTTAAAGTAAAAGTAACAGTTCCAGAGCAGCAAAAGACAAAGAAATTATTACTTCTGCTTTTCAAAATGTCTAGGTGGACTTAAACATATGTAAATGAATTGAGATGACTCCCTCCTCAGCCCCCAGCTCTCAGTCTCTAAGGTCAAATAAAAATCACAATGAGACACACCTGAAATGTCCTGGGAGAATGTTTCCAATGATAAAACCCAAAAAAACCAAACCCAGTGCCGACGAGTCATTTCTGACTCATAGCGACCCTATAGGACAGAGTAGAACTGCCCCATAGAGTTTCCAAGGAGCACCTGGCAGATTCGAACTGCTGACCCTTTGGTTAGCAGCTGTAGCTCTTAACCACTACGCCACCAGGTTTCCTTCCAATGGTAGGCAGAGACTTAAGATTATATCCATATCAATGAATTAGTCAGTTGAACAGAGACTGTGATTTCCAAAGCCAGTTGATAAAATTAGATTGAAAAATATGAGAAATAGCAGAAGTCAAATGAAAATTTAGAATATTCAAAGAAACTTTTTTCAGTTAGTTACATTTTATGGTATATGGGCTTAAAATAATTTCTAAGACCTTTTAGGTAACTTTTTGATGTTGAATTGAGTTACTAGGTATTTATCATAATTTAAGCTTATATACTTTTTGCTTTTTGTACCACAAGAGAAAGGATATATATGTGTGTATATTTGGGTCACCTAATGAGTGAGTTCATTTTTGCCATTTAAAGGGATATAATACAACAAAGACAACTTTTAAGAAGTTTATTAAAAAGAAATTTATTTGATACGGTCAAAAGTTTTATCTGTCTGACTAAAGTTTAATGGTTTAATTTATGAGATTTTAAGGGCTTTTATAGCATATAAAACAAAGAATTAGGTTTCCTGCTGTTAAAATAACAAAATTTTCCTTTATTACTGAGTTGAAGAGTTAATCTATTCTTTGTGTAATCTGCCTCTAAAACAAAGGTTTGGCCTTTCATTAGAATAGGATTCCTGAGTCCGAAACCAAGCCACATGGCTTTAGGGAAAAAAAAGCTAAGGTTTTTATGTTAAGATCTTTGGTTAAATAACTTAAGTATTGTTTCATGGTAACATATGATAAACTCTTGATAAGCTTGAAACTTCGTGGAAAGCCACAAAATTTTATAAAGGAAGAACGCTAAAAAGGTTTATTTAACATGTTATGAATTACATGGAATGTGTTGGTAAAATCAAGAGAAGTGCTGATTCTTTTTCTTTGGGTTAAAATTTATAAGTTAGTATTTCCTCTTGTGTTTTTGCCTAATATTAGACAACAAATGCATAATATTATGTCATAATTTTATTATTATTTCTTAATTGCTAACTTGGTTCAAAATTTATTTTTTGAATCTAGCATCATTAAAGCCAATAGTTTGACTGGAGAATTCAAATCATTTACCTATGAAGTTATTTTTTATTACTATTCAGGTATTTAGCCTCTTGATAATCTTGGTATATTCTTAGTATATACTGAGTATACGGGATTATGGTTCAAGGTTATTATGTGTTACATCTGAAGTTCTTTAAAAATATGGTTAATGGTTATATTTAGACACATTTTTATCTAAAGTTTTTTTTTTTTTTTTAACTGATATTATTTGGCCTTTACATTATGCTTGTAATTAATTCTATCAGGTCTTTCACTATTAAGAGTTAAGTTTAAAAATTAGTCATGACCATATTAAGTTTTGTCATCTGCAGATAAGTTTTTACTTTGCTGATTTTCTGAACACATTTGAGCAGAATATCTCAACAAAAAAGATGGACTGTATTGAACTTGCAAAAAAGACTGTGACTAGACTCAATCAAGATTTCCAGAACTCTTATGCACAAGCGGATGGTTTCATAGATTGTGTTCGATCCAGAATCACATGGAACAGAAATTAACTACATAAGACTGAGTAAACCAAAGGATATTATGGGTTTTATGTGAGAATATTGCTGATGTTTTAAGGCCTTTCTTTCTGGAAATAAATGCTTTAAGGTCCTACTTTCTGGATATAAGAAACCATTTTTTTTTCTCCTAAGTTATCTAACTAATGGGGTTTAGTTATTTTAACTCTTGGATTAGAAGTTCCTGTTGGTAAACTTAGCAAAGTTGTAAATATCATAACCAGAGAAGTGCCTGAAATTTGAGCTATGATTTTACAAATTACAATAGCATTAGATTTCCTATTCTCTCAAGGAATAGTTTGTGCCTTAATAGATAAATGTGGCTGTATTTATATTAATACACAATCATAGGTTTTACAGAATGTGGTCGCTACAGAGGCACATGAAAACCAGTTACTGATGCCGCTTATGCAGAAATAAACACCCATGAGATTTGTTTCCTTGGTTCACAGACCTTAGGGTCGTGTTTTCTTCGATTATTTCAGACAATTGGCCTAGCGTTAGTGTTCCTACTCTACCTGCTGATTGGCTGTATGGTGCTTGGGATCTTAAAAACTAGATAGTGCCCAATTACCATTTATTGAGCATTTTTAATCAAAGATTCTGTAACAAGATCATGATCCAAAAGAGGGAACCATGAGAGAGTGTATATAATTCTCCTGGTATCCAGATTTCTGGCTTTCATAGAGGTTGGGGCAACCTACATAGCCCATTGCCTTTGAGTGTCCTTTTGAACTTCGAGCTTTGAGAAAAAAACTGATTTCTGAAGCCACTTTGTGTTCAACAATTGACCAGATAAACTAGCAAGACCCTTTTACTCTGGACATTGTGCCTTTTTTTTTTTTTGAAGAATTCAGTCTGTTTTGAGAAACTGACTCCAAAGATCACTAAATAGACTCATGTTTAGGGTAAATCAGTATAATCAGTATTCAAGATAATATTGTATGAAATACCTGTCTAATGTTTGTAATCAAATTCTTACCCTCTTGCTATACAGAAAATTATGTAACTTAAAGAAAACAGATTCTCGGAGGAGATCGACCTCATGGCTCAGGCTCCATTTTGTTTTAGATTCCACTTCTGCTTCTGAGTAAGTGACCCATGACTGTTAATAGGTAAACCAAGGTGAGGCAGCTTGCCCTCAGGGAAAATACTTAGTACGTTTTAGACAGATTAACTGGAGACCTCCAGCAGGAGAAGTCCCTCCTGTATTATCTTGCTAACCATGTATTCTTTAATAGAAACTTATTTATCACATGTAAATTTTTCTATACCTTCTGTTTTCTCTAGACAAATTTGAGTGCCCTTTATAGATACATGTTTTTGTGTGGCAGATCCAACTAAACAAATTTAGATGATACCTTTCCAACAGATAGTGAATTATATGGGCAATCTCTTGTTTAAATTCCTGGCAAATGCGTGGGCAATGCACTTTGGGAACTTTAGGATTATCTTTAGATATTCATAGTAAATACTACAAAGGTAATGTTAATTTGTTATCCATTGTAAAATGAGAGTCAGAAGAAAGCCCATTGGTCCAATACTCAGGATATAGTTGGTAGCTTCAATTCCTACTTATGGTATATTTGAATTGGAGAAATCTTTAAGAAATTTATCAATCACTATGGGGCAAATAACAGACAAAATTGTTAGAGGGATGGAAACACAACAATGATCTCTGACCTCATTAAGCCAAGGTGACATGAGATAACAAAATAGCCTTAGATTTTTGTTTATTTGTCCAAGAAAGTGTAATATGTGCTGTAGCAAATATCTCTTGTTGCATTTAGATAAATAACACAGGAGAAGAACAGGACATACACATAGAATTGGATGGCAAGCTATTTGGTTACATACTATAACACCCTTATGAACACTAGATTTATTTGCACTACTACAAGTAATATCCTTAGTCTACATCCTGATAGTATTAGGCATAATAAAATTTATCCTATATTGTCTTACACACCTAAAAGACAAAAGAAGGCCTCAGGCTAAAATGTTCATGTACATTGAATCTGCTCACTTTGGCAGGGCAGTTGATGATAACATCGCTCTTACTTAAGATTCTGGTGAAGAACCAGATGGTATCTGGTGGAAAACAAGCATGGTGAGTTTAGAGAGCCTGCCATGGTCACCATCTAGGAGCTTGACTAAGTCCAGGTATTGATCATTGATGTGTTATATCCAATCTCTGATAAAAAGGAAGAAATGATTTAGGAAATAATATTGGAATCATTATTTCCTGTCCTTGAGCATAGAGAATGTGACCCAACTGGAGTTGGGCTCACAAGAGCTCACAAGGACTCACAGGGACACATCAGTTGGGCCCTGAGATAAAGACAATAGATAGAACAATCTTGGAAAATATCTTTTAGGGACTCTGTCACATAAGCCAGAACACAAAAGACTTTCTACCCTTATCTTTTTCTATCGACATACAGTGAAGAGAAATTTGTTGGACCAATGAAGACTCTCCTAACTGTTGTTACTGAAACCTGTACCAATGATCTTTAAGAAAGACAATTCAAAATGTAGGACGACAATTTATAGCCAATCTTTGAAAAGGAGAAGCTTTTAATGGTTTTGCCCATTGGTAATGTTAATATATACTGATGACTCTGTAACCTTCCTTGGACTCGGACAGATGTGGCTGTGGCAGCATGTTTGTCCGTTTTCCTGTTCTTGTTTATTCTGTAATATTCTCTGGACTCAGACAGACATGTCTGTGGCAGCATGCTCGTCCATTTTCCCGTTCTTGTGTATTCTGTAATGTTCCTTAGACTCAGACAGACATGGCTGTGAAACGTGCTTGTCCATTTTTCCATTCTTGCTTACTCTGTAATATTTCCTCGGACTTAGGCAGACATTAGCTGTGGCAGCATGCTTGCCTGCTTCTCAACTTTCGTCTTTTTGAATATATGCTGAATAAAACTTTCTTTTTGTTTTACTAAACTTTGTGATGTTTTCCCCTACAACATAAAGAAGACAGAATTTGGTACTGAGAGAGTGGGGTGCTGTTCTAACAGATATCTAAAATGTGGAAGCAGTTTTGAAACTGTGAATGGAGAAGCCACAGCAGCAGAGGCCCTGCAGCAGCAGAGAAGCAGCAGCAGCAGAGGACCACCAGCAGCAGAACCAGGAGACCAGTGCAACACGGCGCTGGAGCTGACCCACAGAGCGAGAGAACTGAGTGCCTACAGCGCTGGAGCTGACCCACAGAGCGAGAGAACTGAGTGCCTGTGCGCAAGAGGCTTCCTGGCGGAGTGGGGTGCCTCTGGACACTTATTGGTGGAGCTAGGCTTTCCGATCCATGGAGCCCGAGAACTGAGTGCTTGTTTTCAGGAGGCTTCCTGGCAGAGTGGGGTGCCTCCAGGCACTTATCGGTGGAGCTACAGAGCTTTGGAACACTTGTCCCAGCAGAGCAGATGCGGGCATTAGGCCCGAGGAGCCGAGAGGCCAAGAAATCAGGAAGCAGAAGCTGAAGAGACATTGCAAGAAGCTGAGCTGCCTCAGTCTCGAAAGGTATGGTCCTGACCTCAGGGGTTTCAAAGGGTGGAGCCATGGCCTCTGGTGTTTCTAAGGGTGGAGTTACCACTCAGATGGACTAGGAGAATGGTGCTTCTAAAGCTGAAGGAGGAGAGTTGCTGCCCCAGTGGGCCTGGAAGGTGGAAGCGAAGCCCAAGGCCGAGGGGCCTCCACTCAGAATCTGGAGAGTGTGGCCAATACCTAGAGTCTGGAGGGCAGGGCTGTTGTGTAAATTGTCTCAGAGAACAGGGAGTTATTTTCAAAGCTTTGAGATCTAATGTAATGTGTTCTGCTGACTTGCTTGGTGGCTGTTATTCCTTCTTTCCCTCCAGTTTCTCCCATTTGTAATGGAAATGTCTAGCTTGTGCCTGTTCTGCCATTGTACCTTTGGAAGCAGGTGACTTGTGTCCTAAATTTTACAGATGAAGAGGAATTTTTGGACTTTGGACTTGGCGTTAAGACTTTTGCTATGATATGATGGAGTGAATATATTTTGCATGTTGCAAAGACGTGATTTGTGGGGGGCCGAAGGGTGGAATATCATGGATTGAACTGTGTCTCCCCAAAAATATGTGTCAACTTGATTAGGCCATGGTTCCCAGTATCCTATGGTTGTCCTCCATTTTGTGATTGTAATTTTATGTTAAAAGGGTTAGGGTGGGACTGTAATACCACCCTTACTCAGGTCAGCTCCCTGATCCAGTGTTAAGAGAGTTTACCTGGGGTATGGGCTGTACTACCTTTTATCACTCAAGAGATAAAAGGAAACGGAGGCAAGCAGAGAGTGGGGGACCTCATACCACCAAGAGAGCACCACCAGGAGCAGAGTGCATCCTTTGGAACTGGGATCGCTGCACCTGAGGAACTCCTCGACCGGGGGAACTTTGAGGACAAGGAATCTTACTTCAGAGCCGACAGAGAGAGAAAGCCTTCCCCTGGAGCCGACACCCTGAATTTGGACTTGTAACCTACTAGACTGTGAGAAAATTAATTTCTCTTTGTTAAAGCCATCCACTTGTGGTATTTCTGTTATGGCAGCACTAGATAACTAAGTCAATACTCTTCTTTACCTCCATTATGTAATATCAACTTGATTTTCTCTTGATAATCAGGAACAATCACACCAGCTAATATGGTAACTCCCTTCTTTGCCTGTCTGTTGATCCAGAAGCATAAGGAGCCCAAAGTGGCAAGGTGACATTCTTAGCCTGAAGTTCAACAGAATCAGTGATGTGTCTCCAGGTGGGAGCACTTCTCCCTTTGGAACTAAGGCCTCTACACCCACAAGGTTTGTGGGGACAGGAAGAAAAATTTTGCGAGTGAGTCACTAGGGGATGTAGTAAGTGGTGCCACTCCCATTTCCACCCCTTGATTCCTGGACCCATGAATCCTGGCTATGGGAGAAACAACACCACATATTGGATGCTGTTTTAGAGCATATACAGCTTCCTGAAGAACACTGCCCCAACCTGCAGGGTATTGCCACCTAGCTGGTACTGTAATTGTCTTTAGAAGGCCATTCCATCGTCCTATCAAGCCAGCTGCTTCAGGACGATGGGGAACTTGATAAGACCAGTGAATTCCATGGCATGGATCCATTGAGGTGCTTCATTTGCTGTGACTGAGTCCTTCGATCTGAAGTGATGCTGTGTGGGATACCATGAGGGTGGATAAAGCATTCTGTAAGTGCATGGGTGGCAGTTTTGGCAGAAGCATTTCATGCAGGGAAGACAAATCCATATCCAGAGTAAGTGTCTATTCCAGTAAGAGCAGCTTTTTCAATCATGGAAGTACTCCAATGTAATCAACTTTTCACCAGGTTGCTGGCTGGTCACCACGAGGAATGGTGCCATATCAGGGACACAGTGTTGTTCTCTGCTGCTGGCAGATTGGGCACTCACCAGTGGCTGTAGCCAAGCCAGCCTTGGCAAGGGGAAGTCCATGTGCCGAACCCATGCATAACATCCATCCCTGCCACAAAGGCCACTTTGTTCATGAACCCAATGAGCAATGACAGGAGTGGCTAGAGAAAGAGGATGACTGGTTTCCACAGAACACAACATCCTATCCACTTGTTTTTTTAAATTTTCCTCAGCTGAGGCCACCCTTTGGTGAGCATTGACATGGGACACAAATATCTTCACTTCTTTGACCCATTCAGAGAGGTCTATTCACATACCTCTTCCACACACTTACTTGTTTACTGTTTATCCAAGTCACTGACCATCCAGCCAAACTAATAGGCCACAGCCCATGAATCAATATACAATAGCATATCTAGCCATTTTTCCTTCTAAGCAACATGAACAAGCAGATGCACTGCTCGAAGTTCTGCTCGTTGGGAGGATTTTCCCTCAGTTCTGTCCTTCAGGGAGGTCCCAGAAAGGAGCTATAGTGCTACCACTGTTCACTTTTGAGTGGTGCCTGCATATTGCACAGAACCATCTGTAAACCAGGCACAATATTCTCTTCCTCAGTCAACTGATCATAAGGAATTCTCCATGAGGCCATAGGTACAGACTGGGATATAGAAGGTAATGTGACAGGAGTGGAGACCACGGGCATTTAGGCCACTTCCTCATGCAACTTACTGGTGCCTTCAGGTCCTGCGTGGGCCCAATCTCATGTATACTATTTCCATTTAATGATGGAGTACTGCTGTGCACATCCAACTTTATAACTCTGTGAGTTAGACAACACCCAGTTCATGATGTGCAGCTCAGGTAGCATGGTGCTTTGGTGGCCCACGGGTAAGCGTGCAATCTCTACCAAGGCCCACTAACAAGACAAAAGCTGTTTCTCAAAAGGATAATAGTTATCTGCAGAGGATGGCAGGTCTTTGCTCCAAAATCCTAAGACTCTTTGCTGTGCTCATCCATAGGGGCCTGCCAAAGACTCCAAATAACATCTCTATCAGCCACTGACAAGTCAAGTGCCATTAGATAAGCCAGATCATATGGCCCACGTGGCAGAGCTGCTTGCACGGCAGGCTGAACCTGTTGTAGACCTTCTCAAATCTAGCTGTTTTTCGAGTCACTTGATAAATAGGCTGGAGTAGCACAACCAAATGAGGAAAATGTTGCCTCCAAAATCTAAAGAAGGCCACTAGGTGTTGTATCTCCTTTTTAGTTATGGAAGGGGCCAGACGCAATAACTTATCCTTCAGTTCAGAAGGAATATCACAACATGCCACATACCACTGGACCCCTAGAAATTTCACTGAGGTGGAAGCTGCCTGAATTTTTGTTGGATTAATTTCCCATGCTCTAGCACACAAATGTTTTACCAATAAGTCCAGAGTCATTGACACTTCTTCCTTACTGTCCAATCAGAATAATGTCATCAACGTAATGGACCAGTGTGACCTCTAGGGGAAGGGAAAGATAATCAAGGTCCCTGTGGACTAAATTATGACATAACACTGGAGAGCTGATGTAGCTCTGAGGGAAGCAACTGAAGATGTGTTGCTGCCCTTGCCAGCTGAAGGCAAAGTGCTCCTGGTGTCATTTGAAACAGGTATGGAAAAAAGGCATTAGCCAGATCAACAGCTGCATACCAGGTACCAGGAGATGTATTACTTTGCTCAAGCAATGAAACCACATCTGGACCAGCAGCTGCAATCGGAGCTACCACCTGATTAAGTTTTCGATAATCCACTGTCATTCTCCAAGATCCATCTGTTTTTTGCACAGGGCAAATAGGCTAGTTGAACAATTGCCTCATCATATGACTGCCAAACTACATCATAACTGCCAAACCACTGAGAATTATGACCTAGACAAATTGAAACATAACCTTAACAATCACAATAAGTAATCGAAAACGAAGTAGACAAAGTTTACAAAATAAGATATATGAATGGTGAACAGCATAAAAAACAATGCTCAGTGTTACCAGTCATTAGGGGGATAAAGAATGAGACATCACTATATACCAAGTTTAAAAAGACTAATGATATCAAATATTGGCAAGAATGTGGAAAAACTAGAATTCTCATACATTGGTGGTGGCAATGGAAAACTGTTTGCAGGTTTTTTTTTTTTTTAAAGGTAAACATATACCTCCATATGACTCAGACACTCACACCTATGCATTTACATAAGAAAAATTCAAGCCTATGTGCACACACACACACATACACATGTACAGAAATGTTCATAACTATATTATTCATTGTACCCCCAATTTGGAAACAACCCAAATGTTCATCAGCAGGTGAATGGATAAACAGATAATGGCATGTTCATAATGTGGAACACTACTCAACAATTAAAAGAAATGAACTTTTGATACAAGTAACAACATGGATAAATCCCAAAATAATTATGCTGAGTGAAAGAAGCCAGCCCAGAAAAGAGAACATCCTATATGATTTCATTTATATAAAACTCTAATCTATCTAATTCTAATCTGTGTAATCTATAGTGACAGAAAGCAGATCAACTTCTGCCTTAGGATGGGGGAAGTGAAGTGTGGATCACAAAGGGACAGAAGGAAATTTTGTGAATGATGGCTTCAAAGTTATAGTGTATGTAAAAATTCATCTCACTGTAAAATTTGAATGTGTGCAGTTTATTTTACACCAGAAAAAGAACCAAATGAAAAATCCAGATATGAAACACAATTTCTAAAATGAAAAGTCACTGGATGAGCATAACAGCAGATTACACAATGCAGAAGCCTAGATTAGTGAATATGATCTTTCAGGGCAATAGAAACTACCCATATTGAAGCACAGAAAAAAAAAATAATAACAGAGCCTCAGAGATCTATGAGACTGGAATCTCAGAAGAAGGGAAGAAAGAGATTGAGACAGAAAAAAAAATTGAATAAATAATAGCTAAAGTGTTTCCAAATTTGATGAAAAACATCAACCCCACAGATCTAAGACGTTCAACAAACCCATGGAGGATGAATGCAAAGAAAACCACACCTAGCCAAATGATGGTCAGTTTTCATGAAATCAAAAATAAAGAAAACAGACACATTACATATAAGGGAACAAGAACAAGAACGACAGATTACTTCACATTAGAAACGCTGCAAGCTAGAAGGCAATGAAATGACATCTCTAAAGTACTAATATGAAAAAATGATAGTGAAATAAAGATATTTTCACAGAAACGAAGCTGAGCGAATCTGTCGCTAGTAGATGTGCGCAAAAAGAAGTGTTGAGGGAAGATCTTCGGGATGACAAGAAATTATACCACTTAGAAACTTAGATTCCACCCACACCACAAAAAATGAAGGATGCCAGAAATTATAAGTATATGGATATAAAATACTTTTTTTATCTCATTTCTTAATTTCATTAAAAGAAAATTGATTGTTAAAGAGGAAATAATCACAATTATCATGGGACTTATGACATGTAGATGTAAAATGAGTGACAACAGTGGCACAAGAGAAGGGAGGTAGATAAGTAGAATGTTCTTACATCATACTTGAAGAATAAATATTCATTCAAGGCAGGCTATAATGAATTTAGGGTACATAGTATAATTCCTAGAGCAACTTGAGGAATGTGGCTAAAGTAGTACTTGGAGTGAAATTAATAGCCTTAAACACATATATTAGGAAAGTGGAAAGTTCACTTAATGAGCTGAGTGTCCAGCTTAAGAAGTCTGAAAAAGTGTACCAGGATACACAGAAAGAAGGAAATAATAAAAGGCAGAAATTAACAAAATGCAAAAGTAAGTTTCGAATAGAGAGGATCAAACAAACAAAGCCAATAATTGGTTCTTTTAAAAGACTAATAAACCCTAGGTAATACTGATCAAGAAAAATGGGTGAAGAATAAATAAAGACTATATTTCTTATTGGGAATGAAAAAGATGACTTTAAAATGAGATATTATATAACTTTGATGCCAATAAATTTGAAAACTTAGATGGAACAAATTCATAAGAAAATATAATTCACCAAAAATGACTTGAAAAGTTGAATACCTGAATAGTCATAACTATTAAAAAAAAATTGAATCAGTAGTTTAAAATATCCCCACAAAAACACCAGGCCTAGGCAGAAAGACTTAAGGGTCCATTCTACCAAAATATTCAAAGAACAAAAATTTCAGTCCAAAACAAATGCTTCCAGACAACAGAAAAAAAAAATAGGGGAAAAAAAAAAAAAATCCCCAAACACATTCTGTGAGGAAAGAAAACTTTCTTACCAAAAGTAGAAAAGAAAATAAATGCAGAAAAAGCATTTAGTAAATTAAACACCTGTGATGGTTAAGGTTGTGTGTCACCCTGGCTGGGCCATGATTCTCAGTGTTTATATGTGATCACTCCCATGCCGGGATCTGCTGTGAGTAGCCAATCAGTTGAAAGGGAGTTTCCTTGGGCGTGTGGCCTGCATCCAAATATAAGAAGACGTTCTGGCTTTTTGTTCACTCTGAATACTGCGGCTGCCTCCTGTTCTGACCTCTGGTTCTTGGAACTTGAGCTATCAGCTTATCTGTCCATCTTGGGATTTGTTGATCTTCCCAGCCTGTGAGCAAGAAACCTGCTCTACGACCTGCTGATCTTGGGTTCACCAGCACCTGCAGCTACCTGAATCAGGAGAAGCCTCTACCCTGATCCATGGACTTGGGATGTTCCAGCCTCTATAAGAGCACAAGCCATTCCATTGATATAAATCTCTCTCTCTATATATTTATAGGCTATACTGGTTTTGCTGCTCTAGAGAACCCAACCTAGCAACATCCATTCGTGATTTAAAAAAAATTTTTTGGTAAACTAGGAATAAAAGAGAACTTTTTAACCTAATATATAGTACTGATCAAAAAAAATCCAGAGCAAACATACTTCAGAAAGGTTAAAAATGGAAAATATTCCCTTTAAGAAAACCAGACATCGCATGTCTCCTGATATGATGCAATGGAAAGTACACAGCACCGCATATGAAGTAGACTTGCCAAAATAAAGAAATAAAAATTAACCCTAAATGTAATCAAGCCTCTAGATCTATATTCCCATTTACAGGAAATATCCCCAAAGGGAGGAACACGTTAAGCAAGATGTTGATGATAATCTTCATAATATTGAGGTTTTGTCAGTCAAATCCTGAATGATCCAGTTTCTTCAACAAATAGATGGTATACACACACACACACACACAAAGAGTAGTAGGAATGTTACAGATTAGAAGAGACTTAAAATTAGACTTTAAATAAAGGTTTATTAGAGAGGCGGAGCCAATATGGCACTATACACAGAACCACCACACTGTCCCTCCACAGCAAAGACCTGAAAAGCCAAGTAAAACAGAGACAAAAGTCAACCCTGGAACCCTAAGCATCAAACAAAGAGAGAAAGAACTCAATCAAGCACCAGATGGAATAAGAACCCGACAGAGAACAGAGAGTGAGGAGATATATGAGCAGAGGTCCCCTATTAGCTAATGCAGCGGGATTCGCCATCTTGAACTCCTGTCAGAGATCGATGGACAGGGAGTATGGGAAAGCAGACTGATGGAACTCCCAGCAGGAGACAGAGCACCCAATAACCAGAGGTACATGATTTCCCACCTCCCACCCTTCCTCCTCCTACTCCACGTCTGCCACTTCCCAGCTGGCTGATCTGCTACTTCCTGGTGGACTTAGTGACTGCAGCCTGGGAGGCACCAGCTCAGTGCCACGTGGATTCACCCTACCCACACTGGCTGGCTCCTTCAGCTGTCATTTCTTTGTTGCTGGTGTTGCATTTTTCGGCTTCTTTTGGTTTCTTCTCTGCCTCTTATCTCCTCTCCCTCTCTTCTCTTGAACACCTGACTCCCTGTGCCATCCTTGCTTCCTTTTGACAGGCTGTGAAGTGCTGCTTGGCTGGGGAAATGCCTCCCCCATCTATACTGCCACATTGGTGGAATCTGTAAGCAATTTTTTTTTTTCTCTTTTTTTTGGTATGTTTATTTTCTCTTTCTTTTTTCCTTTTTATTTTTCTTCATTTCTCAGTTTCTTGTCTCTTTCTACTTACCTTCTTTTCCTGTCCCCTGAATACCTGGCACTGTGTGCCATCTCCACATCTTCTAGCTGGGCTGTATTGTGCTGCTTGGGAGCCACTTCCCCGGTCTAGGCAGTGATGTTTGTGGGCTCCCTGTGGGTATTTTTTTATTTTTGTTTATTTTCTTTTTTCCTTTTTGTTTTTCTTCATTTCTTGGTTTCTCATCTTTCCATTCCATTGGCAGGCTCCTTCTGCACTTTTTTTTTTTTTACTCCTATTTTTCTCTCCTCTCTCTCTTCTTTCCCATACCCAGCCTAGACCCACATAGTACAACCTCAGCTCTTCCCCTTCCTCCTGCCTATCTGCACCGTGCGCTGAACATCGCACCCCGAGCCACATAGGTACAGCCTACTGGAACCTGCTCTGCAATGACCCCCCAGCCCACATTGTTGGCCCCAGTATGTGCCAAAAACAACCCATCACAGCCCCTCCCCTTAAACTGGACCTGCCCTGCTGCACCATAGCTGAGTGACTGGCCCTACCCATTAGATAAGGAGGTGAAAAATATTTTGCCCACAGTTGAGCAAACAACAAAGAACACATAGTCTGCCTGCTCAGACAAAACAAAATCAAGCAAAAAAGCAGGGTAAAACAAACAAATCTACAATCAATAAATGAAGAAAATAACTGCTGAATTCCCAATGACAGCAGACAATATCAAAACATTAAAAAAAAAAAAAAAAAAGAGGGGGGAGCAGAATGGTTCCAGCAGGCATCCAAAATGAAACACCATATGACTTTCCAGTAGAAGAAAAGGGACAGGAACTACCTAATAGGGAATCCAAATCTCTAATATTCAGAGCTGTCCAAGAGCTGAAGTAAAAAGCAGACAAAAATGAGGAAAAAGTAACAAATTCAAGGAAAAGGCAGACAAAAAAAATGGAAGAATTCAGGAAAATCATACAAGAACAAAATGCCAAAATAAATTCACAACTAGAAACCATACAAAAACAACAACTAGAAATTGAAAAGATAAGCAACAAGATTTTGGAAATGGACAGTGTCATAGACCGGCTAAGGAGCAGGTTTGAAACAATGGAAAACAGGATCAGTGAAATTAAAGACAAACACTTCTTGGGTACAACTTTGTTTGAGGAAAAACCAGAAAAAAAGAACAACAAAAAAAAAAAAAAATGAAGAAATCATGAAACTTAAGTGGGATACAATCAAAAGCAATAATTTGTGACTGATTGGAGTTCCAGAACAGTGGGAGAAAACAGAAAACACAGAGAGGATCATTGAGTGATTTCTGACAGAAAATTTCCCTAAAATCATGAAAGATGAAAAGCTGACCATCTAAGAAGCTCAACAAACCCCCATTTAGGATAGACCACCAAAAGACAATCACCAAGGTATATCATAATCACACTCACTAAAACCAAAGACAAAGAAAGGATCCTGAAAGCAGCTCGAGAAAAATGAAAAGCTATGTACAGAGAGGAAACAATAAGACTAAGCTCTGATTACTCAGCAGAAACCATACATGCAAGAAGGCAATGGGATGACATATTTAAAAATTTGAAAGAAAAAAATTGCCAACCAAGAATAATATATCCTGCAAAGCTCTCATTCAAATATTATGGTGAAATTGGGACATTTCCAGATAAACAGAAATTAAGGGAATACGTAAAAGCCAAACCAAACTTACAAGAATTTTTACAGGGGGTCCTTTGAGAACAAACAACATCAGATGACAGCCTGAATCTAGGACGTGAGATCACACCAGTGAGATACCAACCTAGGAAATGAACTCTCAAGGACTAGTCAAAAACCAAGATTTACTAGAGAGGTTGATGTGTAAATGACAACAACGTCAGAACAATAAAAGAGGGAGTAAATGCTGTAGGTATAGAACTTCCTAATGGAGAGGAAGGAAAGGCGATACTAAGTAATAATAAAAAAAAATAATAATAATAGACTGGTTTAAACCTAGGAAGATAAGGGTTTATTCCAAGGTAACCACAAAGAAAGTTAACAAACCTATTCATCAAAATAAAGAACAAAAACATATAGTCTCAGTAAAAACAAAATCTACAAAAATAAATTTTAAAAAATCCACAAACAAAAGGAATTCAGCACAGGAGAGTAAGAGGAACAAAGAAAATGTCAGCACCACACACACACACAAAAAAAAACTACAAAATGACAGCAATAAGCTCACACCTATCAAATACTTACACTGAATGTAAATGGCCTAAACACACCCATAAAGAGACAGAGAGTGACAGAATGGATTAAAAAACAAGATCCATCAATATGCTGTCTAAAAAGACACATCTTAAAAACTAAGACAGAAATTTATCAAAAATCAAAGGATGAAAAAAAATATATCAAGCAAGTAGCCACCAAAAAAGAGTGGTGGTGGCATTACTAATCTCAGATAAAATAGGCTTTAAAACAAAATCCACCATAAAAGACAAAGAAGGGCACTATATACTGATTAAAGAGATTATCTATCATGAAGACATAACCATAATAAATATTTATGCACCCAATGACAGGGCTCTGAACTAGATAAAACAAACTCAAAAGCACTGAAATGAGAAATTGACAGTTCCACAATAATAGTAGGAGACTTTAACACACCCCATCACTCTTGGTTAAGGACAGAGCATCTAGACAAAAACTCAACAAAGATACAGAAGATATAAAGGACACAATCAGCTAGCTTGAACTCATAGACATATATAGAACACTCCACCCAGCAATTGCAAAGTACACATTCTTTTCCAATACATATGGAACCTTCTCCAGAATAGACCACATCTTAGGCCACAAAGCAATCCTCAACAAAATCCAAAACACTGAGATAATACTAAGTATCTTCTCTGATCACAACACCATCAAAGTAAGGAAAAGCAGGAAAAAAAATCAATTACATGAAAACTGAATAACACCTTGCTTAAAAAACACTGGGAAATAGAAGTCATCAAAGATGGAATCAAAAACTTCCTAGAATCAAATGAGAATGAAAACACATCAAACCAAAACATTTGGGACACAGCAAAGGCAGTGCTCAGGGCCAATTGATAGCAATAGATACACACATCAAAAAAGAAGAAAGGGACAAAATCAAAACATTAGCTACACAACTCAAATGAATAGAAAGAAAACAGCAAAAGAAGCCCAAAGCCACCAGAAGAAAGATAATAAAGGTCAGAGCAGAAACAAATGAAATAGAGAATAGAAAAACAATAGAAAGAATCATCAAAACCAAAAGTTGGTTCTTTGAAAAGATCAACAAAATCGACAAACGACTGGGCAAACTGACAAAAGAAAAACAGGAGAGGACACAAATAACTCAAATAAGGAATGTAATGGGGGACATTAAACCAGACCCAACTGAAATAAAAACGATCATATCAGAGTATTATGAAAAACTATACTCCAACAAATTTGAAAACCTGGAGGAAATGGACAAATTTCTAGAAACACAGTACCTACCCAAACTAATACAAAATGATGCTGAAAATCTGAACAGACCCATAACAAGAGAATAGATTGAAAAGGTAATAAAAAAAAACTCCAAACAACAACAAAAAAGCCCTGGCCCAGATGGCTTCACTGGAGAATTCTACCAAACATTCAGAGAAGAGCTTACACCAGTACTACTCAAACTATTTCGAACATAGACAAGAAAGGAATACTTACAAATTCATTCTATGAGCCCAGCATAACCTTGATACTAAAACCAGCCAAAGACACCACAAAAAAAGAAAATTACAGACCAATATCTCTCATGAATATAGATGCAAAAATTCTCAACAAAATTCTAGCTAATAGAATTCAGCATCATATAAAAAAAAAAAATACACCACAACCAAGTAGGATTCATACCAGACATGCAAGGATGGTTCAACATTAGAAAGCCAATCAATGTAATCCACCACATAAATAAAAGAACCACATGATCATCTCAATCGACTCAGAAGAGGCATTCGACAAAGTTCAACAACATTCCTGATAAAAACTGTCAATAAAATAGGTATAAAAGGGAAATTCCTCAACATAATAAAGAGCATCTATACAAAGCCAACAGCCAACATCATTCTTAATGGAGAGAGGCTGAAAACATTCCCCTTGAGAACAGGAAGGAAGAAGACAAGGATGCCCTTTATCACCATCCCATTTAACATTGTGCTGGAAGTCCTAGGTGGAGCAATATGGCAAGGAAAAGAAAAACAGGGCATCCAAATTTGTAAGGGAGAAGTAAAACTGTCCCCATTTGCAGACGATATGATACTATACATAGAAAACCCAAAAGACTCCATGAGAAAACTATTAGAACTATTAGAAAGATTCAGCAGACTAACAGGATACAAGATAACCATACAAAAATCAGTTGGATTCCTATACACCAATAAAGAGAATGATGAAAAGAAAATCAGGAAAACAATACCATTTATAACAGCCCCTGTCTTAGCTATCTAGTGCTGCTAGAACAGAAATACCGCGTGGATGGCTTTAACAAAGAGAAGTTTATTCTCTCACTGTTCCATAGGCTAGAAGTCTGAATTAAGGGCACCAGCTCCAGAGGAAGGCTTTCTCTCCCTGTTGGCTCTGGAGGAAGGTCCTTGTGATGTGTCAGTTTTCCTTTGATCTGGGAGCATCTCAGCACAGAAACCTCAGGTCCAAAGGATGCACTCTGCTTCTTGCCCTGGTTTCTTGGTGGTGTGAGGTCCCCCACTCTGCTTGCTCCCCTTTCCTTTTATTTCTTGTAAGATAAAAGGTGGTGGAACCCACACTCCCAGGAAACTTCCTTTACATTGGATCAAGGATGTGACCTTAGCGAGGGTGTTATAGCCCCACCCTAATCCTCTTTAACATAAAATTACAATTACAAAATGGAGAACAACCACACAGTATGGGGAATCATGGCCTAACCAAGTTGACACATATTTTGGGGGGACACAATTCAATCCATGATAAAAAAATAGCCCCTAAAAAAAAAATAAAATACTTAGGAATAAATCTAACCAGTGATGTAAAAGATCTATACAAAGAAAACTACAACACACTACTGCAAGAAACCAAGAGATCTACATAAATGGAAAAACATACCATGCTCATGCATAGGTAGACTCAACATTGTGAAAATGACAATTCTACCCAATGCACTGTACAAACACAATGAAATCCTGATCCAAATACCAATGACATTCTTTAAAGAGATGAAAAAACTAATCATTAACTTTATATGGAAAGGAAGAGGCCCCAGATAAGTAAAAGCACTGTTGAAAAAGAAGAGTAAAGTAGGAGGACTCACACTACCTGCCCTCAGAATCTTCTATACAGTTACAGTAGTCAAAACAGCCTGGTACTGGTACAATAACAGATGCATTGATTGATGGAACAGAATTGAGAACCCAGATGTAAATCCATCCACCTATGGTCACCTGATCTTCGACAAGGGCCCAAAGTCCATCAAATGGGGAAAAGATAGTCTTTTTAACAAACGGTGCTGGCAAAACTGAATGTCCACCTGCAAAAAAAGAAACAGGACCCATACCTCACACCATACACAAAAACTAACTCAAAATGGATCAAAGACCTAAATATAAAACCAAGAACTATAAAGATCACAGAAGAAAAAAATACGATCAATGCTAGAGGCCCTAATATACACCATTAACAGGATACAAATCATGACTAACAACACACAAACTCCAGAAGATAAGCTAGATAACTGGGATCTTCTAAAAATTAAACACTTATGCTCATCAAATGACTTCACCAAAAGAGTAAAAAGGGAACCTACAGACTGGGAAAATTTTTTTTGCTATTACAAATCCAACAAAGGTCTAATCTTTAAAATCTATAGGAAAATCCAACACCTGTACAACAAAAAGACAAAAAAATCCAATTAAATGGACAAAGGAAATGGACAGACACTTCACCAAAGAAGACATTCAAGCGGCTAACAGACACATGAGGAAATGCTCCCGATGCAAATCAAAACCACAAAGAGATACCATCTCACCCTGACATTACAGGCACGAATCAAAAAAGCAGAAAATAATAAATACTGGAGAGGCTCCGGGGAGATTGGAACTCTTTATGCACTGCTGGTGGGAATGCAAAGTGGTACAACTGCTTTGGAAAGCAATATGGTACTTCCTTAAAAAGCTAGAAATAGAAATACCGTATGATCCAGCAATCCGCCTCCTAGGAATATATCCTAGAGAAATAAAAGCCATCACATGAATAGACATATGCACACCCATGTTCATTGCAGCATTGTTCACAAAAGCAAAAAGATAGAAACAACCTAGATGCCCATCAGCAGATGAATGGACAAGCAAACTGTGGTACACACACACACTGGAGTACTACGAAACGACAAAGAACAATGATGAATCTGCAAAGCATCTCACAACATGGATGGATCTAAAGGGCATTATGCTGAGTGAAATAAATCAATCACAAAAAGACAAATATTGTATGAGACCACTCCTGTAAAACCTCATGAAAAGGTTTACACACAAAAAGAAACAATCTTTGATGGTTATGAGCAAGGGGAGGGGTGGGGATGGAAAAACACTAAATAGACAATAGATAAGTGGTTACTTTGGTGAAGGGTAAGACAGTACACGATACCGGGGAAGAGCACTACTTGTACAAGACAAGTCCTGGGAACTCCACAACCAAAAAACCCGTTGCCGTCGAGTCAATTCCGACTCCTAGTGACCCTATAGGACAGAGTAGAGCTGCCCCACAGAGTTTCTAAGGAGCACCTGGTGGATTCGAACTGCTAATCTTTTGGTTAGCAGCTGCAGCTCTTAGCCACTATGCCACCACATCCAAACTCCCTGAGGCACCGAATTACTGGGATGGGGGCTGTGGGGACCATGGTCTCAGGGAACATCTAGATCAATTGGCATAATATAGTTTATAAAGAAAATGGTCTATATTCTACTTTGGTGAGTAGCGTCTGGGGTCTTAAAAGCCTGTGAGCAGCCATCTAGGATACTCCACTCGTCTCACCCCTTCCAGAGCAAGGGAGAATGAAGAAAACTAAAGATACAAGGGAAAGATTAGTCCATAAGACGAATGAACCACAACTACCACAGCCTCCACAAATCTGAGTCTAGCACAACTAGATGGTACCCAGCTACCACCAGTGACTGCTCTGAGAGGGATCACAGTAGAGGGTCCCCGACAGAGCTGGAGAAAAATGTAGAACAAAATTCTTTCCAACTCACAAAAAAAGACCAGATTTACTGGCCTGACAGAGACTGGAGAAACCCCAACAGCATGACCCCTGGATACCCATTTAACTCAGTAATGAAGTTACTCCTGAGGTTCACCCTTCAGCCAAAGGTTAGACAGGCCCATAAAACAAAACAAGACTAAAGGAGCACACCAGCCCAAGGGCAAGGACTAGAAGGCAAGAGGGGACAGGATAGCCAGTTATAGGGAGCCCAAGGTCGAGAAGGGAGAGTATTGATATGTTATGGGGTTGTTAACCAATGTCATAAAACAATATGTGTACTATTTAATGAGAAGCTAATTCTGTAAACCTTCAACTTAAGTACAATAAATAAAGTTTTATTAAAGAGAGAGAGACTTAAGAGACAATCAACCAAATGCAATGTGTGGACCTTGTTTAAATCTTAATTCAAATAAACCAACTTATAAAGACACTTTGGAGACAATTATAGACATTAAACATAGACTTGTAATTAGGTAATATTGAGAAATTTTAGTTAAGTGTGATAATGCATTTTGATTATTATGTTAGAGGTGGAGTCCCTGGGTGGCGCAGATGGCTGAGGTGCATGACTACTAACCAAAAGGCTGGAGTTTTGAGTATACCCAGGCATCTCAGAAGAACGGGTTGATGATCTGCTTCCACAAAATTAGCCATTGAAAGTCCTATGGAGCACAGTTCTATTCCAACACACTTGAGTTCACCATGAATTGGAATTGACTCAATGACAAATAGTTGATTATATGTAGAGACATATACTGAAATATGTAGGGGTGAAATGGTTTGACATATGGGATCTGCTTTAAAATACTTGGTGGGGCAATATAAAACAAGACTGGCAAAACAATAATTGTGAAGCTGGGTGATGGGTACACTTGGGTTCATCCTCTAGTCTCTTTACCTTGGTGTTTGCTTAAAATTTTCCATACAAAAAATTTTTAAAACAAAGAGTGATAATAATATTAACAAATATTATTTTAAAAAGAAAACGAAGGGAACATGAGGCTTCTCTTCTTGTTCACCCTCATGGGGCCTCACAGGGGAAACAGGTTGCTAGTTAAACTTTGCCATTTCTTGAGGAATTCCCTTCCCGCTTACCTCTCTGGTTTAAATCCTGCCCATCCTTCAAGCCCAGCTCAAAGGCTACCTATAGCAGACAACAGTTGTGTTAGTTTACTGAATGTCTACTCTCTGTTCTTCAGGTAACAGCACCCTTATTTTCTTTTGGTAAAACACTTTTATTCATTTCTTGTAGTTCAAATGGGGCTGACTCACCATCCATATTCCCCAGAGATGAACAAGTGACTCAGGTTTTTTTGTTTTAATAATTTTTATAATATTTTTATCAATGCCCATGGAAGCAGCAGTCAAAAAATCAAACGCATTGTATTGGGCAAATCGGCCACAAAAGACCTCTTTAAAGTATTAAAAAGCAAAGATGTCACTTTAAGGACTAAGGTGCCCCTGACCCAAGCCAAGGTGTTTTCAATCACCTCATATGAATGTGAAAGCTGGACAATGAATAAGGAAGACCAAAGAATTGCTGCCTTTTAATTAGGGCGCTGGCAAAGAATATTGAATATACTATGGACTGGCAGAAGAATGAAGAAATCTGTCTTGGAAGAAGTACAGCCAGAATGCTCCTCAGAAGCAAGGATGGTGAGACTTCATCTCACATACTTTGGACATGGTATCAGGGGGGACCAGTCCCTGGAAAAGGATATTGTGCTTGGTAAAGTAGAGGGTCAGCAAAAAAGAGGAAGACCTTCAACTAGATGGATTGACACAGTGGCTGCAACAATGAGCTCAACCATAAAAACGATTGTGAGGATGGTGCAGGACCTGGCAGTGTTTTGTTCTATGAGTTGGAACTGACTTGATGGCACCTAACAATAACAATGACGATATTTTATTGTGTTTTGATAAAAGTTTACACAGCTAATTAGGTTCCCTTTTAACAGTTGCTATTTTTTTTTTTATAGAGTGCCTATGAGTTGGAACTGACTCGACAGCAATGGGTTTCATATATATTGTTTAGTGACATAGACTACATTTTCCACATTGTGTCTATGTTCTCATGATTTCCATTCTGGTTGTTTCATTTCCATTAATCTGACTTTCCTACCTCCCCTTACTTTCTCGTTTTTGCTTTAGGGTAACTGTTGACCGTTTGGTCTCATATACATGATTTTTTCAAAGGAGAACAGGACTCATGGGTGATATTGCTTATTTTAGGAGCCAATCTGCTATTCAGCTGAAAGGTGACCTCTGAGAGTGGTTTAAGTTCAAAGTTTAAAGGGCGTCTCAGGGCAATAGTCTCCAGGGTTCCACTAGTCTCAACCATCCAGTAAGTCTGGCCTTTTAAGTGACTCAGTTTTGATCAATGAGAATGTCACATAACTCTGGCCACTGTGATCCCAATGTTCAAGGAGTGAGCATGTTACACAAGTTGGACCGATTAGCCGAAGAGCATTAGCCCCCAGACTTTTGCTGGAAATATTAGAAAAGAGGCATTTTCTGCTCATGGGGTTGTTAAGTCAAAAGACTGAAAGTCTGGAGCTGCTCTTTGCCTAAAAACGACAGGGGACTCTGCATAAGAAAGAAGCCACTATAAAAAAGCTGAGACATAGAGCCTGATGGTAATATTAGAGTCCTGGGATGGGTACAGCCACACCTGAAGCTAGGCTCCCCTCAGCCTTCCAATACATAAATTAATAAAATATGTACGCATGAGAGACAGAGACAGAGAGAATGTATCCTTTTAGGATAAAGAGCAAGACGACAAGGGTCACCACTTCTATTCAAATTGAACTGTAAGTGCTATTAATTTCAATAAAGAAAAAGAAATAAGTGACGAAACGTATAAATCAGCTAACTTTCTCGTATCTGAGCTCTTTTTTGCCTCTCTCTTTTCTATGATGTCCTAACTCAGTCAAGATTCTCTGTTTTGCCATTTATCATGAACTTAATACACCCAGCTTCCATGTGGTTATATGCCCACCACTCAGAGGATTCTTACCCTTCCTTTCACTGTCCATCCTCCTCCACAATAACTCTGAGGAGATTTTCTTTGGCTCACTTTTCCCTACTTGTCTTAGTTACCTAGTGCTGCTGTAACAGAAATTCCGCAAGTGGGTAGCTTTAAAGAACAGAAATTTATTTTCTCACAGCTCAGGAGGCTAGAAGTCTGAATTCAGGGTGTGGCTGTAGCGGTTGGTCCTTCCTTGTCTATTACAGCTTCTAGTAAAACCCAAACCAAACCCACTGCCATCAAGTAGATTCTGACTCATAGCAACCCTATAGGACAGAGTGGAACTGCACCACAGATTTTCCAAGGAGCACCCGGCGGATTCAAACTGCCGACCTCTTGGTTAGCAGCCGTAGCACCTAACCACTACACCACCAGGGTTTCCTAGCATCTAGTAGCTGCCAGCAATTCTTGGCATTTCTGAGCTTGTAGATGCATCTGTCTCCATCTTCTATCTTCCTCTTCCACCTATGTGTCTCTGTGTCTATTCTGCTGTTTTTATAACTCGGAAGTGGTTTGAGCTAGGACCCACCCTATTCTGGCATGGCCTCATTAATATAACAACAACATAAACAGACCTTTATTTCCAAACAGGGTCGTATTTACAGGTACAAGGGTTTAGATTTGAACACATATCTTGGGGAGTGCAATTCAATCTATAACATTACTGTAACCTGGAAGCAGAGGAAGGACAAGGCAGCAGCCTGGTGGAGATATGGAAAAAGCAGATGCCTTGTGCCTAGATTTGAATCTCAGCTCTGACAGTACCAACTGTGTGATTTTCTGAGCCTCACTTTCCTCCACATAAAGTGAGGGTAATAGTAATACTTCCACAGGGTTGTTGAGAGATTTAAATGAGATGATAGATGTGAATATCCATGATGTCCTTCTTGGTACACTCTGGTCTTCCTTCCCCCATTCTTGCTGCTGTTCTTTACAGAGCAAGCAGGATAGCCTTTTGTTTTTGTATAAATTAGATCACATCCATTCCATGCCCGAAACCCTTCCTATTATTTCCCAACACACTTAGAATAAAATGTGAACTTTTTACCAAGGCCCGTGAGGCTCTATCTACTCTGGCCTCCACTGATTTCTTGAAACTCGTTATCACTCTGCCCTTCACACACTCCACCCCAGGCATATTGGCTTCCCTCATAGTCCTCACACAGGCCAGGTGGGTTCCAATCTCTGGATATGAACACTTGGTGATTTCACTGCCTGGAATTCTCTTCCCCATGATCTTCATACAGCTCACTCCTTCTCATCCTTCAGAACACTACTCAAATGTCACCTCCTCAGTGGTGCCTTCCCTGATCATCCCTTCTGAAATAGGAGGGAAATTGATAAGTATGCAGATAGATTAGCTGCAGATAGGGAACATTTCATGCTTACTACTTGCATCTGTAGTAATCTGTATTCATACGTGCTCCTCACTAGACTGTCAGTCCTTAATGGCAGGCACCATGTTTTATACACTCGTCTTTGCTTTTCCAGATACACAGAAGGTGCTCAGTTCATGTTTATTAAAATGGACTAGATCAGCCTCAGGGTAGTGGTCTCAGAGGAGCCAGCTCTGAGTTACCTTTCTGACCAACTGTGTCAGTTATTAAACTTTTGTACTCTGTTTCCTGCTCTAAGATGCAGGGCTGGGACTCTACAAGCCTCATTTCTTACCTGCCTGCTCATCTTTAGGCTCTGCCCATAGGGGGCACTAGAGGAAGACTGCAAAGCCAGAGGAGAGAGGAGTAAGTCCTTTCTGTCCGCTTCCTGTGGGTTTTGTTCCTGTGTGCATCACCCCCAGCCTCACTCTTCACCCTAGAATTGCACCTAAATCCAGTTTGCAGTTTTTCCAACTCAGAATCAGCCTTATTACATCTCCCCTTCCCTGTTGGAGACACCAGCACCAGTTGGCCGGCACCCCCTCCTCAGAGACGCAGATCTTGACCTCCAAGCTGAGCTGAGCACCTTCCTCGGAGGTCTGAGTTTCAGTTCCACGGGCCCCTCCTCCAATTTTTTAAACTTTAACAATTCAACATCTTCCCTTTGTTCTCCCAACCCTAGGGTGGTAGCTGCTTCCTGCCACTGCTACCTCCATGACACCTTAGATTTCTCTCCTTACCCCTTCAATTACCTAGTGGAGAACTGTTGTTGTTTTTATTTTTTTATTTGGAAAAATATATATAATACAACATTTGCCAATTTAATGTTTTTCATGTGTACAATTCAGTGACATCAATTACATCAATCATGTTGTGCAACCATCACCAATATCCATTGGCAAATTTCCTTTGGCAAATAAACAGAAACTCACTACTTCCTGAACAGTGATCCCACTCCCCCGATCAGCCACCCCTGGTAGCTATTGATAAACTTTGGTCACCATACATTTGCCTATTCTAGAAATTTCATATAAGTGAGATCATATAATATCCGTCATTTTGGGATTGACTTATAGTGGACAACTTTCTACCAGCTAACAAATTTTTGTACTAAAATCTCCCTGTTCAAATAACTGTTGTGGTTTCAGGGGGACCCTGAATGATACCACAACTCAGGAGGTAAAGAACGAAAATTCAAGCCATTCTGTCAACTCTGAGGCCAAGAGGGCTAGAGGACAGTCAAATTAGGCTACAAGGAGAAACCAGAAAAACCTAGGAATCTGGTAGGCTTCTTCAGGGTCCAGGAAGGAGAAAACTCTGAGACAGACAGGGCTGGCCTGGAAGGACTGGTCCCAGAAAATTTCATTCATTCAAAAATATTGACTATCCCGTATATTTCCAGTATTCTAAAAAATTAAGGAGCCCTGGTGGCACAACGGTTAAGTACTAGGATGCTAATCAAAAGATCAGTGGTTTGAACCCACCAGCTGCTCCATGGGTGAAAGCTGGGGCAGTCTGATTCCATGAAGATTACGGTTTTGGATATCTTATGGAGCAGCTCTACTTTGTCCTACAGGGTTGCTATGGGTCAGAATTGACTCAACAGCCAAAGGTTTGGTTTTTGGATTTTCTGGGACTAAAAATTATGGATAAGATTGGGCTCTGTAGCCAGGATTTGTGCCTGTGATTAGTAACCTGTGCATGATTTGTGCTCTAAAATGATTTCCATTTACAGGAGGGAATGTTTTGCATGCTCGTGACTGCTGGTCAGTGATAACTTGTGATGTGGAAGCAGAGAAGGAAGTGTAAGGGGGAGGGGGAGAGCTTACACTCGGGAAAAGGAAGATGCAGGGAGTGGTAACATTCCTCAATAAGACAATCCCGACAAAAGAAGAGACAGACGGGGTGGTGACATTCCTCAATAAGATGGTCCCTACATAGTTAAACTTTTTTTGGGGGGGGGTTTGATTTGACAGGAAGCCCTGGTGGGGTAGTGGTTAAGTGCTACAGCTGCTAACCAAAGGGTTGGCAGTTCAAATCAGCCAGGCACTCCTTGGAAACTCTATGGGGCAGTTCTACTCTGTACTATAGGGTCACTATGAGTCAGAATTGACTCGAGGGCACTGGGGGTGGGGTGGATCTGATAAAGTCCTTAGCTTGATAAAGACCCTAACTTGATAAGATCCCTCACTTGGTAATTGAACCTTGAGCCAAGGAAATAGTTTTTATAGGGGGGTCTTGTCCTGGCTTTTAAATGTTAACAGAGACAAAAAGGGTATAAAACCCTAAGAAAACAACTGTATCGGGGCACTCAGATTCTTTCTCTACCTGAATAGTCTGCTTGACGCTTCTAGTCAAGTATACTTTTACTACTAACCCTCTCCTTGCTAATAAACCTCTGCTCACTTTGCACTGTATGTCTCAGTGTTTAAATTCTTTCCTACACCGAAGACAAGAATGGAGGCCGTTCTCCGATAACAGAAGGACAAGATAAAGGGAAAGAACTGCCAAAGTCCTTGATATCAGCAAACCAACAACAAAGAACTTAAAAAAAAAAAAAAAAAGCATGCAAAGGGAAGATTTACCATGGAAGATTGCTTCTTTCTCACCTGTGTTTTTTAATTCTTTTATCACCTAATATGTCTTCCTCATACAATTGTGTGGTGGGGTGGAAGGCAGTGGTTAAGAGGACACAAAGTCTCAACGTTTCAGAGATTGGAGAGAAGACAGGAACATGACCAGATGCAGTGAACGTGGCTGTAGGGCCATTTGGGAAGGAACATATTAAGTCAGCGTTTTTCAGAATTGTTTATGAGGAGAAATATTACCTGCAACTTCAACATATAAAATATATCAGACAGAGCCACATGGAGTTTCTTGGGTACTGGCAATATTCTATTTCATTACCTTGGTGAAGGTTACATAAGTATTGGCTTTAATAATTTTAAAACTATATATTTTTGTACTTTTCTGCATGTATATTTCACAATTTTTTTGAAAAGAGGATGGGTTGAGACTCTGCAGTTACGGGGGCTCTCTTTAGCAGCCCCCCAGGTACCTCCTTAGAACCTGGAATTTCGAGGGAACTGCTCTGAAAACTTTACAGACACAGACAAGGTAACCAGAAAAGGCCTGTTCTGAAAACGTAAGTGACCAGAGGCAAGTCAATGAGAAAAGGCCTGGAAATCAGAAGCAGCAGCTTTAAAGGAGTATGTCTAGGCAGCTGAGAGGGTTCTGAGGGGAGTAATCAGTTCTGGAAGTGCCCTGGGGAAACAGAGCCACTGTCTGAGCTCAGGGGTCTATAGATACCCAGTTCCAACCAGGTATGGACTTGCGGGTACACAGGAACAGACTATTTCCCCAGAACCTGGTAAGCTCAGGTTGCGGGTGATAGCACAGGAGGAATGAGGAAGTAAAACTGGAGCTGCTGACAAAAAGCTTGATTATTCTGTGACGGTTCCAAGGTAAACTGAGTAACCAAATGCAATGTTTATAATGCACTGAGCTACGTCTCATTTTTACCTCATGATCTCTCCACACTGTCCAGGGGAAGCTCTGTACTCTGGTGTCTTCTGTTCAGAAAAGCACCAATGGGTGAGGGGGTTGGGCTAGAAGTAGGCAGAATGGGCTCCCCAAATCCCTGTCTTGGGAGACACAAGTCATGTTGTCTTTGGATGGGAGTGTGTGGGTACCCAGAAGACACCTACTTGCTCTAGAATCCAGGAAGCCCCATGTTTAAGAGTAGCCCAGTCGGTCAGCTCAGGGCCTCCGGGGTCTTGCAGAACCTGGTGAGATCAGAACAGGCTCAGGTGCACTCCCTCAGCTCTGCTCAATCTCACCTGGATTCAGCAGATGATCCTGTGCCCACCAGTTGCTATCAAGTCAATTTCGAATCATGGCAACCCCATGTGTTTCGGAGTAGAACTGCTCTACAGGGTTTTCAATAGCTGTGATCTTCAGAAGTAGATCACCAGGCCTTTCTTCTGAGGTGCCTCTGAGTGGACTCAAACGGCCAATCTCTCAGTTAGCAGCCAAGCAATTAACCATTTGTGCCACCTAGGGACATTCCCATGTCCACACCCAAGACCAATTTGGCCCAGAAAATCGATGCAGGTATTTATTATGAGGGATATGTATTTCTAGAGACACAAGATTTATGGCCTTTATCCAGAGAGATACTATCTTTCCAGTATTAGGTCACTAGAGAGACTTATCAGAAGTTGCTCAGTTACTTTGGAATTGCTGAACCTGACTCTCTTGCAAAATATAGGACTACTTACCTCCTTATCTCACAGCATTGTCGGAAGAGTGAAGGCAAATAATGTATATGATGGTGTTTCTGACTGGCTTCCTCCCATCAGTCAGGCAATCTCCAGGCCAGCTCCACCCATTCACAAATAAGCAGCCAGCATGCATTTAAAGAAGGGGACAAGCTTTCTTCATACTGTAGCTCTGCTTCTGTCTCTCTGTCTCACACATAGACACAAAATGATTTAAATTCAACAATTTTTATTTCACAAGTTTGTAAAAGCAAAAGATTGAAAATCAACCTAAATTTTCATTAATAGGAAATTATGATAAATCTATACAGATGGAAAATTATGCAGATGTTAAAAAGTAATAAGGCCATTGTCTATGTATTGACAAGGAATAATTTCCAAAATATAAAGTAAAAAAAAAAAAAAAAGCAAGGCACAAAAGAACATGTACAGTATCGTTTGTGTGAAATATATAAATACATACATTAAAAAAAAAGTTGCCATTGAGTTGATTCTGACTTCCCGGATGCCACAAATTGTTAAGTCCTCCAAAAGGCTGCCAGTTGGAACCCACCCAGAGGTACCTTGGAAGACAAGCCTAGCGATCTGCTTCCGAAAAATCACAGCCTTGAAAACCATAAGGAGAGCAGTTCTCCTCTGCACAGTGAGGTCACCATGAATATATACATAGATGTTTTTAAACACTGAGGATATCTTTGGAAACGTTCATAAGAGCCTGCTGAATAGAAATTGCCTCCAGAAAGTGGACCTGGGGAACAGAAGCAGGAAGGAGACAGACTTGTCCTTGTATACTCTTTTTGTATCTTCTGAATTTTGTGAATGTATTAACTGTTTTTATTTTAAAATATAAAAATGTAAAACTAGGCTATCTTTCCAAAGCAAGGAATGTCTACATTTACTCCAGGTGGGTGAGAAAATCATCAGTTCTCAGTAGACGGTACACCTCAGGGACCACATATTTGAATCCCCAGTCTCTCTCCCTTAGCTGCGGAGTCTGTGACAGATTTCTTACTTCCCTTTTCTCTTTTTCGAACTCTGACTTCTTCTCTTCCTCTTGTACTTGTCATGACATCATGCTTCATTTCAATATACTTTCATAACAGGCTAGCATTCACAACCCGACCCCTTATTTCACCCTGATTATAATTCACGTTGCCAGCCCCCTGCTGAGGCTGATTGCGTTCATCATGTTCCCATCTCCCAACACGTGAGCTTCTTCTGGGAAGGCTCTCCCTCTGCTGCATTAATCCTGCCCCCAGTTTAAGGATTCCTGTAAGCGTCAGTCATGGGTAACCCTTCTCTCACCTGAGTGTTCTGTTTGTCCTCCTTACCTTATCCTCAGTCCCATCTCCTCCTAGACTTTGTGAGCCCTATGATTCCCTTTCTGTGCCTTTCAGTTCTTTGTCTCTGACCCCTTCACAGCTAAGTTCCCCTGCCCTTCTTGTCAACCATTCTCCTGGGCCTGGTCACAAACCCTCCCAAATCACTCAAGCTGAAGGTAGGAGGTTTTAGTAAAGGACCTCTAAGATCCTACAATTTTCAATAAAGCAATGCTAGACTGTGGGCCTACTTTCCCATACAGCCTCTGCCCTTCATTCCAGTCTCATGAGTCAGGGAACTTTCATTCTTTGCTCTCACATTTCTTAACAGACATCTTTCTGGGGAAACTGTTGTATAGTGAAAAGAAACCATATTTGGAGCCAGAGAGATGTTGGTTTGAATCCTTGCTCTGCCACTTACCAGCTGTGTGGTCATGGACAAATTATTTTACCTCAGTGAGCTTCAGTTTCATTTCTGAATAATTAACCTAATTATCCTTACTACACAGGGTGGTAATAAATATTAAGTGAGATTATGTTTGTAAAGGATATTTTAGTACCTCCATCAGAACCCATGCTTAGTAAACGTAGTTTTCTCCAACCTTGCTTTAACAACTTCCTTCACCAAAACTATGTCACATACACGCTCACTAGCATATCCCTCCATCAGATATACACACACGCACACACGATTGCGATGGCTAAAGTTGTATGTCAGCTTGGCTGGGCCATGATTCTCAGTGGTTTGGCAGTTATGATGTAGTTTGGCAGCCATGTAATGACGTAATTACCTCAATAATGAGATCTGATATAATGTAATCATCTTCATGATTACATCAGCTATGAGCAGCCAATCACTGGAAAGGGATTTTCTTGGGGGCTGTGGCCTGCATCTAATATATGTGGACTTTCTGTCAAACCTAGCTAGCTTTTACTTGCTCTGGATCCTGCAGCTGACTTCTGTTCATCTGACCTCCAGTTCTTGGGACCTGGGCTAGCACCTTACATGCCAATCTTGGAATTCGTCAGTCTCCACAGCCTGTGAGCTAGCAACCTACCATCTGACCTGCCAATCTTGGATTTCATTGGTCTCTGAAGCCTGTGAGCCAGAGACCTGCTGTCTGACCTGCCGATCTTGCATTTGTCAGCCCCTGCAGCTACGTGAGTCAGGAGACACCTCCAGCCTGCCCCACAAACTTGGGAATTTCCAGCCTGTACAACTGCATGAGCAATTTCCTTTATATAAATCTTTCTCTCTTGATATATGTGTATATACGTATGTATGCATGTGTGTATATATATGTGTGTGTATATATATACACACACACACATACATGTGTATGCGCATCAGTGGTTTTGCTTCTCTAGAGAACCTAGCCTAAGACGTTTGGTACCAAGAGTGGTTCTAGAGAAACAAAATTGTAAGGATGAGTTTTCTAAATTTGTTCTCAAATCTGGTTAATCTTAGAAATGTTGATGACTCTACTTTCAGTAGTAAACAGGGCACTACTAATCCATGGTGTGAGGTGGCAACAGAAACATGCAAAGTATCGCCACCAATAGATCAGGTATTGATGAGAGGCAAGGATCTAGGTGACTGCATGTGTGATACCTTTTGACAATTCTGTCATAATGAGAAGTATAAGGAAGCTGGTGAGTTGATCCTACTTTCACTAGACAAAGTGGTGAAAGAAAGAGATGAGCTCAGGGCTTCAGAATCACAGCTCAAGTGATGCATAAACGACCTCAAAATTTCCTTGAGCCTTGACAGAAAGCCTTACTTCTTGTAGTAACAGAGCGGATATTGCTGAAAACCAAACCCAAAGTCTTATTGTAAGACTGGCTGAATTACAACGTCATTTGAATCCCCAACTTCGAATGGTGTCTGAAGTTAAAATGAGGGTGTTGATTGGGAAGAAATGGGATCCTGAAAGTTGGGATGGAAACACATGGGCAGATAATCAGGAAATTGGGGACACTTAGTCCCAAAGTTCCATTGAATCACTCCTGCCAACCGAACCAGCCCTCTCCCATCAGAAGAGATTACTCCATGTTTTTCTGCTAAGCCACCTTGCCCAGTAAAACTATTAGGCCCTCCATCTTCATATGATGAGATTAACCGAGCTGTGTCTGAAGAGCCTTTGTCTGAGTCATCCACTGGGGAGGTGTTTGACTCATTGTCTAGGGCATTGCCTGAGGCAGATGCCTTACAAGACATTGGTAAATGTTCTCAGAAAATATCCCCACCACCCATTTTTTGCTACTAGACCTATAACTAAATTGAAGTCCCAGCATGCTGCCAAAGTTGAAGTACAAAATGTGACCCAGGATGAGGTACACTACACTCCAAAAGAACTGCATGTCTTTTCTAATATATACAAATAGAAACCTGGAGAATATGTGTGTGAATGGCTATTAAAGTTGTGGGGTCATGGTCCAAGGAATATAAAGTTGGATCAGTCTGAGTTTATTGATATAGGCCCACTAAGCACAAAATCTTCATTCAATGTTTCAGCTCAGTAGGTTAGGAAAGGATCTAATAGTTTATTTGGTTGATTCACTGAAGCATGAATTATGCAGTGGCCCACAATAAACCAATGAAGCACCAGACCTACCTTGGTATAATGTAGAAGAAGGAATCCAAAGGTTTAAGAAAATTGGCAAGTTAAAGTGGATTTGCCAGGTTAGACACAGAGAGCTACACATAGACTGCCCAGAGGACATGCCTGTTTACCACAACAGTGAGGATCAGATTTCAAAGAGAGCCCCAGCATCCTTGAAGACTGCTGTGATTGCTGTTTTATGTAAGTTAGATTTGACTGGGGGACGGCCCTAATTGAATTAAGATATCTAATGACAATGGAAACCCTGGTGGTGCAGTGGTTAAGTGCTATGGCCGTGAACCAAAGGGTTGGCAGTTCAAATCTGCCAGGTGCTCCTTGGAAACTCTATGTGGCAGTTCTAATCTGTCCTTTGGGGTTTTTTCTGGGTTTTAACTACAATGGGGCTGATTGGACCCTGTGGTTGTAGAGGCCAAGTAGCAGCATTCAATGGAGAAACATGAGGTTGGTATGGTTACCATAATGGAGAGCAGAGTCAAAACAGTAATAATAATAGTCTAAGTCATATAAACTTATGGCATTGGCTACTTAGTCATAGATCAGAAATCTACTATTTACTTGATGTGTACAAATGGAAGAATTCTAGGTCAAATGAACAGCAGTCTAACTCAAACCACTAGGATAGACAGTCATGGCCCTTCAATCAATTCCTAGACAATCAGTTTACAGACCTACAACACCTTGAATGAAGGAGAGGCCAGATCCCTACAAGGAAGAACTCCAAGGCACTGCCAAAAACTTATACTGTTAATCTTTCTCCCAAAATTCCCAAAGGGGTCTACTGCCTTTTACAAGAGTGGCTGTTCATTGGGGAAAAGGAAGTAATCAAACTTTTCAGGGGTTACTGGATATTGGCTCTGAACTGACACTAATTCCAGGAGACCCAAAATGTCACTGTGGTTCACCAGTCAGATTGGGGGCATTTGGAGGTCAAGTTATTAATGGATTATTAGTTCAGGTTCTGCTCACAGTAGGTCCGGTGGGCCCCTGCACCCATCCTGTAGTGATTTCCCCAGTTCCGAAATGCATAATTGGAATTGATATACTCAGCAACTGACAGAACCTCCACATTGGATCTCTGACTAGTGGATAAGGGTTCTTACGGTAGGAAAAACCAAGTGGAAGCCATGAGAACTGCCACTACCTAGGAAAATAGTAAATCAAAAACAATACTACATTGCTGGAGGGATTGCAGAGATTACTGCCACATTCAAGGACTTGAAAGATGCAGGAGTGGTGATTCCCACCGCATCCCATTCAACTCATGTATTTGCCATGTGCAAAAAAACAAATGGATCTTGGAGAATGCAGTGAATTATCAAAAACTTAACAGGGTGGTGACTCCAATTATAGCTGCTGTTCTAGATGTGATTTCATTGCCTGAGCAAATTAATACATCTCCTGGTACCTGATAAAAAACGCAGTTATTAATCTGGCTAATGCCTTTTTGTCCATACCTGTTTCAAACCAGAAGCAGCTTGCCTTCAGCTGGCAAGGCCAGCAATACACCTTTACTGTCCAACCTCAGGGTATACCAACTCACCAGTGCTACATCATAATTTAGTCCACAGAGATCTTGATCACCTTTCCCTTCCACAATACATCACATTGGTCCATTACATTGATGACATTATGCTGATTGGATTTAGTAAGGAAGAAGTGTCAATGACTCTGGACTTAGCGGTAAGACATATGTGTGCTAGAGGGTGGGATATTAATTCAACAAAAATTCAGGTGCCATTCACCTCAGTGAAATTTCTAGGAGTCCAGTGGTGTGGGCCATGACAAGGTATTTCTTCTAAAGTGAAGGATAAGGTATTGCACCTGGCCCCTCCCACAACTAAAAAGGAGGCACAACACCTGGTGGGCCTCTTTGGATTTTGGAGGTAATATATCCCTCATTTGGGTGTGCTGCTCTGGCCTGGTTATCAAGTGACTGGAAAGCTGCTAGTTTTGATTGGGTCTAGAACAAGAGAAGGCTCTGCAACGGGTTCGGGCAGCTGTGCAAGACACTCTACCACTTGGACCATATTATCCAACTGATCCAAAGATGCTTGAAGTGTCAACGGCAGATAGAGATGGTGTTTGAAATCTTTGGCAGGCCCCTATTGGTGAACCACAGCACAGAACTTTAGGATTTTGGAGCAAAGCCCTGCTATCTTCTGCAGATAACTACTCCCCTTTTGAGAAACAGCTTTTGGCTTGTTACTGGGCCACCAAGTCAACATGTGGCCTCAGCTGCCCATCATGAACTGAGTGTTGTCTGACCCAAAGAGTCATAAAGTTGGGCGTGCACAACAGCATTCCATCATTAAATGGAAGTGGTATATATGAGATCAGGCCTGAGCAGAACCTGAAGGCACAAGTAAGTTGTGTGAGGAAGCGGCCCAAATGCCCATGGTCTCCACACCTGTCATGTTACCTTCCACATCCCAGTCTGTACCTATGGCCTCATGGGGAGTTCCCTATGCTCAGTTGACTGAGGAAGAGAAAACTCGTGCCTGTTTTACAGATTGTTTGCATGATATGCAGGTACCACTCGAAAGTGGACAGTGGCAGCACTACAGGCCCTTGCCTGGACCTCCCTGAAAGGCAGCGGTGCAAGGAGATCCTCTCAAGGGCAGAACTTTGAGCAGTGTACCTGATTATTCACACTGCTTGAAAGGAGAAATGGCCAGATGTCTGATTGTATACTGATACCTGAGCTCTGGTCAATGATTTGGCTGGATGGTTAGGGACTTGGAAGGAACATGATTGGAAAACTGGTGACAAGGAGGTGTGCAGAAGAAGTACGTGGATAGATCTCTCTGAATAGGCCAAAGAAGTGAAGATATGTGTGTCTCATGTGACTACTCATCGAAGGGTGACCTCAGCACAGTAGGATTTTAACAATCAAATGGATAAGATGACGCATTCTGTCGAAACTAGTCATCATCTTTCCCCAGCCACTCCTATCGTTGTCTATGGGCTCATGAACAAAATGGCCATGGTGGCAGGGGTGGATGTTATGTATGGGCTCAGCAACATGGACTTCCACTCACTAAGGCCAACTTGGCTACAGCCACTGCTGAGTGCCCCATCTGCCAGTATCAGAGACTAACACTGAGTCTCTGATATGGCACCATTCCTCAAAGTAATCAGCCAGCAACCTGGTGACAGGTTGATTACATTGGACTACTTCCAGCATGGAAAGGGCAGTGTTTTGTTCTTACTGGCATAGACACTGACTCTGGATATGTATTTGCCTTCCCTGCACACAATGCTTCTGCCAAAACTACCAACCAAGGACTTACAGAATGCTTTATTCATCATCATGACATCCCACACAGCATCACCTCTGATCAAGGGACTCACTTCACAGCAAAAGAAGTGCATCAATGGGACCGTGCTCATGGAATTCATTGGTCTTACCATGTTTCCCATCATCCTGAAGCAGCTAACTTGATAGAAGGATGTAATGGCCTTCTAAAGACACAATTATGGCATCAGCTCAGTGACAATAGTTGCAGGGATGGGGCAATCTTCTCCAGGAGGCTGAATATGCTCTAAACCAGCATCCAATATATGGTACTGTTTCTCCTATAGCCAGAATTCAGGGGTCCAGGAATCAAGGGGGTGGAAATGGCAGTGGCACCACTATTACCCCTAGTGACCTACTTGAAAAATGTTTGCTTCCTGTGTCCGTGACCCTATGCTCTGCAAGTCTAGAGGTCTTAGCTCCAAAGGGATGAATGCTCCCACCAGGAGATGCAGCACTGATTGCATTGAACTGGAAGTTAAAAATGCCACCTTGCCCCTTTGGGCTCCTCATGCCTTTAGATCAACAGACAAAGAAAGGAGTTACTGTACTGGCTGGTGTGATTGATCCTGATTACCAAGAGGAAATCAGATTGGCATTACATAATGGAGATAAAGAACAGTATGTCTGGAATACAGGAGATCCCCCTTAGGGCGTCTTGTAGTATTACCATGCCCTGTGATTAAAGTCAGTGGAAAACTATAGCAACCCAATTCCAACATGACTACTAATGGCCCAGACCCTTCAGGAATTAAGGTTTGGGTCATACCACCAGGCAAAGAACCACGACCAGCTGAGGTGCTTCCTGAAGGTAAAAGGAATAAGTAATGGGTAGTGGAAGAAGGTAGTTCTAAATACCAGCTACGACCACATGACCATTTGCAGAAACAAGGACTGTACTTGCTATGAATATTTCTTCTTTGTGTGTATGCATCAAATATTTTTGTTTTCTTCACTTATAAAATATAAGATGTAAACAGGGCTAGTGCATTTTCAGTTGTATGCATGTTAATTATATCATGTTAGGTGCAAGTATGATTTTATAATTGTTTTTATTTAGAGATTGTGTATGGTTTAAGGAGATTGGCACAGGTGCCAAGTGAACAAGGGGTAGACTGTGATGGTTAACGCTGTGTGTCAACTTGGCTGGACCATGATTCTCAGTGGTTTGGCAGTTATGATGTAGCTTGACAGCTATATAATAATGTAATCACCTCCATGATGAGATCCGCTATGAGCAGCCAATCAGCTGAAAGGGTGTTTCCTTGGGGGTATGGCCTACATCCAATATATGTGAGCTTTCTAGCAAACCTAACTGGCTTTTGCTCACTCTGGATCCTGCAGCTGGCTCCTGTTCATTTGACCTCCAGTTCTTGGGACTTAAGCACCTTACCTACAGATCTTGGGATCTGTCAGCCTCTGCAGCCTGTGAGCCAGTGGCCTTCTGTCTGACCTGCTGATCCTGGGTTCACCAGCCCCTGCAGCTAAGTGAGTTAGGAGATGCCTGCAGCCTGATCCACCGACTTAGGACTCTCCAGCTTCTACAACCACGTGAGCCATTTCCTTGATATAAATATCTCTCTCTCTATATATAAGTACATACATATATATATAAATACATGCTTCTCTAGAGAACACAGCCTAAGATAGATAGATAGATTAGATAGATAGATAGACAGACAGATCGATAGATCAATAGATAGATAGATCAAGTTGAGCACATATAGATATGTATTCATCAGGCTCAAGAAATAAGAAATGAGATAAAACAGGAAAGAAACAAAAAGCATATTTAAAAAGAAGAAAGGAATAAGCAGATAGTTGAGTAAACTGACAGCCAAGAAGGAGAAAAGTGAGAGAGTAAGAAGTAAATTTCCTGAAACTTACCTCCATGAACTTTGATAAGCACAGGCTATTTATGACCTAATTTGTGAACCTGATGCATCCAAGATAACAGGGGACATGGAAGAAGAATAGAAGCTGGCCACAGAAAGATATGTGTGCCTATTTATGACCTGCTGGGAAGTGACACTGAGTCAAAGGAATTAAACACATCTGTGTGTCATCTCAGGTACCAGCAGGGCCAAATCACCAGAGGGCAGAAATGTACCTGGAAAAGAGGATACAGAAAAAGGAAAGAATGTAAGGGGTTGGAAAATGTGGTAGAGTTAGGTAAGGTAATCTGTCTTCATCCCAGAGTAGTTCAAGCATACCCTAAGTGGTCTTCTCGTCTCCAGCCTCAACACCTTACCATATGATACAGACTGAAGTGATTTTGAGACTTTCCTATCAGAAATCCACGAAGTGACTTCCACTTCTGATTATAATGGAGTAACTGGTACTGATTAGCCATCTCACCATAAAAAAAAAAAACCAAACCCGTTGCTGTCAAGTCAATTTCCACTTACAGTGACCCTATACGACAGAGTAGAACTGCCCCATAGAGTTTCCAGGGAGCACCTGGTGGATTACAACTGCTGACTTTTTGGTTAGTGGCTGTAGCACTTAACCACTATGCCACCAGGGTTTCCATCTCACCATAAACAACGATAAAACTGGAAAAAATATATGACACAACTGTTTTAAGACACTGGACATCAGGCAGTACAAGAATACAGTCCCTGAGAGAAAGAAAACTCACAAAGTGAACCCAATGGTCATCCTGGGTATAATTTCCTAATTGCAGTGCAGTTGGCCAAAGTCCAATATATGCACAGCAGTCCTACTGAGCTGAGGCATTAGACTTCAGAGTTTAGAGCAGCTGAAGCAACTGAAATTTGCATGGCATGGTATTTCAGAAGTGAGAATTGTGCAGACAAGGACCTCAAAAGTTTTTTTTAGGTCACCCATGAGGGAGAGGTACGCAGGGAAAAGGCCTAAAAGTTGTGTTTGGGTAATCCATGAGGCCTTGAATGAAGGGACTGGGCTGCACATGCATAGGACAAGACTACAGAAGATTACACAGAGCTGATGAGGGGTTGAGAATAGAACAAAGATATAAGAGGTAAAGATCCATTGCCATCGAGTCAATTCTGACCCATAGCGACCCTAGAGGACATGGTAGAACATAGGGTTTCCATGGAGCAGCTGATGGATTTGAACTGCCGACCTTTTGGTTACTAGCCATATTACTTAACCACTGCACCACCAGGGCTCAGAAGTAAAGAAGCGCTGGAGATATTGGAATTCCAGGCCAGCCAAAGTGAAGAGATATCATTAACACCTGTTACCACTTTGGGCATCAGGCTGAGACATCAGAAAAGCTCTGCTTTAGGAGTAAGGACTATGCCCCACTGTAAGGCCCATCATGAGCCCACATTAGAAAAAGAAGAAGCCTAAAACCAAGCACTGAAAAAAAAGTCTAAAAGGGAAATAGAGTTTGGAGGTTGAGTCCCACAAAGGTTATAAGCCAAAAAAAAAAAAAAAAACCCAGTGCCGTGGAGTTGATTCTAACTCATAGCGACCCTATAGGACAGAGTAGTACTGCCCCATAGAGTTTCCAAGGAGTGCCTGGTGGATTCAAACTGTCGACCCTTTTGTTAGCAGCTGTAGCACTTAACCACTATGCCACCAGGGTTTCCACAAAGGTTATAGGGACTGAAAGATTCTTTAGACTTTTCACTGACCTCACGTAAATAAGCACCAAATCAAGACAAGCTCAAGGAGGTAATTCGGTGATAGTAGTGTTTACTAGAATTCTTTTCAGAGGGAAGTAACAGATTCTAGAGTCTCTAAAATATATCATTGACAGTGCTCAGTAGAGAATAAAAAATCACTAGATGTACAAAAAAAAAACCCAAAAAGACAGAAAACTGATTGATTTATAGTCATGAAAAAAAATTGGCGTTAGAAACTGATGCAGAGGTGTCTCAAAGACTAAAAAAGACACACATGCACACACGCAAAAAAGATAATAAGCATGTTCAAAGAACTAAAGGAAAATATGGTCATAACAAGTGACAAAATGGAGAATCTCAGCAGAGAAATGAAAGTTATAAAAAAGAACAAATGGAAATTCCAAAACTGAAAATTATGATATTCATTGAATGGACTTAACAGCACACTGGATATGGAAAAAGAAAAATTTAGTAAACTTGAAGACAAAGCAATAGAAATTATCCAAACTGAAAAATAAAGAGAAGAATAGCAAAAGAAAAAGAAGAGACCTTCAGGGGCATATAGGGAACTCATGGTCTAACATACACGAAATTGAGACACAGAAGAAAAGGAGAGGATAGACACAAAGAAAACCACACCTTCACATGTACTAGTCAAACTTCCAAAAACTGGGGATAAAGAAAGAAACCTTGAAAGCAGCCAGAGAATAAAAAACTTATTACATACAGAGGAACAATGATATCAATGACAGCTGACTTTTCATCAGAAATAACGGAGACCTGTTTACAAGGAAGGGAAAGATTGGGGAGGGGAAATCATTAACTAGATAGTAGATAATTGTTAACTTTGGTGAAGGAAGAGACAGTGTACAATATAGGGGAAGTCAGCACAACTTGACCAAGGCAAAGTCATAGAAGCGTCATAAACACAACCAAACATCCTGAGGGACTAAGTTACTGGGGCTAAGGGCTGAGGACCATGGTCAAGTGGATCATCTATGTCAATTATCATAACAAAGTTCATGAAGCAAATGTTCTACATGCAACTTTGGTGAGCAGTGTCTGGGGTCTTAAAAGCTTGAGAGCAGCCTTCTGAGATACACATACTGGTCCCATCCTGTCCATAGCAAAGCAGAATGAAGAAAACCAAAGACATAAGGAAAAGGTTAACCCAAAGGACTACCACAAATACCACAGCCTCCGCCAGACTGAGCCCAGAAGAACTAGATGATACCCAGCTAATCACCACCAATTGTTCTGACAGGGATCACAATAGAGGGTCCCAAACACAGCAGGAGAAAAATGTAGAATAAAATTGAAATTCACACACACACACAACAGACTTACTGGTCTGACAGACTGGAAGAACCCCCGAGGCCGTGGCCCCAAGAAAACTTTTTAACTCAGGACTGAAGCTGTCCCAAAGTTCACCCTTCAGCCGAAGATTAGACAGTCTATAAAATGAATAATAACACACTGAGGAACATGCTTCTTAGTTCAATCATGTATATGAGACCAAATATACTTGTGTGTTTGTATACCTGCCCAAAAACAATGACGAGAAGGCAAGAAGGGACAGGAAAAATGGACCAATGGAAACAGGGAATTGGTGTGGGGAAGGGGAGAGTATTGACACATCACAGGAATTGCAACCAATGTCACAAAACAATTTGTGTATAAATAGTTGAATGAGAAACTAATTTGTTCTGTAAAGCTACACCTAAAGCACAATTTAAAAAAGTAAGAAAGAAATAATGGAGACCTGAAACAATAGAATGAAATCCTTGAAGTTCTAAAAAAAAAAAAAAAAATGCTGTCAACACAGAATTTTATATCTAGTGAAAATATCCTTCAAAAATGAGGGAAAAACAAAGACATTTGCAGAAGAATGAAAGCTCACAGGATTCTGATAGCCAACATATCTGCCAATATTTAGCATTTGCTAAAAGATATCCTTCATAGGGAAAGACAACACACAATACAGGAGAGGTCAGCACCACTGGACCAAACCTTAAAAGCAAAGAAGTTTTCCTGAATAAATTGAACACTTCAAAGGCCAGCATAGCAGGGGTGGGATTTGGAGACTATGGTCTCAGGGGACACCTAAGTCAACTGGCATAATAAAATCTATTAAGAAAACATTCTGCATCCCACTTTGGAGAGTGGCATCTGGGGTCTTAAATGCTAGCAAGCGGCTCTCTAAGATGCATCAATTGGCCTCAACCCACCTGGAGCAAAGGAGGATGAAGAACACCAAAGACACAAGGTAATTATGAGCCCAAGAGACAGAAAGAGCCACATAAACCAGAGACTACATCATTCTGAGTCCAGAAGAACTGGATGGTGCCTGGCTACAACCAATGACTGCCCTGTCAGGGAACACAGCAGAAAACCCCTCAGGGAGCAGGAGAGCAGTGGGATGCAGACCCCAAATTCTCATAAAAAGACCAGACTTAGTGGTCTGACTGAGACTAGAAAGACTCCAGTGGTCATGGTCCCAGATCTTCTGTTAGCCCAAGACAGGAAACATTCCCAAAGCCAACTCTCCAGACAGGGATTGGACTGGACAATGGGATAGAAAATGATACTGGTGAAGAATGAGCTTCTTGGATCAAGCAGACACATGAAACTAAGTTGGCATCTCCTGTCTGGAGGGGAGATGAGAGGGCAGAGGGGGTCAGAAGCTTGCCGAATAGACACGAAATAGAGAGTGGAGGGGAGGAGTGTGCTGTCTCATTAGGGGGAGAGCAATTAGGAGTATATAGCAAGGTGTATATAAATTTTTGTATGAGAGACTGACTTGATTTGTAAACTTTCACTTAAAGCACAATAAAATTTTTTCAAAAAAGATATTCTTCATGATAACAAGAAATCATATAAGATAAAAACTTGGATCTACAGGAAGGAATGAAGAGTATTCCTGGTAAATAAGTAAATAAGAGCATAACTGGTAAATAAGTAAATTTAGCAATGTCACAATATAGAAGGCCAATATCCAAAAATTTATTGCATTTCTATATTCTAGGGGCAAAAAGGGAAAATTAAATTCAAAAAAATTTTCCAGCAATATTATAAAAACAGAATACTTAGTAATACATTTAATAAGCATGTGAAAGGCCTCTATATTGAAAACTACAAAATGCTGCTAAGAGAAATTTTGAAAGATCTGTATAAATGGAGATAGACATCATGTTCATGTATAAGAAGACTCAATGTTATTAAAATGTCCTTTTGCACTATATTCCTCCATAAAAAAAAATTTTTTTTCATACATCCTACAAAATATCAATCAAAATTCCAATAGATTTTTTGGTAGAAATTTACACACTTATTCTAAAGATGCATGTGAAAATTCAAAGAACTGAGAAAAGTCAAAGTAATTTTGAAGGAGAGCTAAATTGGAGGGCTTACTCTACTTGATTTCAAGACTTACTCTAAAGCTACAGTAATGAAGACAGTGTGATATTAGCGTAAGGATAGAAATACAGATCAAAGGAACTAAATAGAGAAACCAGAGATAGGCGCACATATATGCTATCAATTGATTTTCCTCAAAGGTTCCAAAAGCCATATGTTTTTTTTTTCCCCTCAATATGGTAAATATTAATCTTGACTTCAGCTCACATCATACACAAAAATTTATTTGATATGGACCACAGACCTAAAGGTAAAAACTAAAGCTATAAACTTCTAGAAGGAAACATAAGAGATAATTTTCAAGATCTTGTGATAGGCAAAGATTTTTTAGTACATGAAAGTCATGAACCATAATTAATAAATTTGAGTTCATAAAAATTAAGACCTAGGGTCGCTATGAGTCGGAATCGACTTGATGGCACTGGGTTTGGTTTTTTTGGTTTGGTGCCACCATGGAATGAGGACCAAAATGTATTATAGTGGATCTTATATCCTTTAGTATCTCCCTAAGTTGAACACACACACCCTTCACACACACACACACACACACACACACACACACACACACACACACACACACACACACACACAAACACACGGGGACTGGTGTGAGACTCACCCTAGGCTAACTGAAGCCTCTTCCTGGGATCTGAAATTGGACTGAGGCTCTAGCACAGTCTTGTTGCTTTTGAACTCTGAGGACTTAAAAATTCGGAACTTGTTGGTGGCCATATTCTTTCAATGAACTTGAGGAACTCAAAAGCCTCTTTTCTGTTAGACAGAAAAATAAAGCTGATCATGAAGAGAAGAAAGACAAGAGATAGAGGCCTCACTGCATTCAATGCCCAAGTTCCAGCTTTTCTTCAGGACAAATTGTATTCCTGCCTTTGGCTTACAAATACTGCATGTATTTGTAAATGCAGTTCTGAAAAGATCCACCCTAAACTATGAACAAGGGTTATCTCTGGGTTAGTATAAACGTGGAAAGGAGGGAATTGGGACTTTGATTTTTACTTCATATACTTTTGACTGTGAATTTTTTCCTAAGCTGCATGAACTACAGTACTTTTGTAACAAAAAAGGACCAGTGCAATTTCTCAAAATTCTAAACTAAAAAAAAGAAAAATTAAGATCTTTGTTCTTCAAAACATATTTTAACAAAATAAAAAGGAAATCCACAGACTAGAAAATATTTGCAAAACATATATCAGACAAAGGACTTGCGTTCAGAATACATTAAAAAAAACTCTTAAAACTCAATGAGAAAAAGACACATAACCCAATTTGATAATGGGTAAAAGATTTGAACAGCTGCTTTTCAAAAAATATATATGGATAGCATGTAAGCATATGCAAAAAACGTTTGATTTCATTAATGACCAGAGAAACCCAACTTAAATTACAATGAGACACCACTACAATGGCTAAATGTGGAGTAACTGGAACTCTCATACATTGAGGTGAGACTATAAAATGTTATAAGCACTTTGGAAAAGTTAGGCAATATCTTAGAAAGTTGAATGTATACTCTATGACCCAGCAATTCCACTTCTAGATATTTACCCAAGAGAAATAAAAACATGTATTCACACAAAGACTTGTATGTAATGTTCATAACAGCACAAAATGAGAACAACTCAAATGTTTACCAACAGGTGAATGGATATATAAATTGTGGTTTATCCATGCTCAGCAGTAAAAAAGGAAACAAACTACTGACACACACAGCTCAGGTGAATCTCAAAAACATTATGCTGTACAAGGGAAATCAGACACAAAAGAGTACAAACTGTGATTCCATGTATTTGAAGTTCTAGATTAAGTAAAACTAATCTATAGTTACAGAAACTAGATAAACGGTTCCTTGGGGTGGGAGTTCAGATGGGATTGACTGCAAAGAATAGGGTAGTTTCTGGGGTGATGTAAATACTCTGACTGGTGTAACAGTTACATGGATGTATTGTTGCTGTTAGCTGTCATCAAGTTGATGAAAATGTTGCTGGGTCCTGTGTCATCCTCACAATTGCCAACATGTCCATCATTGCAGCTATTGTGCCAATCCAGCTAAACAAGGGTCTCCCTCACCTTCACTGGACCTCTACTTTACCAAACATGTTCTCCTCTAGTGACTGATACCTCCTGATGACGTGTTCGAAGCAAGAGAGTAGGACAATGTTCTGCTACGATCCCTAGGTTTTCATTGGCTAATTTTTGGAAGTAGTTCACCAGACCTTTCTTCCTAGTCTGGAAGCTCTGCTGAAACCTGTTCACCATGTGTGACCTGCTGGTATTTGAAATACCAGTGGCTTAGCTTCCAGCATCATAGCAACATGCAAGCCACCTCAGTGTGACAAACTGACAAACGAGTATATTTGTTAAAGTTCATGGAACTGTACATTAAAGTGTGTACATCGTTCCACTCTTAGCCCCGCATTGTCCACAGGTGTCAACCGTGCAACATTTCCCAACTCTCTTACAAAGAGCCAGTTTTTGCCTCTACCAAGCTCTCATGCCTTTGTACATTCTCCGTTAAACCACTCATCACATATTATAGTTGCTATTTGTACATTTTTCATTGTTTCCGGATCATGAGCTGCTTGTGGGCTGGGGTAAGGTGACCAACCATCCAGGTTTGGCTACTACTGAGCGGTTTCCTGGGTATCCTGGAACTTGACACATTCAAGTGCTAGAACTGGGAGACTCACAGGCAAACAGGGATGATTGGCCCTCTTGTCTGGGACCTTGTCCTGCTCATCTTTGAAACCACTCTGAGGCTTAGCATCATATCAGGCACTTGGCGTATGTTAACATTTTCCGAAAGCCTAGAATATTTGGGTTAAGTAGGGATCTCAAGGCTTTTCTACTTTGGTGCCTTCATGCAAACTGAGGCCTGGAGAAAGAGGCCTGGAGAAGTAAGGACAAAAGCAGCACTCCTGTCAGTGGCAGATCCAGCCCAGAAGCCAGGCTTACTTGTGCCTTGCCCAGTGCTGTGGCCTCTCCATCAAGCTATTAGGTGTTCTGGGAGGCAGATAAACAGCTTACTTCAAGCCCTATTTAAGTTTTATGGAGTAGAGTATGTCTTCCAGGGACCCATCTCCAGGAAGCTCCCCTCCCAGCCTCCTGGCCTGCCATTTCCCGCTCCAGTGAAGTCATCTGACCCTGAGCGGCCCACAGTTTCCTTTCTCCTCACACCTCCCAAACTCGCTCCCCAATCCCAGTGCTGCCTGGAATTAGTGCTGACCTTTCAGGGAGCAGTTTGCTCTGAAAGTGTCTTTAGTAAACAATAACAGCCTTCAGGTTTTCCAGCAGCCCAGCTTGTTTTCCTTCTCAGGTCCCAGATAGAAAAATAACAGTGGGCAGGGCGGGTGGCGGGGGGAGCAAGCTACTGTGGGAGGTACCCAGCCTCCCTAGACCTTGGGCCTCAGTCCTTTCAGCCCTGTCCCTCAGGGATGCCTTTGTCAGAACTTGGTCCTCAGTGGGGAGAGGATGGGGGTGCTGAGGGAAGGCAGTGAATTTAAACAATGCCACTGTGTCTGGCAGCAGGGAGCTGGATGTTTGACCTGATTACGGCTCAGTGAGCTGAAAATAAGGAGGCAGCAAAGGCAGGCTTGAGAAACACTGTTTTCCATCCCCACCCAATCAGCTTTTCTTCCTGTGTCTCTGCCAAGGCCTTCTTCTTGGGTGGAAAAGGCTGTACCTTATCATTGCCCACTCTCTCTTCTAAGCCTGGACAAACGCTTGGACCTGCCTGTCCTCCCGCCCTCTTGTTTCTCATTCCCACCAACCAGCTCCCAAACAGAGAGTGTTTTTCACACTTGCAGCTCTTCCTCCTCAGGCTCTACCAGGGAGCAAAGCTGGGGCCTGGAGTCCAGCTGGCACCCACATGAAAGCCCTTCCTGTTGAGAACCCACATAGAACTGAAAGCTGCCCACAGCCACAGTGCTGGCCCAAGATCCCTGGGCACAGGGCCACGGAAACTTGGCCATGATGCTCTAGGGGAAAAAACTGCCCTGAGCCACAAAGGCCTAGCATAGCAGGATAGAAGCCTCCCATACCCACCGCAATGCTGGGTGCATCACGGGAGCAAGGAGGCATGCCTAGGAAGCACCTTAGAACAATATTCTGCAGCACCCGTGCCTGGCTGAGGATATTTGGAGCTTGGGAAATAGTGCTTGGGGCAGCACTTTGTGTTTGTTAGTGCAGGTGGAGGGAACACAGGAGCTCTGCAATTTCTAACATGTTGGCAGAAAGAGCGAAAGCTGAGAAGTCAAGGGTGAGGCCACTTGTCTCTGGTCCAAGAGGATGTGTGGGGGTGGGCAGATGGATGGAGAATCGAGGTCTGAGTCTTGGAATGGTGTCTAAAGCCAACAAACTTGGGTTTCCATGAGAAAAAATCTGGTCTCTCAACCTCCAGTGGGCATAGTTATCAGCTGGCACAGACATGTCTGGTCCTAGGTTGCACGCAGGTACAGCCTGGGAAACTGGGATCCAGATAGGAGGTCACATAGCTCACTTATGGTAGAGCTTCAACTGCAACCCAGGTCTCTTGACTTCCAAAGAATCCCCTAGCAGATTTTGAAGGATTCATTCTTTGAGAGAAATCTAGAAGAATGGACAACAAAATGGCAACAATGTGATTACAGGTATTTTGCATATATATATATATATATATATAAAACTTGTACTTCCTAACTTTTCTACAATGAACAAGGATCCTTAAACTTGGAACAAGGATTACTTGGTAAAAAACATAATTTAAAGGAAATAGTTTTAATTAAATGACACAGTACACATAACATGTTTAGGAAAAAGAAGGGCTGGCATCTAAAAATGGATAAATAAGTGTTAGCTATTATTAGCTTCGGTCTTTGGTGGTTCAGTGGTAGAATTCTCGCCTTCCATAAGGAAGACCGAGTTTGATTCTTAGCCAATGCACCTCATGTCAGTGGAGTCTTGCATGTTGCTATGATGCTGAACAAGTTTCAGCAGAACTTCTAAATCAAGATGGACTAGGAAGAAAGGCCTGGCAGCCTACTTCTGAAAATCAGTCAGCAAAAACCCTGTGGATCACAATAGTCTGATACTGAAGTTGATCATGGGGATGGCAGGACTAGCCAGTGTTCTGTTTTGCATGGGGTCACCATGAGTTGGGAGCTGACTCGAAGGCAGCTAACAACAACAACATTACTAGATTAAGGTGAGAAGGAGAAGGAAAGAGGAAGCAGAAGGTAAGGCAAAAGGTGAAAGAGGAAAATCAGGAAGGAACTGAAGCAAAAGGAAAAGGAGTGAAAGAGGAAAGGGAGAGGGAAGTATGGACATGAAAAGGTAATGTTCTCTTCACAGATTCCGGGCTCAGTGCTGATCCCTCAGAGAGTGAGACATTATGGACAGCAAAATAAATATTGGTCCATGTCGCCCCTCACTCCCTTCTTACCTACCTTAGGGTCAATACTAAAGACCTAGGCTGGACCAGGCCGACTCCTTTCAGAAGCATCATTCCTGTCTTGAAATGAGCGTTCTTCTTGTCTCTTTTCTGAAGGAGGAAGCATTGGCAATGGAGAAAGGGGAGCCTTTGCAGCCAACACTCCACAGGGTAATCAAATCATCCTTGGTTACATCATGTTTTCGAGTAGATGTTTGCTTCAAAAGCTGCAAAATAAAATTTCAGCCATGACTTCTCCCCAGAGGGCAGCATCCTGTGAACTTGGCCAAAATGAAAGTCACACCTCATCTCATTAAGGAAGGGAGCACTTAGCAAAAGCACCAAAAACCTACGTTCCTCACACTTCCACCCTTGTAGACACACTCTGCATCCTCCACAGGAATCTCTACATTCTGTGTTTCTTGGGTGCTAGGGGCAGAGAAAAATGAGTGCTCTGCCGAGGATTAAGAAGGGCAAGGGGAAGGGAAGGAGGGGCTGATCTAAAGAGCTTGCTATGAAAGGAGATGACCCCTACCTGCCTCCTTCTAAGGCTGGGGTCTTTTATTACGAGCACTTGGCTGTCAGAAACCCACTGCAGGACCTTGGCAGACCCCAACAGGATCAGATGGAGATAAATGCTGACAGTAAAACTCCCTTGAGAGCCCTGGGAATTTAATCCCCACTGGGCCAGAGAGGCCAACATCAACATCTCTGAGCCAGAGGGTAGGGACTAGGAAAGCAAAAGCAGCTTGAAAGATGAGGCACCCCCATCATCAAACAAGGGCTTCTAGACTTTGGAGCCAGAGAGACTTCAGTTCAAATCCTGAATCAGCCACTTCCTAGCTGTGTGATCTTAAATAATTTGCTTGACCTCTCCAAACCTCACTTTCTTCATCTGAGCATGGGAATCCAATCATTTATTCATAGATTCAGTTGTTCAACAAATGTTGTATTGGCAAAGAATATTGAATATACATTGCCAGAACAAACAAAACAGGCTTAAAAGAAATACGACAAGAATACTGCTTAGAAATAAGGGTGGCAAGACTTCAGTTTGCTTACTTTGGATACATCACCAGAAAAGACCAATCACTAGAAAGAACATCACGTTTGGTAAAGTAGAGGACCAGCAAAAACAAGAGGAAACCCTCAGCGAGATGGATTGACACAATAGCCACAACAATGGACTCAAACATACCAACAATCACGAAGATGGCACAGAACCAGCCAATGTTTTGCTCTGTTATACAAAAGGTCACTATGAGTTAGGGTCGACTTGATGATAACTAACAACAAAAACAACACTGTGTGCCAGTCACTGTGTTAGGGCCTAGTGATACAATAGTGATCCAACTAGTGTTCATGCTCTGAAGGGGCTTATAATTTAACAAGGGCAAGTAAACAGGCAATTCTAAGATAGTGTTAGAAGTGCTAACTTAGGGATATACACTGAGGAGTTTGGGAACATAAACTAGCCTTGGGGGCCAGGGAAGTCTGTTCAGAGACAGTAACATGTAAGCTAAGGTTTGTAGGAAAGGCAGTTCTCAAAAAAAAAAAAAGAAGAAGAAGGAAAAGAAAAAACAACAGAATATGCAAAGGCCTGGCAGTAAGAGAGAACATGGCCTAATAAAGGAACAGAAATAGCTCAGCATGACTGGAAATGGATCATTGCAATGGGAGGAAAGCATGGGTGGGGGGCGGCGGGAGGAGGGAAGAGGCTGAAAAGGTAAGTGGAAGCCCGACTATGAAGGCCTGTATGCCAGCCTTGGGAGTTTAAATTTTGTCTGAAGTCCACACTTAAATGGAAGTTCTTGGCAGTGGAATGAGATCATCAGATTTTTCTGCCTGCAGGGTACAGAAGTGGATGAAGGAGAGAAATACACAAGAAGATGAAGAGACTGTCAGAAGGAGGCTGTTGGAGTGAACCAGCTAAGAGGCACAAGGGGTCTTAATTGTGGAAGTGAAAGAGAATAGCAGGTAAATGTGAGAGGTAATTAGGAGGAAAAATTATGGAACACGGTGGTTGAATACATGTTGCAGGGGAAGAAGAAGCTTTGATGATGGGAGGAGTTGTTAACTATTTTAGCACTGAGGAAGAGAAATGTTCTAGAGAATGATGCCTATATTCATTCCACAGAACACTGGAGAGGCTCAGAACTTGAAGGCACCAGGTAGTGTAGAGGGTGGTGTAAGGCATGGAGGAAAATGAAGACACAGGTTGATAATCTGTCTACCTTCAGAATTCCAGCAGTCAGATATCTACTCTTTAGACAGGAAACAGGGTTTATTCTTAGGAGAAAGTGAACAGGAGAGGTTATGAACTTGGGGCTCCAGGCACCAGATAATGAGGGTAAGATTTAGCACCAAAAAGGAGGTATCAATTAAAAATGTTACTACAGAGCACTTGGACCTCTAGCCCCTTTATCTTGCCTGACCTGCTGATGGGCATTTTTCCCTCAGGTAGGAAAACAGAAGATTCTTTAGAGAAACTGAATAGCCCCCAATGAAAAAAAAACCTTTACATACTAAAATTTTGGGAAGTCTCTCAAAGAAAGAGCAAGCTCCCATTGCAATCACCCAAAAGTGGAGAAACACAGAGCTTCCAATCAACTTTTACAGGTTCTCATTATAAAATATGAACAGACAACCACTCTCATATGCTCACAAATATGAGAGGCCGTAAACCAAGAACAAGCTGCTATGAAAAGGGAACAATTGTATAATAAAAGAGAGCTTTTGGAAATTTATAGCTTAAAATAAAATATTCAATAGAGGGTTTAGAAGACAATATTAAGGAACTCTCCCAGAAAGTAGAAAAAGAAGTGAGAAATAAGAGAAAAAAGAAAATAAAATGAGAGGATCAACCCAAGAGTTTCAACAAGTGACTAACAGAAATTCTAGAAAGAGAGAGAGGAAAAAATAATGGAAAAGAAAATTAGGCACAAGGAATAAAATCATATTGGACTTCTCAAGAGCATCTTAAAATTATGACAGAAATAATTTTCAGTTTACAATTTTATACCAAGTCAATCTATCAGCCAATGTGACAGTAGAGGAGAGATATTTTCCAGACATGCAAAGATTCAAATCATTTACTTTCCAGACACATTGTCTTAGGAAAGTACATGAAACTACACACTAGCAAAAAAAAAAAAAAAAGTAAACCCAGAAAGAAAAAGTCATGGATCCCAGGAAATGGAGTTGCAATTCAGAGGAATGGTGAAGAGAAAAAAGAATTACGGGACACTCTTCAGCAGACCTAGAGAGTACACAGTCCAGATTGGAGAAGAATGGAAGGCGCTGAAAGTGAGAGCTCTAGGAAGAATATGCACTCAAGCACATGATACTGCAGACGATACAATGGCGCTTCTGGAAATAAGAATATAAAATTATGCAAGTGAAAAATAGGCAATTAATAATTAAAGGTAAAATGAAAAGCTATACAGGAAAGAAAATATGATCATAATTGTCTTAGGTTGGGGTCTCTAGAGAAGCATAAACAGTAAAGCATATAGATATGTATATACATGTTGTTGTTAGGTACCGTAAAGTTGATTCCAACTCATAGAAAGCCTATAGGACAGAGTAGAACTGCACCATAGGGTTTCCAAGGAGTGGCTGGTGGACTTGAACTGCCAATCTTTTGGTTAGCAGCCGTAACTCTTAACCACTATGGAACCAGGGCTCCTTATATATATATATATATAGAAATTTATATCAAGGGAGTGGCTCATGTGGTTGTAGAGGCTGGAACGTCCCAAGTCAGTGGATCAGGATAGAGGTTTCTTCTGATTCACATAGCTGCAGGGGCTGGTAAACCCAAGATCGGCAGGTCAGACAGCAGGGCTCTTGCTCACAGGCTGGAAAGATCAATAAATCCCAAGATCAGCGGGCAAGAGTGCAGGTAAGCTGCTAGCCCAAGCTCCAAGAACTGGAGGGCAGATGAACAGGAGTCATCTGAAGGAATCAGAGCAAGCAAAACCCCACAAGTCTTGCCAGAAAGTCCACTTACATTCCATGCAGGCCACGCCCTCAAGGAAACTCCCCTTGAACTGATCGGCTACTCACAGCAGATCTCATCAAGGAGGTGATCACATTATATCAAATCTTATCATGGAAGTGATCATATCATCATACAGCTGCCAGACTATATCATAACTGCTAAATCATTGAGAATCATGGCCCAGCCAAGTTGACACACAACCTTAACAATCACAATACTACTTGAGTCTGCCACAAACAATGTTTACAAAGTCTTAATAATGTAAAATGGAGCCATGGTGGCACAGTAGTTAAAGCTATCAACTGCTAACCGAAAGGTTGGTGGTTCGAAACCACCATCGACTCAGCAGGAGAAAGATGTGGTAGTCTGCTTCCGTGGAGATTTACACTCTTGGAAACTCTATGGAATCTCTACGAGTTGGAATGGATTAGAGGGCAGTGGGTTTTGCTTCTGTTTTTTAAATAATGTAAAAATCCTGATTACTTATTTAAATTTAAAAAACAGTGATTCACCTATATTGAGGGGATGGGGAGATGATAGGTGGGAGAGGTAATAAAGCTAATATCTCATAAACTGTTATAACAGAAAAGTCAACAAATGTTAAATGCTAAAACTGGCATATCAGGAAAAATAAAACCCAGCATAAGCATATTACTTTTGTATTATGGAGATAACTACCAAAAGAAATGGGTGAAAGTGGTTGTCTAAGTGGTAGATGACAGATAGGATTGGAATATGGGTAGAGGTAAGGCAGATGATCATTATTTTTCACTATAGACTTTTAAAAAAATCTATGTTCCTTTTATAAAATATTTAATTAAAAAAATAAATGTAAACAAAATAGAAAAAAAAAAAAGAAATGAGTTCCCATTCCTATATTCTCCCATCAGAGTAAGAAGAGGCACACAGCAGAGTAGCCCTTCAGTTTCAGACAGGAAAAGTGAGAAAGGCAAGTTGCTGAAAGTACATCTATTGCTTCTGGGCAGGGAGCACCGACAAAAACTTGGTAAAGTATCCAGCACAGAATAAGTTCTCAAGAAATAGTCTTCCTTCCTTCCTTCCTTCCTTCCTTCCTTCCTTCCTTCCTTCCTTCCTTCCTTCCTTCCTTCCTTCCTTCCTTCCTTCCTTCCTTCCTTCCTTCCTTCCTTCCTTCCTTCCTTCCTTCCTTCCTTCCTTCCTTCCTTCCTTCCTTCCTTCCTTCCTTCCTTCCTCCCTCCCTCCCTCCCTCCCTCCCTCCCTCCCTCCCTCCCTCCCTCCCTCCCTCCCTCCCTCCCTTCCTTCCTCCCACAAGCACTTCCCAGGTTTGTTTATTTAATTATATGAACACAGCCTTCAGAGAAAGGCAAAGGAATGGACAGGAATAGACTCCAAAATCCAATGTTGGAAGGAGATTTAGTGACCATCTATCTGATTGAGTGCATGGTTTCTAACCTGTGTGATTTTCAGAACACCTGAAGAGCTTTTATAAGAAAAGATTTCTGGGCCCCACTCAGGATCTGGGGTAATGGGCCCAGGGAGGAAGAATAAGTGACCAGACCAGGGAGAGGCAGGACTGCACCTGAGGCCCCGGCCTCCTGCCAACAGTGCAATGGCCTCTACACTCTCACTTGGCCTCCCATGCCACCCTTGTTCTCTTCTTAATGGATCCCATTGGTGCCTAAAGGCTCCAACCTGTACTTCTTTGAATAGTGTCATTGAGATCCAGTGCTGGGGAGAAGAATGATGTGGGGGAGGAAGGCACCTCCAAGTCCTGTGGGAACCAGCTCAAACTCACCTGCTGTTTTAATTACCTAGTGCTACTCTAACAGAATTACCACAAGTGGGTGGCCTTAAGGAACAGAGATTTATTTTCTTGTGGTTTAAGAGGCTGGAAGTCTAAGTTCAGGGCTCTCTCTCTCTCTCTGTCATCTCTGGGGGAAGATCCTTGTCTCAGCTTCTATAACCCTAGCATTCCTTGGTTCTTTGGCGATCTTCACGTGTGTGTCTGTCTTCCCTAGTTTGTGCTTGCTTATTTCTGTGTCTATGCTGCTCTTTATATTACTCAGAAGTGATTAGGTTTAAGACACACTGTCATGGATTGAATTGCATCCCCCCAAAATATCAGTCAACTTGGCTAGGTCATGATTCCCTTGTATGATTGTATGATTGTCTACCATTTTATCTTCTGATGTGAGTTCCCTAGTTATTGTAAATCCTATCACTATGATTTAATAAGATGGATTAAAAAAAAAAAAAAAAAACCAGTGCTGTCGACCGTATAGGACAGAGTAGAACTGCCCCATAGAGTTTCCAAGGAGCACCTGGCAGATTCAAACTGCCGACCCTTTGGTCAGCAGCCATAGCACTTAACCATTACGCCACCAGGGTTTCCATGATGGATTAGCGGCAGTTATATTGATGAGGTCTACGAGATTAGGTAGTGTCTTAAGCCAATCTCTTTTGAGATATAAAAGAGAGAAGTGAACAGAGAGATGGAGGACCTCACACCACCAAGAAAGCAGCACCAGGAGCAGAGCACGTCCTTTGGACCTGAGGTTCCTGTGCTGAGAGACTCCCAGACCAAGGGAAGACTGATGACAAGGACCTTCCCCCAAAGCCAACAGAGAGAGAAAGCCTTCGCTTGGAGCTGGCACCCTGAATCCAGCCTTCTAGCCTACTGGACTGTGAGAGAATAAACTTCTCTTTGTTAAAGTCATCCACTTGTGGTATTTCTGTTATAGCAGCACTAGATAACTAAGACAAACACCTTACACTGATATAGCCTCATTAACACACAAAGAAAATCCAATTCCCAAACAGGATTACAGCCACAGATATAGGGGTCAGGATTCCAATACATATTTGGGGGGAACACAATTCAATTCATAATACCTGCTGTCTTAGTTATCTACCTTTTTTATAACAAGTGGATGGCTTTAACAAAGAGAAATTTATTTCCTCACAGTAAAGTAGGCTAGAAGTCCAAATTCAGGGCCTCAGCTCCAGGGGAAGGCTTTCTCTGTCGGCCTTCTTGTCAATCTTCCCCTGGACTAGGAGCTTCTCCACACAGGGACCCCTGGTCCAAAGGATGTGCTGTGCTCCCAGCACTACTTTCTTGGTGGTATAAGGTCCCCCTGTCTCTCTGCTCACTTCTCTCTTTTATATCTCAAAAGAGATTGCCTCAAGACACAATTCAATCTTGTAGATTGACCCCTGCCCCACTAACACAACTGCAGCCCATTCTCCCTCATTAACATCATAGAGGCAGGATTTAGAACATATAGGAAAATCACACAATACTGGGAATCATGGACCAGCAGAACTGATACACACATTTTTGGGGGACATAATTCAATCCATGACACCTGCCCTCCCCCGAATTCCTCTAGAACCAAAGGGACAGTGGTGCTTCTTGGCCAGGTGAGCCGCTGCCTGGCTTCCCGAGATACCACCCCATGCTTAGAAGTGTGGGATGCTGGCATAGGGCTGGAGCAGGAAATTCCAGCTGTGTGATTTGCTTGGCCCAGCCCAGGGCTAATGTCTGGCTCCAGCAAGTATGATTCCTATATTTCATCACTTGGTCAGAGTCCACCACCATCCCTCCTGCCTTACCTCCCTCCAGATCTCTGTCCCTGTTTGATGGTCTGGTCCAGGCAGCTCTGCCCTAAGACACAGGTGTCAGTATTCCCAGGTCAGCAAATTTAGTGTTATTTAGTTGCAAAAAATCAGAGAATGCTCTTATGCCAGATTAATTTCCCCATATTCCTTTTTCCTATATTCTTATAGCTTGGATCCAAGGAATAATCCTCTCCAAGAGAAGGAATTGAAAATAAAAAACAATGTAGCCTCTCATTTGCTTATCATTTTATACATACAGGCTCTTTTGCATACATTATCTCTGATGTTTGACCCTTACAAACCACTCTTTAAGTTTATTATTGAAGCCTTGAAGTCCAAGACCCTACACTGTCCTCCTCATCGAATTCATCTCTTTTTCTGCCCCCTCATTGATGGGTAGCAGGAAAAGGAAGGTTTTCTGTCAAAGAAGATAGTATTAACACAAATTCTTGCTCTCCTCAGAGCTGGTGGGAGTCCAGGATACCAGAACTGGAATAATCTAGGCAGAAACAAATGGTCCACATTGGTTTTGGTGACAGTTAAAATATCTATTATGGAACATGAAAGCAGAGAACGACGAACCACCATAGACATATCACCCAGGTTAAAAAACAAAAAACTCATTTCACTCTTACTTTGACTGTATCATTCCCCACTCCACTCACCAGCCCTACAATCGGATTTTTTTTGAAGCAAATGTATATGATCAATATTCAGTCAGTTGAAATTTCCCCAAAATCTACATATCACTTTTGCTTGATGCCATTTATGTCCTTTTCAAATCTATAAGTTCCTACTTCTTTTTCCTTTTCCTTTGTAAGTATTATTTGTTAAAGAAACCAGGTTGTTTTCCCTGTAGAATTTCCCATATTCTGTATTATGCTGATTGCATTATTCTGTCCCACATATTTCCTGTAAACCGATAGCTTTATAGACTTTAGGTGTCATTTTGAGCCAGAATACTTCAGGTGATATTGTACCATCGGAGGGTACGTAATGTCTACTGGTTGCTCTTTTTGTGATGTTAGTGGGCATTGATGATCATTGTCTAGCTGTAGTAGCTCATAAGAAGTTTGCAAAAATGGTGATTCTAGTATTGCATCTTCACTTACTAGCTGAAATACTTCCAGAGAGAAACTTTTTCTCCCCAGATAATAATTATCTTGAGGTACCATTCCTAAAGGAAAGGCAGATTGACTTACTGATTCCTTTCCTAATTTTTTTCACAGTTTTCAGAATGAGTTGGTTCCTTACAATCATTCAAAGATGATCTATGCATTATCTGTATTATTTTTATTATTATTATGAGCTCATGAGTTTTCACAGTTTTGATATGTTTTGATCCATTGCACTTATTATTCTTATTTGTGCTCAAATAGCCCCATCTTTGGCCACCTAACGTTGGCTCCTGAATTATTCTGATGCATCCTCAGTAGTCTCTGATAATTTTCATTTATTTATATTCATATGGACTCATGAATTCCTATTTTATTCAATGAGTTACAATCCATTGCTATCGTTATTTAATTTGATGCTCAAATTGTCTCAGATATGGCCAATGGTGTCCCTTCAAATTAGTTTCTGCATCTTTCTGATTTGTCCTCATCATTCTTTGAGCACTTGTTTATTGTCTGGCACAAAAAGATGTTCCAAGCTTGTCTTGTACTTTTCCATTTCTGGAATCAGCCATTTCTCCAAGGAAGCCAGTTCCTTTTGTGCAGTATTGTATTTAGAAACCAAGATCAGGATGCTTGATGGGCTTATTGCTCTGTGGGGTGTCTGTGTTCTCAGGTCCATTCAATGGACAGAGCTAGGGAAGGTGTATATGTACACACATACACACAAACATACAGACACACGCACATCTATATTTATTTCTATGTCTCTATCTATTTATGGGACACCATTAATTCAATCTCAACACCACAGGTTCATTCTGTTTTCTCTCTTTCTGTATTTGTAATATTCTTCTCCAGTGATTAGAAATATGGCTCCCATTATCTTTAATATGTTTACTTATCTGACCAATCCCCCCTCAACCTCCCTTGTTGTTGTTAGATACCATCGAGTCAGTTCTGACTCGTAGCGACCCTAAGTTCAACAGAATGAAACACTGCCCAGCCCTTTGCCATCCTCACAATCATTGTTATGCTTGAGTCCATTGTTGTAGACACTATGTCAATCCATCTCATTGAGGATCTTCCTCTTTTTCACCGATCCTATACCAGCATGACGTCCTTTTCCAGGGATTGGGCCCTCCTGATAACATGTCCAAAGTACATGAGATGAAATCTCACCATCCTTGCTTCTAAGGAACATTCTGGCTGTACTTCTTATAAGACAGATTTGTTCATTCTTCTGGCAGCCCATAATATATTCAATATTCTTTGCCAACACCATAATTCAAAGGCATCAATTCTTCTTCAGTCTTCCTTTTTCACATACTTTTGCATGTATATTAAAACCAAAAACCAAACCCATTGCTGTTGATTCTGACTCAAAGCAACCTTATAGGACAGAGTAGAGCTGCCCCATAGAGTTTCCAAGGAGCAGCTGGTGGATTCGAACTGCCGACCTTTTGGTTAGCAGCTGAACTCTTAATCACACCACCAGGGTTTCCCATGTGTATGTTAGGCGATTGAAAATATCATGGCTTGGGTCAGGAGCACCTTCATCCTCAAGGTGACATCTTTGTTTTTCAACACTTTAAAGAGGTCTTTTGCAGCACATTTGCCCAATGCAATGCGTCATTTGATTTCTTAACTGCAGCTTCCACGGGTGTTGATTGTGGATCCAAGTAAAATGAAATCCTTGACAACTCCAATCTTTTCTCCTTTTACCATGATGTTACTTATTGGTCCAGTTGTGAGGGGTTTTGTTTTCTTTATGTTGAGGTATAATTCATACTGAAAACTGTAGTCTTTGATCTTCATTGGTAAGTGCTTCAAATCCCCTTCACTTTCAGCAAGCAGGGTTGTGTCATCTGCACATAACAGCTTGTTAATGAGTCATCCTTCAATCCTGATACTGTTTTCTTCTTCATACAGTTCAGATTCTAGGACTATTTGCTCAGCATGTGGATTGAATAAGTATGGTGAAAGGATACAACCCTGACGCACACATTTCCTGACTTTAAAATACAGGAACGATTTCCATTTCCTCTCCCGTGAGCATCCCCCTCCTCACACTTTGGAGGCTCTGATACCTTACACTGAGATGCTACCACTGACTCTCCATAAGGATACTCTCTTCATCCAACTTATGTTCTAACACCAAATACCAGGCTGCTCCTCCACATAGGTGCTCTCCTTACCTTGCCCAGGCTCTGACCCCCTGCATGGGGCAGCCCCCCTCACCCTGCTTGGACTCTAACACCCCATACCAAGCCTCTCTTCCACAGGGACATCCTCTGCACCCCACTTGGGTTCCCCTGACCCTGCAACCCCAGCATGAACACATACCTTACTCAGCCCCACCTAATGCCTTTCGGGCTGAGTTGTTCAAGAAGAGAGAGACAGGAAGAGAAAAGGGAAGAAGAAGAGGAAGAATAGCCACATTTCTTTTAAAAGAGAAAAAATACTCTTTGCATATATATAATATTTTAAGTGTACATGTAGGTGAGGTACACAATTTTACTTCTTTCACTTTATATTTTTACCTCTTTTCTCTTAAGCTGAAAATCTTGATTCCTAATGACATCAAGATAATTACTTATTTGCTTCACCTTACTATATGTTTAATAATTTCAGAATAACAAAACCAATTTTATTTCTAACAATATCTTCAGTGAAAACAGCTTAAGATCTTCTGAAGTTCTTTTTATCCTTCAGGTATATCCCACTAAGGATGTACAGTCAAATTACTGTGTTTTGAAGTCATTTAAAATAATTACTCTCAACATGATTAAGCCACCAACTCAAAAATGCAGTTAAATTCGTTAGTTTCCTTTTGCTTTTGATTTTTAGGTATGATTGGCAGGAGAAAGAGAGGGGTATGGTAAGAAATTTTGAAGCAAAGGACACTCTGAAGAAGGCTAATTCAGGGTGGATGTTGTGAAAGTCCCTGGAGGATAGAGTGGAGGAATTCAAGGAAATAGGAGAGAGACAATGAAAAGCCACCAAAACATACAGCCCTTTTGGAGAGGAAGTTGGCAAGATTTTGCAAGTTACTTATAGGCGTACCCTTTGACCCAGCAACTCCACTTTTAAGGATCTACCCCAAAGAGACACTGGCAAAAATATAAAAAATGTGTGTTCAAGGTTATTCAATGCAGCAGTACTTGTAATAGTAAAAGATTAGAGATAATGCAAATGTCCATCAAGATGTAGAGAGAAGTTGTGAGGACATGGGGCCATGAGGAGTCATGGTAAACCAAAGTTCGAAGCAGGAACTATGAGGAAGCAGAACTTATGAGAAAGAAAATACAGAGAGAATGGAGAAGAACCAGACCGTAAGCTCCATGAGGCCAGGAATCTGTCAGCTTTAGTCACTAAAGTATCTCGAATACCTAGAATGGTGCTTGGCACAAAATAGGTGCTAAATAAATATTTATTAATAAATTTGCTAGTTGGGAAAAAAAGAATGGAGCTGACAGAGTGACATCATGAGAAAGAAACCATGTAGGCTACAAAAAAAAAAAGGACAAAGAGAAAGATCAGTACATCATATGTTGAAGACTACATGATTCAACATGAGATCCAAAGATTTAAATCTTTGAGTTAAATATCTGAGGTGCATAAATGTTGCCTACTTCTCTGCTGACAAAGGGTCATGAATCCTCCTGAACAGGGACAGTGACAGGGCTACCAAGTCCTCTAAATAATCCTTGGTATTTTTTGTTGTTTTGCTTGTTTGTTGTTTGTTTTTGCAAATTCTATTCCCTGTCTTCTGGAATTGTCACAGTCAGAGTGTATTCTCAAACTTCTAGATTTTTTCTAATAGACAGGAAATGATACCTCTGTGCAATTTAAATTCATGTTTTTTTATGAGCATGTTGATCATCTTTTTATGTTTAATGGCCATTTGTTTTGTTTTCTGTCTCTTTGCTGTCATTCTTGACTTCCCAATTTCTGGGAGCTCTATATTGTCTTTGGGAACAAGATAAGCTTGCCTTGTTTACTTTATAACATAATTTGTTCTTTCAATGGTACAAAAGTAAATAGTAGCCAGACAAGATAAGATAAATAATAAGTAAAAGAGCTTCCCAGAAAATTCTGTTCTAGGGTTCTGCTTCACTCCCTCACATTCCCAAGATCAGCCCAAGCCTCTGGAAACAATAAGGAGTCTTGTTACATTCTTAGCAGCACCACCTGGTCAGAAATCACAATTATTCTCACCTAGTTCCTCAACCTATCCCCTGTACCCACTCGTCACTAAGTCCTGCTAATTTACCTCCCAATAACTAAATATGCCCTTTTCTCTAGCCTCACCTAAGCAATCGTAACAACATCTTACTGGTATCCCTGCCTCCAGTCTAGCCCTGGTCTGATCCATTCTCTACAGCACAGCTGAAATTTTCTAAAACATAAAATGCTCTTACAGTGGGGAAATGGTTCTAGCAATGACTCAAAATCAAGACGTCATAAAAGACCAATAAATTCAACCACATAAAAATTAAAAATTTCTGCATGGAAACAAGTTACGTGCAATGTCCAAAGGCAAATAGCAAACTGGGGGAAATATTTTCAATTTACATCACAGACAAAAAGCTTATTTCCCTAGTATAGAGTTCCTAGAAACCAAGAAGTCAAGAAAGACATGAACAGAGACAGAAATACAAGTGGCCTAAAAAAGATGATCAACTTTACTTACAGTAAGAGAAATGTCTCAAAGAAGGACAATTTGGCAAATTTATTATAATTACAATGTAATTCCCCCTTTGACCCAGTAATCTCTCTCCTGGAAATTTATCCTACAGATTTATCGACACATGTATACAAAGTTATTTATTTCAGCATTCCAACAGCTTGGAATCAATCCAAGTGTCTACCTGCATGGAAATGGTTATTTAAACTATGGTACATCTATAAAATGGAATACTGTTCAGATGTTTACAAAAAAGAAGCGGAAGCTGGTTATGCACTAATAGGAAAGTTCTCCAGGACATATTAGTAAAAATCAAAGTACAGAACAGTGTCTATGTATGCAGAACAACTGGTTGGTTATTCTCCAGACTGCTTCCTGTTTTTCTCCTGGGCACAGTTAAACAATAATTCTTGCCTGACTTGCAGTGGAGGTGGCTACGTGACTGAGTTCTGGCCAACAGAATGTATGTGAAAGTGATAAAATGTCACTTCTAGGCCTGGCTCATATAACTCTGCCATGTACCATCCTCCATTCTCTCTCTTCTCATATCTGTTGCTTGTGTGGAGTCCAGTAGAGGACTCCAAGGCCTTAGAGAATGGCAGAGCTACTAATTGAAAGGAACTGAATTTCTGAAAGTCTATGTGCTCTGCCAATCAACACTGAACTACTGAGAGCAAGAAATAAATCTTCCTCTTTTTTTTTTTTTTTCTGAGATTTGGGAGCTATTTGTTGTAGCAGGTAGCCTACTTTGATTATTACCTTATGTTACATTTTATGTAAGATGAAAAAAAACAAAAACAAACAAACTTGCCATCAAGTTGATTCCAACTCATGGTGACCCATGTGTTACAGAGTAGAACTGCTTCATAGAGTTTTCTTGGCTGTAATCTTTATGGAAGTAGATCACTGGGCCTTTCTCCCATGGTGCCACTGGTTGGGTTCAAACTGGCAACCTTTAGGTTAGTAGTCAAGCACAAACTGTTTGTGTCACCCAGGGACCTTTTTGATATAAGAAGAGGGGCATAGAGCATCTTCTTTCTTTCCACTTTTCTTTCTTTCTTTTCTTCCTAATACAGTGATTGGACAGCCCCAAATGGAGTGATAAAGGCAATCCAGAGGTGGCCAGCAATGATGAGCCACACAAAAACGTCATCAGAGCCAATGGGAGAGGAGGCCCAGTGGTAGTCTGCATGCATGAGATTGAAAAAAATAAATTCAGGATGATGGAAGCCAGGTTTGTCACTGACAGAGAATAGAGGCACAGATATGAAAGGGGGAAAGCAAGAATGAACTTTATAGTGTGGAGTGGATTTGAAATTGTAAATATAAGTATGAACTCATGGTTTAATACATAGATGATAAATAGATAGATATAGATGTGCATACGAGGGTAAGTCAAAATGTATTGCTACAAAACCATAGAAACCTTTATTAAGCAAAAATATCAAAATGTGAAGCTACTATTTCTCGACATATCCTCCATCTAGGTCTATATACTTCCGAAGGCAGTATTTCCATCTCTCTAACACTTCCCTAAAAAATACTGTGTTCTTCAATTTACAGCATGTCAAAATGGCAGTTTTGGCATCCTCAAGGGACAAAAATTGTGTGCTTTCTAAGAATTTTTCGAGTTTTGGGAACAAAAAGAAGTCTAAGGGGGAAGATCAGGGCTGTAGGGTGGATGGTAGGGTGGAGGGCGTAAGGTTTCTCAACAAAATTCTTGTAGACAGTCCTTGCTACCCTCGAAGAATAAGCAGGTAGGTGCACTGTTATGATGGAAAAAAATTCCTTGACACAACTTTCCAGGCCTTTTTCAATGCAGTTTTCAATTTTCTTAAAACTTCTTCATAATAAACCCCAGTGATTGTCCTGTTTCCTTTGAGAAAATCTACCAAGATTACCCCTTTGGACATCTAGGTCAATTGGCATAACAAAATGTATTAAGAAAACGGTCTGCATTCCACTTTGGTGAGAGGTGTCTGGGGTCTTAAACACTAGCAAGTGGCCATTTAAGATGCATAAATTGGTCCCAACCCACCTGGAGCAAAGGAGAATGAAGAATACCAAAGACACAAGGTAAATATGAGCCTAAGAGACAGAAAGAGCCACATAAACCAGAGACTCCATCAGCCTGAGACCCAGAGAACTGGATGGTGCCCGGCTACCACCAACGACTGTCCTGATAGGGAACACAACAGAGAATCCCTGGTGGAGCAGGAGAACAGTGGGATGCAGATCTCAAATTCTCGTAAAAAGATCAGGCTTAATGGTCTGAGGCCAGAGAGACCCTTATGGTCATGGTCCCTGGACCCTTTGGTAGCCCAAGATTGGTGCCATTCCCCAAGCCAACTCTACAGACAGTTTGGCCTGGACTATAAGACAGACAATGATGCTGGTGAGGAGCGAAGTTCGTGGCTCAGGTAGACACATGAGATTACGTGGGTGGCTCCTGTCTGGTGGCGAGATGAGAAGGAAGAGGGGAACAGGAGCTGGCTGCATGGACACAGGGCATACAGGGTGGAGAGGAGGAATGTGCTGTCTCATTAAGGAGAGAGCAGCTGGGAATGCATGGTGGGGTGTGTATGGCTTTTTGTATGAGAGGTTGACTTGATTTGTAAACTTTCACCTAAATACACCTAAAAAAAAAAGAGCACAATAAATAAATTAAAAAAAAAAATACCCCTTTGGAATCCCAAAAAACAGTCGCCACGACCTTCTGAGTGGTCTTCCCTCTCTTGGCTCAATTTTAAGGCCTTCCCGACATTCCTTAAAATGCTTGGTCCATCCAAAAGCTGTTGTTTTATGTGGAGCAACATTCCCATAAACTTGTTGCAAAGATTCAATGATTTGGGAAGATGTCCACTTGCGTTTTGTTAAAAATTTGATATTAGCCCTGACCTCAAAATTGTCTTTTTCCATGGCACAAAAAGCACCCTTGTTTTTGACCACAGCAAAGTCACAGAAGCTTCACAGGCACATCCAAATGGCCTTAGAGACCGAGCTACTGGGCTGATGGCTGGGGACCATGGTCTCCGGGGACATCTAGCTCAACTGGCATAACATAGTCTATCTATAAAGAAAATGTTCTACATCTGACTATGGTGAATAGCAACTGGGGTCTTAAAAGGCTGCAAATGGCCATCTTAGATACATCTATTGGTCCCGCCCAGCTGGAGCAAAGTGAAGGAGACCAAAGATAAGAAGAAAAGATTTGTCCAAAGGACTAATGGACCTCAACTATCAACACCTCTACCAGACTGAGCCCAGAACAACTACGGGGTATACAGTTGCAACCACCAACTGCTCTGCCAGGGATCACAATAGAGGCTCCTGGACAGAGTGGGAGAAACATGTAGAACAAAATGCCAATTCACACACACACACACACACACACACACACAAAATCAGGCTTGCTGGTATGACAGAGACTGGAGAAACCCTGAGAGTATGGCCCCTTCACATACTTTTAACTCAGTACTGAAGTTGCTCCGGAGGTTCACCCTTCAGCCAAAGATTAGACAGGTCTATAGGGCCAACGATAACACATGTGAGGGTCATGCTTCACAGTTCAGTCATGTATATGAGAGCAATGGGCACATCAGCCCAAAAGCAAAGATAAGAAGGCAAGATGGGACAGGAAAACTGGACAAATGGAAACAGGGAAACTGGGGTGGAGAAGGGCAGAGTGTTGACACATCACAGTGTTGGCAACCAATGTCACAAGACAATTTGGATATTAACTTTTTAATGAGAAACTAATTTGCTCTGTAAACTTTCGCCTAAGTCACAGTAAAAAAAAAGATAAAATAAAAACTGGCCAAAAAAAAAAAGTATCCTTTTTTTTGAAGGCACATTAATGAGACTAAGACCAGTGTGTTACTGAGAGAACTTGTTTGTAGCCATCCACTGATTGCAGACATGTTTAAACATGTTTTGTTTGGGATAAACCAGTGCATATATGAACTGGAACACTAGTAAGAATACTTTTTGACTTACCCTCGTATGTCCATGGAGAGGGTCTGAGAGCTGCAACACCCCGGTAGAAATGAGCGTACTTATCCCTGAGATCTTGATCTCTAAATACCACTCTCTGCTAAAAGGAGCCGGGGGTCCATGGAGGGTTGAGGCAGGGAAAGTACCAGATGAGTGTGAACTTTTATGTGTTTGCCAGAAAGTAAGGAAGTGCTCCAAGATGGCTGAGGACATGTCAAAGGGACAAAGAAGCTAGCTTAAAGGGGCTCCTGCTTGTCAAATTTGGGGAAAAAAATGAGCATCAAAATAAATAATAGTAATAGATTTTAACCCATTCAATAAAATAAAAAGTCCACACTAATATAAGTAAACAAACAAACACATAAATGAAAAGAGAAAGCTCTTCCTTATAATAGAATACCAATTGATAAATGTGGAAGGAATGATGAAATTAGAAAGATCATCATATGGCTGCCATCATGGTAATAAAGTTATTCAGGCAAGAAATATCAGTGAATGCTAAAACTAGTAGGTGAGTGGGATGAGAAATAGAATAATTACATAATCTCAAAGTATCACCATAGCAAGTATCTTTTTGGTACAAAGAGGGAAATAAAATATAATAAATTTATTAACTATTAAAATAAATACAATAAATTTACAGTGGAGAAACCTGGCAGACACCATATTAATTAAGTTCGTTAAAACTAACACTGCCAGGAAGGAACAAATCAACATCACACGAGGCCCAGTAGGTTATACTTCTGTGATATTCCTGTCCCCAAAACACATAATCTAGGTCTAATCACACGGAAAGCCTTGCACAAATCCAAACTGCAGGACCTTCTGCAAAGCTTGAGTCAAGCGCATAAAATTCAAGGAAACACTGAGGATCTGTTTCAGATTTAAGGAGACTAGAGGAAAGGGACAGCTGGGTATAACATAAAATCTTGGGCTAGGTTGGATCTTTGCTAAATCCTACAACGCTCCAAGCAGCTTCAACTCCACTCCTTCAAAGTCTGACTCCCAGAGCTTCTGTCAGAAAACCCTGACATCCCCAGGTTTTTGTTACTGCACATTTCCATTCACTTCCAACCTTTTTCTCCTTTATCCTTCTCCATAAGCAAGCCTGGCTTTCTCCTGACCTATGGAGTCTTCCTTGCTATCTCCGACTTCCATCAAATTCTTTGACCATGTAGAAAACTGTGCCTTGCCCCTGCTGCTGCCTGACCACTAACCCACTGTCCCTTCTTCCTCCTTCTTTGAAGTGGCATGAAGCCCACAATGTTCCTGCTGCCCTGACCATCAGTGGCTATAACATACATGGCACTGGGCTTTTTTTTAAGTGACCCACCTCGCCCTGCTGTCCCTCCTGATGTCACTCTCTGCTCCCTCTTCAGAGCATTGATTCCCCTGGTCTCACACCTAGTGCTTCCCTTTGCTACCAAAACCCGCTCACCTCTCAGCAGGCCTCAATCATTTAAGCTTTCCCATTTTTCCTATCCACAACCTCCTTCTTTTGATATCTGATTCCTTCCCATGGATCCTGGAGCTCATCAGTCCCTTTGATGCTATCCTCCAAGTGCCCTAAACTCACTTAAGCTCACCCCACAGCTGGTGCAGGCTCAGTCTTAGATTACCCTTTCTGTCATCTTTCTCCTCTCCTGTTCCTTGGCTCAGAGTAGGCTGCTGGGGAAAGTTATCATTCCATGCTAAATGGACCAATTGCAAAATCATTCTCACTCTGCCACTTCCTTTTGGCAATCCTCTGACTCATTTCTTGTAAGAGCATGCTTTTCATCAGCCCAGTGGCTATCTCAGCCTTTCCTCTTCATCCTTAAATTCTTAATCCTACTCCTGCTCCTGATTTCTCACAAATTACTTCATCTACCACTTTCTTGAAGCCAGTCATTAAGAGCTACCTCCTCTTGCCTTCCCTGAACTAAAACTGCCTCCCTTCTAAACAAAGTGTGGGAGACACACACCACACACACACACTCACACGCACAAGTATTCAGCCATAAAGAGGAATGAAGTTCTAATATGTGGATGAACCTTGAAAACATGCTAGGTGAAATAAGTCAGACACAAAAGGACAAATGATGCATGATCCCACTTGTATGAAATATCTAGATAGAATAGGCAAATGCATAGAGACAAAAGTAGTTTTGTGGTTAACAGGAGCTGGGGGAAAGGGAAAATGGGAATTTGTTGTTTAAAAAAATGAAAAAAAAAGTAAAAAAAAAAAATTAAGTTAAAAATTCCACAAACCTAATCATCTACAATCATATTTTTTAGAAAAGATAGGAATCTAATAAAAACAGTATTTGTTTTATACATGTTACATGGTTAAGACATACAAAAAAATGGCTTTCTTTCTTAGTTCTCTCCAAATCCTAGCTTCCTGACTCAGATGAAGTATACCCCTGGGAAATCACTCAAGTGATTGGAAAGTGTAGTTCTGATTTTCCAAAGGTTGAGGGTGAATTGACAGAATTCCAGACTTCATGAGCTTGATATCAATCTTAGGCAAAATTATAGAACTGCTAACCAAGGGACTGCTTTGTGCTGTTTAGAAAAGAGCAGCAGTTACTAGAGCAAACAAGTTATCTAAGCCTCATTTCCTGTTGTTGGACAGGTAGATCAGGAAAATGCCATAAATACATTTTATCTGGATTTCAACAGGGTGTTTTTTGATAACCATGCGAGCACAGAGGACAATATAGGCTGGAATAAAGTTAAATTACAAGGATTAGTGACTGGTTGAGGGTGCCCAAAAAGTGCTGAATAATGGATTAATCTCAATCAGAAGGGATATTTCTCAAAGCTTGCTGAAGGCACTATCCTAAGACTATCCCATTCAACATTTTCACAATTTTTTGGATGACAATATAGAAGGAATGTTTACAAATCTGTAGGTAATAAAAAGCTTGAAAAAATGATTATATTTGAGGAAATAATTAGAACCAGAAATAACTCAATAGGTAGACTGTAACAAGGTGCCTTTAATAGAAAAAGGTGCATCAAAAACATGCTGAGTGAAAGAAGGAAGTCACAGAAGGAAACATTACAATAAGATTCCATTTATATAAAGTTTGAAAAGGCAAAACTAAGCAATGTATTGTTTAGAGAAATACGTGTAAGGAATAAAAGCTATGAAGAAAAGCAAGGGAATGATGGTAACAAAAGTCAGGAGAATTGGAGCTAAGGAAGGGATGTGATTAGGAAATGATACAAGAGGGCCCTCAGCGGGGTGTTGCTGATGTGGTTATTAGGTGCTCTGATTGTTAAGGCTGTGTTTCAACTTGGCTGAGCCATGATTCTCAGTGGCTTGGCAGCTAAGTAACGATGTAGTCATCCTCCATGATGTGATCTGATGTGATCAGCCAATCAGTTGTAAGAAAAGTTTCTTCAGGGGTGTGGCTTATATCCAATATTTATATGGGCGTTCTGGCAAAGCTTGTTCACTTGCTCTGGATCCTGCTTCCAGCTCATCATCATCTGACATTCAGTTCTTGGGACTTGAGCTAGCTGCCTCCCATATTGCTGCTGATCTTGGGATTCAGGAGCCTCGGCAGCCTGTGAGCCAGCGGCCTGCTATCTGATCTGCTGATCTTGAATTCATCAGCCCCTGCAGCTACATGGGTCAGGAGAAGGCTCCAGCCTGATGCCTGACCCATGAATTTGGGACTTGGCAGCCTCTACAACCATGTGAGCCGTTTCCATTCTCTCTCTCTATATATCTCTATATATACAGATATATATAGAGAGAGAACCCAGCCTAAGACAAGTGCCATCAAGTTGATTCCAACTCTTAGCAACCTCATGTGACAGAGTAGAACTGCTCCATATTGTTTCTAGGCTACAATCTTTATGTGAGCAGATTGCCAGGTCTTTCTCCCATAGAGCTGCTGGGTGGGTTCGAACTGCCAACTTTTTGGCTAGCAGTTGAGCACTTAACTATTGTTCCACCAGAGTTCCCTTTGGGGGGTAGGTGGTAGTAGTACTGTCCTATTTCTTAGCCTGAGTGATAGAATTCAGGTGTTCACATTATCATTCTTTAAAATAAACATATAATTTCATACACTCTTTTGTATGTTAGTTACATTTAATAGTTTAAGAAAATATAATTTTAAAAGAATAAATCCAAAGTCCTACACTAAAAAAAAAAAAAAACACTAGGGCTAAAAAAACCAAAGTCCAGAATAGTCTAATCAAATTGTTGTGTGGAAACAACTTAGGGGATTTTATCAACAATGTAAACCAGAGTCAAGTGATCCAGACTATATTTGGAGAAGAATGTACTCTACCCTTCTCTGTGCAGGCAGCTGGGGTCATGGCTGGAGACCTTATGCAGTCCTGGGAGCTGCTCTTTCCCTGAGAGTTGGGCAAACAGAGCAGAGCTGGGAAGACTTGACCGATGTGATGTGAGGTGCCGTCTTCTGTTCTCAGTTGCTTTTTCCCATGTGACACCAGACCCTAGGGAGTAGGATGTTTGGAGCAGTCACAGGTGACACTTGACAGCTGTGTTCAAACCTTTCAAGGCTGTTATATGGAAGAGGAATTCAATTTTCACTGCATGTCTCCAAAAGACAGAACTAGGTCCAATGAGTTACTCTGTGGCAAACTTAGGCTCCATAAAATAACTTCCTAATAAATGGGTGGCTTTACAAAGTAATGAGCTTCCTGTCTCTGAAGGCATTCATGCTGAGGATGGAGGGCTTCTCTTGAGGGATGTTATAAAGGGCACAGAAAAGTACGATTGGCTTAGATGACCTTTGAGGTCCCTTCTAACCTCCACAGACTATGATGCTAGTGCATTATGCCTGTGCAGGAAAGACAGGTCGTTCTGAAGCAAAAGAGATTCATTTTAAAGTAGAAGCATTATGATTTTGCAGCAATTTTATTTTAAAATCAATACATGCTATTAGTTTAGAAGTTTCAGGCAACTTCCCTCCCACATTTTTAAGATTTCAATGACAAAGAGCTTTAAGACCCTCCAGAAGCGTAATTTTTCCAGGTATCCTGCAAGATTCTTACTGCCAGGGGGTACCTGTAGCCCTATGTTCAACTTCCATCCAACTGGAAGAATACACTATGTACTCCACAAGGGCAGCCAGAAGCACGACAGGAAGGAAGCTGAGACCCGTTCTTGTGCTTATTCTCTGCTGCCATCTGCTGGCTTTTCCTTTCGTTTCTTCTTTCTCCAGGACAATGGTGGCGTTTACTCAGGATAATGCATTTCCGGGACACCTCTACAACCCAAAATTCCTGGCGGAGGGGTGGGGATAGATGGTGGAGCTTGCATAACTTCCAGTTGTTGTTGTTAGGTGCCATCAAGTGGGTTCCGATTCATAGAAACCGTATGTACAACAGAATGAAACATTACCTGGTCCTGCACCATCCTCACAATTGTTACTATGCCTGAGCCCATTGTTGCACCCACTGTGTCAATCCATTTCATCGAGGATCTTTCTTTTTCCTTACCCTCTATCTTACAAAGCATGATGTCCTTCTCCAGGGACTGGTCCCTCCTGATAATGTCCAAAGTATGTGAGATGAAATCTTGCCATTCTTGCATTCCAAGAAGCACTCTGGCTATACTTCTTCCAAGACAGACTTGTTCATCCTTCTGGCACTCCATGGTATATTTAATATTCTCTGCCAACACCATAATTCAAAGGCATCAATTCTTCTTCCATCTTCCTTATTCAGTGCCCAGTTTTCACATGCACTGAAACTATCATGGATTGGATCAGGCACACCATAGTCCTCAAAGCAACATCTTTGCTTTTCAACACTTTAAAAGAGGTCTTTTGTAGCAGACTTGCCCAATGCAATTCATCGTTTGATTTAACTGTTGCTTCCACGCGCACTGATTGTGGATCCAAGTGAAATGAAATCCTTGACAACTTCAATATTTTCTCCATTTATCATAATGTTGCTTATTGGTCCAGTTGTGAGGATTTTTTTTTTTCTTTATGTTGAGGTGTAATCCATCTGAAGGCTGTAGTCTTTGATCTTCAAAATAAGTGCTTCAAGTCCTCTTTGCTTTCAGCAGATTGTGTCATCTGCATATTGCAGGTTGTTAATGAGTCTTCCACCAATCCTGACGCCACATTTCTTACTAAATCTAGGAAAATGATAAATTCACAGACTATTAGAACTGGAGAGCTTAGAGCTCATTCTAACCCAGAATCTCAAACTGATAGTGCATGGGGAATATGCATCCAACAGAATATCTTGCATGGCCCATATACTGTTGAATAATTTTGAGCCAACATGTAAAATTTTGGAAATTTTACCTAAAGATCCAGGTTTGTAATGGAACACAATATTCACAAAGTCCCAAAGCTGAGAGCAATAAGTGGCAAGTAATTCCACATTCTCAATAAAGGTGCAAGACATGTCAATGTGGGACTTACTAAAGGACACCAAAACAAATCATCCCAGTAGCCTATATAAGGAATGACAAATCAAGAGGACAACAATGAAGGAATTTCATAGGCCCAGGGAGAATTAAAAAGACAGGCAAGAAAGAATAGACCAAAATTGATATCAGAAGAGATCTGAAACTTGCTCTTGAATGTAGAGTAGCTAAAGCAAAAGGAAGAAACGACGAAGTAAAAGAGTTGAACAGAAGATTTCAAAGGGAGGCTCAAGAAAACAAAGTAAAGCAGTATAATGAAATGTACAAAGACCTAGAGTTAGAAAACCAAAAGGAAAGAACATGCTCGGCATTTCTTAAGCTGAAAGAACTGAAGAGAAAACTCAAGCCTTGAGTTGCAATAGTGAAGGACTTCACTGGGGAAATATTAAACTATTCAGAAAGCATCAAAAGAAGATGGAAGGAATATACATTGTCCCAAAAAGTAGAACCAATGGTAGTGAAGGAAGAGGTCCAAGCTGCACTGAAGGCACTGGTGAAAAACAAGCCTCCAGGAATTGACAGAATACCTTTTGAGATGTTTCAACAAATGGATGCAAGCTGGAAGCACTCACTCCCCTATGCCAAGAAATTTGGAAGACAGCTAACTACCTGGCCAACCAACTGGAAGAGATCCACATTTGTGCCCATTCCCAAGAAAGGTGATCCAAGAGAATGCAGAAATTACTGAACAATATCACTAATACCACACACAAGTAAAACTTTGCTGAAGATCATTCAAAAGCAGTTGCAGCAGTACATCAACAGGGAACTGTCAGAAATTCAAGCTGGATTCAGAAGAGGGTGTGGAACCAGGGATATCATTGCTGATGTGAGATGGATCTTAGCTGAAAGCAGAGAATATCAGAAAGACGTTTACCTGTGTTTTATCGACTATGCAAAGGCAACCAAATGTGTGGATCATAACCAATTTCAGATAACCTTACAAAGAATGGGAATTTCAGAACACTTAATTGTATTCATGAGGAACCTGTATGTAGACGAAGAGGCAGTCATTTGAACAGAACAAGGGGTTAATGGGTGGTTTAATATCAGGGAAGGTGTGCATCAAGGTCGTATCCTTCACCATATTTACTCAATCTGTAGGCTGAGCTAATAATCCTAGAAGCTAGACTATATGAAGAAGAATGTGGCATCAGGATTGGAGGAAGACTCAATAACGACCTGTGATATGCAGAAGACACAACTTTGCTTGCTGGAAATGAAGAGGACTTGAAGCACTTACGAATGAAGATCAAAGACTACAGCCTTTAGTATCGATTACACCTTAACAGAAGGAAAACAAAAATCCTCACAACTGGACCAGTAAGTAACATCATGATAGATGGAGAAAAGATTGAAGTCGTAAAGGATTTCATTTTACTTGGATCCGCAATCAATGCCCATGGAAGCAGCAGTCAAGAAATCAAAGAAGACATTGCACTAGGCAAATCTGCAGCAAAAGACCTCTTTAAAGTGTGAAAAAGCAAAGATGTCACTTTAAGGACTAAGGTGCACCTGACCCAAGCCATGGTGTTTTCAATCGCCTCATAGGCAAAAGACATCGTGCTTGGTAAAGTATAGGGTCAGCAAAAAAGAGGAAGACCCTCAATGTGATGGACTGACACAGTGGCTACAACAATGCGCTCAAGCATAAAAAGGATTGTGAGGATGGCACAGGACCAGGCAGTGTTTTATTCTGTTGTACATAGGTTCACTATGAGTTGGAACCAACTCAGCGGCACCTAACCACAAAAACAACATGTGCATGCAAAAGCTGGACAATGAGTAAAGAAGACCAAAGAAGAATTGATGCCTTTGAATTATGGCGTTCATAAAGAATATTGAATATACCATGGACTGCCAGAAGAACAAACAAATCTGTCTTGGGAGAAGTACAGCCAGATGCTTCTTAGAAGCAAAGATGGCGAGACTTTGTCTCACATACTTTGGACATGTTATCAGGAGGGACCAGTCCCTGGAGAAGGACATCATACTTGGTAAAGCAGAGGGTCAGCAAAAAAGAGGAAGACCCTTGATGAGATGGACTGACACAATGGCTGCAACAATAGACTCAAGCATAACAACGATTGTGAGGATGGTGCAGGACAGGGCAGTGTTTTGTTCTGTTGTACATAGGGTCCCTGTGAGTCAGAACCATCTCAACGGTACCTAACAACAGCAGGAAGAGAGAGAGCTGACTCTTCCACTTCCACTACCCAAGACAAATGGGCAGACCTTCAAGAACTACTGGATGGGCCTGGGGTGAAAGTGGGGTACAAGCCATTAGGAGAAACTGGCATCTCATTTCCTTGCCAGGGGCTTGCTTGCTGGACCTGCGGGCCCATCTTTGGCATGCTTTAACATACAGACTGATCCTGACTCTCACCTGGATAATTCTAGAGCAGGAAGCTAGATAGAGCCACCCATAATGGTAGGTTGAGGAGAGAGTGGAAGCATTTGGGCAAACTGCAGTTGCCACATTTGGCTAGGGGAGGTTTCCCTCTGGTCAAGTGGAAGCCAAGGAAGATAGCTAGGTTCCAAGGTACAGCCATCTTGTTGAGACATCACTGATGAGGCTATTGCTAAGGAAGTGTACTCAAGTCTCAAGAAGAGGCTGTGGGGTATACCACTGGGGGCTGGGAGGTTTGCAAGAACTCTGCTTGAAAGTGCATTCTAGTATCAGAGACTATGGCAGTGAAAATCCTTTGGGTGAGCCTGAAAATTCATAAATGGGCCCCATGAGGAGCCAGCACTGGGCACCTCCTGCATCTTGTTGTTATTGTTGTTGTTAATTGCCATCAAGTCAGTTCTAACTCATGGCCACCCCATGTATAAAGGGCACCAATAACCAGATTACAACAGTACCTGTCACAAAAGACTTCCCCCCTTTTTCTCCAACTCCTCGCCTCTGCCCCTGTCCTGGAGATCAAGCAGCTAACCGTCTTATATACACCGTATCTGGCTTCTGCCCCAATTCTGGAGAAGCCAGCTGCTGGGGAAGAGGAAAAGAATGGGCAAAGAGGTGGAAGAGGCAGAGTGAAGAGTCAGACTGGAACTAGAAGGTGGGTTGAAGTTTTGAATGATATATGAGATTCAAGCGATTCAAGCTTTGATTTCAACCAACTGGAATTTTTAGTACCAGAAAAGGTGTCCAAATTTTAAAATGGAGTTGTTCTTATATTGGAAAGTGATCAGCAAGTCATGGAATCTCATCTGTCTGTCTGAGATGTCATCACAAGGTGGGGAAAAGAAATCAATGAATTGTTGAAGGGAGTGGTTGGAAGGGAAAAATCCATTTCCCTTTTATTGTCCCATCAAGTATGGCCCCTTCAGTGAGTCAGTTGTACAGGTTTCTCGTATACAACTTATTTCCCTATGTCAACACTTAGCCAGAGCTGAGTGGCAGTGGCCCTTAAGAAGTGCTTTGTGCTCCCCAGTGCATTGTAATGTGTGCCACGTGTTTACCCATCCTCCTCCCCTGCCCTCATTGCTGTTACCTGACCTTTGTAGGCACTGGAACCTATTCCTCATTTCAAATGGGTAAAAAGAGACCCAGAGAGGACAAGTGACTTGTCTCAAGTCACACAGAAAAGTAGCCGAGCTATATACCCCACTCCCGGTGCCAAATTCTGTCTTAGTCATCTAGTGCTGCCATAACAGAAATACCACAAGTGGATGCCTTTAACAAAGAGAAATTTATTTTCTCACAGTCTGGTAGGTTACAAGTCCAAATTCATGGCATCAGCTCTAGGGGAAGGCTTTCTCTCTCTGACGGCTCTTGAGGAAGGCCCTTGTCCTCAATCTTCCCCTGGCCGAGGAGTTCTCAGGCACAGGGACTCCGTGTCCAAAGGATGCATGCTGCTCCTGGTACTGCTTTCCTGGTGGTATGAGGTCCCTGACTTTCTGCTTGCTTCCCTTTCCTTTTATCTCTTGAGAGATAAAAGGTGATGCAGGCCACACCCCAGGGAAAATCCTTTTACACTGGATCAGGGATGTGGCCTGGACAATTGTGTTACATCCCACTCTAATACTCTTTAACCACAGGCAGAGACTGATTTATAACATACAGGAAAATCACAAAATGGAGGACAACCACATATGACCTAACCAAGCTGACACATATTTTGTGGGGACACAATTCAATCCATTACACTCCACCCTTTGGCCCCCCAAAATTCACATCCTTGCAACATGCAAAACATATTCACCCCATCGTGTCATAGCAAAAGACAACTCCCAAGTCCAAAATCCAAAAATTCCTCTTGATTTGTGAAATCTAGAATACAAATTATCTGCTTCCAAGGGTACAATGGCAGAACAGCCATAAAATAGACATTTCCATACCAATGGGAGAAACTGGAGGGAAAGAAGGCGTAACAGGCACCACGCAAGTCAGCAAAACACATTACATTAGCCCTCAAGGCTTTGAAAATAATCCTCTGTTCTCTGAGACAATTTACACAATGGCCCTACCCTCCAGACTCTAGGTATTGGCCACTCTCTCCAGATTCCAAGTGGAGGTCCCTCGGCCCCGGGCTTCAGCTCCGCCTTCCAGGCCCACTGGGACAGTAGTTTCGCTTCCTTGGCTTTAGGTGCACCATTCTCCTAGTCTGAGTGGCCACTCCACCCTTAGAAAAGTCTGTGTGGAGTGGTGAGTGGTGAATGGCCCCCTGTTCTGTGGTTATACTGTGTATACCAATCCTCACTGACACTAGATCTTTTCTCCCATCCTTTCTGGAGTATAATGAGGCAATAGGGTACTGGGTATTATAATTTTGGGGTGATAGAATGCCTAGTTGCCGTGGTGAAGGATTCTATGGGGGAAAATACTAAACAATGCAGGAAGCATAAAAAGATGGAAGGAATACACAGTCATTATACAAAAAGAATTAGTCGACACTCAACCATTTCAAGGGGCAGCATATGCTCAGGAACCGATGGTACTGAGGGGGGATGTCCAAGCTGTACTGAAGGAGAATCAAAGCAGAGTTGGAGCATTAATGTTTTGAGTTGCCTAGGGCCAGTCATGTTCCCACCTTCTCACACACACACATTTCTTCCCTAGGCCTAAGCACACCGATGGAAGTTAGCAGTTTCTTACTTACCTTGGTTCATTCTCCACTGAGCTCAGATTTTAATTGGAATGCAGAAGCTTATTCAGACAGTCCATCCTGTACCTCGGTGTCCAAGCAGAGGTTATTTGTGGGTGGGAAAGCCGAGGGACTCCTAATTCTCGTCGTTCCTCTCCATTTCTGAACTCATTACCTTCCCCTAAACCCCAGCTGCCAGTTGTCCTGTCTGGGAAACCTCAGGGTATTTTTTCTTTAAATATCCCAGGAGGGGAGAGAACCACTTTAGCTGAACCACTAACTCCTCGAGGCCAAGAGCAGACAGAATCCCAGAGCCGAACTGAGTCCAGATCAACAGCTTCTGAGAAATACATTAAAAAACTGGTAACAGTTTGACCCCAAAAAGGGGAACTGACAACATTTTTCACCCTATACCCTTGTATACCTTTTGAGTTTTGAACCATATCCGTTCATATAAATTAAAAAGAAAAAATCCTAATAACTCTGAACTCCAGGTCCTGTGTGGCCCATTCCTCCAGTGGAGTTTAGAGAGGGCTTGAAAGAGGAATTGGCATGCTGAGATGAGGGGCGGTTTGCATGTTTTTTTTAACCTTCTTTAATCCCTGACAGGAGCCCCTCGGTGGTGCTCTGCTGTTAATGAAAAGCTGGAAGTTCTAGTCCACCCAGAGGTGCCTTGGAAGAAAGACCTGGCGATCTACTTTCAAAAAAAGTAATTGAAAACCCTGTGGGGCACAGTTCTGACACACATGGGGTCACCATGAGTTGAAATCAATTCCATGGCAACTGGTTGCAATGGCGGTTCAGTGGTTGAATTCTTGCCTTCCATGTGGGAGGCAGGAGTTTGATTCCTGGCCAATGCACCTCATATGCAGCCATCACCCATCTGCCAATAGGTGTTACTATGATGCTGTTAACAGGTTTCAGCAGAGCTTTCAGACTGAGACAAAGAAGAAAGGCCTGGAAATCTACTTCTGAAAATCAGCCATTGAAAACCCCATGGATCATAATGGCCTGATCCCATTGTGTATGGAGTACCCATGAGTCAGGGGCCAATTCAATGGCAGCTAACAACCAACAGTCTCTAATACGGCAGCTTCTGTCTCAGTGGTTGTCTTGTTTTGATGAAAGTGAGGGGGAGAAAAATTCCAGGAAATTGATATCTGTTCACAAAGGTTTTACTGTTATAAACCCCTGATCAATAGCTGGTTTTAAATATGGCAGCATAACTTTCCATCATAGGAAAAACTGGAAGGAGCTACATTTTGGGAGTGGGGGTCAGGAACATAGACCCCCTTCTCCCTTCTTGTTGAAAACAGGAAACATTTTCTAACCACTGGCACCAATATTAAGCTTTTTTCTGTGACTAAATTTAAGCTTTGCCTATTTCAGACCTTCCATCTTTCCAAAGACTCTTCTAAAATCAATTTTAGTTTGGAAACAAGTTATGTAAGCCTATTGATGCTATGTACCTTAGGCATAAAACACAAATTTCAGAGTTTTGAGGGGGTGTAATATAATGAAGCTAAGGACTTCACAATTGAAGATAATTCTGACAAGGCTGAACTGGCTAAAAGGGCACTCTGCAGTGCTTATATGAATACTCTTTTCCTTTTTCAGTCTGTAATCCTAACCTGTTGATCCTGGACTGTCCTAGACTCAAGACTGACAGATCAGCCTTTACCACTAGAAAGATCCCAGTTTTCTCCTGAAATCATAAGCAAATCTTAGCCTTCTCTATGCCAGGCCAGCGACTGAGGCAGAAGCCAAAACACCAACAAGAGCCCGGGCAGCTAAGGCCTCATCTAGGCAGGATGGGGTTGATGTGGGAACAAAAAACAATACTGACTTTGGAGAATTCTTTTTTCCCCAACCGTCAATATTGACACCCACTCACCAGGCTTGAGAGCTAGCAAAGTTACACGGGATTTCCACAGAGTTGGCATTAACTTCCCCTGGCTTAGGCTCCTTTGCTGTGAACAAATGCAGCAATGCCGAGTCAGTGTCAGTAAGAGTTGCCCACAGCAGAGCCCTGTGTTTTGTTTCATCTGGCTGTGGTGCAGGCTCACAGTCAAAACCGCTAAGGTGGGAAGCTTGGCGTTCCCTTAATAATTAATACAACCAAACATCTGAACAGCAAAACCAGGTAATCAACATGAGACAGAAAAACAGAGGTATGCATATTCTAATGATAAACCATGGTTAATGGCTTTAGATGCTTTCAGTGCACAACAGCGCACCTAGTGTATACACATGGATCTCAAAGTTTTTCTGTATGAGAATTCTGGTTTCAACAGACATTCCCCATATACTTAATTTATGCAAAAACTTAAAACCCCAGAATTCAAGTAGTTAAGGCAGTTAAGCCGAAAGAACGCAGGTACGGCCCCCCGCTAGAAAGTAGTAGAAGACAAAGGTCTGCAAAAATGTAACAGCAACTTGCATGTGTTTGTGTGCCTCTCTCTACCCCTCCCTGCACACACTAACATTAGCATGAGCTCTATCACTGATGGGGTAAAAAACTATGAACAAAAAACTGGTCCAGAGCCACTGCAGATATCGATGATATCATTCCAGCAGATATGCATATCTGCAGCCTCATCCTGGTCAAAATCGCAGGCAGGTCCCTAGGAGTTTGGGGAAAAGTGTTAAGTTGTAAACTCCGAACTGTAGTACTCAAACATCACCACCCTTTAGGTCTAGGCTCTTCAATCCTCTTCCTGGAATTCTTGGGTGCTCTTCTCTCTACTCTCACTTGCTCCTGTCCTCCTGCTGCACAAATAACTGTTTATAAAAGCCATCACTGCATGTACTGCAAGGACTGCCTCCTCCTGTAAGTATGCACATTCCATCAGTTACGACTGAGCTTTGAAGGAGAAAAATTAAAAGTAAACCTCCTCCGCTCCCCCCCCCCACACTGTTCTACTCAAACTATTAACTTTTATTATATTTTACACAGCATTGACCCAGGACATTGTGGGCTTGCAGTTGGCATTTCATTTTTGAAATGACATAATATACAGTCTCCTGCCCTATGCTGGGCCCACACGTGCCTGGTGGACTAAGAGCTCACCAAGTATAACTTGAATGTGAATCTGTTTGGGCAATACAGCAATGCTGTCTTCATTTCTGAGCTGTCACATACTCACTGGAATTAGGTGGGGTCCAGACTAAAATTCAGTTTGAGAAGCTGGGGTTTCTTGAAGCCTCTTATTTTACACTTTTGATTATAGCTTGGTCGTTTTTACAGTTTAAAATCAAACAGTCACCCACTCGTTGCAATATAATAATTTTGACTATGTAATGTTATTCACAATGCCATACTTCAAATAAAACAAAGAAAAAGCAGACTTTATTATCAAAACTCAGGAAACTGGACAACTATTCCAATGGAGGCATTTTGCCACCCAGCTCAATTTTCCCTGTGACCTGCTCCAGCCTGGAAAGTAAGAGCTTCCCATCTCAAAGACAGATGCAGCTGAAGGAACAGCTTTTGTCTTAAACTGGAGGGTTGAGCTGCTCTCTCCCTCTCTCATCTTGCTGCATGTGTAGCTCACACCTTCTTTCCTCGGTGGGAAAACTATCGGCACTGAGCAGTTACAAGGGCTCGCTAAAATCTATGCCTTAGAATCCAAAACAGTAAAACCAACCAAACTAAAAGATAATAAAGGGGTTCAAACAAAGCCTGTCACCTACACTGCTAACGTCAAAATCTTGGGTATTTTGGAGAACCACCCAATGGATAAAAGGACTTGACACTGTTGTTCTTTTTTGTTCTAGCACAAGCTCTTTGACAAACCTCCCTTGCCCAGAGATAGTGACCCTAGACCAACCAAGGTGTGTAAGAAACATGAATTCTGCAGCCGTAAGGAACAGACAACAGAGCAGGGTTGGTGCAGTAAATTAGACGATGATGTGAACTGATGAACCCCACCTGCTGGTGAAACTCGGGATACAGTTGGAAAGATGACTCGAACCCAGAGAGGAAGCATCAGGATGTGCTGATGTGACTCAGGGCAAAACTCATACAAGTAGCAAAAATTTGGGACTTCCCTACAGAAAGCGGAGGAAACACACCAATTGCAAGAAATGAGGTAACTTCAGTACCAACAGTTTTGACCTGTCAGCACTGAAACTATGCAGGATCTCAAAAGAAAAGGTCTTTGGATTCCCTGACACGGAGCGGAAAAAACAGGCAGACGTAAGGGGAAACCAACAAGGCAGGGTTGAAAAGATTAAAGAACTAAGAATCAAAATAAGAATTCAGAAGACAGGCCTTGACATTTTAAACCAGCATAAGCTGAGAGTTATGAAATGTCTAAAACTCGGGCCTAAGGATCTCTCACGCTATACGAAAAATAATATACTCTTCAGAAGTTCCATCCATATATGCTATAATGTGGGTACAGGGTTAAAGGCAAAATCTCTCCATCTTTAAAAGCCTGTAGCAGAAAGTTAAAGAAGTACATAGAGTAAGAGGCAGAAGGGCTGTCTTACTGAAGAAACACAACTACAAGAGTGTGTCTGGGAAAGGTCACTCACTTTGTCCCCGTAAACATCTGGTCTGGATACATTTCTCAGCATGGGAAGATGATGATACCCCTGCAGAAGCTACCAGATTGATAAATGAGTTTGCAGCCAGATCACCCTCAAAACCAGCTTGTGGATGCAGGCTGCCCTTTTCGTAACAAGCAAATTCTAAAAATTCATACATCAATGTCCTTCAAAATAAAAAATGATACTTTATTATAATTTTTTAAACTGTAGAACTCCAGCCTGAATATCATTAGATACACACACACACACACACACACACACACACAAAATCACTAATCTCTGGAGTCACCTTCCATACCTTCTCAAAGGTTAGCATTTTTTGGAATGCCTCGAGGGAATTTTCCAGTTCAATCCAACATACCAACTTGAGATACACTGAAATACTAGTCTTTTAGTTTTATTCACAGTTCCAAAGTGCTGCTACAGGTAGAATATTTCTCTTAGGAGATCATTTTTGCTGGATTAGAATACAAGTAAGAATAACAATGCTGCATGTGGAGTGTGATTAAAACATGAACTGGAATCCCTCCTATCCTGCAGGCTTTGCTCTCTTTCCCTTTCAGTGTTTTGTTTCCTCTCTTTCTACAGGGTTTGCCTTACATGCTACAATAAAAATATATCTTCTATTCAGAGTCACATTGGACAGCAGTTCAAATAAGCAGTAATGTTATATCTTAAATCACTAAATCTGCAACTGAGCAATCTGAACTCTCAGGTTACAACTCAAAAGAAATCTTATTTCAAGGTAAATTACTTGGCTGGCTAGTGAAATACTTATTTCTAAAAAATCATAATTAGAATGTAGACTTTTGCTTCATGCTGCATCCCAAGACAAAAATCAGGTAACCTACATTTCTGAAATGATCCACAGAGAACCCTTTTGTAGTTCTTACCCTAGTTCTGAGGAATTACTCCAGAGCCTGGAAGCTGTAATATATGGCTTGGGTTACTTGGTGCTCAGGTAAAAACTTACAGAGGCCCAACCCTGATTAACACCAACTATTTACTATGATGGTTCAAAGATGGAGGCTCTCACTCAACAAAAGCAAGGCTACAGAGACTCGGACAAGCTGAGAGTCTGAGGATCACTGTGCTAACAGACTCAGATGACACAATGGATCGTGAGTATTGAAGCCAGCAGTCTTCTGAAGGTATGACTATCGTCTTCAAAATCCATATGCTTATGTGCTATTTTTTTTCTAATCAGGGGTGGGGGAATATTCACATATATTGCCCACCAACACATTCTTCTTAACGAGGGGAAGATATTTTAAGACTATGAAAAGCTTTTCTGGATATCGTCTTTCAGGGACAGACCAAATAAAAGAAATACTTTTCAGAGTTGGTTCTTTCTAAAGTCTATCTAAAATACAAGGGCAGCCAACTTTCAGGAGATACCAAGACATGTTCTGACAAAAATATTTTCACTTTCCTAAAGTTATATGCTGTCTTCAACTGTATTGTATGTATCTGATCCTTTTCTGTCAGCAAAAAAGAGAACTGTATTTTTTAAATCTCCCAAATAATATTTGTGTAGAATGAAGGCAGAATTTTGGTTGTTTGCTTTTTATAATTCAGAACATAGCTGAAATCAAAACGTCTGCAACTGTCTCTAAATTCACATCTTTCAAAGGTCCTCTCCATTCACATGAATTCATCTGAATCATTGCCGTCCTGTAGGAAACAAGAAAAGTAAAACCATAAAAGCCTTGAAAATAAATCCATTTTTAAAACTTACAATTAGCCTTAACAAACATTTCCTTCTCACCCCTAATTTCAAAATTCCGAGTGTAAAAAGTAAAATAATAAAACTCACACAACACTTCTTCTCCATCTTAAATTGTCAGTTGCTTGGGATAGCTGGACTAGCAACTATATTCTCTAAGGTGTCATTACATAGCTTGATTACACAGTTACAAGTGACCAATGATTTCCAAATGACTTAGTATAGGACTGTAACAAGTGTGACTGTAAGAAAATGTGATCAATCCTTCAACAAATATCCATATTATGCGAACAAACAGTGTACCAATACCCTTATGCCAACAATGCTAGCACAACACAAAATATTTCTGGTATTCTCCCTTTGGAACTACCTTACTACCACTACTACTGCCGCTACCCACTGCCGTCGAGCTGATTCCGACTCATAGAGACCCTATAGGACAGAGTAGAACTGCTCCATAGAGTTTCAAGGAACGCCTGGCGGATTCGAGCTGCCGACCTCTCGGTTAGCAGCCGCAGCACTTAACCACTACGCCACCAGGGTTTCCGGAACTACCTCACAAACCCAAATTCCATTATTTTGTGCCTCAAAGTTGTCACAGATCTGTCACTTTGAAGATAGTTTTTTGTTGTTGTTGTTGTTTGCAATATAGGAATAGTAGTTAGGAAGCTAAATATAGGCCAATTATCGAGTCAGCTGGCTTGCCAAGTTTTTGAGTTAAAAAAGCAAAAAAAAAAAGTTTTGTGACAGTATATAAAGGGACTGATGTCATGTGGCTTATAAACAAGTCCTGAAGACCAAGTACAAAAGTAGAGCTCCAGACTCCCTTCTGTGCTAGTGCACACCCTAAGCAAGCTACTCTGAACGCTACCATTCACTTAGTAGTGTGAGTTCTGGTACATTTGCTTTAAAAAGCCAACTTGACTGTGTCATTTGTCTCACCTTCTATCTCCTTCCCATTGCTTAATACCAGAGGAGATGCTATTAGAGAAGGAGATTACAAAAGCTTAGAGGTATATATGCTTTTCTCCTTATCAGCTTCTATTAAAAATGGATAGAGAAATACGAGATACAAGTAGAAAACAATGTTTCCGTGAGGTCTGGTTTGGTTTTATCTCCAGCTTCATTCAGTGGCTCTCTCCATGCTTCCTTTCAATTGGCACAACTAACTGAAGCTACAGTAAAAATGCTTTAGATAATTATACGAAGAGCAGACTAATGTTTATATTATACCCAGGCACATGGACTGTGACTTCACTAAGCTCCTAAGTGGAAATAATAACACTGGTGATGTATGAAAGAGTCATCATATCTTCGATGTATGCTTTAGATCCCAAACACAGAGGATGAAAAACTTGGTAAGATAATTAAGTAGGTGACAGTGGAAGTCCATTATTCCCTATAAAGGCCGTAAGATTTGCAATGAGTTCCTATGTGGTTTGAGGACCTATGTTACAGTAACTTTAAAAACATATCTGAGACCCAAAAGACTTTATTTGTACAATTTTTATATCTTAGAGCCTTTGTACTTTAAGAGTCAGTATACTCTTCAGTAAAAAAAAGAAAAAAGGTTTCTTGTCACCTATTTATAAAGTGTTAAGTAAATAAAGGAATGTTAAAATTGTTTATGGTTCCTGATATCAAATTTAGAAGGGTTAGAAAGTACAGATTGAAGAGAATTATTCTAAATAGGAGACCAAAAACTCAAAGCTAAAATCAGCTTCAGAATGAAAGACTAACATTGTTCCTGATGAACTTGTATAAGCTTAATTAAAAATCAAGTTCTCTCTTACATGAACAATAGTTTTTAAAAACCAACTGATTATACTGTCAAATTACATGATTAAAAGGTCCGCATCCTTCAACAGAAGATGGTTACAAGACAGAAATGAACCCTATTTTTTTGAACTATGACAAAAAAAAAAAGCTGTAACGGCCTTTCCACTGACAGACAGAATAAAAACAACTAGCACAGAACCTCCTCAGAAACTTGAACCTGATTCAAATGTGGCACACAGGAGTAAGGGCTGAAAGCAAAAGAGGGAGACAAAGGAATTTGCCCTAAAAATTCCATTTCCTAATTCTGGAGCTTTTTAACACTGGTCACTAATCAGATAGTATTTGTGTGTGTTATGTACATATCCAAACTTTTAAACTCCACAATGACGGGAACGAAAATGCCTATGTTCATAACACAATATAGGTGCCAGATTTCTGGTAGAAAATGACCTCAAAATAACAGAAAGCTTTACTAAGCAACCATATCTACAACAAAGGTATTAAATTTGGAATATGTCAAATACTTTTGTTTGGCTGTTAAACTGTTCCAATAGTTTCAAGAAATCTAAGAACACTGCTTCCAAAAAAGATTAAATACATCTCATCTTTTGATCCACCATGTGTCTGTCAGTTTGTTGTACTGTGGTGGCTTGTATGTTCCTGTGATACTGGAAGCTTTGCCACCGGAATTTCAAATACCGGCAGGGTCACCCCTGGTAGACAGCTTTCAGTGGAGCTTCCAGACTAAGACAGGCCAGGAAGAAGGACCTGGCAGTCTATTTCTGAAAAAAACTGGCCACTGAAAATCTTATGAATAGCAGCGGAACATTGCCTGATACAGTGTCCGAAGATGAGTCCCTCAGGTTGGAAGGCCGTCAAAATACAACTGGGGAAGAACAGCCTCCTCAAAGTACAGTCGCCTGTAATGACATGGATGGAGGCAAGCTTTCGGGATCTTCATCAGCTGATGTGACACAACTTAAAATGAAAAGAAACAGCCGCAAACATCCATTAATAATTGGAACATGGAATGTATGAAGTCTGAATCTAGGAAAATTGGAAGTTGTAGAAAATGAAAACGGAACACATAAAGATCAATACCCTAGACATTAGTGAGCTGAAATGGACTGGTATTGGCCATTTTGAATCAGACAATCATATATTCTACTATGCCAGGATTGACAAATTGAAGAGCAATGGTGTCACGTTCATCGTCAAAAAGAACATTGCAAGATCTATCCTGAGGTACAACGCTGTCAGTGATAGGATAATATCCATAAGTCTAGAAGGAAGAGCAGTTAATATGATTATTATTCAAATTTAAGCACCAACCGCTAAGGTGAAAGATGAAGAAACTGAAGATTTTTACCAACTTCTGCAGTCTGAAATTGGTCAAACATGCAATCTAGATGTGTGGATAATTACTGGCGGCTGGCATCTGAAAGTTGGAAACAAGGAAGAAGGCTTGGTAGTTGCAAAATATGGCCTTGGTGACAGAAATGATGCCAGAGATCACATGATAGAATTTTGCAAGACCAACGACTTCTTTATTGCAAATGCCTTCCTCCAACAACATAAACGATAGCTATACACATGGACCTGATCAGCTGGAATACATAGGAATCAAACTGACTACATCTGTGTACAGAGACTATGAAAAAGCTCAATATCATCAGTCAGAACAAGGCCAAGGGCCAACTGTGGAAAAGACCATCAATTGCTGATATGCAAGTCAAGCTGAATATAAAGCAAATTAGAACAAGTCCATGAGAGCCAAAGTACAACCTTTAGTATATCCCACCTGAATTTAGAAACCATGTCGAGAGCAGATTTGATGCATTAAACACTAATGACCAAACACCAGATGAGTGGTTGAATGACATCAAGGACATCATACATGAAGCAAGCGAGAGGTCATTAAAAAAAACTGGAAAGAAAAAAAGACCAAAATGGATATCAGAAAACACTGAAACTTGCTCTTGAGCACAGAGCAGCTAAGTGAAAGGAAGAAATGATGAAGTAAAAGAGCTGAACAGATTTCCAAGGGCAGTTTGAGAAGACAAAGTATAATGAAATGTGCAAAGACTCAGAGTTAGAAAACCAAATGGGAAGACGCTCGGCATTTCTCCAGCTGAAAGAACTGAAGAAAAAATTCAAGCCTCGATCTGTAATACTAAAGGACTTTATGGGGAAAATATTAAATGATGCAGGAGGCATCAAAGTAAGATGGAAGGAATACACAGAGTCACTGTACCAAAAAGAATTGGTCGACGTTCAGTCATTTCAGAAGTGACCATATGATCAAGAACCAATGATACTGAAGGAAGAGGTCCAAGCTGCACTGAAGGCATTAGCGAAAAACAAGCCTCCAGGAATTGACAGAATACCAATTGAGATGTTTCAACAAACAAATGCAGCACTGTAAGCACTCACTCATCTATGCCAAGAAATCTGGAAGACAGCTACCTGGCCAACCAACTGGAAGAGATCCACATTTGTGCCCACTGCAAAGAAAGGTGTTTCAATAAAACGTGGAAATTAGCAAGCGATATCACACGCAAGTAAAATTTTGCTGAACATCATTCAAAAGCAGTTGCAGCAGAACATTGACAGGGAACTGCCAGAAATTTAAGACAGATTCAGAAGAGGTTGTAGAACATGGGATATCACTGCTGATGTCAGATGGATCATGGCTGAAAGCAAAGAATACCAGAAAGATGTTTACCTGTGTTTTATTGACTATGCAAAGGCATTCGATGGTGTGGATCATAACAAATTATGGATAATATTGGGAAGAATGGGAATTCCAGAACAATTATGCTCAGGAGAAACCTATATAGACCAAGAGAAGTCGTCTGAGCAGAACGAGGGGATACTACATGGTTTAAAGTCAAGAAAGGTGTGCATCAAGGCTGTATCCCTTCACCATATTTATTCAATCTGTACGCTGAGCAAATAATCCAAGAAGCTGGACTATATGAAGAAGAACAGTGCGTCAGGATTGGAGGAAGACTAATTAACAACCTGCATTACGCAGATGAAACGAGCTTGCTGAAAGTGAAGAGGAGCACTTACTGATGAAGATCAAAGACCACAGACAGCCTTCACTATGGATTACGCCTCAACACAAAGAAAACAAAAACCCTCACAGCTGGACCAATAAGCAACATCAAGATAAACAGAGAAAAGACTGAAGTTGTAAAAGATTTCATTTTCCTTGTATCCACAATCAATGCCCATGGAAGCAGCAGTCAAAAAATCAAATGACACATTGCACTGGGCAGATCTGCAGCAAAAGACCTCTTTAAAGTGTTAAAAAGCCAAGACGTCACTATAAGGGCTAAAGGCGTGCCTGACCCAAACCATGGTGTTTTTAAATGCCTCATATGCATATGAAAGCTGGATAATGGAATAAGGAAAGTCAAGAAGAACTGATGCCTTTGGATCATGGTATTGGCAAAGAATACTGAATAATACCATAGACTGCCAGAAAAACCAGCAAATCCGTTTTGGAAGTATAGCTAGAATGCTCATTAGGAGCAAGGACAGTGAGACTTCATCTCACATACTTTGGACATGTTATCAGGAGAGACCAATCCCTGGAGGACATCATGCTTGGTAAAGTAGAGGGTCAGTGAAAAAAAGGAAGACCCTGGATGAGGTGGACTGACACAGCGGCTGCAACGATGGGCTAAAGTATAATAGCAGTTGTGAGAATGGCGCAGGACTGGGCAGTGTTTTGATCTGCTTTAAGTAGGTTCACTATGAGCTGAACAGACTTAACAGCACCTAACAACATCTTTTGATACAGATACGTTATGGGACAACAGTAACTAAAGACATAGGGATAAGGAATAATAATGACCACGTATATTCATACAAAGGAGCCCTGGTGGTGAAGCGGTTAAATGCTCAGCTGCTACCATAATGTCAGCAGTTCAAATTGACCAGCTGTTGGTCTGAGGGAGAAAGATGTGACAGTCTGCTTCTGCAGAGATTACAGCCTTGGAAGCCCTATGAGGCACTAATACTCTCTCCTATACTGTTGCTATGAGAAACAAAAATGAGTTTTGTTTTTTTAATATTCGTACAGTGACAGAGTTGAGGAAGAACTTTAACACGTATACCCTTGTTTAAACCTTAGAACAGTCCTGTGAAGTAGTATGTCACCACTGCATTGATGATGAGTACTCCCTCAGAAAGGTTAAGTAACTTTACTAGGTTTACCCAATTACTAAATGACCGTTTACATTTGAACTCAGGACCTAAGTCTATAAACTTCAAATTCAAGGCTCTATTTAATTACATGATGCTACTCTAGAATTTTTCAGGAATAAATTACAAAGATGTTTCTCTGATTCATGAAAAAGCCTCATAAATTTAGTTCTTCATAGAGATGAGAATAAGAATGCACTTATTCATTTTTAGAAGGATATATAAACAAGACCTAAATCCTATTAACAATTTCAATTCACTAAATACGAAGCTTGATTGGATGATCTTTAACGGATCGTAAATACTGTTAATTATTTCCACATATCTAGCACTGTTAACAGCACTTTCCGCAATGATGGAAATGCTCTATATTTGTGCTGTTCAATATGGTATCTACTAGTCATAGATGGCTAGTATAACTGAACTTTTAATTTAAATTTAAATATAAATTACCACATGTAATTAAATTTTTTTTTTTTTTTATACTGAACAACACAAATACAAAGCATACATACTTGTCAACTAAACTAACACATGCAATATCCCCAATACAACCACCCAGTTTCCATTTTCTGCAAAGAATATTCAATTGCATTATCTCCAGACACTTAGAAGTAAGTTTTAGAAAAGGTAGTCTTCATGGGCTCTAAATCTCTAACACAATTCCAATAAAATAACTGGGTGTAAGAAGATCCTTTCAGTCCTATGTTATGAATCACCATTTCTATTTAGCCTAGGTCCTCAGGAACACAAAAACAAAGAACTAATTTTGTTATTTAGGCTACAGATTAAGATCTTAGGGTTAATACTTTTTGCATTGTAAGTGACAATTTTGTCCTTGCCTCTATTACAATAGAGCCTACTCTCACATGAATATAAAATCAAAAGCCAAACCCATTGCTGTCGAGTCGATTCCAACTGATAGTGACCCTACAGGACAGTAGAACTGCCCCATAGGGTTTCCAAGGAATGGCTGGTGGATTCAAGCTACCAACCTTTTGGTTAGCAGCTGAGCTCTTAAGCACCATGCCACCAGGACTCCATAGTAAGTAAGGGCACTTTTTCATGCCTTCAATAGAAAAGAGGGAAAAAAGGAATGGAAGAAAGTCCTGTAAACATCAATAGAACAACACTTCACAGTAGACAAGGTATGGCGATCTCTTTCCATGAAGTGATCTACTTAATCAGAGACACATGATAAGATCTCACAGGGAAGGAGGGGCAGTATCTAATAGACCTAATAGCCCTACAGGACTACAGTTGCCAAATCATGTCAAGTTATGTGTAACATGCTTAATTATTACAAACGCTTAGTGAGTTATTTAAAGGCACAACATTACAGCAAATAACTTGAATATACCTGATTTGAAGACATATTCTCAACTTTCATTAGTGATGAATAGCTCCTAGAAGAAAGAACACATTTAAGATTAGGTTATCCAGTCAATGAACATTTACCATGTATCTAGCACTGCCCAGGGTCTTTAGAAAAAACACAAAAGCTATTAGATATAATTTCTATCCTGAAGGAGACTGCAACATAAAAAAAAAAATCTATAAAGAACAAATAAGATGTGCATAGTACTTTATAGTTTACAAAGTGCTTTCTCATAGTCTCTTTCATGTCACCTGCATATAACTTTGAGGTAGGTGGTATTGTTCCTATTTTTCAGATGAGAAAATTTATCTATCACCAAGATCAGATATAATAGCTGAATTATACAGCACAGAGTGCAAATGCTACAGGAATTCAAAGAAGGGAAATCATCAGTGTAGGCAGGGTTGCTGGGACACCCCTCACAAAAGAGGCGGCAACTCGAACTGAGCTAACAAATGGGTAGGAAGAGTGATGAGGGCATTTCAGATCCAGAGAACAGTATGAGCAAAGCATAGAGATGATACTTATAATGACACTTCAAAGATCAAACTAAGTGGAATCTAAAGCAAAGTAGTGGGAAATCAGGCTGGATGTGTAGGGCTGGATATGTTGTTCTAATTATGTGAGTTAACACAATGTGACTGTTAAGAACCCATAATACATTCCTGAGTCAAGGAAAGACATACTGAAAAGCAACAAACGTGTATTAAACACCTACGATATATAAGACCCCATGCTAAGCCTGGGTGGAGATTGGAAAGGGGGAGAAAACAAAATTATAAAGCCCTAGGCCTAAAAATGCTTATGAGAAGGGGAAATAAGACCTATTCAACAACTGCTACAATGAGGGTTCTCTTAAAAAATACACAAAATTGTATTAGCAGAGAATGGCAGTGATACAAATAATTTTTGTAAAATCATTGATGTTGGACCTTGCCATGTTTTTATGGATTCCAGAAACCACAGTGTCTCTAAATTATGAAACTACTTGTCAAACCCGATTGTTCAGCTAAGCAGATCTTGGCAGAATATTTTATTTACCTATTCCCTACCTTGTTGCTAAAATGATTTAAGAAATTTATAAAGATGCATACAGTAAAGAAACATTTGAACAAAAAAAAAAAAACCCCACAAAGAAACAAAAGGAAAGTGAGACTATATATGTAATACCAGTGTTCTAAAAAAAAAGTAATCTGTAGCAAACAGAATAGGAGGAGAGGGGAAGTTAAAGGCAAGGAGATCAGATAATAAAAACAAAATTTATCATTCACTGAATATCCTTTACTTCCTACACACTGTGCTAAATCCTTTAGAAATTATTGCTACTTCTACAACAACCTTAAAAAGCAGGGAATACTATCCCCATCTTATAAATAAGGAAGCAGTCAGAAAAGTTAAGTTGTCACAACATTTTACAGCTAACAAGAAGAGAAGCCAGGTTTTGAAGCCTAGTCTGACTCCGAAACTCACACTCTTTACATCATGCCCAGCCCACTGCAACATCTCAATCTGAGAACATGAATTCATGGTGTTAACTACTGTAAGACATTAAGGTTTCTAAAATGGGTGATTTGAAAAAAAAAATGATACGAAGGAGAGAAATGGGAAAAAGCTGCAAAGACAATGTGCTTGGTTTGGGACATGCTGCATTTGAAGTAATGATGAGATATCCAAATAGATGTGAACTGTAAAAATTGAAAATTGAAGACTAGAGAGAAGAAGAACTGTCATGGTCAGAGATAAAGGGGTAGGAGGCATCTAGATACAGATATGAGTTCAATTCTGTAGGGGTAAATGGTATCTATAAAAAATGAATACAAACAGACAACAGCAATAAACCTCATGAGCAAGAAAAGAAAGACATGTTGATTAAAAAAAGTGGTGAGGGCAGAGAATCTCAATCCTGGCTGCATTTTAAAGTCAACTGTGAAGATGAAAATATATCAAGATGCCCAATTGTGGGGATCTACCACTCAGGTTCAAGAACCACTGAATCTGAATTCCCACCTATATGAAGGTGACACCCAAATTTACCTTTCTCTAGGCCAGACCTTTCTTCTGAGTTCCAACCCATCTAATCAACTGCCTACTGGACATCTTTTTGGATGTCTCAAAGGTATTTTCAAGTTCATATATCCAAACCAAACTGATCTTTCATGATATTCCCTCCTAACAAAAAAACAGTCTGGTTCTTTTCCAGTGTTTCCTATCTGAAAGAATGGCTTCCCTATCCATTCAGGTTCACAAACCAGAAACCTAGGAGTCATTCTTAGCCTGTTCTTTTCCCTACCCCTCCCCTTAATCCAGTCTATCATCATATCTTATTTTACCTATAAAATTACCTCTCACTGGTCCACTTCTCTCTAGCTCCACTATCACCACTGCAATCCAAGCTACCATTACCTATCATGTGGACAACTACAGTAGCTTCCTAATTGGCCTGTCTACACCCACTCTGGTTCCCCTTATAATCAGGTCAGCAGTGCAGCCAGGGACCTTTCCAAAACACAAACTTTATCACGCCACCCCTTGCTTAAAACCATTCCATGAATCCACCATGCTCTCAGAATGAAACTATACATGGTATGTGCACCAGAATCTTTTCCATCCCTCTAGCCTCATCCTGACCCACGCGCTCACTCACTCTTGCTGCTCCAGGCTTTCTCTGTTGTATGCTTTGTCCAGCTAAAAGTTGATGGATATGATCCTGACTAGAGCTCAAAGGACTTGAACTATACAACAACAATTCCATCTATTTTTATCCCTGTAGAAATTAGAAATAAAAAGCTTACTACCCAAATACTTAAACATACACATTAGTCTATCTCATGTTAGGAGATTATAACCCAGGTGTTTTGTCTGAATTGTGTCCTGTCAAAATATGCGTTGGGATACTAACCCCTATACCTGTGTATATAATTCTATTTGGAAAAAGAGTTTTGCCTTTTTATGTTAATGAGGTAATAATAGTTTAGGATGTGTCTTAAGCCAATCACTTTTGAGATATAAGAGAGTAGATCAGGCACAGAAGCAAGCAAACACAGATGGTGGAAGATAGATGCCATGGAACATGAAGATCGCCAAGGAACCAAGGAGCAGAAACTTAAAAGAGACAAGAACATTCTCTTAGAGCCAATAGAGAGAAAGCCTTCTCTTAGTGTCAGTGCCCTGAATGCAGACTTCCAGCCTCCTAACATAAAGAAAACAAAAATCCTCACAACTGCACCAATATGCAATAATTATGATAAACTGAGAAAAGACTGAAGTAGTCAAGGATCTCATTTCACTTGGATCCACAATCGACACCCATGGAGGCAGCAGTCAAGAAATCAAGTGACGTATTGCACTGGACAAATCTGCTGTAGAAGATCACCTTAAAGTGTTGAAAAGTAAAGATGTCACTTTGAGAACTAAGGTGCACCTGACCCAAGCCATGATCTTTTCAATTGCCTCATATGCATGTGAAAGCTGGACAATGACTAAGGAAGACTGAAGAAGAATTGAGACCTCTGGATTAGGGTGTTAGCAAAAAATACCAGAAGAATGAACAAGTCTGTCTTGGAAAAAGTACAGCCAGAGTGCTCCCTGGAAGCAAGGATAGCAAGGCTTCGTCTTACACACTTTGGACATGTTATCAGGAGGGACCAGTCCCTGGATAAGGGCATCATGGTTGGTAAGGTAGAGAGTCACTGAAAACTAAGAAGACCCTTGATGAGATGGATTGACACAGTGGCTGCAACAATGGGCTCAAACATAGCAATGACTGTGAGGATGGCACAGGACCAGGCAGTGTTCCATTCTGTTGTACGAGGGGTTGCTATGAGTCAGAACAGACTTGACAGCACATTTCTGTTTGTTAAAGCCACCCAATTGTGGCATTTCTGTTACAGCAGCACCAAGACAGCAGGATAATATTTCTGGAGTTCTCTATTCGAGTACTGTATTTTAAATGAAACTATTCACCTTCTTTTGGTAGAACACATACATGTGAATAACTAATAAATAACAGTAACTGCTGATATTACATACACTGACCCAACAATCTTTCTTAGGATTTAGGGAATTCCAAGGTAACTGGGTCAAGACACAGCAAGAGTTTGTCTTTGATACTATATCATTCCCAAAGGCAATAACACTAACACCATTTTTTTTTTTTTTTAAATATTGGTACACTTTCACAAATGATATCGATGGACAATCCTGGAAAAATCTAGGAGCTCTGTGACCAGAAGTCACAGCATTAATTTCTTTCTTTAGCAAAGAAAAACTACGGCCATCTTAGGGTACAGTGCTACATATTTACACAGTGTAGTAGGTAGAATGGTGACACTCCCGAAGATGTCCATGTCCCCATCTTCAAATCTGTGAATACATTCCCATATGGCAAACAGACTGCAGATGTGATTAAGTTAAAAACCAAACCAAACCACACCTGTTGCCATAGAGCCAATTCCGACTCATAGAGACCCTATGGCCACCCTGAAATGGGGAGATGATCATGGATTATCCAAGTGGGCCCGATATAACCACACTGGTCCTTAAAGGCAGAAAAGGAGGGGGTCAAAGAGGGGGATATGACAATGCTGCTGGCTTTGAAGATGAGAGAAGGGGGCCATGACATATGGAATGCAGGCAGCTTCTAGAGGCTGGAAAAGGCAAGGAAACAGATTATCCCCTAGAACCTCCAGGAAGGAACACAGCCCTGCCGACATAGTGATTTTAGCTCAATCAGAGTTTCGTCAAACTTCTAACCTGAAGAAATGTACAATAATAAATTTGTGCTCTTTTAAGTCATTAAGTTTGTGGTAATTTGTTACAGCAGCAATAAAGAACCAACAAAGTCAGTATTCTCATGACCTTATATATAAGAATTTCAGGATCCAAATTGCATTCTAACTACTATTTACTGTTTAAAAATGTTGTGCTTTGGAGCAGGCCTTATTACATTACTTACTTTAAACTGCCAAAATGTAGAAAAGGGATTTTTAAAATGGCTTTTAAGAGTTACTAGCACTGGCCTTTAGAGCCAAGATGATGGTGCTGCTGGGTGCCACCAAGTCGATTCTGACTCATGGTGACCCTACGTGACAGAGTAAAACTGCCCCACAGGTTTTCTTGGCTATAGTCTTTACAGAAACAGATCGCCAGGTCTTTCTCCTACAGAATCGCTGGTTAAGTTTGAACCGCCAACCTTTTGGTTAGCAGCTGAGGACTCAACTATTGTACCAATACCTTCACTCAAATAGTGTATGTAGTAAATATTAAACACTTATAGTATCTTTTCCTTCCTGAGGAAGTTTACAAACCAAACTCCAAAGATAACTTATGATAGGTTACATTTACACTCATTTATTTTAATAAATTAGTTATAAATTATATTTATTTTTAGTTATAAATTATGGCTAATTTTATTAAATTAGTTATTTTACACACTCTCCTATACTGAAGAGGGCAATTAAAAACCATTTAACTAACACAATACAAAATGCCTTTTTCTAACTCATTTAAGGCTTTGAGCTTCTTTCATGTCTCTCTCTGCACCAATACATCATTCTTAAGAGTTAACACATGGTTAAAATTAGCAGTGACCAATCATCAAGGTCAATACTGTATCTCCAACATACCTAAGCTCATCCATTTCCTTCTTCTTCTTCATTTCTTCCTTTTCTCTCCTTTTCATTTCCTGAATTTGGGCTTTTTTTTCATTTCTCTCTTCACGGTCTCTGCATTCTTTCTCTGCTGCTAGGTCTGGGAACCGCTCCATTTTGGTCTTTTCTAATCGGTTCAGTATCTCATTCATTTTCTTCTCCACTGTCACAATTTTCACCTTTGAGGGAGATTAAAAAAAAAAAAAAAAAAGAGGAGAGAAATATTCAATCTTTATTAGGTGTTTTTTCCCCTAGAACAGGAGAGAACCTTTCCAGGGGCTCAGTAGCCAGTAACCCAGTTTCATTCCCTTTAGAAAACATACATCATGCTCAGCCCTCAACAGCAATGGTGTTAGACAGAAAAGATGGATACTGCACTCAGCATCAGGAATCCATCTCCTTCAGTGGTGTAAAACTTACATCCTTTTGCCTGTGAAAGCCTATCTGTCCCACATCCATGTCAGCTGTTTTCTTCAGGTTAGACCACGGTGTATATACCACATTAACGTTGTTCATCTTGCAGCCTGCCAAGAGAGACTGTCTTCAACATGGAGGCAGGGTGAGACTGAGCAATGCCTTCCCTTACCCACTGGCAAATTACCATAATCCAACAAATGAGAAAGCTTAGCGTGAACAAGCAAAAAATTGTTTCAAACCACAAAATACTTTTTTAAAAGCAACCCACAAAAGGCGAATCATAAACCTGACACATTAAACAAAATTCAAACAAAGTATTTTAATGGACAGCAGGAGTCCGTGGGTTATCGTCGAGGGTTTCTGAAAGATCCCTAAAACTGAATGCAAATTTTGTTATAAGGTACATTTTTAAAGGGGAAAAGGACCTAACAAGTACCCTCAGATTCTCAAAGGAGCCCTTGAGCCAATAAAGGTTAACCAGCAGTAGAAAGCAAAAAGCCATGGCCTAGGATTCAAGAGACCTGGACTTTATCCTGGCACTACTACAAACTAGCTGTATCACATTGGAAAAGTCCCTATGGTTCTCTGACTCTCATCTGAAACATGAGGAAACTGACTAGTTTGGTAGGGTTTTTGTTTATTGTTTCTTTTAGCAGTGGAATCCTTTTACCAAAGAAAACACAGAAACCTAATTAAACTGAGATGCTCTGGATGAAAGGAGGCACCAGGTACCCTGTCCACTCCTTCTCCTATCCCCTCATCAGCACCACCCGTTTCCCCTCATACCCAGCAACCTCCCAGGCAGCTCCAAGGATCGCAGTTTAGCCACTGGTTCAATGCTCTCTAAAGTCCTTTCCTATTAGATGACAATGTATTTGCCATCTATAAACGTTTATGAAATCACCATATACACTGGAAAAACTGGTAAATAGCACTTCATCTAAGTGATCAAAGTTAGTATCACCAAAAATGGGGCAAAATGATATGTGCCTCCTGACTGCAAAGAGCAAACTTCACTTATGCAGTACTCCTTCCAAAAAGCACATAATAGAATTCTAAGCAAGTGGAAGCACCACACGAACCAAAACTGAGCAACATTCCACAACTGGTGTGTTATTTTTAGAAGTGTCAATGTCTTGAAAGACAAGTATCTCCACATTGAAGGAGTCGAAAGAGCCCTGGTGATGCAATGGTTAAAGTGCTCAGCTGCTAACTGAAAGGTCAGCGGTTCCAACCCACCAGCTGCTCTGCAAGAGAAAGATGTGGTAGTCAGCTTCCGTAAAGAGAAATAAAAAAGCTTCATGGAAGAGGTTAATAATATAGCTTAGTAACTTAAACTGAAGATTTCACAGTTCTGAGACCTTGGGCAAGCTGCTTAAACCTCTCTAATCTCAGTTTCCCCATCTATGAAACGAAACTATTGAATAACATCTAATTAACAACCTTGGAAATCCTGTGGGGCAGTTCTACTCTGTCCCATGGGAAATCGCTTCTACGGTAACAGATTTAGATAGGTTTTTTTTAGAGATGTGACAAGTAAATACAACACATCATCCTGGATCAAAACAATAATGCTAATGGGACAGTACTGGGACAACTGGCAAAGCTTAAATATGGACTGCCCCATCAGATATCCATGTTAAATCAGAATGTCATAATTTTAAAAAAGATACTTGAGAAAATGTCCTTTACCTGAGGGTAAAGAGTCATGTCTATAATTTTCTTTCAAATGGTTCAGCTAAAAAAGTTAATGAGTATGTCAGATATACAAGGAACAGAAAGATGGGAAAAATTTAAAAACTGGTGAATCTAAGTGAAAGGTACATTGCAGTTCACTGTATTTTTCTTGCAACTTTTCTGTAAGTTTGAACATTGTTCTTTAAAAAAAAAGTTTTTAAAATCTACATGTGCAAGACAATGTGGGAGATACAAACAGGGATCTCTTAAGAAGAGGAAAAAAATACATAAGTAACTTCAAGTAAAAGCAGAACTAGTCAAATGAAACACACAGGTAAAAAGTATTAAGGTAGTACAGAGAAGGCAGCAGTCATTCAAAGCTGGAGAAAGAAAAAGGCTTCACGGAAGAGGTTAATAATACTGCCTAGTAACTACGACTGAAGACTGTGGAGTCAGACTGACTTCAAATCCAGGCTCTACTATACTTCAGAGCTCTGACACCTTGGACAAGTTACTTAAATCTCTCTAATTTCAGTTTCCCCATCTATGAAATGAAAGTAATGAATAATGTCTAATAGGGCTGGTAAAGTCATTTGTAAACTTTTTAGCGTAGTGCCAGGCATGTAATTAACACCTAGTCAATGTTAGCTATGTGGACCTTGAGCCTTAGCTTGGATCTGGACATGTGGTGACTGAGGAGGAGGACAAAAATGAGAGCAGAGGGAAGAATATAAGCAAAGGATCTGTGTACTCAGATCACAGAGATGCTTAAATGCCAGTTTAAGAAGTTTGGACTTAATTGTATACGCAAAGGAGAGTCACTTAAAAGTTTCTAAGCTTTCAGAAAATTTAATCTGGCAAGAGATTTTAGGATGAATATAGAACAGGCTAATCAGATACTATGACAATGAACAAGTTTAACTTGAAACTTCCTTGGTTCTGAGTGCTAAAGGTGTTCAACCAGGGAGGAAAATTCTTTAACTACACAGCAATGCAAATGGAGTGTATTTTACAAATCTCATAGCTAGAGTCAATTTTCTTTCTCAGCAGCATCTTCTGCAATTAATGTCTGCGAGTGAGACTCCTGGGCTTAGCTCCTCATTTTGCTAGAAGAGCTATCACTGTGCAACGTTCAAGAGGAGAGAAAGGGGTAATTCAATGTCATGATTCTTACCTTCTATTTGCTGTTTTCTCTAGAACTAATAAACTATTAAGAAATTAAAAAGAAGGGCTGGGCCAAAAATAAAGAGTCCACAGCTCTTTTAACAAAGCCACATCTGCTATATATTTACGGGCATGCGTGAAAGATGTTACAACACAGAAGGTAAGTGGGTAAAGATTGTTTTTATTTTAATTATTTCAATTTTAATAACTAAAGATGTCAATGGGAAATATTAGAAAATTATATTCTTACTCATAAAAATGGAATTTCCCTAATTACAATTTATTGATTTATGGAGTTGAAAATCAATGGCTGTACAAGACTTCTATCTTCTTTGGCCAGGTACCTAACCTGTTACTAAAGCTAGCCACGTAAGAGCCAAGAAATGCAATCTAAGTGATAGTGAAGGGAATACAATGCCCAGATTCTGTCCTATAATCGTCAACACCTGGTACCTGTTATTGGCTATGTTTGCTCCATCCTTAACTTCCACCCAATCCATTTTTCTTTCTAACTCTGTGGATTACACAACTTTGTATCAAACCGACTTACCTCTACCCTATCTATGTCAATGTCCTACACCTAAAATCTGGTCTATCATTAGCTCAATCGTTCTTGGCAGAACACCATCTTCTTACCACTACCCCACCCTAATAATCCTCCTTCTTGACCTTTACTGACTGATTACTGATAGATTAAATCTGGTACAGTAGAAATAAATAAGCACCAAGCAGGCCCCACCTAAAACACTTAGGCCAATTGTTCTCAACCCACTCAACACATTAAACTGTCCTGGAGTTTGTTGTTGTTGTTAAATACTGACACTCAGATAATTCTAGACCAATTAAATAAAGATTCAAGGGGGGAGGGGGTTTACTGTTTTTTTTGTTTTTTCAATACTCTCAGTTGAAAATCATGAACTTCAACAAAGGTACTCTTGATTGGAATAGGAAGTGGAGATAAAAAGATGACGAGATCAGCTGACCTGATACCTTCTCAACTTAAAAGAAAAAATATGTAAGGAAAGGAGAGGAAAAAAGGAGCAAAGAGTGGCTTGGAGACTTGAGTACTACAATATAATGACAAATTATGGAAATAAAGATATCAAACAATTAAAAATAAAGCCACAAAGACAAACGTCTCTTCCTTATCCATTAACGCAACCTAATTTCCAAAAGTCTTTGTACATATAACCTTATTTAGGGAGATCCAGACAACCTATTCAAGATAAGGAAATGAGTAAAGAGTTGAGGCTCAGATAGGGCTATGAAAATTGGCGGTGGAGGGGTGGATGTTAGTTTTTAGTTCTGTGATAGTTACCAAAACTGCCATCTTAAAGGACAAAACGGGAAAGACACACGATATGTTACTCCTTTGACTTATGACAAAGTCAACTTATACTCTAAAATGTAATCCATTTCAAACGCAGACAAAGTCAGGCCTAATTCTGAAAACATCTCTAGGAAAACTGACCTTGAATGCTATTGGCCTTCACAAGGTGTGCACAGTCCATCAGCACTTCCTTTGGAATGTCTTCTATCTTCTCCCCCTGAAAGAAATAATAAACCAAATGGTTCAATACTTGGTGACTGATTGATATGGGAGCACTCGTAGGGCATTTGCTGGCTAAATAGGCACTATCTTATTAAAATCAAGAGTTTTCTACATTGATGTACAGCACACTAAAAACTAAAGTAAGTTTACCATGTTCATCAGAATGCACAAATTATCGAACAATATCATATCACAGGCAGGTAAAATTTTGCTAAAGATAATTCAAGAACAGTTACAGCAGTACATCAACAGGGAACTGCCAGAAATTCAAGCTGTATTCAGAAGAGGACATGGAATGAGGGGTGCCCCTGCTGATGTCAGATGGATCCTAGCTGAAAGCAGAGAATACCAGGAAGATGTTTATCTGTGTTTTATTGACTATACAAAAAGGTATTCTTCTGTGTAGATCATAACACATATGAAGAACATTGTGAAGAATGGGAATTCCAGAACACTTAATTGTGCTCATGTGGAACCTGTACATAGACCGAGAGGCAGTGTTTCAAAGAGAACAAAGGGATATTAAGTGGTTTAAAATCAGAAAAGGTGTTTGGGCTGTATCCTTTCGTCATACTTATTCAATCTGTATACTGAGCAAATAATCCAAGAAGCTGAACTATGTGAAGAAGAATGCAGCATCAGGAATAGACGATGACTCATAAAGACCTCCAATATGCAGATGACATGACCTTGCTTGCTGAGAGTGAAGAGGACTTGAAGCATTTACTGATGAAGATCGAACACTACAGCCTTCAGTATGGATTACACCTCAACCTAAAGAAAACAAAAATCCTCACAACTGGACCAATAAGCAACATCATGATAAATGGAGAAAATACTGAAGTTGTCAAGGATTTCATTTTACTTGAATCCACAAACAACACCCATGAAAGCAGCAGTCAAGAAATCAAACAACATATTGCATGAGGCAAATCTGCAGCAAGAGACCTCTTCAAAGTGTTAAAAAGCAAAGATGTCACCTTGAGGATTAAGGTGCACCTTACCCAAACCATGACATTTTCAATCACCTCATATGCATGCAAAAGCTGGACAATGAATGGATGAGGAAGACCAAAGAATTGATGTCTTTGAATTATGGTGTTGGCGAAGAATACCAAATATACCATGGACTGCCAGAAGAAAAAAAAAATCTGTCTTGGAAGAAGTACAGCCAGAATACTCTTTAAAGGGAGGATAGCAAGACTCTGTCTCATGTACTTTGGACATGTTATCAGGAAGGACCAGCACATGGAGAAGGACATCATGATTAAGAAAGTAGAGTGTCAACTAAAAAGAGAAAGACTCTCAATGAGATGGACTGACACAGTGGCTGCAACAATGGGCTCAAGCATAGCAATGATTGTGAGGATGGCACCGGACCAGGCAGTGTTTCGTGCTATTGTACACGCAGGGTTGCTATGAGTTGGAACAGACTTGACAGCACCTAACAACAACTATGTCCGTTATGAGAATGTTTATTTAAACTAAGTGAAGGCAGCAATACAGAAAATACTTAACACTTAATAAATGGGGAAAAGAGCAGGGTATGAAATAAAATGGCAACATATTAATAATAATGTCTGAGGAATTTTCGTTCCCTTTTTTCTGCAATCTTATTTCTAGAAACTTCGTGGGGAAAGGTTTTTTGACAACTATTTTGGGCAATGTGAAGTCTTCTCCGCTAAGGTCCCTACAAACAACATTCCTTCCAAAGAAACACCTTGTAGTTCTGATTTTCAAACATCTGGTAGGTCATCCTTCCTCAGCCTTAATCAGGAAGAAAGCATTTTGTGTGTTAGATCTCAAACCTTCTCCATAAGGGCTTCTGTGTCTCTCAAGTAAATCCCCTAGACTCTAGTTTACATTTCTGAAGTACTTCCATAGAACTCTTGTAGAGCTCCCTTGGGGAAGGATGAAGGTCCTTCCACTCCTACCAGGGAAAACCCATGACCATTTTTATAATGGTTAACTGCCACATGAGCAAAGGTTATACTATACATTATACAGAAAGAGAAATTAAAGGAAAGAAAGCAAAGGACATTCCATCAGGTTCTCTCTGCAGAAACTTACTGCCTGGCTAGGCTACCTTTGAATCCTCTTCTTTTTAAAACTTTTGAGAACTCCCTGAATTGTCTTTAATGGGCATGATTTAATGCTATAAGAAAAAATAAACATACTTTTAAAAAGGAAAACAAAGTAGGCAATAGGGATTAAAACATTTCCAAGTCAAGCTTTTAAATAACGTATAGATAAAAATCAGAACAAATCTGAACACGCAAATGGCAATAATTCTCCTCGATATATACTGTATAGAAGTTGAAACTAAATAAGCTGAGCCATTTCAAAAGAACAAAAAAAATTTTTTTTTTTTTTTTCCTGAGGCAAGAGCAAGTGGAAATTCAGTTCTGGCTCCCACTAGGAGTGGGAATACAGAAACATTTCTAGTTCAGGGATAAGATGTTCCATCAAACTAAATATTTGACATAAATTTATTCCATATATTTCTAATTTTATTTTAAATGTTTTAAGTGGAAATCTCTCAAATACAGATTCTGACCAAAAAAATATGTGATCTGAGTTTGTCAATACTTTAAAGACATTATCTTATCCTCTACATTTCCCTGACCACTTAGAGGATCCTGAATTTAACATCTTCTTGATAATTCGGTATCACCATTATAAATACTATCGATTACATTGGGCTGTAGAATATAATGATGCCTTGACGGGCTTCTAAAATACGTAGAAGCTTGTTGATCCTATACTAAATAAATCAAAATGAATAAACCAAAAAAAAAAAAAAAAAAAAGCTACTACTTTTGCATACCCACTATGTATCATGTACTAAGCAAACAGCCACATGAAAAGGATATTATTATCCTCACTTTACCAATGAAGAAACTGAAATTTAGTGAGGTTATATAACTAGGCCAAGGTCCCTGTCATAAATTGAATTATGTCCCACCCAAAAATGTGTGTATTAACTTGGTTAGGCCATGATTCCCAGTAGTCTGTGATTGTTCTCCATTTTGTGATTGTAATTTTACTGTAAAGAGGATTAGGGTGGGATTCTAACACCCTTAGCAGGTCAAATCCCTGATCCAATGTAAAGGGAGTTTCCCTGGGGTGTAGCCTGCACCATGTTTTACCTCTCAAGAAATAAAATGAAAGGGAAGCTAGTAGAGAGATGGGGACCTCATACCACCAAAAAAGTAGTGCCAGGAGCAGAGCGTGTCCTTTGAACTTGAGGTTCCTGCGCTGGGATGCTCCCAGACCAAGGGAAGACTGATGACAAGGACCTTCCTCCAGAGCCGATAGAGAGAGAAAGCCTTACCCCAGGCTGGTACCCTGAATTCGGACTTTTAGCTTACTGGACTGCGAGAGAAAAAACTTCTCTTTGTTAAAGCCATCCACTTGCGGTATTTCTGTTATAGCAGCACTAGATGATTAATACAGTTCCCCATACCTTTTAAGTGAAAGAGATGAGAAACACGCCCAGGTCTAAAAGCTATGCTCTAAAAAGTGGCCCAAGACTATGGTGCTCACGGAGTTCGTGTAGAAACATTTAGTTTCTTGGTCCCTGATGTCAACGTATGTTGTGATATTCCTTTTTATTACCTGTGGCTGACACTACACCTAAAGCATTTTCCTCTTCCTCTTCTGCTGCTTCTAATATGAGGAGTACTGGTGACACAATGGTTAAGCACTTGGCTGCTAACTGAAAGGTCAGTGGTTTGCACCCACCAGCTGCTCTGTGAGAGAAAAGACCTGGTGATATGCTCCCGTAAAGATTACAGCCTAGGAACCCTCGTAGCATAGTGGTTAAGAGCTATGGCTGCTAACCAAAAAGGTCTGCAGTTTGAATCCACCAAGTGCCCCTTGGAAACTCTACGGGGAAGTTCTACTCTGTCCTATAGGGTCGCTATGAGTTGGAATCAACTTGATGGCAACAGGTTTGGTTTTTTTTTTTTTTTTGGTTTACAGGGTTGCTATGAGTTAGAATTAACTCAACAGCACATAACAATATAATATGAGCAGGCAAAAAAAAAAAAATCATCCAGCTTAGCACTCTGTATAAAGTCAGAATAAATGAGTTCTGAGCAAAAGGTCTAAGGAGACTCTCAATATATAAAGGCCAGGGTTCCGACTGAGGACTTTGTGCCATTTATGTTATGGATAAGAAACCACTAAGTGAGATTTTTCTATGAGTTTTCAAAATCAAAGAAGCCTAGGAAAGAACACCTGAATATCTATCATATTCAAGTTTTGGGTTACGTTCAACTGAATTTAACAAAAACAACACTTACACAGCACTTAGCATGTGCCAGAAATTCTTCTAAGTGTTTAAAATATGCTAACTCATTGAATCTTTGTAACAACACAATAAGATAGAGACTGTTAGCTCCCTTTTATAGATGAAGAAAAAGGCACAGCAATTAAGTAACTTGCTCAAAGTCACAAAGCTAGTAAGAGGGAAGGCCAGGGTTCAAATCCAGCAGTCTAGCTCCAGTCTGTGTTCTTAACCACTTAAGTCTTACTGGCTCTCCAATACTTAACTGGTGTCTACTTGCTACTTAGTTATTACTATGCTACTTAGTTATTACAGTTCAACCATGTGTAACATCCTCAAGGAGCACATATTTTCAAATTGAGCACATTATGTGCTTCCAAAAAAAAGGTGCAATTAAACTTCTATTCAAACAAGTAATAATTGGTGGTAATGTTAACTTACTTAGGCTCAAAAAGACTACCACCATTATTTCAATTTTTTGACACCACAGAACCCAAGGAAAAAATTTAATCTGTGCCAAAAGGAAACTTAGTAACATCATACTCTATTTTCTTCTAAATTAAAACAGTTTCAAAATGGCAAGAGGTTGCTAGAATTCAGAATTGTATTCCAGCAGCGTTCACAGCCCTCTTCTTCTCCACATCATGGGCTAAGTAAATACTGGGCACAAATGTTTATTCTTGCTCATAAATTCAGATGTGAAAATCGTAAACATAATGAAGGAGCATCTTGTATTTATTAAAATGGTCAAAAGGTTTTTTTTTTTTAAAGTTAAAAAATCCAAAAGGATTTTGGAAAACCTTTGTACAGCAGATAGCATTGAAAATTAGCACAATACCTTCAGAGGTCAATGTGGCAAAAAAGTTACCAAAATGTTTATACCTTTTGATCCAGTAATTCCATTCCTGAAAATTAATAATTCAAAAGAAAAAAAAAAAGTGGTACATTAAAAAGATATTTGTTAGGGATTCATAATGCTAAGAAATTGTAAATACCCTACATTCTAACAAGGGAGCTTTCATATAATTATGGTATACTATCAACTCAATATAAAAAAAAAAAAATTTTTTTTTTTATCAACTCAATATAGCTGATCAAAATAATAAATACGAAAATAATACAGTAACATAAAAAAGGTTTATAAACTATCCTTTTAAAAAATAATACAATCAACCAGGGGAGTCCCAGAATGGAACTGAGTTAAAAGAATTTAACTGAATTCAAATGTATGACAACCTCACTGCAGGGGTGGAGGAAAGAAAGAAACTTACAAGTAACTTTGGAAAACAGTGTTTTGACTGGAAACTGTAAAGGCAAAAAGACAAAAAGAGCTGTACATAAACACTGTATTCTAGTTGATAAAGTTGTTTCTCATGAGGTTATGGGTTAATAATTCTAAAACTACTTACATGTATACTGGAGTCAAATAAATAAGTAAATGGATGGTGGGAGCCAGGTTTCTCACTGTTGGAGAAGGAAGTTACAGATAAGCAAGAGGGAAAGGCCAGAATGAACCATGTAACGAAGACATCAGTATGAACTCCTGTTTAGCTTAATTTGGATACAGAAACAATTGTTGATACATATACACTCATAATTTAGCTCTGTCTACTGAGAAGACCTAGACCCAGTGGAACTCTGGTAACAACAAGCACATCTACAGCCCAGACCTTGTTTTCCAAATACCTTTCACCAGTAAAAGGAACTAGGCTTCCTTGGAGACAGGGCTGGGCAGGGAAAATATAAAATGAGCCTGGAGTAGCCTATAGAGCCAGAAAGTAAGGAAGTGCTCAAAAAAACAAAAAGATGGAGACATGTCAAAGAAACACGAAGTCAAACCGAAAGAGCATCCAACGGCAAAAACTAGAACAAAATAACATAGTACTAGTTATTAGTTATAATCTGGAAACCCTGGTAGTGTAGTGGTTAAGCGCTTTGGATGCTATCCAAAATGTCAGCAGTTTGAATCCACCAGGCGCTCCCTGGAAACTCTATGGGGCAGTGTTACTCTGTCCTATGGGGTCGCTATGAGTTGGAATCGACTCGACAGCAATGGGTTTTTTGTTTTTTTCTTTTTTTGGCTTAGTTATAATCCACAGTATAGAATAAATATATGAGCCCATACTGACACAAATGACTTACTCACTGAATGATTATGTACTGATAAAAGGTATTATGGGGGTGGTTTGGAGTCAAAGTACAAGGTTTTCTTAAAAAATGAATTGGAGAGAAGAGACAAATCTTCCTAACATAAGAATTCCAAATAATGTATACAGATACACTCCTTCCTCCAGAAAGTGAAGCTTAACTCCATCACCCTTCCCTTTGAGTATGGGCTGCACTTAGGGACTTGCTTCCAAATAACAGATTGTGGAAAAGGGGGGGAAAGAAACTTCACTGTGGAGCAATCTGGCATACACTACCTTGGCCAGGCAGTCAAGATTAATACCACCAGTGATGTCATACTGATCCGTGTGCCCCTGCTATGACGAGAAGGGCACTTCACCTCTATGGTGTTCATTCCAAAAGCCCAGAACCCGTCTAATCATGAGAAAAATATCAGACAGACTCAAATTGAGAGACATTCTACAAAACACCTGACCAATACTTCTCAAAACTGTCAGGGTCACAAAAAACAAGGAAAGACTGAGAAACTGTCAGATACCAGAGTTGACTAAAGAGACACAATTACAGAATGCAATGTGGTACCCTGGATGGGATCCTCAAACAGAAAGAGGACATTAATGGAAATGAAAGCCAAATAAAATATGGAGTTTAGTTAATAGTAATGTACCAATGTTAGTTTCTTAGTTCCATAGCAACGGATGATATTGCAATAGGGGAAACAGGGTGAAGGGTATATGGAGACACTCTGTATTATCTCTGCAACTTTTCTGTAAATCTAAAATTATTCCAAAATAAAAACTTCGTTAAAAAAAAAGTAACACACATAACTATATATGCTCTGTAATTCAACTACATAAAATATATACATATGAATAAAGACAGATTAGAAAAATACTGGTATTATATTACAAGAGAACATTAAATCTTTTTTCCTTTATTACTATAAAAAAAAACCCCACTGTCATCAAGTTGACTCCGACCCCTAGCGACCTTACAAGACAGAGCAGAACTGCCCCTAGGGTTTCCAAGGAGCAGCTGGTAGATTTGAACTTCCAACCTTTTGGTTAGCAAGTTTTAAATCTCCCCAAAAAAGCCCCTGATAACTGGGAACATCTGCCCTCAGCAAGGCAGGAGAATCACATGAGCCTAAGAAAAAGGAATCACAACACAATCTCCAATGGAAAGACAGAAAGTTCAGTAGCATGAACTGAAATGAAAGGGAGAACCATGGGCAACAGACAATACACCTAAATTACTGGTAGGACAAGGCAGTGCCTCTAAGCTGGGAAATGGTACCACGTTCCCTTTCAAGTCTCAGAAATCACCCAGAATTTCCCTTACTGATTTTCTAAGTCTAAAGGGGACATCTTTTCATTTGCTCAAATTTAAGACTTATTCACATATTTATTACTTTAAGCAATTTAACTACAGAAAAGGGATAAAGAATAAGATATGATGCTCATCACTGAAGTTATGAATCCATGTTTAAATTCAGTTACCTTATGTAATCGAAGGTACACATGAGCCGAAGAGAGTTTGTCCACATGAAACCTACAAAGAATGAAAACCACTTTTAGCAAGAGGTACAAGATAACCATTTCCTTAGGCCATGTGCATTTAAAGAAATCCAATCCAAAAAGTATTCCTTCAATGCCTACCATGTACTAAGCACCACAGGGAGTACAAAACATAGTCTCTGCCTCCACAGTGCTCACTTTCAATTTGTTTAAACACTTAATGTTATGTAGCTGTTTATGATTAAGTGAGAGTAGTAGAGAACATTACATGTTAAATGCCCTGAGAAGGGAGATTTTAAGGGATAAAGGACTATCAGTAACCAAAGTCTTCATGGAAGAATTGAGATTTGGTTGGTCCCTGAGTAAGCATAGGGATTAAGAGATTTAAAAAAAGGAAAAGAATTTCGGATGATAAGAAAAGGGAATGAAAGAAGTCAGAGAGGCTCCAATGTTGCAAGCCTGGGAGATCTGCAGGACCGCTGACAGAATTACATCAAAGCTTGAGAAGACAGATAAGGGGTTCAGTTTGGGACATCCTGAGTTTCAAGCCATGGCAAAACAATATCAAGCTTTAGAAGAACCTGAAGAATGTCAACATTAGAAGAATTTGAAAAGTTAAGTCAGGACTAAAGACACTAAGCAGGACACATCATAAAATGGGTCAGATCAACAATTCATCTAGCCCCGTATTCTGACAATGACACCAACATATGTCTCTGGGAGAACATGGTAATTGCCCTTCGACACTGCCCTAAAAACACTCAGAATGCCCCCTGCCAAATAACCGAAATCTACCTTTCATTAAGGCTCTTCATCAACCAATTTAACTAAATCTTACGTCTTTACATTCTTTTTCATCTTATCAAACATTTCACTACAGTAAGATTTTCATGTTTGTAATTCATTAAATGAAGTTGGCTTTCTTTCTAACATCCAAAAGATGTCCCCCAGAGTCCTAGCATCAAGCAACAAATAAGGTTACCACAGGGTTGTCACTTTGTGAGTGTCATATCCCTTTTTCTTAGTCCTTACCATTACAGACTGAAGAATTTTCAAGAACAACCCTAAGGAGGCACCATTGCATTCCATTATATAGTTCCCTAGACATTTTCTTACTGTTAATGTATTTCTTTAGAAGTGAAAATGGTCACACCTCCATGTATAAATAAAAAACATCCATATATAGTACAAAATAAATGCATTATGATTCTATGTAAAGGTTGAGACTATGATATTTCTAATACCCTTTTTAAAGAGGTTCTTGTTAGCTGCAGTCAGTCGATTCCATCTCATGGCATTAGCACCTGGGTATTAACTTTTTTTTTTTTTTAAACTTTTGTTTTAATTTTTATTGTGCTTTAAGTGAAGTTTACAAATCAAGTCAGTCTCTCATACAAAAATTTATATACACCTTGCTATATACCCCTATGAGTTGGAATCAACTCAAAGGCACTGGGTTTTTTTTTTTTTTTTTTATATACTCCTAGTTGCTCTCCCACTAATGAGACAGCACACTTCTTCCCTCCACTCTCTCTTTTCACGTCCATTCAGCCAGCTTCTGACCCCCTCTGCCCTATCATCTCCCCTCCAGACAGGAGATGCCTACATAGTCTCATATGTCTACTTGATCCAAGAAGCTCACTCTTCACCGGTATCATTTTCTATCCCATAGTCCAGTCCAGTCTGAAGAGTTGGCTTTGCGAATGGTTCCTGTCTTGGGCTAACAGAAGGTCTAGGGACCATGACCTCTGGGGTCCTTCTAGTCTCAGACCATTAAGTCTGGTCTTTTTACAAGAATTTGGGGTCTGCATCCCGCTGCTCTTCTGCTCCCTCAGGGATTCTCTGTTGCGTTCCATCAGGGCAGTCATTGGTTGTAGCCGGGCACCATCTAGTTGTTCTGGTCTCAGGCTAATGTAGTCTCTGGTTTATGTGGCCTCTTCTGTCTCTTGGGCTCATAATTACCTTGTGTCTTTGGTGTTCTTCATTCTTTGCTCTAGGTGGGTTGAGACTGATTGGCTATTCATTTTTGATTTAGCAAAATACTAGGCATTTTTGGAAAAGTATACAACTCTGGGCTTCTACTCTTAATCAGTATCAATAGCCAAGAAAAAAAGGACATAACATCTTAGTTTATTTTTCTCTAAGTGGTTCATTTACTCATTTGCATTTCTGTATGAAAGATTTCAGCTGATTATCATCTTCAGTTTGGCATTTTCTACCCAGAAAACCTCAATGTTTTTTGGAAATCTACAAATTATCTATCTCATTACTGCCTTTGAGGATCTCAGGAAAAAAAATGAAAAACCCCACTACTAATCAAATTCATTTCCAACTTTTGATTTACTTGTTCTAAGCGAGTACTCTATTTATAACAACTCTTTCCTACATACTTAAGGTAGATGTATCATATTCTGATTTTTCTAAAAGGTCTCTTATGTGGAATTTGTCAAAAGAAATACCCGTATAGAAATATTGCATTAAGGGTAGGGCTGCACAGCCGATTACTGTAATTGCTGTCAATAAGTTGTACACCTGTAAAATGTTGAACTGGCAAAAGTTGTGTGATGGATATATTTACAACAACAACAGAAGAGTAGCTGCAATGGCTGCTTATGTACCACCAAAAACCTCAAGGGATGTGGTTCCTAGGTTTGGAGGTTTAGGGTCATATTTTTATGGGACATCCCAGTTAATTGGCCTAATAACATTTTTAGTGCTTCTGTTCTACCTACTTCTATGCATAGTGTGTGGGGTATTAAAAGCTTGCAAGTGGCCATCCAAGGCACAATTGGTCTCTATTTGCCTGGGACAACAGAGGAATAAGGAGAGTCAATAATAGGAGGAAGATATGGAAGGTGTGCCTAATTGCCTCCATGACCAACTGCCTCCTTTGCCATGAGGCCAGAAGACCTGGATGATGCCTGGCTACCATTACTGAACACTTTGATCAAAGATTCCACACAAGAATCCTCATCAAAGGGAGGACAATGCAGAACAGAATTTCCAATTCTCATGGACTCCAGACTTCCTGGAACCACGAAGGTTGGATGAACCCCAGAAACTACTGTCCTGAGATAATCTTTAAACCTTAAACCACAAATATCCCCTGAAGTCTTCTTAAAAAACAAATAATAGTTTAGCTTTACTAGTAAACAACGTTTGCCTTGAGCATTATGCTCGTAATATCTATCTATACGGGATCAAATTGACAATAGCAGCTCAAAAGATCAGACAGGAACCTTAGGGGGCAGTGAATTTATATTAACTGGAGAGGAACAAAAAAGGAGGATGAGAATGATTTCACAACTCAAAGAATGTAATCAATGTCACTAAACAGTACATGTAGAAACTGCCGAATTGGTGTATGTTTTAATGTATACAGTCTAAACAACAACAATAAAATTAAATATATAAAAAAGAAAACCGAAGGGCTGACTCATTAGGGGGAGAGCAAGTGGGAGTAAGGAGTAAGATGTATATTAACTTATATGTGACAGACTGACTTGATTTGTAAATGTTCACTTGAAGCTCAATAAAAGTTAATAATAATAATAAAAAAAAAAACCACAACCAAACCCATTGCCAATGAGTCGATTCTGACTCATAGCAACCCCATACAACAGAGTAGAACTGCTCCATAGGGTTTCCAAGGAGTAGCTGGTGGATTCGAACTGCTGACCTTTTGGTTAGCAGCTGAGCTCTTAATCACTACACTACCAGGGCTCCATATAAAAAAGAAATACCCAAGTAATTCAATGTATCTTTAAAGAATACATACATAAGTAGTCAAAGTACCAAAACTCAAACCAGAATATCATTCCTGATATATGCCAGCCCCGGGCTGATAAGTACACCTCTACAAAGGCCAGGGAGAATGAACAGAAGTGTAGGACTTGGGCTAAATGCAAGAGAAGGAAAAGATCCATCTCCGTAAACAAACTATCTCAAGCAAGTCTCCTTAGAAAATCTCCAAAAATGCTTACTGAAAGCGTTTCCTAGTTCTCTTTTGTCCTCATCCCTTATTATCATCCTCTCCCTACTAATCACAGTGTCTTGCTTATCTAGTGCTGGCATAACAGAAATACCACAAGTGGATGACTTTAACAAAGAAAAATTTATTCTCTCACAGTCTAGGAGTTCAAGTCCGAATTCAGGGTGCCAGCTCCAGGGGAAGGCTTTCTCTCTGTCAGCTCTGGCGGAAGGTCCTTGTCATCAATCTTCCCCTGGTCTAGGAGCTTCTCAGTACAGGGAACCCAGGTCCAAAGGATGCACGTCACTCCTGGCTCTTCATGCTTGGTAGTAATGAAGTCCCTCTCCTCTCTGCTCACCTGTCTCTTTTATATCTCAAAAGAAACTAACTCAAAATACAACCTAATCCTGTAGATTGTGTCCTGCCTCATTAACATCATAAAACCCAACCAAACCTGCTGCTGTTGAGTTCATTTCCACTCATAATGACCCTATAGGACATAGGAAAACTGCCCCAGAGTTTCCAAGTAGTGCCTGGTGGAGTCGAAGGGCCGACCTTTTGGTTAGCAGCCATAGCTCTTGACCACTACACCACCAGGGTTTCCATTAACATCAGAGAGGTCAGAATTTACAACACACAGGATAATTATATCGGATAATTGTATCAGATCACAAAATTGGGAACAACCACACAACACTGGGAATCATGGCCTAGCCAAGCTGACACGTATTTTTTTTGGGGGGGGGGGCGGTCCACAATTCAATCCATAACACATGGGTCCCTTTTACTGAATGAAGAGACTAGAAACTTCAGTAAATGAGCATCAATTATCTGAGAAGGTAGAGATATAGGCCTCAAGAAGCTGGGTCATTTCACTCCTTAAAATGGGGTCTGTGGAAATACTACTCATTAGGGAGCTTTGCTGGAGCCCTGGTGGTATAGTGGTTAAGCATTTGGCTGCTAACCAAAAGGTCGGCAGTTCAAATCCACCAACCGCTCCTTGGAAACCCTATGGGACAGTTCTACTCTGTCTAATAGGGTTGCTATGAGTTGGAATCAACTCGACAATGACAAGTTTTTCTTTTTTTTTTTTTTGGTAGGGAGCTTTAAGGCAGTACATACACACTACTTCCATATTCCTTCATTTAATGATGACTTTTTTTTTTTTTTGGTTCCAGTCTCATTTAATCCTAGGAACATGCCTGGCTTCAAGGAGCCGCAGGTTTTCACAGGTACCTGAGGTACCTCTGAAATCTCACAGAGATAAAGTTCCAAAGTCTGCATCAGAGTGAACCAGGTTAAAAGTATGCCCTGGAAATAGGTAAGCTCCTGAATCATCCTTAGCACTCCCAGAAACGCTCCCCAGGATTGACAGTATATGAAGTGGAAACGGTTTTGATGATTTGGGGCTATTCCTAACTACTGTGGCTCTTCTGGCTTACAACAAATACAGAATTGCTTCTGAAAGTAAAATTCAATTACTTTTGACCATATTCATTAACCTCAAGACTTTATATTTAAAAAGCCAAATTCATTGTTGTCAAGTCAATTCCAACTCATAGCGACTCTAAAGGACAGAGCAGAACTGCCCCATAGGGTTTCCAAGGTTGTTAATCTTTATGGAAGCAGACTGCCACGTCTTTCTCATGCAGAGCAGCTAGTGGTTCGAACTGCTGACCTTTTGGTTAGCAGCCAAACACTTAACCACTGCGCCACCAAAGCCCCTTGACTTTATATAAAAGAGTATCAAAATGCATGTCTAGGAATCTGTAGGTACAAATTTGGTGAATACCATTCTGGGAGTCTGGAGAGCTTTGGGTTTTCAGGACAACTAAAAATAATTGAGCTGGCGGGGGGTTACAGACACTTAAAATGGAAATAATGAGAATGCAGTTACAGTGAGGAAATGTTCAGTGAGGAACATTTCCAGGCAGGCAGAGACCTAGTTACTTAGTAGTCGACAAATATTTATTGAACATCTACGTGCCAGGTCCTATGCTAGGTAATAAGAATAAAAATAAGAAAAAAAACCATAAAACAAGCCAGTTGCTATCGAGTCAATTCTGACTCACGGTGACTCCACGTGTCAAAGAGTAGAACCGCTCCATAGGTTTTCAAGACTTGACCTTTTGGATCACTAGGCCTTTCTCTGAGGCACCCTGAGTGAGTTCAAAGTGCCAACCTTTCGGTTAGTGGCTGAGTGCTTAACCATTTCTACCACCCAGAGACTAGATACCGAGAACATACAGTGAAAACTGTGAGGGACAGAACTCAGTGGGACTGCCTTGTTTTTCCAGGTCTTGCAGGTTTTCCATCTTTGACAGGGGCAATCACCATTTTTCTATCTCTGTTTAGTGGGAAATATTTTCGTTTTCCTTCTCTGACAGGTCCAAATGGGTGGATCATTGTCCTCATAGAGCTTTATAGTCAAGGGCCTCAGGGAGATAGGATCTCCTACCATAGAAGTTCTCAGTATTGCAAGCCTTAGAAAATCTCCAAAAATGCTTACTGAAAGCGTTTCCTAGTTCCCTCTTGTCCTCATCCCTTATTATCATCCTCTCCCTACTAATCACAGTGTCTTGCTTATCTAGTGCTGGCATAACAGAAATACCACAAGTGGATGACTTTAACAAAGAAAAATTTATTCTCTCACAGTCTAGGAGTTAGAAGTCCGAATTCAGGGTGCCAGCTCCAGGGGAAGGCTTTCTCTCTGTCAGCTCTGGCGGAAGGTCCTTGTCATCAATCAAGGACATCGAACAGCGTCTACCTTGATGACATATGGGGGCATCGAACAGCGTCTACCTTGATGACATATCTGAGTTCAAAAGATAGACCACTGTGCCAGAATGGTGGCAGATTAAGAAAAAAGCCTTTAAAATTCTTCAGGTTTCTGAGGCCTCTCGGTTACTAAGGCACACAGATAGTGGGGTAAATGAACTAGCCCTTTAATAATGGGACAAGCTGCAACAAGAGGAAGCACCCTTTAGGGAGGCCCTACTGACAGGCCTGAGGGTTCTAAGCATAATTGCAACTAGTTGTTATTTTCTATGTAATACTTTCTGTGTAATATTTCCCCTCAATGCTATATACCTTACTGAAAATTCAATAAACAGTTCTGTAAAGTGGAAGCCTAAACTGTGCTATCACTAAACCAAACCAAACCAAACCCTCTGTTGTTGAGTTGATTCTGAGTCATAGCAAGCCTATAGGGCAGAGTAGAACTAAGGAGCAGCTGATAGGTTCGAACTGCCAATTATCATTAAAAAAAAAAAAAATTTTTTTTTTTTTTACAGGGTTAAATAAAGGGTCTGGGCCCACATTTGGAGAAAAGAGGTCCAGAGAGAGTAGCAACAATGGCCTGAGGAAAGCAAGAGGTGACCTGCAGCCAAGCAAGTAGCAGCCTGGGGAAAGAGAGAAGCCAGGATTTAGAACTACAGCTGCTTAGGGTACCAGTAACAACCGGAGAATGCCTGCTCAGTTTCTCTTAGCCTTAATTTCTTCATTTGAAAAATGGGCATAATATCAGTACCTATTTCATAGGGCTGTTGTGAAGATTAAACGGATCAGTATAGGTAAACACTTAACAGTATTTTGCTTATACTTAAAAAATTAAGTACTCAATAAATGCTTACTATTACTATCATTAAAGCAAACAGGATCTGTATGCTTAACTTCAGGGATGGCATTTGGTAGGGAGTGTTATGAGCTGGGGAAATGATATCTCATTTTATAGGCAGGATCAGGCTTCAGGAGAGAAACATCGCAAGGGTCAGAGTGAGTGGTGGAAGCTGAGAAAGAAAAAGAAAGCAAACTGAAACTGAGAGTATTATAAGGAAGAAAAAGAAAGTACCAGGAGCCCATGCACCTGGAACTAAGCGGTGGAAAAGCCCACATGACGTTCTAAGGCGGGGTTTTTTATCGTTTGTCCTGTTACTGGTGGTGTCTTTTGGACTGAATTTTGTGAGCAGCTAAATCACCTGTCTCCAAAAGAGACTAAAAAAGTATATACTATTATTTTTTTAATTTCTATTAATTATTTTAGAAGTGGAGGTAGGGCTGGGACAAGACCGAGCTAAACTCGTTAGGGAGTTCAGAAGGTAACAAAGGGAAACCAGTAGACGTTTCCTTTTAAGCTGGATATGATCAGATGCTGCACCTACTCCATTTACATCTGCTCCAATACTCCGTTTACTCCATTTACATGGATGCTTGTGTCTATTCGCCACCGCTTCTCGTACTCACCTGTTCACTCAAGAAGTAGCTCTAATATGTAAGTGGGGTGGGCTCAATAACTTACTATAAGGAGACAGAAAGGAGGTAAAACAAAGCCTATGTTCCAGAGGCCTTTGCTCTCAGACTTGAGGTCTAACCCTAAGACGTTATTCCCGATTTACACTACGGTAATTATAAAGGAAGAGAGCTGGGAGTCAGCTATTAACCACTGACCACCCATAAACAAAAATACAAAGCACGAGTTCTAGTCTTGATCATAAGAGTCAGGTAGTTGGCTAAGTCCCCCAGTCTCAGAAAGTAAAAGACCACCCAGAAAAAGTAGAACCAAAACTGTTACTTACCAAATATCTTCAGGCCAGCCATACTTTATTAGATCTTCATCTATAGTCAGATAAAACAGAACAATGAAAAGAAAAAATGTCAAATGAAGATATACTAGGGTTTATAGAAAGTTGGGAAGGGAAGGATTATCAATCCCTTCCACAACTTTTTCCTCATCGGCTTAACAGAGAAAAGGGTGTTTCAGAGAGGCTTTAATGCTTGAAAATGCTGAAAAATTAAAATTTTGTAATTGGATAATATGAACTTTATAATTTTTATAACAGTTTCAATCTAAGACTCAAAGATATTTATATTTGAAGATAAGAAAACACAAATCAGAGGAGGTGAAAAATCAGATGATGTATTAGAAAACTGATTCACTGTAATAAATGACAGAAAATTAGGGAACAAACACCAGCAATATAAAAAAAAAAACAAAAATTCTGTCACATATGGAAATAAAACACCAGATGAAATAGCTAGAAGAGTCAAAGTAGTTATCTCTGAAGAGTTGAATGTGGGTGCCTGGGAAGGACGGGGTAGAGAACTGGTGTTTTTTTTTTTAATAAGCCTTCTATTGCTATTTGACTTCTTAAACCATGTACTTGTAGATTATTAAAATAAAGATTTAAAAAGTTCTTTGGAAATAATGACCACCTAATTCACATGGATAAAGTTCTTTACTGTTCACACTTGGATTGTTTCTGATTATATATATTTCAGTAATTTTTTTTTAATGAGGAGTCCATATTCCTGATTATTTCCTTTACGTATATTCCTAAAAGCCGAAGTATGAGTTCAAAGTGCATGTACATTTTTAAAGCTAATAATATGTATCACTTCAGAATGGAACATCAATACATACTTCTAATACCTATATTAATAATTAATTGTGTCTAATACAGAAGTTTTATTTAAAGTACTATTTAAATACTAATTTAAAAATAGTAGGGTAAACAAATAGTGGTTCTAAATGTACCCAAGACAGTAAAATCTACCTAACTTAAATGTGGTAGTTATTGTCCAGAAAAGTAAAAGATGATAAATCTTGAACAAGGACACTCCTAGCAATTGCAGACCGACGGAGTTTTCTGAAGGGCTTTCTACTACTTCAGTGGAAAGCAGAGCAAATAACTAAAGGATAAACAGAAAAAGCCAAGGGAAATATAAAAACCTTTTTTCGTTATTCAGACAACATTTGGTTCCCTGATGACACCTTCTAGCTAATAAAAAGAACAGGCCTGAAAGATTTTTCATGAAAGTGAATCATGAAATTTAAAATTCATGTACTTTCTATCCAGTCCTTAGGCTGAAATCATCAAGCCTATTAGAAATAGTGCGCTAGGAGTGCTAGAGAGCAGGGTTGCTTTAAAAGATGGAATGCCTAGGCAAGGGACAACTCAGAAAAGAACGGTGAAAATGGTTGTACAACTCGAAGAATGTAATCAATGCCACTAAACTGTACATGTAGAAACTGTTGAATTGCTGTTACGTTCTGCTGTGTATTCTCGACAACAAAAATAAAATAAATTAAAAAAAACTTAAATTTGAGAAAAAAGCCATAATGTCCTTTCTAAAAGGTAAAACAGAAGAAGTTGACAGCTCCAAATGACTCCAAGAGTTCCTGGGGGGAAAAAAGGGCGTTCTATGCATACATATTTTTTTCTATATCTATTTATATACTTTAATGACAGCAAAACTCTATTCCACAGGGCTCTAGATATACCTGTAGATGTAAATTCTATATGTAGATTTATATCTGTAGATATAAATTCCTACAACAGACATTTAAAAGAGGCTAAAATGTAGCCACATACTAACCCACTTCACAAAGCCTTCTCAGTTCTCCCTGATCACACTGACTCTCTGCCCCCTCTACTTCTACAGCACTTGCTATCAATGTTATTACTTCGTTGTGCCATGCTTATCTGTGTGTGTGCCTCCGCCTGTATCCTTTTGAAAGCACAGGCTAAATCTTTCTTTTGGATACATCACAGGATCTGTATTTTTAGCTTTAGGGAGGGCATTTGGTAGGGAGTGTTATGAGCTGGGGAAATGATATCCCACTTTATAGGCAGGATTAGGCTTCAGGAGAGAAATATCAAAAGGGTCAGAGCAGGTGGTGGAAGCCGAAGAAAGAAAAAGTAGGTTGAAAAATTAATTCAACAGGTTGAGGCTAGCTTTTTAATAAAACAATAGAAAGTAAAGGGCATAGCATGTAATGCAGGTATTTTTTGTAAATTTTTTTAGTTATTTGAGTATGTACATCAAGATGTAACTTATTTCATACTGAGGACTGCAGTCAACAAAGTCTGAAAAAACACTGCACTAAACTAATATTTCATGACTCAGAAAGAGCCATTATCAGCCTCAAAAAAAAAAAAGATATGTACAGAAAATGAACCAAACCACAGAGAATTTTTATTTGATCTGAATTAGCACAGGTTAACCTTTGATTCATATCACCTTAAATCAAATGATACCACAAAATTCTTTGTAAGGTTTCTAATCAGCAACAGGTGGTTCAATTAGATCAAACATTACCTGGTTTAACTAGATGCTAGGAAAGTTAAGGCTTTTGCCCATCTCACAGAGTTCCTGTAATGGGTTGTGACCTGTTTCTCAAAGTAGTTAGCTGAAAACTCATATCCATGGAGGAAAAAGGCAGTAACACTTACCTGCTGGAAATTTCAAAATCGAATGCTTTTGACAACTTACTTTCATATTTATCCTTTCCCATGTAAATAGTGTAAGCGGATGAATTAACTAAGGAAAAAAAAAATTAGATAAATTCATCACCAACAAAACTATTTCGTAAGAAAAACAAGAGACAAATGCTTAGATCAGGGGTTAGCAAACTACGGCCCATGGGCCAAATCCAGCCTGCTACCTGTTTCTGTCCAGTCATTGAGCTGTTTTTACATTTTTAAAGGGCTGGAGGGGAGGGGAACAAGGAATAAGGTACAGAGGCTGTATGTGGCTTACAAAGCCTAAAATGTTTACTATCTGGCCCTTTACAGACAAAGTTTGCTGACCCTTATAAATGGCTACTTTCCCACTTTCTCAGGGGTATATAGCTCAAGGCAATTTCCAGTTCAGTCCTTCCTCAAGAGAGTCAAGAGAACAAACAAAACACCTAGAAACCTCAACCACTTAAAAATAGGTTCCTATAGTTAGCCAAGTTTTATTTTGCCTAATTTTATTTAGCCTAGATTAGTTAGTTATGGAACCCTGGTGACACGATGGTTAAGAGCTCAGCTACTAATCAAAAGGTCGGCAGTTCAAATTCACCAGGTGCTCCTTGGAAACGCTATGGGCAGCTCTACTCTGTCCTACAGGGTCCCTATGAGTTGGAATCAACTGGACAGCAACAGGTTTGATTTGGTTTTGTATATTAGCTACATTCCAGGTCTGCTGCAAATTATAACAGGGTCCCTATCACTTTCAGAGGAACCATGGCTCTCAAATTTCTTCTAAGTCATTGAGTCTGAACCCTGATTATACATTATTTTTGCTGCTGCATTGATTCTGACTTACAGTGAACCTATAGGAAAGAGTAGAACTGCCCCATAGGGTTTCCAAGGCTGTAATCTCTATGGAAGCAGATCACCAGGCCTTTTCTCCTGGGGAGTAGCTGGTGAATTCAAAACCACTGATCTTTCAGTTAGCAGTCAAGCCATTTAACCACTATGCCACTAGGGCTCCTTGATTATACTGTAGATGACCTAATTGTGCCCCAGCTCCACCTCAGACGAACTAAATCCAAATCTCTGAAGAACTGGGGAGTGGGGGTGGTGGTGCTGGTGAGCATTTATGTTTTTTAAAAGTTTCCCAAGTGATTCTAATCTGAAGTCAGGTCTAGGAACCACTATACTAAATCAAACTGAGTTTTAATCTGTGTATGGCTTATCCTAGGGATGGCATTTGCTTTACTGAGGTAGTGTGTGTTTTAATATGAGCATCTTAAACCTGGAATCAAACAAAAAGTTTCATTTCCTAGCTGGTTACTAGGATTTCAAGCTAGACTCCCAAGCTTGTTTGACCCCAGTTGCATCTAAACTACTGAATTAACAGTTGCTGGGCCCTCAGTCTGCAAAGCCTGATAGACATGTGCAGGGCTGGGCTGGGCAGTCTGTCAGCTGCAGCTCCAGAGCACAGAACTAGCAGACGTGAGTGGAGCTCTGAAGGCCAAGGAGCAGCACTCGTTCACGCACAAAGCTCAGCATTCTCACCTTGGGGATGCCTGCACGTTCAGTAACGCCTTAACTCGCCAGTCCTAGTTGCTTCTCTTAAACAGGAAAAATGCCCAATCCTTCAGTGACTTCAGTTACGGTGACTACGTCATTAATTCCTTAGGAGTAGTTAAGTGAAACAACTTGACAGAATGTTCGCTCAACTAGTTGGCAGGAATACTTCTTGGTAATTGAACATTAGCTTGATAAGAGGGAGTCCTGGCGATGTAGTGGTTAAGTGCTCAGCTGCTAACAGTAAGGTCGGGGGGTCAAACGCACCAGCAGCTCCATGGGGAAAAAGATGTGGCAGTCTGCTTCTGTGAAGATGACAGCCATGGAAATCCTATGGGGCAGTTCTACTCTGCTCTGTAGGCTGGGTATGGGAGCTTGATAAGGCCTTAGCACAACATGTAACACACACCAGGAAAGTAGGAACAAAACTAAAAAGTATTTCAGATTCTCTCTACATAATCTGACAATATTTTATGTGCACAACATTTTGATCCTACAATGTCACCACTAGGAGTATAAAAAAAAAAAAAAAAAAAGAGTATAGTCTACTGAAAAGACTGTAACGGTTTTGTTCTTTTCTAATCTAAACGCCCATTAACAAGAGACGGTTAAGTACACTATGCCATACCAGTTGCTGTCCAGTCAACTCTAACTCACGGCAACCCCACATGTGTCAGAACAGAACTGTGCTCCTCCACAGGCTTTTCAGTGGCTGATCTTCTGGAAACAGATCACCAAGCCTTTCTTCTGAGGCATCTCTAGGTGGACTCGAACCTCTTTTTGGTGCATAAATCGTTTACACCACCCATCCATAAACAAAATACCACACACCCATTAAAAAGAAAGTAGTGTACATAAAAAAATTAAGTAGCAGAACAGTATTCTCATGTATCTATGTACAGTAACATTCAATTTATAAAAAAACAAATGAATATATAACTATATTTACATATATTTTACACACACATTTTCTTTATATGCATGGAAGGATACACAACTAACTGTTAGCAACAGTTACCTTGGGTAACTTGGTTACGAAGTGTAATCAAAACAAAAATACTTCTAAAAATTGAAAAAAATATAAAGGCTCTATGAATGCCAAGCTATCTCAAGTTACAGCCAAGTAATTCTTCAAAAATAACATTATCATGAAATACAAAGACCGAGCAACTGTTCAATATTAAAGGAGGCTAAAGGGTCGTGATGAGTTGGAATCAACTCGGTGGCAATTTTTTTTTTTTTAAGAGTCATGACAACTGAATGCAACAAATGGTTCGTAATTTTCTTTCCCTTTAAATACATTATTAGGACACTGAACTGATGAAATCTGAATATAGCCTGTTGATTAGCAACGATTATTTCCTAATTTTGATAATTTCCAAATTTTGTTAATTCAAAGTCTTTTGATAAGAGAATATCTTTGATTGTAGGAGATGCATAATGAAGTATTTAGGGATAAACTGCAACTTACTATCAAGTGGTTCAGGAAAAAAAATATGTGTGTGTGTGTGTGTAGAGAAGGGGGAAGAAAGAGGAGAGAATGGGAGAGAAAGAGTTAAGGCAAACATGGTAACATGTTAACATTTGGGAATCTGGGAGAAGGATAGACAAGAAATCTTTTACTATCACCACTTTATTCAGTATTGTACAAGAAGGCCTAGCCAGGGCAATAAGACATGAAGGGAAATAATGGGAATCCACATTGGAAAGGAAGAAGTAAAATGATCTCTATTCACAGATGACATGACTCTTTGGATAGAAAATCACAAAGACTCCACAAGAAATCTACTGGATCTAATAGAAGGATTTAGCAAAGTGGCTGGGTACAAGATCAACACATAAAAATCAGCTGAGTTCCTGTACACTAACAAGGAGGCCTCTGAAAAGGAAATCAAGAAAACAATACCATTTACAACAGCCCCCAAAGGATAAAATACCTTTGTTAAAGCCATCCACTGGTGGTACTTCTGCTAAGCAGTAATAGATAACTAAGACAAGACCAATACAATGAAAACTAAAAAACATTATTGCAAAAAACTACAAGTGACCTTCATAAATGGAAAAAATTCCATGCTCATGGAATAGAACACTAAACATTGTGAAAATGTCAATACTACCCAAAGTGATCTACAGATACTGTCGTGGACAGAACTGTGTCCCCCAAAAATGTCTGTCAGCTTGGCTAGTCCATGACTCCCAGTGCTGTGCGACTGTCCACCATTTTGTCACCTGGTGTGATTTTCCTGTGTGTTGTAAATCCTATCTCTGTGATGCTGGTGACATTGGATTGGCAGCAGTGGTGTTGATGGGGCAGTACTGAATCTGCAGGATTAGGCTGCATCTTGAGCCAATCTCTTTTGAGATGTGGGGAAGAGAAGCGAGCAAAGAAACAGAAGGACCTCATATCACCAAAAAAGCAGCGCCAGGAGCAGAGTGCACCCTTTGGACCTGAGGTTCCTGCGTGGAGAGCTCCTAGACCAAGGGAAGATTGATGACAAGGACCTTCCTCTAGAGCCCACAGAGACAGAAAGCCTTTCCCTGGAGCTGGCACACTGAACTTGAACTTCTAGCCTACTAGAGTGTGAGAGAATAAATTTGTTTGTTAAAGCCATCCTCTTGTATTTCTGTCATAGCAGCACTAGATAACTAAGACAGATAAAATGCAATCCAAATTTCAACAACATTCTTTACCAAAATGGAAAAACGTATCACCAACTTTATAAAAGGAAAGAGAGCTTGAATAGCCAAAGCAATATTGAATTAGAGCAAAATAGGAGGCCTCACACCCCTGATCTCAAAACATACTATACAGCCACAGTAACCAAGACAGCCTGGTACTTGTTCAATGACAGACACAGAACAACGGAATAGAACTGAGAACCCAGAAATAAACCCATTCATCTATGGGCAGCTGATTTTCAACAAGAGTCAAAGTTCATTCAATGGAGAAGGCACAGTCTCTTTAATAAATGGTGCTGGCAAAACCAGGTATTTAATTGTGGAAAAATAAACAGGATCTATGCCTCATGGCATGCACAAAAACTAACTCAAAATAGATTAAAGACCTAAATGTTAAAGCCAGAACTATATAGCTCCTGGAAAATAATACAGGGACAAAAATATGGGACTTAATTTTTTTCAGTAAGAGATTACCAAACGCAACTACAAATGCATGAGCAATAGTAGATAAGTTAGATAACTAGGACCTCCTAAAAATTAAATACTTACGCTCATCAAAAAACTTTATCAAAAGAGAATCTACAGATTGGGAAAAAATCTTCATGAATGATATACTCAATAAGGGTCTAAGCTCTAAAAAATATAGAAAACTTCAACAACGCAATGACAAAAAGACAACCCAATTAAAAAAAATGGGCAAAGGACATGAACAAACACTTCACCAAAGAGAACACTCGATCAGCCAACAAAAGATGTTCATAGTCATTAGCCATCAGAGAGATACAAATCAAAACTACAGGGAGATACCATCTCACCCCTGCAAAAATGGCACTGAGCAAAAAACAGAAAACAACACATGCTGGCAAGGTTGTGGGGAGAGTGGAACCCTCTTCCACTGCTGGTGGGATTGTAAACTAGTTCAACCACTGTGGAAAATGGCTTGGCACTTCGTCAAAAAGCTAGAAACAAATACTCTATGATGCAGCAATCCCACTCCTATGTATACACCCTAGAGAACTAAAACTGACACAAACAGATACATGCACACCTATGTTCACTGCAGCATAATTCACAATAGCAAAACGATAGAAACAACCCAACTGCCCATCAGCAGATGAATGGACAAACTGTACTACATACAATGGAATACCATGCAGCTATAAAAAACAATGAGGTCTCAAAATACACTGTAACATGGATGAATCTGGAGAACGTTATGCTGAGTGAAACAATTACAAAAGGCCAAATACTGTGTGACTGCACTATTATAAAAAGACAAGAATAGGTATGCATACAGAAAGCAACATTCTTTGGTGGCTACCAGAGATGGGAAGAAGAAAGGGGAATCATTTTCCAGACAGTAGACACTTGCTAGTTTTGGTGATGGGTAAGGCAATACCAAATAAGGGTGAAGTCAGCACAATTTGACCAAGGTACAAGATGATATTAAGAAGTACACAAGAGTAAGGGACAATTTTGGTAAAAGCCACAACATATACAATTTTCCAATAACTGTAATAACCAAAAATGTGTGTGGTTACATAAGTAGATACGTATGCTTATATACATATAAGTAAGCACATATGAATACATGGATGTGCACGTATAGGTGTTTCTGTAGGCAAATGTATATACTTGTTTGGATGTGCTACACATATAATCACACATAAAACAAAGCACACAGGGAGCACAGTTATAGATACTTCCTGGGCAAACCAAATACCTTGCGGGATTGGGTTACTGGGTTTGAGGGCTTAGGGCCATAGTCTTGGGGGCAACTCGGTCAACTGGTACAACATTGCTCAGAAACTCATGTTCTACATCCTAGTTTGGTGAGTAGCGTCTGGGGTCTTAAAAGCTTCTGAGCAGCCATCTAAGATACAATTATTGGTCTCTATGCATCTGGAGCAAAAGAGAAAGAAGGAAACCAAAGACTCAAAGAAGAAACTAGTCCACAGAACTAACAGTCTACATGAACCATGTCCTCATCTACCTTGAGACCGGAAGAACTAGATGGTGCCCAGCTACCACTATCAACTGGTCTGACCAGGGATGCAACAGATGGTCCAGGACAGAATGGGAGAAAAATGTAGACCAAAACCTCAAATTTCTAAAAAAGGCCAGACTTACCGGACTGGTAGAGACTAGAGGAACCCCTGAGACTATTGCCCTGGGATGCCCTTTAAACTTGGAACTCAAACCACTCCCAGTGGTCACCTATCAGTCAAAAGACAGAGTGGTTCATAAAATACATAATATCACCTGTGAGTACTATGCTCCTCTAAACAATCATCTAAATGAGACCTTACGGTCAACATTTACCCTAGACCAAAGACAAGAAGGTAAGGGGAACAAGGAAACTAGATTAATGGAAACAGAACCACCAGAATGGAAACAATGAGAATACCGACATATTGTGAAAAGTGTAACCAATGTTACTGAATAATATGTACAGAAATCGTTAAATGAGAACCATGTAAATTTTCTCCAGAAACACAATAAAATCTTTTAAAATAAAAAAAACTCTTACTATTCTTGCAACTTTTTGAAAGCAGAAATGTCAAAATAAGAAGTTAAAAACAGAAAAGGAACGTGATTGCTGTTCAATAAGTCTGAATTAGCTCCTTTCCTGATTAAATGGATGAAGGAAAAGTAATTCTGTACAGTAAAGTTAATTTAAAAAACTTGGCTATTCGTACGAACTAATTTCATGAAGATTCCATATGTTTGAGTTTTTACTGTAATGCTAATATATAAAGTTTTATTTATTTTTCTGAAAAAAGTTCTAATTTTGTGATTTTAAAAGATTTGCTGCACACTTAAAGGCCAAATATTATTCTAAGAGGGTGCAATTCTGACATTATAATGGAAATCCATGAAAACAGGATCCACAACTCTGCTGAAACACAACAAAGTTTTTGTTTTGTTTTGTTTTATTACAAATATATTTGATTACATATATAAGTAAAAAAGGACTCTGAACATAAAGCAATCACACAGAATTTTTTAAAAACTCAAACACACGAGAACTTGCTGCCCTTCCATACTGGTTCCTTCAAAACACTGTGCACTTTAATAAGGCGGCTGTGCTCACAACTATAGTTAAATTTACAGTTAACTTACAAACATAAAATGACTAAGCTTTGACCATAGCTTCTTATTTGTTTATATACTATTCACATCAAATGAAAAAGCCAGTTTTTTTTTTTTAAAATGCAACAACTGAAAAGTGAAAACCCTGTGAAGGTGCCTAAGAAAAAATACGGCAGCACAGTGCTTATGTTAAGATGAAGGAAACCTGTGTATGTACTAAAGTCCCTGGGTGGCACAAATGGCTGAGCATTCAGTCCAAAAACTTGGTAATTCAAATCTACTCACAGGTGCTTCAGAAGAAAGGCCTAGTGATGATCAACTTCCAAAAGGTCACAGCCACTGAAAACCCTACGGAGCACAGTTCTACTCTAAAACACATGGGGCTTCCAGGAGTAGGAATCGACTCCACAGCAACCGGTTTGGTTTTGTCTAAGTGTGTATGACTAGCAACTAAAGAACTTAGAATAGCTTTAAGTGGAATAAACAGCTAACATAAAATACACCGAGTATCTGTGTGCCCTTCCTGTACTTATTATTCCATTGTTGGGTTTGTATGGACATATATGTTGCTGGAGAGCGCCATGAGTGGAGAAGTTACAAAGATGCTTGAGTTATCTCATGACAAGGAGAATAGAAAAGAGTGAAATCACACACTGTTAAAGGTGTACAATTTTTCAGGTTGGTATAAGTTTTGCTTCTAGTAATCTGAATAACATGGGTAAGGCAAACCAAATTCACAGAGGTAGAGAAAGCACCTATGGCAGACTGCTGAAGTGTAACTAATGAGAAAAACAATGAGATATGGCAGTGCGATGAGGTAGGAGGAGAAGGGGTTTGTGAAGTCCGCCTCTAAATAACTAAGTCACAACTTCCCTGGGCCTCAATTTTCTCATAGCTATTCAAACCCACACGAACAACAGTCACTTAAGTCTCATCTTTAACAAACAGAACAATAGACAGTGCTATGAATAAGCCAAAAATTACCATTCATTTTTTCCAACAAAGGTTTATTGAGTCTCCATTATGAACCAAGCACTATGCTAGGGAAATAAGATAAAGAGATCCCATCCCTGCCCTCAAGGGCCTTACGCTCAAGCTCAAGGAGACAGTATTTAATATCATATGATACGTGCAAGGCTAAACGCATACATGGAATGTTAAGGGAGTCCCAGAAAAGGTACACCTAACCAATCTGGGGGTAGCATTAGGTTAGGAAAAGCACCTTGGAAAAAAAATCAGCCAGGGCTGTGATAACGGCGTAGCAGTTAACTGGGAGTTGAGTCTAAGCGATTCTAACCGTGAGTAGTGAAAGGAAGGCGAGAAACAGCTTTTCCGTGGAACTAAAAGTACCCAATCTTTGTCTCCCTAAGACAAAATCAGAAACGTTAGCATATGTCACTTTGTAAGATGTAGGACATTGACTCTGCCCAGTGAGCGGCTATATGGCCATTTCAACGTCTTTTTATTGCTTTCTGTTGAACCCCAGGCCCTAAAACCCCTTCTTAGAAAGGTAAGGCGCACTCCCTGTAACGTAAGAGTTGTTGTCAAGTATCTCTATTCTTCAAGTGTACAATTACCAGGGTGCAGCCAAAATAAAGACCGCAAAAAAGTAAATAAATAAAGACTCGGGCGAGTAAGAGCCCGCAAACTGTCCAATTTCGGAGAGCGGCAGGAGATCTTTCCGAGTCTGGGAAAGAGAACATCCTGCAGATACAAAGACAGCAGGGAAGGATCTCCCTCCGCGTCCCCAGAGCCCAGATGAGGGTACGCCGGGGGACGAGAATGGCAGTGAGGGACCGATGCTGCGGAGGAACCGAGAAGGCGGGGAAAGACGCACCCAACGTTTTAGGAAGAGGTCTAGGCTTAGCGGAGGCCTGAGGGGGTCTCCGTTTCGGAGCCCCGCTGTAAAGTAGGAACCCGGAAGGTCACGGCGCCACTCACCGCTGCTGCTGGTGAAGTAGAACACCATAGTCCCGACGGCGCGGCAGTCACTCCTACGCAGAGCAGCAGCGCTCAACTTGGCAAGTTCGGGATACCAGAAACGCGGCGCCTACCTGCTCCCCGGAACTCCTCCGCGCACTCCCGGAAGTCGTCAGGATGCGTCATAACGCCGGCCCGTCGGCGCCATCTTTAATCCTGGCAGTGCGAAGTGGATTGGCGTGCTGTGGTACTAAATAACTAAGGGAAATGGATGGATCCAGGGTCCGTGGTGGTTGGAGAACATCTTTTTCTTTGACGTCGTAAAGGAAAAATGCCACTGGCGGACTTTAAGAATCTCTACCCTGTGGACGCTGAAGTTCTAGGGGATACCGGTTTTATCTGTCCCCTCTCACCCGAGATAGACTTCCTGAGAGCAGAAAGTGCCTCCTTCACAGCTACTTGTTTACTGTACCTACCACAATGCTTGGGCACTTAATAGGACTGCATTAAATTTTAAATGAACCCAAATTTCTCCACTGTTTCATTCTAGCGCCACGATTTGTTAAGGTGCATCTTGGGCGCATTAATTAACCTTTGTTTTTTACTTTCCAAATCTGCAAAATGATTATATAGCATATGATGCTAGGGTTGTTGGAGGGGAAAATTAGTAAGAGACATCTTACTTTGGTTTTTGAGGGGTTTCTTATCCATGAAATCAAATATTAACCATAAGAAGCCTGACCTAAACTGCAAAAGCCTGCCAGAAGCTGCTCTATAGCAATGTAAATTTGTCTCATCCTGCTAGAAAAGGATAGTTGTCAAACCTTTGAGCTAGTTTAAGTCTCAAAAAGCCTCACAGCTGCTGATCTGTGAAGGGCCAAATTATTAGCAGCCAAGCCAGAAGTGAACTTATCAGTTGATCTCAGTAAAGGAGGGAGGCAGGATTCAATCAACTCATGTTAAGATTAGCAAATGGTTGATTGGCTATATTTCTCCCTCCTCCTTATAAGCCCCATTGTACCTTGCTTCTTCCAGCCATTTGCTTTTTTTTGGAATCAAAATGGCCTCACTATAAGCATACAGAATCCTGGTGGTACAGTGGTTAAGAGCTTGGCTGCTAACCAAAAGATCAGCTGTTTGAATCCACCACCTGCTCCTTGGAAACCTTATGGGGCAGTTCTACTGTGTCCTATACAGTTGCTAAGAGTTGGAATCAACTCGATGGCAATGGTTTTTTTTTTAATTTATATGCATAAAGAATAACAGCTCAGGATAGACCAAATGTACAAATTTCGATGAATTTTGATTATTTTTAATGGGATAAAGAAGTTAATAGGTGTAAACAGTTTAGAACGTGATAAGCTCTCAACTGAGTTGTTAGTTAATATTTGCTAGAGGTAGTATGCCTCTTGGATTTGGGAATCAGGGCCTTCTGGATTTGAAATCTAAGATCTGCTACCTATTACCTAGTAAAAAAAAAAATAGACTGGGCAAATTCCAAACCTCTGAACCTTATGGATTCTTCTGCTGTAAAGTGGGGATAATACTCACGTGGTCACCATGAATCTGAATCAACTCAACCACAGCTGTTGACTGGTTAATGCTCCCAAAGCACTTAGTGTTGACCTGATTATTCCTCTTCATTCTGTAGCTCAGGAAGTTGAATGCATCACTTAACTAAATTTACTTAGAACTAAAAGTAGGGCAGAGACTGTACCAGGCTTTAGTGACACAAAGATAATAACAATAGCTAACAACCAATGGATGCTTTAGGAATCTTTTGGTTTTACAAAGCAAGAACCTATGCCCTGTAAAAAAAAAAAAAAAACAAACTAATTGTATTTCAGGCCCTCAGTTTATACGCTGTAAAATGGAAATAATACCTCATAGATTGTGGTGAGACGTGAAATAAAACATATAAAGTGTCTAAGAATACCTGGCATTAGTTTAACTTTAAAAATAAAAAATGAACTAGGAACCAAAGGATTGTTAATAAGAAAAAAATTAATGATCGAGTTCCAAATGTGGAAAACAAGTGCATCGACAATCTTGGAGAAACTACAAAAACTTCCCACAGCAAACGACGCGAAAAAGGAACATCGAGTTTAGGTGGGCGCCTGTATTCTGCCAAGAACTACGGTTCCCAAAATGCACCGAAACAAGCCCCTTGGAATGGAGCCCTGAGCGGCCGCAAGGGATTGAGGGAGGCGTGGTTTCCCTGTGAATGGGGCGTTTCGCCTCTCAAGGGCGGGAGAATTTTGGAGACGGCCTCCTGGGTTGGCGGGGCAAGGGCTAGGGAGCGGCCAATCAACGAGCCAGTCCCTGGCAGCGCCGAGACGCGGCGAATAGGAACGCAGCGGCTTCAGGCACAACTGGCGCGCAATAATTTGAATACATTCACGGAGCGACTGGCTCGGCTGAGGAGAGGTCGCGCGACTGTGAGAACCAGGTAACCACTGCGGAGGGCCAAGGCTGGGGTTGGACGACCGAGGAGAACGTAAGATTCTGTGGGACGAAGGAGGTGAATGTTAAGGAAACAGAGCTCTTGCTCTAGCTTTGGCGGGCAGTTGGCTCGAAGCCGCCGACCCATTCTCCACACTGCCGAGTCACTAAATTTTCCTTTTTTTGACGCCGCATTTTTCTTGTTTTTTTTTTGCTCTGACAAGGTTCAGGGAGAGGGGCGATTTTCTCTTACACCTTCCCTCATTCAGTCCTAGAAGGAACCTCCCTTAAGCCTCAGCTCTATATTAGCAAGTAAGAAAACAAACCGCTTCCTCAAAGCTCTTCAGCTAGTAAGATGGAAGAACGTTAAGGTTTCGCCCCCGTTTTTTTTTTAATTTTGCTGGTCGCTGGTGAAAAAATTAGAAACGTCTTTTAACTTCATTGAACATACAGGCTGTTGAGGAACACACACTTTAAACACTAAGAAAATGTATTAAATGGAATATTAACGAAGTGTAAGGTGCAATGGAAACATACAAGAGCATCTAACAGTGGGAGGGGTGTTGAAGCGTGGTGTGAGTTAATCAGGCTAATTACAAGGGGAAAGTGTGCCCTGAATAAGGGTAAGAAGAGTTCCTCCTCGGTAGGATCATTTTTCAGCTTGAAACATGTATTGTCCCTGCTTTTACTTTCTGTTCTTATTTGCTACTGTTGTGTATTACTGTTGTTGTTTTTTAACTCCATGCTATAAATCTTTACTGAAGTAATTTACTTTTTAAAAAACCTTTTTCTTGGGCCTTTATGGACCATCACCCATCTGGAAACTTTTAGACTTTTAAAGTATAGTCTTGATACCGTGATTTTTATATTCATTTGATGAATTTGGTTATTATACTTGCCCTATTGCTTTTAGGAATTCTATTAAGAATATGGCATCTTTTACCCCAAGGAAAAGAAAGCAACATTCTTTCAACTATGACAGGTGAGTCTCGTCCTTGAAAAAGAAAAATCCACCATCTCTTAAAGTTTTCATTCTTCCACTCGCATCCTCCTTGCGGCTATATGATATTCTATGTTCTAATTCTAGCCTGAAAATACTGTAAGTTTTCATAATGAAGTTTTAGTCCTTTTGGAGGGAATCAAAGAAAAAACTGTTTTCTAAGTCTAGGAAATATGTCATATCTTTTGTTACCCTGCTCTTTTCAACTCTCCTGTAATACTTAGTGTAGTGTTTTGCATACAGTGTATGCTTCTCTGTAGGCAATCCTAGAAAGTCTGTGTGCTCAGTACTTTCTACATATCACGCCAGAAATATAAATTACTCCTAACAGAGCAGGCCCCAGGGAATCAATTTATTCCAAAAAATTAATCATTATAGAGGACTTCTTATAACCACTTGAACAAAGTATGTGAACTATAATTTGCATATGGCCAAAACTTACAGATTTTAGAACACACACATATACATACATGTGTATATCAAAGCTTCTTTGTAAACAATGTTTGTTTCCGTGAACGTTATTGGGATCTTCCTTTTGAAAGATATTTGAATGCTTTGTTTGGTAAAGACAATTTGAGTTGGTTTATTGTTAAACTAATAGGTAATGTGTGTGTGTATGTTTTGCAGAGAGAGTGTATTTTTAATATGACATAGGTAGAGTTATTATTTAGCTGTAGATTGAAGTAAATATTGAAGTAAAATAGTGATACTTATCAATGGACTTGATTTCTTGTCATAGCCTCTTATCAGACATTCCATCAAAGAAATTAATATTGGACTTTACTGAAAATATATTTCTACCATCTAATAAAAAGCACGTTCTTCAAAACAGTGATAAAAATGAAGAAAAGATGCACTGCTTTCAACAAGACCATTTCATTTCAAGTTCGCTTAATACATCATTTCCTACAGCTAAAAAGAATAGATCACCATCTGTAAATCAAGGTTCACCATTTAAATCTGCTGTATCCACTGTATCTTTTTACAACAAAGATAAGTGGTACCTCAATCCGTTGGAGAGAAAGCTGATAAAAGAAAGTAAAGCCACTTGTCTAAAAACTAATAATGAAGATAAATCTTTTCCCAGTGTGCTGGAAAAAATGCAAGGAAAACCAGTCTGCTCCAAGAAGACGAACAAAAAACCACAGAAGAGTTTAACTGCTAAATGTCAACCAAGTTATAAGTGCATCAAACCTGTATCAAGGAATTCTAGAAATTCCAAGCAAAATAGAGTAGCTTATAAGCCAATTGTGGGGAAAGAGAATAAATGTTATTCAGTTGAAAATAATTTGAATGCTCCTCGAGTACTAAGCCAAAAAATAAAACCACAAGTTACACTCCAGGGTGGAGCAGCATTTTTTGTTAGTAGAAAAAAATCTTCCCTTAGAAAATTGTCTCTGGAGAATAAGTCATTACTGGGACCTACTGGAAAGAATAAATCAGAAGTGATTGAAGATTCTGATGTAGCGACTACCCATGAAAGAAGAACTTTTGAGACGAGGCAAGTGCCTAAGTGCTTGTTAAAGGAACTGAACATGGAGCTACTGGGTGCAAGAAGTAAAAACGAGAAATTAATGAAGGTAAGGAAAGCTGCATATATCACTTTGAAAACTAAGTTGGCTGAATAACAAAGCAAATATAAATAATATATAACATAGTTGGATAAAATTTGATTTTTTTTCTGTTTTACAGTCTAGAGGACTGCTTTTATGAAGCCAAGTAATTTAGAGGTTAGTCACTGTAAAGAATTTAGGAATACAGGTTGGAAATAAGAAATTTTTCTCCCTTTTTTTTTTGGCTTAACGAAACCTACTGATATTTTGTTGACATAAGGTGTAGATTTTATTAAATTCTTTCATGGGTAAGCTAACATCCAGAGAAGCTTAATAACCTTTTTTTGGTCGTGAGTGGTTTTAGAAACTAGAAATAAGAAAATTCAGGGGGTGAGTTTCCAGAGTGGAAGCATATTCATTTGTTAGTTTTAGCTTAACCAAAAAAAAAAAAAATACTCAAACCCATTGCTGTCAAGTCAATTCCGACTCATAGTGACCCTACAGGACAGTAGAACTGCCCCATAGGGTTTCCAAGGAGTTGCTGGTGGATTCAAACTGCCGACCTTTTGGTTAGCAGCCGAGCTCTTATCCACTGCACCACCAAGGCTTCTCATTACTTAAAGTAGTGGGTTATTCTGGAAAATTTAGAGAATATGGAAAGTATGTGTCTGTGTATGTATATATATCTTCTGGGATCCCAGTACTTGAAGATGATCACTGTTAACATATAGTTTGGTTTTTGTTTACTTTATGTAGTATGCTTTCATGCTTGCCATACTATGCCTTTTCTTTTTTGCTCATATTTAACATAGCTTTAGTCTAGACTAGAGCTGTCTGATGGAAATATAATATGAGCCACATGTAATCTTTAAATTTTCTAGTGGCCATGTTAAGAAAAGCTTAAAAGTGAAAAGTATTTAACTCAACATATCTAACATATTATCATTTCAAATGTAATCAATAGAAAAAGTTATTAATGAGATAATTTACCTTTTTTGTTTTGTCCTAAGTCCTCAAAGTCTGAGTTTATTGTACACTTCAATCATCTCAATTTGGACTAGCCACATTTCAAGAATGTTCTTTTTCCATTTCTTGGCTGGCAGCTCTTAAAGTTTATGACCAAAGGCTGTCCCTTTCCAGTTTGGTGGCTTCTGGGAAAATTTTTGCCATTTTTACCATTTATTATTGTTGTTCATTTCATTATCTTGAAAGAGAGGTTCTATAATCTTCATTCTGCCATCTTTATCAGGAAGTTCAATATGTTTTTGACAGGATGACAAATTATAACCCAGATAATAAGTAATACGACTTCTCTTTTAAAATGTACATTTAGCATATACAAAGCTACTTTTTCTAAAGAAGAGACTGAAAATAGAGGGTTTAAAATTATGTGAAATATAATTTGTAATAAATTAGTTATTTTCTTTTAGAAACAGATCTATTGGGATTCATTCACTAAATAAACAACAAGGATTATAGGTTTCTTTAACCCATTCATTATTTTCAGGATTCATCAGGTGGAGTAGTATCTTCGAGAGGATATAAACTTGATGAAAATAAGCATTTCCGCTTAGAGGATACCCTCAGTGAGAACAAGGCAGGTAAATAAGGGAAAACTGTTTTCAAAACGAGCTTTGAAATGTTTGGAAATGGATAGTGGTGATGGTGAGGGTGAATTGTCTGTGGATTATACACTTAAAAATAGTTAAAATGACAATTTTTTTGTTATATATATTTTACCACAATCTATTTTTTTAATCAAGATGAATTTAGTTACTTATAATAATGCTTCATGGCATGTGTTAATGTGAGAGTCCTATACAATAGTAATATTTTCTAGGTCTTTTTTTTTTTCCCCCAGTATCTTTGTGTTTATCTCTGTGACATTGTTTTCTGTGGTAGGTGATGCAGTGCATTTAGAAAAACAGTAGACAAGGAGACCTTAGAGTGGAATTTGAGACAGAATGCTGACACTTAATTGTTCTATGGTTGTGGCCATGTTGAAGAACATACTGGCTACTTCCAGTTTTTAGCAATTATGAATAAAGCTGCTAGAAACATTTGTGTATGTACAAGTTTTTTTGTGGATGTAAGTTTTCAAATCACTTGGGTAAATACTTAGGAGCATGATTTCTGAGTTCTGTGGTAAGTTCATCTTTATAAAAAATTTTCCAAAGTGACTGTGCTGTTTTGCGTTCCAGCTATTATTGCAAATTCTTGTCAACCTTTGTTTTGTCAGTTTTTTTGGATTTTTTTTTAACAGGTATATGGAACAGGTATATAGTGGTATCTCATTATGATTTTTTAATTTGCATTTCCCTAAGGGCAGATAACGCTGAGTATCTTTTCATGTGTTTATTTTTTTTGCCATATGTGTGTCTTTAGGTGAAATGTCTGTTCAAATCTTGGGCCCATTTATAATTGGATTGCTTGTTTTCTCATTATTGAGTTTTAAGGGTTCTTGATAAAAGATGAAAGATATATAATTGTAAATATTTTCTCCAGCCTGTGAGTTGACTTTTCATTCTCGTAACAGTGTTTTTCACAAAGCAAAAATTTTACATTTGATGAAGTCCAACTTATTTAGTTTTTTCTTCCATGTATCATGCGTTGGGTTTTATCTAAAAACTTATCACCAAACCCAAGCTCATACAGATTTTTCATTTGTATTTTCTTGTAGAAGTTTTATAGCTTTATATTTAGTTCTGTGATCCATTTTAAGTTTTTGTACAAGGTGTGAGGTATGTGTCTAAGTTCATTCTTTTGCATATGGACCTCCAATTCCAGCACCATTTTGTTGGAGAGACTATCCTTTCTCCATTGAATTACCTTTGCCTCTTTGTCAAAAATCAGTTGACTGTATTTGTTTGGATTTATTTCTAATCTATTTGTCTACCCTTTTGCCAATACCATTACTGTACTTTTTCTGTTTTTTTGTTTTTGTGGTGAAAATATTCACAAAAAACATACACCAATTCAACAACTTCTACATGTATAATTCAGTGACATTGATTACATTCTTCAAGTTATACAGCCATTCGCACTATGTTCCAAATTATTTCCACTTTATTTTCCAAATTGTTCCACTACCGCTAACAAATTATTCCGCTACCCATTAACTACCGGCTAAGCAAAAACTCCCTCTTTCCTCTTCCCTACCACCCCTGGTAACCACTGATAATTTTTGGTTGTTATGTATTTGCTTATTTCATATAATTGAGATCACACAGTATTTGCCCTTTTGCAACTAATTTTATTCAGTGTTATGTTTTCAAAGTTCATGCATGTTGTGGCAAGCATCGGGACTTCATTTCTCTTTATAACTGAATAATATTCCATTGAATATATGTACCACATTTTGTTTATCCATTATCTGTTGATGGACATTTTGATTGTTTCCACCTTTTGGCTGTTACGAAAATGCTGCAATGACCATCGGTATACAGGTTTCTGTTTGTGTTGGTGCTTTTACTTCGGGGTATATACCTGGGATCAGGGTTGCTGATGTTCAACTTTTTGAGGAACTGCCACTGTTTTCCACAGTGGCTGCAGCATTTTACATTCTCACTAGCAATAAATGAGAGTTCCAGTTTTCCACAACTTCGCCAGCACCTATTGTTGTTGCGTTGTGCTGTGTTTTGTTTTTTTAATCATTACCAATCTAATAGGGGTAAGATGGTATCTCATTGTGGTTTTGATTTGCATCTCCCTAATGGCTAATGACGGAGCCCTGGTGGCACAGTGGTTGAGCGCTCGGTTGCCAACCAAAAGGTCAGCTATTCAAACCCCCTAGGTACTCGACCAGCTACTCAATGGACAAAGATGTTGCTATCTGCTTGCATAAAGATTATAGCCTTGGAAACCCTATGGGGCAGTTCTACTCTGTCCTACAGGGTTGCTATGCATCGGAATTGACTAGACGGCAGTGGGTTGGATTGAGTTTGGTTTGGTAGTGGGTAATGACATTGAGCATCCTCTCATGTGCTTGTTGGTCATTTGGATATCCTCTTTGGTGAAATGTCTGTTCAAGTCCTTTGCTCATTTTTGGTTAGCTTGTTTGTCTTCTTTTTAAGTTGTGTAAGTATTTTATGTGATTTTTTTTTAAGTATTTTATGTGATTTGGATATTAGACTCTTATTAGATAATATGGTTCCCAGATGTTTTCTCCCAGTCTGTAGGTTTTTTTACTTTTTTGGTAAAGTCCTTTGAAGAGCAGAAGTATTTGATTTTTATGAGGTCCCATTTATCTATTTTGTCTTTGCTGTAGTTTTATAATAAGTCTTGAAATTGAAGAATGTTAGTATTTTGGTAATATTAACCTTTAAAATCTTATGATTTAAAGCTTTGATTTTATTTTATGATGTTGTCATTTTTTCCCCTACCAGCTGCCCCAGAGTCCATTGTCTACCCCATTTTCACTGTGTCTTCAGTCAATACAAAAAGGTAGGGATTGTTCTTATTTTAATGTCTATGTGTCATTTTAAATAATTTTGACATGTTTTTGGCCCTAAAACTTAAATGTTATTGCACTGTCAACCTTAAATGATTCAAGAGCTTTTTAAGTTTATTAATTGTATGGGTCTTCTGGGTCTCTCTTTCTTTCTTATACTGCTTCATTTGGATAGTGTTTTTTTCTTCTCCACCAAGGAGATGTTAAGAATAGAAGAAAAAAACAGACCGTTTCAAAGAAATTTCATAAAAACTTAGAGTTGAGAGAGGGGAACAATCTTTATAGGCTTAGGTAATAATAATTGCTCACATTATTATATAGTATACGGCACATAATAAGTAGTTTATGTCCATTATCTCATTTAATCCTCACAACAACCTTTTATTAATTCCATTTTCAGCTGAAGAAACTTAGTAATTTAGTCGAGGTTGCACAGCTAGTAAGTGGCAGGGCTAGGACTAGAGTCCATATATGATTCGGTAGCCTATAGTGGCTTCCCTAGAGTGATAATATAGTAATAGCTAATATTTAATGAGTTCTTACAACTCCGTGATATAGGTACCATTATTATACCACTTTATCAGTAAGGAAACTCTGACCAGAGAAATAACTAGCAGCAGCTTAATGCTATTACAAATCACAGCTGAAACTACCACTATTCTATTCAAAGCTAAGCCTGGGATGGGAGGAGATGTTGGTAGGAGAAAACATGATATGTGAAAAAGGAGTTTTTTATAGTTTAAACATCCTCTTCCTAAGTAGCTTTGGTTCTTCTCTCCCTCTTGGATGATAAATAACTTTAGGTATTAAGCAAGGAACTTTCTGGCTAAATTTTTCCTACTTTTAGGGTACCTCCTCTTCAATCACCTAGGGGATTGGGTTGGGTGGGCAACTTTTCCCCTTCAAAGGCTATGTTCCTAGTTTTTCTTACCTTTCCCTTTTCTCACCTGTGTTGTCTTCTCTCATGACTGTTTATTAAGAATGGAAGCATATCACAATTAGCTGATAAAAATGTATAATTTAATATAAGGAGATACTGGGATCTTTCCTAACGGGAAAATATTGCCCATATGAAATTGTTCTTTGTAGTTCAAAAAAGGCCAAATACCAGCAGTTTCATTTCAGGTATATTACAGAATCTCCAGGTCCATAGTGTCACATTTGTTTTTATTTACTTATCCACTTGACAAATATTTATAGAGCATACTATTCAATACAATTGGTATTGAGCTATATTGACTTCTAGGGATGTGAATATAGTAACACATGGTCCTGCTATCAAGGAAGTTATGGCTAGAGGAGGACAAGCATTTAAACAATAAATTGTTATAATTGTTAAAGCAGAAATAAAGAGATTATGGGTCAAGCAGAAGTGGACATGAATTATTTAGCAAAGGTTGCCTAAGCCAGAGGGGGTCAGTGACCTAGACAAATGTTTTTCATACTACAAGTCGCAACCTATTAGTAGTTCGTCAAATCAGTTTAAGGGCATGGCATCTAGCTTTTTTTCTTTTTTTTTCATGGAATAGTGCATCTCTCACATAGTGTATTTAATGAAACTTTTTTTTAGTTATGTACGTGTGTTTGTCTTTACAGGTTATGATGTAAGATGTGTTTCTTACCATAAGTTTGTCAAATCTGTATGAAAGCTACTCTTCTAGACAAATGATAAGAGCTTGACTTAGTTTAAAGCATTGACTAGTTTTTTTTCTAGTTTTTTGGTCCCTGGAAAAGATCTTTTCATTATAAGGCAAAGGTTACAAACTCAAATGCCCCGTTTAAAAGAGAGCATATACTGTTTATTTCCAATTAGTAAATTCCTGGAAGGAATGTGGGGCTACTGATATTATGGTGTCTCTTTGGAAACCCTGGTGGCGTAGTGGTTAAGTGCTACGGCTGTTAACCAAAGGGTCGGCAGTTTGAATCCACCAGGCGTTCCTTGGAAACTCTGTGGGGCAGTTCTGCTCTGTCCTATAGGCTTGCTATGAGTTGGAATCGACTCAACGGCACTGGTTTTGGTTTTTTTTGTTTGTTTGTTTTCTTGAAATATTGGAAATACACATTTTTAAGTGAGATCCAGGGATTTGAAAATATTGGTAGCTAATCTGACGTTTAAAGGAGCAATGTTAAGCTCTTGGCTGCTAACTAACAGGTTGGTGGTTCGAACCTACTCGGCTGCACCACAGGAGAAAAGACCTTATCTTTACAGGAGCAGTTCTGCTCTGTCCTGTAGGGTCACTGTGAGTCGGAATTGACTCCATGGCTCATAACGACAGCAACCCAAAATTTGAAACATGTGTGGACCAACAGAGCATACCGGCTAGCTGGATTTGGACTATGGGGCTCCAGTTTACAACCTCTTTAAGCTATTCCCAGCATTTTCTTCTAAAGGGAAATTGTTGCCTCAAATATACCTATTCAGACAAAGCATGTATTTTTCCCTAAGAATTTCAGAATAGGGAGGTGCTGTTGTAGGTATGAGGTAAAGAGAATCTATTATCCTTACTCACTCACTGCCCAACTAAAAAGCTTTTGGATCATAATGTACTGGTGACTCTGACTTTCTGTGGACCTGAGATTCAGTCCACTTCTTTGCTGTGGTACCCCAGGAATTTCTGTATCCCTAGATGGGTAAATATTTTTTTAGGATTTGATAAAGCAAAAAGCAATCATTTTTTAAGGGTCAAGTCTACCTACAAGGAGATCATCTACATGTGCATTTGCCACTCTTGGACTTAGGGTCAGAAGACCCAGGTTTTGAGTCTTAGCATTGCCATTCACTAGTTACTTGACTTTGAGTCAATTGTAGATCTCTCTGAGCGGGCCTCAGGTTCCTCATTGTTCCCACCTCCACGACGTCATCAAATTATTATCAGAAAGCACTAAAAATTGCAAGGTGCTCTGTAAAGGTTATTACAGATCTCTCTTTTCTTTTCATTTTAATTCTTTAAACATTCTTAAATTATTAAATGATATTTATTAACTTTCTATTTCAAGATCTCTAGCTGAAGAACAATCTTCTATGGGCTCCATTGTATCTACTAACTTCTTGAAACAGACCAGCATGCAGAAAAATGCCAGAGATACAAATAAAGAAATAAAAGACCAGTTCATCATTGTGAGTAAATTCAAAATAATGTTTCTCCTGTATGTGGCTCTCACATATAAAACATGAATTCAGAAGTGTTTTCTAGGCATTGTTAGCATGAGCTATAGGCATTCTAAGTTTTGTGAGCTTGTTGCAATTAAAGCTAGCTAGGAGACTTTTAACTGTTAGTGTTGGGCTGGTATTTTAGTAGAATGCTAATTAATGAGTTGTCTCCATGTAAGGAGAATTATTTTTGATCAACAAAAGATTTTGACAATACCTATATTGAGTTGGCAAATTACAGCTCTGGCCCATAACCTGTGAGCCTTAAATGTTTTTTACTTTTTCAAGGATTAAAAAGAGGAAGAAGAATATGCAGCAAAGAGTATGTGGCCCACAAACCCTTTAATATTACTATCTGGCCCTTTTTACAGAAAAATTTTGCCAACCCCTATATTAGACAATTCAGAATCTGGTATTTTCAGTGGCAATGAGCAGTGACTTACGAGAGGAATGGAGTTGTTGGCCATGACATTGAATATCCCTAACTTTGCTACAAGCACCTGTTGTTCATGAATTTATCTGTACTTCCCTGGACTTTTATTATATTTATTCTTTACCATCTGTTGGGGCGAGGAATTTTAATATTTCTAGCCACTTAACAAAAGAATACTATGTAACGAGCTGTTGTGGTTAGTCACCGTTGGAGCCAGTTTTGACTCATGTTGACTGTATGTGTACCAAGTAGAACTGCTCCACAGAGTATTCAAAGCTGTGACCCTGTGAAAGCAGATCACCAGACCTGTCTTCTGAGTTGCCTCTGAGTGGGTTAGAACTGCCAACTGCTAGTTGTCGAGTGCTTAACCATTTTACCACACCCAGGAACTCCTTGTAATGAGTATAGAACTCCTAATTTTTACCCTGCCTCTTTGAAATAAGGCTTTTTTAGGTCTTATTTCAGAGCTTTAGAGAGAAGTTCCATTGTTCATCTTAGGTAAAATCATTAGAATTTTATCTTATTCCTTATTAGAACTATGGTTCTAACTAAAAAATCTTGCTTCTATGCCATCCATTCAAAGAGACGATTCCATTTCTTTCATCAATTCATTGCTTATTTAGGCCTCTTCCCATTCCATTCCATTTTGGGGGAGGGTAGCAGACTTTCATTTAGTATTTTACTTGAGCCAGCATAAAAGAAAAGTAAGGAGAAACTTGAAATTTGAATAAGTGGTTTACATGGCCTTAACGTAGAGTTAATTGTGATGTATTCAGATGGGTTTTTTTCCTCCACCCCCAACTACAGGATGCAGGTCAGAAGCATTTTGGGGCCACTACGTGTAAGTCTTGTGGCATGATCTACAGTGCTTCTAACCCCGAAGATGAACTGCAGCATGCTCAGTATCACCAGAGATTTCTGGAGGGAATCAAATATGCAGTAAGTCAAAGAAAGTCTTTCAGTTTGTTCTAAAAGTAAAACTGCTTTTAAAGATAAGTTTCTTTTGATTAAGTGCTGACGGGTCTATAGATCTAAAAATATTTCATCATCTGCAGTTTTATTGTCCTTAATATTTAAAGATGATAGTAAGAAAAATTTAACTTTTAATAATGCTGCTTCAAACTTCATATCCTGGTTTAAGAAAAGTATTGGCCTAGGTTGAGTAAATGCCTTGCATTCTTACCTCCTTTTCTAGCTTTCTGAGCAAAACTGAATAGTCAAGTTATAAGTTTCAAAGACTTTCTCAAACAGCCTTTCTATCACTTTTAGTCTCTTAGGGAAGAGGTCCCACTTCTTTATCAAGCGCCTTTCTAATCCAAACACATTGCGTCATTGGCCTTATCATGATTGTACTTGCTACTCAAATGCATTTTCCCCCCTATTTTTATTGCCATTGTTCATGCCTTCGTAATATTTTTTGCCTGATTTATTAAATCAGTTTCCTTACTGGTCTCCCGTGGAATAACTTCTTAAAACAAGGTCCAGTATGATTCTACATACTTACAGAAAAAACGTTCCCACCAGCAATTAGGTGCTTCTTAATCTGGCCTTAACCACCGTGTGTGTGTGTGCACGCGCATGTGCGTGTGTGCATGTGTCCAGAGAATTCTAAGATACAAATAAAATTCTACCATTCATTGCTTCAAATTTAACAGCTTCCCATTGCATTTAAAATAAAACCCAAAGTGCTTACCATGGCCAACAAAGCCCCAGCCCACCTCATCTCATGGTGCATTCCTGCTTGAGCTCTAAGCTCTGGCCCTTGGAACAAGCCAAATTCTTTTGATTAGCCCTGGGTACTATGTATATTGGGTTGCTTTCTTTAATTTATGTGAACAGGATTAATTTATGTTAACCCTTATATATTTTGTATACTAATCCTTTATTACAGATGTATTCTCCCAGTCCCTTTTTTTTAAGGTTTGAATTTACTTGCTTTTGATAAAGTAATACTTTCACCTGGTTCAGAATTCCCAAGGTACAAATGTGGATCCAGTAAAAAGTGTTTCTCCCACTATGTCACCCCCCTTTTCCTCTCCTCCAGGCATCCCTAGGGTGAAACAATTTAACTCTTCCAAATAAACTTATTAAGCTTTCCCTTGGAATTCTGCTTATCCTACCCTCCTCCCTACTCCTAATAATTCATCATTTTCTCTTCTGCACTCCTATGAAGTGTTCTTCTTTGACTTTTCCCTTGTTTTGTAATAGATCAGGTACATGTTTCCCAATAAAATGTCAGTCCCATGAGAGCAGGCACCTTCTTTTAGGCATCTTTTATTTCCCTTCTCACCTTCCTTTAGTTGGATTTCATTCTTTTTGTATCATTCACTCAGTCTTTTATTCTTGCCAGGCCAAATTATTTAATGTTCTTTTTTCTTCTTTCCAAATTAAACTGTGACTTTTTTTTTTTGGCCTTTGGCAGGGTTGGAAGAAAGAACGTGTAGTTGCAGAGTTTTGGGATGGAAAAATCGTGTTGGTCCTGCCACATGATCCAAATTATGCTATCAGAAAGGTGTGGAACATGCCCTTTTTAATCCTTGTTCTCTTTCCTCTAAGACCCTAAGAAGTCAACCTTTGCTGAAGTATAAAATGCTTTTGCTAATTGATAACCTACTTTGGTCATGTAAGGATGACTCTCATAGCAATTCATACGAAACTCAACTTAGACAGATAAAGCAGTGTTCACTTGGAGAGTAAAGACAATAAGACAAATAAAGCAGTGTTCACTTGGAGAGTAAAGAGAGCAGTTAAGGTTCTACAGTATAGCTTTTACTTTCATGTTCCATTTGTGAATGATAAACTAAACTTTTCAGTGTTGAGAATTTAATGATCCCAGAGCCTGTTTCTTACGTTGGTATTGTTTGTATTTCTTGGATTGGGTGTTTAGTCACCCTAAAAAATGAATGAAATTATAGCAAATCTGTTTTGGTACTTCCTACTCCTTATCTCTCCCAGGAGTCTGCATTTCTTTTTGCTGAAAATGATTTTGCTTAAAATAGATCTTTAAACCCTATTTCTAAAATGGCAGATACATGCATCAGTAGTGTAATAATTTGGGGCATATACAAATTTAGGAAATAGAGATAAAAGAGGCAAAATTTATAATAATCATAAATTTTGTGTACATGCTTGTGTGTGTGTATATACATATAGTTTTATATAGTTCCTGCTGTGCTTTTAAAACAATTTTACCTCTTTGTTTTTAACATGATTAGGTAGAAGATGTCCAAGAACTTGTCGATGATGAACTGGGATTCCATCAAGTTATTCCTAGATGTCCAAACAAAACCAAAACTTTTCTCTTTATATCTGATGAAAAGAAAGTAGTTGGGTGTTTAATTGCAGAGCCCATCAAACAGGTATAGTATTTGTGTTTTAAATTATAGGCATAATTTTTGATCAAAATAAAGTAGTTGGGGAAACCCTGGTGGTATAGTGGTTAAGAGCTATGGCTGCTAACCAAACATAGGCAGTTTGAATCCACCAGGTGCTCTTTGGAGACCCTATGGGGCAGTTCTATGAGTGAGACTTTACTCAGCGGCAACGGGTTTATAACAGAAATACCAAAAGTGGATAGGTTTAACAAAGAGAAATTTATTCTCTCACAGTTCAGAAGGCTAGAAGTCCTAATTCAGGGTGCTAGCTCCAGGGGAAGGCTTTCTCTCTCTCTTGGCTCAGGGGAAGGTCCTTGTCATCAATCTTCCCCTGGTCTAGGAGCTTCTCTGTGCAGGAACCCTAGGTCCAAAGATGCGCTCTGCTCCTGGCACTGCTTTCTTGGTGGTATGAGGTCACCCTGTTTCTCTGCTCGCTTCTCTTTTATATCTCGAGATTGACTTAAGATACAACCTCATCTTGTAGATTGCATCATGCCTTATTACGATAACTACCACTAATCCCACCTCATTAACGTCATAAACCATTGCTGTCAAGTTGGTTCCCACTCGGCAGCCCTGTAGGACAGAGTAGAACTGCCCCATAGGGTTACCAAGGAGCAGCTGGTAAATTGGAACTGCTGACCTTTTGGTTAGCAGCTGAGCTCTATAATCAGTATGCCACCTAGAGGTAGGATTTATAACACATAGGAAAATCACATCAGATGACAAAATGGTGGACAATCGCACAATATCGGGAATCATGGCCTAGCCAAGTTGACACATATTTTGGGGGGACACAATTCAGTCCATGACAGTCATTGATCACACACATAACTGAAGTCATCTATTTCTGTTATGTTAGATATGTTGCCTTATATAAGTAGTTTAAGTAAGTCAGAGAGTCTAATGCTTATTTACTCATTTCTTTGGACTATAAAATATAGTGATTTTAAGTAAATCATTAGAGCTAAATTATTGACCATGTGGCCTAGTGGGAATTAATATTGGCAAAAAAGTCATTACCTGTACCTTAATTGAAACCTGATGGCACAGTGTTTAAGACATGGGCTGTTAATCAAAAGGCCGGCCATTCCAATTCACCAGCTGCTCCTTGGAAACTCTATGGGGCAGTTCTACTCTGCCCTATAGAGTCACTATGAGTCAGAATCGACACCACAGCAGTGGGTTTGGTTTGTTTTTTTGGTACCTTAATTAGACCCTGCTGTAGATACTCAATGGCACTGGGTTTTTGGGTAGATACTAAGGAAACCCTGGTGGTGTAATGGTTAAGTACTATGGCCGGCAGTTTAAGTCCACCAGGCGCTCTTTGGAAACTCTACAGGGCAGTTCTACTCTGACCTGTAGGGTCACTGTGAGGCGAAATCGACTCGATGGCAACGAGTTTTTTTTTTTTGTTGTTGTTGGTAGGTATTAAATGGCAGTGTCCTAGAACAGGGGTCAATAAACTACGTGGGCTAAGTGCGGCCTATCACCTGTTTTTGTAAATTTTTATTAAAACACAGCCATGCTCATTCATATGGTCAGTGGTGGCTTTTATGCTACAGTGGCCGCATGCCTCACAAAACCTAAACATAGACCTCATGCCTCACAAAACCTAAAATACTCTCTGGCCCTCTACAAAAAAAATTTGCCAACCCCTGTTTAGAATAAAGAGATGTGGTTTTTTCCCTCAAGCATCTTACAATGTATTCTTTAGCTAGAAATAATTATAGTGCAAATGTGCTCTTTTTCATGTCAGCCTGTAGTATCCTATACTTAATGTCTCCTTCCTTTTAAAAAATACTATCTCAATACCTTTTTGCTTTTTAACACTTTAAAGAGATCTTTTGTAGCAGATTTGCCTGATGCAATGAGTCTTTTGATCATTTGACTGCTACTTCCATGAGTGTTGATTGTGCATCCAAGTAAAATGAAAACCCTGACAACTTCACTCTTTTCTCCGTTCATCATGATATTGCTTATTGGTCCAGGGTTGTGGGGATTTTTGTTTTCTTTATGTTGAGGTGTAATCCATACTGAAGGCTGCGGTCTTTGATCTTATATTTCAAATGATATTTAAAAAAAAAACCCAGTGTTTATTAGCATAAATTTAGTTTACTTTTTTTTTAATTTTTATTGTGCTTTAAGTGAAAGTTTACAAATCAAGTCAGTCTCTCATACAAAAATTTATATACACCTTGCTATATATTCCTAATTGCTCTCCCCCTAAAGAGACCGCCCGCTTCTTCCCTCCACTCTCTTTTCGTGTCCATTCCGCCAGCTTCTGACCCCCTCTGCCCTTTCATCTCCCCTCCAGATAGGAGATGCCAACATAGTCTCAAGTGTCTACTTGACCCAAGAAGCTCATTCTTCACCAGCATCTTTTTCTTTCCAATTGTCCAGTCCACTCCCTGTCTGAAGAGTTGGCTTTGGGAATGGTTCCTGTCCTGGCTAACATAACAGAAGGTCTGGGGGTCACGACCACTGGGGTCCTTCTAGTCTTAGTCAGACCATGAGATCTGGTCTTTTTATGAGAATCTGGGGTCTGCATCCCACTGTTCTCCTACTCCCTTAGGGGTTCTCTGTTGTGCTCCCTGTCAGGGCAGTCATCGGTTGTAGCCATCTCCTTCTTCTGGTCTCAGGATGATGTAGCCCTGATACATGTGGCTCTTTCTGTCTCTTGGGCTCATAATTACCTTGTGTCCTTGGTGTTCTTCATTCTCCCTTGCTCCAGGTGGGTTGAGACCAATTGATGCATCTTAGATGGCCCCTTGCCAGTGTTTAAGACCCCAGACGCCACTCTCCAAAGTGGGATGCAGAATGTTTTCTTAATGGATTTTATTATGCCAATTGACTTAGATATCCCCTGAAACCATGGTCCCCAAGCCCCCACCCCTGCTACTCTGGCCTTCAAAGCATTCAGTTTATTCAGGAAAGTTCTTTGCTTTTGGTTTAGTCCCATTGTGCTGACCTCTCCTGTATTGTGTGTTGTCTTTCCCTTCACCTAAAGTAGTTCTTACCTAATTAGTGAAAACCCTTCTCCCTCCCTCCCTCCCTCCCCCCCTCATAACCATCAAAACGTATTTTCTTCTCTGTTTAAACTATTTCTCAAGTTCTTATAATAGCGGGCTTATACAATATTTGTCCTTTTGCAGCTGACTAATTTCACTCAGCATAATGCCTTCCAGATTCTTCCATGTTATGAAATGTTTCACAGATTCCTCACTGTTCTTTATCGATGCATAGTATTCCATTGTGTGAATATACCATAATTTATTTATCCATTCATCCCTGGATGGGCACCTTGGTTGCTTCCGTCTTTTTGCTATTGTAAATAGTGCCGCAGTGAACGTGGGTGTGCATATATCTGTTCGTGTGAAGGCTCCTATTTCTCTAGGATATATTTCAAGGAGTGGGATTGCTGGATCGTATGGTAGTTCTAGTTCTAGCTTTTTAAAGAAGCACCAAATTGATTTGCAAAGTAGTTGTACCATTTGACATTCCCACCGGCAGTGTGTAAGTGTTCCAGACTCTCCATAGCCTCTCCAACATTTATTATTTTGTGTTTTTTGGATTAATGCCAGCCTTGTTGGAGTGAGGTGGAATCTCATTGTAGCTTTGATTTGCATTTCTCTAATGGCTAATGATCATGAGCATTTCCTCATGTATCTGTTAGCTACCTGAATGTCTTCTTTAGTGAAGTGTCTTTTCATATCTTTTGCCTATTTTTTAATTGGGTTGTCTTTTTGTAGTTGAGTTTTTGCAGTATCATGTAGATTTTAGAGATCAGGTGCTGATCAGAAATGTCATAGCTAAAAACTTTTCCCCAGTCCGTAGGTAATCTTTTTACACTTTCGGGGAAGTCTTTGGATGAGCATATGTGTTTGGTTTTTAGGAGCTCCCAGTTATCTAGTTTTTCTTCTGCATTGTTAGTAATGTTAGTAATGTTCATGCCATGTATTAGGGCTCCTAATGTTGTCCCTATTTTTTCTTCCCTGATCTTTATCATTTTAGATTTTATATTTAGGTCTTTGACCCATTTTGAGTTAGTTTTTGTGCATGGTGTGGGGTATGGGTCTCATTTCATTTTTTTGGAGATGGATATCCAGTTATGCCAGAACCGTTTGTTAAAAAGACTCTCTTTTCCCCTTTTAACTGATTTGGGGCCTTTGTTAAATATCAATTGCTCATATGTGGATGGATTTATGTCTGGATTCTCAATTCTGTTCCATTGGTCTATGTATCTGTTGTTGTACCAGTACTAGGCTGTTTTGACTACTGTGGCAGTATAATAGGTTCTAAAATCAGGTAGAGTGAGGCCTCAATCTTTCTTCTTCTTTTTCTGCAATGCTTTACTTATCCAGGGCCTCTTTCCCTTCCATATGAAGTTGGTGATTTGTTTCTCAATCTCATTAAAGAATGTTGTTGGAATTTGGATCAGAATTGCATTAAATCTATAGATAACTATTGGTAGAATAGACATTTTTACAATGTTAAATCTTCCTATCCATGAGCAAGGTATGTTTTTCCACTTATGTAGGTCTCTTTTAGTTTCTTGCAGAGGTGTTTTGTAGTTTTCTTTGTATAAATCTTTTACAACTCTGGTAAGATTTATTCTGAAGTATTTTATTTTCTTGAGGGCTGCTGTAAATGGTGTTGATTTGGTGATTTCCTCTCCGGTGTTCTTTTTGTTGGTGTAGAGGAATCCAACTGATTTTTGTATGTTTTTCTTGTATTGTGATTCTCTGCTGACCTCTTCTATTAGTTTCAGTAGTTTTCTTGAGGATTCCTTAGGGTTTTCTGTGTATTAGATCATGTCATCTGCAAACAGAGATACTTTTACTTCTTCCTTGCTGATCTGGATGCCCTTTATTTCTTTATCTAGGCTAATTGCTCTAGCACAATGTTGAATAAGAGTAGTGATAAAGAGCACCCTTGTCTGATTCCCCATCTCAGGTGGAATGGTTTCAGACTCTCCATTTAGGATGTTGTTGGCTATTGGCTTTGTATAAATGCCCTTTATTATGTTGAGGAATTTTTCTTCTATTCCTATTTTGCTGAGAGTTTTTATTCTGAATGGGTGTTGAACTTTGTCAAATGCCTTTTCTGCATCAATTGATAAAATCATGCGATTCTTGTCCTTTGTTTTATTTATGTGATGGATTACATTAATTGCTTTTCTAATGTTGAACCATCCCTGCATACCTGGTATAAATCCCACTTGGTCACGGTGAATTATTTTTATGATATGTTGTTGAATTCAGCATAAATTTTATACCTGTTTTAAAGTGCCTTCCTTTCCCATCCACTCATTTCTATCAACTTTATTTCTCCTTATTTTCCTTTGTTTTTTATGCTTTCTCCCTCTCTCGTGTATACAGTCTCTGTGTTATCAGAAATTGGAAACAGAAGCAGCTGGCTTGTATGATTGGCAGTAAAAGTGATCAATTTGGGCCTTTTTTTTTTCCTTTGGTCTTATAGAAGTAAACTGTTTATGGAGTAATAATAGGCAAATGTAGCCTGCTAACACATACATATTATCTTCTACCCATTCTCAGTTCAGAAACAAAGTTTTCTTGATAGAAGTTGTAACTTAATGAAATGCATACCTATAAGAACAGCTAAAATGAAAAATAATGACAACACCATATGCTGGTGAGGATGCAAGGAACCTAGATCTCTCATTCATTGCTGATGGGAATATGAAATGTTATAGCCACTCTGGAAAAAGTTGGGCAGTTCCTTAAAAAATGAAACATACATTTACTGTATGATCCAAGAATCATATTCCTGGGCGTTTATTCCAGAGAAATGAAAACTTATGTCCACACAAAACCTGAACATGAATATTTATAGCAGGTTTATTTGTAATAGTTAAAGCCTGAAACAATCAAAATGCTCTTTGGTAGGTAAATGGTTAAACAAATAGTGGTATATTTATACCATGGACTATTACTCAGCAATATAGAGGAACAACCTGTTGATACATACAACAACTTGGAATGGATTTTAAGTGCATTATGCTTAGTAAAAAGAGCCAGTTTCATGTGTGATTTCATTTATATAACATTTTGAAATGACAAAATTATAGAGATGGAGAACAGATTAATGGTTGCTAGAGATTAGAGATGGTGGAAGGATGGGAGTAGATGTGACTGCAAAGGAGTAGTATGAGAGAGCTTTGTGGTGATATTAGTTCTGTGTCTTGATTGTGATGGTGGGCACACAATTCTATACATGTGCTGAAATGATGTAGAACTATATATACACATTATACCAACGTTAATTTTTTGGTTTTGTTGTACTGTAGCTCTGTAAGATCTAACAACTGGGGGATACTAATTGAAGGTACATGAGTCCTCACTAATATTTTTACAACTTCCTTGACTCTAATTATTTTAAGATAATTTCATTAATTAATTAAAAATGAGGATATATCAATCAAATGTCAGATAATATGTGAAAAATTTCTTTAGTGTTATCAGATTTTTTAGGTTATCACAAAAACATTTTGGGATGGAGAGGAGAAGTTTATGTACTTTACCAAAAGTAAGAGTTTCATTTAAATGCTCAAGATCATTAGCCATTAGAGAAATGCAGATCGAAACTACAGTGAGATTCCATCTCACTCCAACAAAGCTGGCATTAATCCAAAAAACACAAAATAATAAATGTTGGAGAGGCTGTGGAGAGATTGGAACACTTAAACACTGCTGGTGGGAATGTCAAATGGTACAACCACTTTGGAAATCGATTTGGCGCTTCCTTAAAAAACTAGAACTAGAACTACCATACGATCCAGCAATCCCACTCCTTGGAATATATCCTAGAGAAATAAGAGCCTTTACACGAATAGATATATCCACATCCATGTTTATTCCAGCACCGTTTACAATAGCAAAAAGATGGGAGCAACCAAGGTGCCCATCCAGGGATGAATGGATAAATAAATTATGATATATTCACACAATGGAATACTACACATCGATAAAGAACAGTGAGGAATCTGTGAAACATTTCATAACATGGAGGAACCTACAAGGCATTATGCTGAGTGAAATTAGTTGCAAAAGGACAAATATTGTATAAGACCACTATTTTAAGAACTTGAGAAATAGTTTAAACAGAGAAGAAAATATTCTTTGATGGTTATGAGAGGGGGGAGGGAGGGAGGGAGAAGGGTTTTCACTAATTAGATAGTAGATAAGAACTATTTTAGGTGAAGGGAAAGACAATACACACTACAGGAGAGGTCAGCACAACTGGACTAAACCAAAACCAAAGCAGTTTCCTGAATAAACTGAATGCTTCAAAGGCCAGTGTAGCAGGGGTGGGGGCTTGGGGACCATGGTTTCAGGGGACATCTAAGTCAATTGGCATAATAAAGTCTATTAACAAATCATTCTGCATCCCACTTTGGAGAGTGGTGTATGGGGTCTAAAACGGTAGCATGAGGCCATCTAAGATGTATGAATTGGTTTCAACCCACCTGGAGCAAAGGAGAATGAAGAACACCAAAGAAAGAAGGTAATTATGAGCTTAGGAGACAGAAAGGGCCACATAAACCAGACACTACATCAGCCTGAGGCCAGAAGAAGTAGATGGTGCCCACCTACAACCGAAGACTGCCCTGACAGGGAACACAGCAGAAAACCCCTGAGGGAGCAGGAAAGCAGTGGGATGCAGACCCCAGATTTTCATAAAAAGACCAGACTTAACGGTCTGACTAAGACTAGAGGGACGCCGGTGGTCATGGTCCCCAGACCTTCTGTTAGCCCAAGACAGCAACCATTCCCAAAGCCAACTCTCCAGATAGAGATTGGACTGGACAGTGGGATAGAAAATGATCTGGTGAAGAATGAGCTTCTTGGATCAAGTAGCCACATGAGACTATGTTGGCATCTCCTATCTGGAGGGGAGATGAGAGGGCAGAGGAGGACAGAAGCTGGCCAAATGGACGTGAAAAGAGAGTGGAGGGAAGACGTGTGCTGTCTCATTAGGGGGAGAGCAATTAGGAGTATATAGCAAGGTGTATATAAATTTTTGTATGAGAGACTGACTTGATTTGTAAACTTTCACTTAAAGCACAATAAAATTTTTTTTTAAAGTTTAATAAAATTTTTTTAATTGATGAAAGAGGGAAGTTTTACAGTGGTATGGAATGAACAAGAATGTGGTCATACCTGAACACCACTACTATTCTTTAAAGACTGTGCCTATAAATGGACAAGAATTTTAAAACATCAACAGATTTTAACATTTTTGGTGAAGATGTAAGATTAATTTTAGAGACTTAAGTTTTGTTTAAGGAATTATTCTTAAAAAGAAATGTGAATTCATTTGTGCTGTCACCTATAAATGCTTCTATATTATTGTAGGCTTTCCGTGTCCTGTCTGAACCAACTGGTCCAGAATCCCCAAGCTCTAAAGAATGTCACAGGGCTTGGCAATGTTCAAATGTACCACAGCCTGCAGTCTGTGGGATAAGTAGAATCTGGGTCTTCAGACTGAAAAGAAGAAAGCGCATTGCAAGACGACTAGTAGATACTCTCAGGTAAAAAATAAAATAAAATGGATCTAGACCCCGGTTAGCTTTCCCAGAACCTCTCCCGGCTCATGAGCCATGGGAAATGATGTTGGTCAGATACATCCGTATAAATACTGTCAAAGTCAAACTAATCAAGTGTTTGCACTGGAAAAAAATACTAGATATATTCAGTCTAGGATGCAACGTTCTAAGTCTTAAACATTCTACCCCCGTATTTTTCAAACTATCAGTAGTGGAGGACTAGTTAAATGCCACGGACCAATGTTTTATAAAATAAAAATGAATTGCTGGAAAAAGAAAATAGAAAATACAAGTCTAAAATTTTTATTACATTCAACAGAGGTGTGATTACATTTCAATTAGTATGATCAACACAAAATAGGTTAAAAAAAAGAAATTCCAGAAATTGTTCAGGATCACTGACAGTATATAACTAGATAATTAACAAAAACTTGTTATAATGTCATAACTTTTCTCAATTGTAATTAACATAAAAGTAAGTAAGCAAGACAACTCACAGAATGGAAGAAAATATTTGCAAATCATTTATCTAATAAGGATCTAGTGTCTGGCATGTATAAAGAACTCTTATAACACAATAATAAATAGACGAATAACCCAATTTAAAAATGGGCAAAGGATTTGAATAGACATTTCTCCAAGGAAGATATATAATTGGTCAATAAGCATGTGAAAAGATGCTCAACATCATTAGCTTCAACATAATTAGCTATCAGGGAAAGGCAAATCAAAACCACAATGCTATAGCATATCACACACACTAACCAAAAGACCAAACCCATGAATCGTAGTGACCCTACAGGACAGAGCAGAGCTGCCCCATAAGGCTTCCAAGGCTGGTATCTTTACAGAAACAGACTGCCACATCTTTCTCCCATGGGGCGGCTGGTGGGCTCAAACTGCTGACTTTGCAGTTAGCAGGACAACCACTTAGCTACTATACCACCAGGGCTCTTTTTCACACACACAAGGATGTCTATATTCAAAAAAGGGAAAACAAGTGTTGGCAAGGATGTAAAGAAATCGGAACCCTCATACTCTGCTGGTGGAAATATAAAATGGTGCAGCCACTGTGCAAAACTGGCAGCTTCTTAAAAAGTTAAGCAGTTACCAGATGACCCACTGGTTTTTACTCCTAGGTTTATACTCAAGAGAAATGAAAGCATATGTCCACACAAAAACTTGTATACAAATGTTCACAGCATTTTTATAACCAAGAAGTGGAAACAACCCAATTCATGATGAATGGATAAAAAGGGGGGTGGGGGGAGTGTCTATCTATACAATAATACAATGGAATACTCATCAGTAAAAAAGAATGAAATACTGATTCATGCTACAACATGGATGAACCCTAAGTGACGGAAGCCAGTCACAAAAGACCACCTATTGTTTAATAAAAATATCATTTATTTGAAATGTCCAGAATAGGCACATCAGTAGACAGAAAGTAGATCAGTGGTTTCCAGGGACTGATGGAAAAGTGAATAGGAAGTGACTGCTAATGGGTTTCTTTTTGGAGGTAATGAGAACACTCTGGAATTACATACTGGTGATGGTTGCATATTTTTGTGGATTTGCTAAAAATCACTGAATTATACATTTTTAAGGATGAATTTTATGGTTTATGAATTGTATCTCAATTCAAACAGCAAATTAATGATTTCCCATTTTAAAATCCTATGTGTGCACATTTTGAACTAACACTGTTTATATTGATACTTAGTTTCTAATGTGACAAATGAATTTGTACCTTGTTAATTTACCTTGTCTAGATTGGATGGATGAGTTTCAAAACACTTGTTCTCAATATCTTATCATAGACAGGTAACAAACATTGCAAACCAACACCAGTCCAAGAGCCATACTCCAAGTATTTTAGCCTTTTGGTTTCTGTGCCACTTTAAAGAATGAACACCAAGACCACTAGGGGAGTCCAGTCCTGGGCCATAATTCTCGTCACCCACGCATACCTTAAAAAGGGGATCAGTGAGGAAAATGTGGTATATAAAGATTTTTATTTGACAGTTATGAAGTACCTCTATTTTCTCATTAGTTTTCACCTTTTTAAAACTCTTGACTATACATTGTAGTTGAGAAGAATATACTTACTGATTTAAATTGGTGATGGTTATTTTTCAGGTTTTAATTGTCTATGGTTTTTAATGGAAACCCTGGTGGTGTTTTTAATTAATTAATTAATCATTTTTAATTGGCTGTATTATCTCATACTAACTGCTCATTACCATGGATTGCATAGAGTCAGATGTATGGTTAGTATAGTTAGTTGCCTTTGCCTCAGCAAATTTTTTTCTGATCCTCAGTTTTCTCATCTGTGAAATATCATTAGACTTCATCTCTAATAAGGCATTTAAATCACTTTATCACTTATTAAAAATAATGAGTATTAGATTACTTAAAGAGATTAAAATTTTACATTTGGATTGCTTTCAAATTTTGCTAATCTTTAATCGGAATTTTAAGTTGGTTACATTGTTAAATCATCTTTTCCTCTTATTTTAGGAATTGCTTCATGTTTGGCTGTTTTCTCAGCACTGATGAAATTGCATTTTCTGACCCAACTCCAGATGGCAAATTATTTGCAACCAAGTACTGCAACACCCCTAATTTCCTTGTGTACAATTTTAATAGTTAAAGCCAGTTGCACTTATGAAACAGTTACTGTATGGATAAGTACAGATAATAGTCCTTTATCACACAGTAAGAACCATTTAAACATATTAAAACAAAAAACATACCTCCCTCCCTTACAGTTTTGTTCCTTATAAATTGAGAAGTCATGGATACATTTGTCAAAAATTACCTGGGGATTCAAAGAAAGGAAAAATCTTTGGATGCTGTATAGTGAGTAATAACCTGAGTCCTAATTATGAAACTTCGTAGCTATAACTGTGGAAAATTACTTGCCTGTTGACAGAGCAAGGTGGTGTTCTACAGAACTGTGACCATTTATTTTTATAAAGTACACTTTTGGACCAGGAATATCTCATGCCCCATCACAAGCAAAAAGACACATTTAAACCCAGACAAATAATTTTCATGCCCAATTTTTAAAATTCCTGAATTCTATATACAAAGCTCTTAACTTTATAGACACTTGGCTGTAGGAACTCAATTTGAACATATTGAGAAAGCTTTTAATTCTAATTTGTAACAAGAAAAGATAAAGAGTAAGATATCCATATCCTTTTGTGTAGAATAGAATTCTATGGCTTATGTTTGAATCTCCTTAAAAGTAAAATGAGTCAGATGCACACCAGTTGTCAGTTTTAATTAAAATTAAACTGAGTAATGCACTGTTGTCATTTCATTAAATTTTACTATGTGAATATGGTAGTTGTGCTACTTATTTTTAGTGAACTTGTTACTAGTAATTGATGTCATTAACAAAATGAATGTCCGGTGGATTAGATGATTCATCTGGTTTCATTTTAATTTTTCGCTTGTTTAAAATACATGTTACTTGTTCTCAGACCATCTGGCAAAAGTTCTGACGAAATGTATAGTTAACAGAACCAAGGTTAATATGTCTACACCAGTGGACCAGAGAATATGATGGTATTATGTAAATAAATATGCACATATTTTCGTAGTATAATTCTTAGATATTTACTTTGAAAAGAATTATTTAGATTGTTTTCATTCTAAAATATCACTTAACTGCTGCCTGACATTAAGACTCCAAAGAAATAGTCCAGTTCTGTTCTCAAGGTTGTAACTCTATTCTATTAATCCGCAGTCTTATTTGCTTTTTTTTTTTTTTGAGTTAACATGGTTTCAAAATGTAAAAGCCTGTGTTCCAGAAAGTATATCAAAATGTTAAAATGTATGTTCCTGTATACACATTTTAATGGTATTTTCTGTGCTGCTGTTTTTAATTGTTTAAAATATTTTATTTAAAAAATTTTATTAACATTATTTTGTTCAGTGCTTTTGTGATTAAGCAATTAAACTTCAATATTCCTGATACTGTATTCCCTTCCAGGATATTGGTTTTCTTTTTGAATTAATTTTTGTGATTATAAGAACGGTACGTGCTCTTTGTGAAGTATCCAGATAATATAGAAGTAGAGAATGCCAAAAGAGGAGGCTTCCCCATAATCCTCTCTTGGGTGTGGTGTATATTACTTTAGATTAATTTAACACATATAATTATTTTCCAGCTTATGTCTTAGACATTTTGCATTTCAAGTACCTTAATTTTTTTAAATGTTGTCAGGTGCTATCAAGTCAGTTCCTACTCATAGTGACCCTGTGTATAACAACAAAATGCTGCCTGGTCCTGCACCATCCTCAAAATCGCTGCCATGTTTTAAGCCCATTGTTGCAGCCACTATGTCAGTCCATCTCGTTGAGGGTCTTCCTCTTTTTTTTCCTGACCCTGTTTTACAAAGCATGATGTCCTTCTTCAGGAATTGGTCCCTCCTGTTAACATGTCCAAAATACTTGAGACAAAGTCTTGCCATCCTCGCCTCTAAGGAGCATCCTGGCTGTACTTTTCCAAGACAGATTTATTTGATCTTCTGGTAGTCCATAGTATATTCAGTATTCTTTGCCAGCACCACAATTCAGAGGCATCAATTCTTTGATCTTATTCATCGTCCAGCTTTTGCATGCATGTGAGATGATTGAAAACACCATGGCTTGGGTCAGGTGCACCTTAGTCTTCAAGGTGACATTTTTGCTTTTCAATACTTTAAAGAGGTTTTTTGCAGCACATTTGCCCAATGCAATACGTTGTTTGATTTCTTGACTGCTGCTTCCGTGGGTGTTGACTGGATCCAAGTAAAATGAAATCCTTTACAACTTCAATGCTTTCTCTGTTTATCATGATGTTGCTTAATGGTCCAGTTGTGAGAATTTTTGTTTTATGTTAAGGTGTAATCCATTCTGAAGGCTGTAGCCTTTGATTTTCATCAGTAAGTGCTTCAAGTCTTCACTCTCAGCAAGCAAGGTTGTGTCCTCTGCATATTGCAGTTGTTAATGAGTCTTCCTCACAATTCTGATGCCCCATTCTTCTTCACATAGTCCAGCTTCTCAGATTATTTGCTCAGCATACAGACTGAATAAGTATGGTGAAAGGATACAACTCTGACACACACCTTTTCCTGATTTTAAACCGTGCAGTATTCCCTTGTTCTGTTCAAATGACTGCTTCTTGGTCTGTGTACAGGTTCTGCATGAGCACAATTAAGTGTTCTGGAATTCCTGTTCTTGGCAGTGTTATCCATAACTTGTTATGATCCACACAGCTGAATGCCTTTGTGTAGTACTTCTAGAGATATGATGGGGTGTACAGAATAGTGCCTCAGTGGCCTCATAGTAACATTTGTAGTTTCTAAACTGTTCCTTCAAGCCCTAAGGACTCTACAGGACTTTCTCAAAGGTCTTCATAAAAGGAGAGGGACACCAACTACATGGGGCTGGAGAAGAGTTCCCTCTAGGCTTCTTCCACCAGAGGAACATAAAAATTTAAAGATAAAAATAAAACCCACTACCCATCAAAACACATTGTGAAGGGTCACTTCAAAACTGTTAGTAAGATGTCCACACAAAAACTTACACATAAATGTTCATAGCAACGTTATTCATAATAGCCAAAAAGTAGAAACAGCCCAAATGTCTATAGATGCCTTTCAGTTAGCAATCAAGTTGCATTAAGTTTGCACCACCTGGGAAGTCCTGGGACTAGGGATATAGCAGTGAACAAAATTAAGTTGCTGGCCTCATAAAGCTTACATTCTAAAGAAAAGATACGCTTAAGTAATTTGCTAAATGAATATAGAGATGTTTCCTTTGTTTCAGCAAGTCTTTTACCCTCTTATGGATTCAAATTGCTCCCCCCCCCAATATGTGTTGGAATCCTAACCGGTGGGGTACAGGACCTAGTTTTACTCTAAATAAGGTGGACTTTGTCATTGGCTCCAGGGAAATAACCTGTGGTGTAATTGCAATGCCTTGGTCCGGGACTTCCAGGCCACACCTGAGGATTTGTGCAGGTGAGTGGGGGCTGACCAGATCAGAAAGTACTCACCAAGGAGACTGATTTCAACTAGCCTCAGGAGGCATGATTCAAAGAGCTTCCTAGTTGGAGGAAGGTAACATGACCTCATCCTTGCATCTCTTCCTTATGATTCTGATCCATATCCTTTTGCTATATGACAAGGATCCCTGGTGGTACAGCAGTTAAGGGCTTGGCTGCTAACCAAAAGGTGGGGGATTTGAACTCACCAGCCACTCCAGGGGAGAAAGATGTGGCATCTGCTTCCGTAAAGATTTACAGCCTTGGAAACCCTATGCAGCAGTTCTACTCTGTCTTACACAGTCATTATGAGTTCAAATTGATATCATAGCAACAGGTTTGGTTTTTCACTATAATAAAACCAGTAGTCATTAGTACTCCATGAGTTTTGTGAGTCATTGCAACAAATTAACAAACAAACTCAAGGACACCGTCCTCTTATTTCATAAGGTCTGACCCAGCCTCAGATGGCTAGGGAAAGAGAGTGCCCTGTAGGTTGCTGGTGTCAGAAATGATGGAGAAGTGGGAAAGCAGGGATATGATTAATCTCCTGGGAATGCTACGGTAGTATAATCCTGTTTGGAAATAGGGTTTTCTTTGTTAGTCATACCCGAGTGGGGTGGAGTGGGTTCTAAATCTAATCACTTCTGAGTTATAAAAAGAGCAAATAAGACAGAGATAAGCAAACACGTGGTGGAGGGAGGAGGGATAGGGGAAAGATAACATGTGAGGATCGTCTACAAGCCAAATAACATCTGGGACTACCTACAAAGAAGAAATCCACATGACCGAGATCATGATTTGGATTTTTGGCCTCCACAACTGTGAGAAAATTAATTTCTGGCCTTTAAAGCCACCCACTTGTGGTATTTGTGTTACAAAAACAGCCCATACCTGAATAGTAACATTCCCACTTAGAACCTGGAAATTTAATAATACAACAGTGAACGCTTCCCTAAAAAACCAAACCCATTGCCATCGAGTCAACTCCAACTCATAGTACCCTATAGGACAAAGTAGAGCTACCCCATAGGGTTTCCAAGGAACAGCTGGTGGATTTGAACTGCTGACCTTTTGGTTAGCAGCTGAGCTCTTAACCACTGTACCATAAGGGCTCCGACACTTCCCTGACCCCATATAAAATCTTAAGATCCATTGAAGGTGATTTTAGAAAGAGGGAATTAATGAATTAATGGTCTGGGAAAAAAATGGTTTGTGGACTTTTCAGAGAATTATGTTGAGTGTAATACTATGCAAGGTCTTATTATCTGAAGGAGTTTATCTCCAGAAGTTATTTAACACAGAAAACTAGAATCAGAACAGTGGATTGAATTGAGAACAACTTCTGCAACTAAGTTTTTTGTTCTTTTTCTTTGCCCTAAAACTGTTAAAAAAAATAACACTGATGGCTAATGGAGTTTAAGATAAGCACAGTTAAATTTTTTTATTCCCCTATAAGCTGTCATCTTTTCTTATTTTCACAGAGTTATTCAGGCACTAGTTATTTTGTATACCTAGGATTGTAGAACCTGTTCTGAGAAGTTAGGGTTGATGTCAGGTATTTTTTGTTTTTTGTTTGTTTAAGAAAACAAACCCCAAAAAACAAAGGTCCCTGCTTCTAGGACTACTGATTCAACCTATGGCCCAGTGTTAAGATTACATTTTATTTCAATAGAACTCACTAAGATTCGTGAGAAATTTGACCGACCTTATTACATCAATCTAAACAGTAATTTTCAGTATTGCTTGAGCTTGACATTAGTGCATACTAACGAGAGATGCTAAAAAAAACTGTCCTGCTATCAGTTAAACAGGAATGGAATGATAAAATGTGGGTTTTGGAGTAAGCCCTTTGTTAAATAACCTTGGAAAATATTTGAAAAATACTTGAAGTAGGGCAGGGTGTATTTTTCACATTTGATCAACAAGTTGTAGAAGAAAGATTAAGGAAGTAGCAGGAGATATCAAAGAATAATCCTCAACATTTCTTAAGCAGCTGCTGAAGCTCTCCATTTTATAGAGATACAAACAGGCCCACAGAGGCCATACAAAAAACCAAAACCCAGTTGCTGTCAAGTTGATTCCTATCAATGACAACCTCATGTATATCAGAGTAGAACTATGCTCTATAGCGTCTTTACAATGGCTGTGACCTTTCAGAAGAGGATAATTAGGCCTTTCTTCTGAGGTGTCTTTAGGTGGATTAGAGCTGCCAACTTTTTGGTAGCAGTTGAGCGCTTAACTGATAGTAAAGAAAAAGATTTCCTAGAAGGTGAGAAAATTGTTTCAATTTACTAATTAATTCAGAATAAAAGATTAGTCCTTTTGTGTCTTCAACAAATCACGTGCTATTACTTTTTTATTCTGAGAACAAGGCAAATAGAAGGTGACATCTGAGACTTGAGGAGCAAGTTCTAGACCAAGAATAAAAAGTATTCTTATGATTTACTAAACACTAATGATTGCCTGGGGCTGTACCTTGAGGATTTCAAAGATTTATCCAGACTCAAGGGGAAAGGCATTGTAACCCTAATACCTTGCAGCATGTTTTCTCCTTTCCAAAATGGGCAATTGAGAGCTTGACATAACTAATGCCATAATGATGCTCTAAGTAACCTGTAAGTTTTTCTTGGCATTTTGTACACTCTCAATGTCCTTTTTTTATTACACCAGCTAACTGGTCTCTTTCCAAAGGGGTGTGGGGCCTTCTCAGCTCTTGTGGCCTTGGTCTCCCTCCTTTTCTTTGTTCTCTTGGGGGATGGCTTTCAGCCTGCAAGACGGCAGCCAAGAAAGCTGCCTGGCGATTTTCGTCCACGACTTTCTTTCTTGCTCCTTATCTCAGTCAGAGTAAACTTGGCAGGCCAGTTTCACTATCTAAGAGATTTTTATATATAAGTTTTTTTTGCCAGTTACAAACATAGAGATTAGAGTCCAGATGTTCGGCATGCACATCTTTAGTTTAATAAAGAGTTTCTTATAGTCGTTTAATGATGTTTTTTTCTACTCATCTGACCATCTGTGGGCTACATGCTTGAAGACACGACGTAACCCTTGCAAAAATAATATACATACTTGACTGCTCCAGGGGATGGACCCCAACAGGTGACAGCGTGCTGGGATCATTTTATAATGACTGCCATGCACAAGTGTTGTGAATTGGCTGGCCCTGTTCTAGGGGATTAGTTTGTTTTCATTTAGATATTCCAATTATAGTAAATAAAAACAAATTACTTAAGAAAAAAGTACCAGTTCGTGTATTAAAACCAAGTTCCAATTCATGCTTTGTCTGACAAACAGGACTTGCTATTTCTGCTAGGAAGAGAATGGGCTAGGCGAAACTGCTTTTAGCTTGGCAAACCTAATATGAATGATGAATATATCCTATACTAAAAGGAATCTTCCAGTGAATTCTGGAATTTTTTTTTAAAGCTAAGAGTGCAGTGGCTCCTAATCTTTCTAAGAACCCCTACATAACAATAATTTTTAAAAGTCTGTCTACAGCCAATTTTGGGCATACCACCTAGACTTACAGAACAATTTAGTAGCTTTGAAAATACCCATGAGGCTCTGGCTTGAAGAAACTATTGATCCAAATCAACTGCATCTTACAGATGAACAAAATGAGGCCAGAAAGGAAAAGAAAACTCATAGTCATGTAACTAGTTTAATGACAACACAAATCATTTAAATATAGAAAAATAAATAAATAATGCAGAAACACCTTCTGGTACTTAAAGTGTCCTTTATTCTATAATATTGTCCCATCTGGGTTTTATTATTTTCCTACTAAAAGTGTGAAATGCTTAGGGTACAAATTAGTAAGTAAAGGAATGTCAGTACAGAAAAAACATTTAATAAATTAAAGCAAAAACCAAAGATCAGGGGAGACCCAACAGTGTAGGATAAGCTATAAATAGCTCTTCCTCAAAAACAAAAGATCTAGAAATACCCAAGGGAGCTACTCTCTTGTGCCATATTCTTTCAGATTCCAAGGACCATATTTAACAAGCACACCAGCCAAGAAAGGCCAGCAAAAGGTTTAATGTTTTAAAATATACTGTATTGTATGGTGTACTAATTTCCATAGATACATTAAAATAGGCAATATTTGAGAAAGATCACTAATAAAGTGGTCATTTAATCCAAATTAATGCTAGATGCAAAAGTATTTGAGTAGCTAGTTTCTTAAACTTCATAGAAAGCCCACTATAATCTCAAATGCTTATCATCATAAGTATATAAGAAATACTGTAATACTAGAATTGGTTATTGAAATGTTAGCAAGGTGCTATGGTCCTAAAATAGGCTACTTCCAAAGTGTCTAATAATTATGGATTATCATAGTAACTACATAAATGTAATACAGTAAACAGAACAGTTATATATGTGAGCCATACTTCATGCTGAGGTGATCATGAAAATGAGGTGATCACTGTATATTCCCTTCCAAAGCTTCAACGATGTGTGCTGCAGAAGGACGATCTTTGGGATCCTCATTAGTGCATACAGAGAAAAGTTCAATTATTTTCTGGTATGATTCACCCAGCTCTTCTGTATTAACAGGGGGTCTAGTTCCCAAAGCTGCATAGTATGCTTCATCATCAAAGTCACTTTCATCAAAAGTTTTATCTGTTCATGAAGGAGTTGGAGATTGAAACAATAAACAAAATCACTTTAAGTCACGGAAAAGCTTAGTGGCTGCTAAAGAGCACACTCCTGAAACTAGAATTCATCAGCCAATATGCTTTCCGTTATATCATGAGCAGTCTCTTAAATTGTCCTGCCATCAGCGACGATCAGCTATTGTCTTTTATTTATAGGTCATCAGCCCCTACTCCTTTCCTCATAGCTTCCTAATCTTTTCCAGAGGCAAAAAGATTTTTTATAACTTTTTGCTTTAATGGATTTGCTCGCAGCTCCCTATTCTCAATCTATCCGCATCTCGTTTGTATGAGATTAAACCTAGATGGTACCTAATAGTCATCAGTATTAATATAATCTATATCTTACAATCTATGTCACTAAATTCAAACAACTTGCTCTTTACATTTTAACTTAATAGAAAAATAACATGATTTTATAAGCTAATCTTTAGTTCAAAGTAAAGACACTGGATTTTAAAAATATATATTTATACCTTCATCATCATCATCATCCGAGAGATTAACGTGTGGAATACATAAAGTCATCATTTCCCACAGAGTAAGCCCAAAGGCAAATATGTCTGCTTTGTCGGTAATAATACCATTCTCTTCCAAAGCTTCCTTGGGTTTCCACGGCTCAGTGCCAATATAACAAGCCTCAGCGTCAGTCACTGAAACAGTTAAAATAGGTAACAGTTAAAACAGTCTTAAGGGGAGGCACTATAAGGTAGAAAGTCAAACAAACTCAAAAGAAAATGGGCAGACAATTTGAACAGACTAATAAACGCAGGCAATAAACTTGAAAATGCACTCAACCTCACTGATAAAGATTACTTTCTTCCTATCTGGCTGGTAAATATACAAAAAGGTGGTTAGTTAGCAAGCATGTAGGGTAACATGATTTGAATTGCTGACCTTCTGGTTAGCAGCCATAGCACTTAACCACTATGCCACCAGGGTTTCCAGAAAAGTGATAGGAATATAAATAGAGCGTGGATGTTAAGAGTACGGACTCTGAAGCGATACTCCCTGGACTCAAAGACATTTGCAAGCTGTGTGACCTTGAAAAGAGCACTTAATTTCTGTGCCCCAGTTCCTTTTGAACTGTGTCATGTCATTAGGCTGAGAGACACCATATTTATGCTTCCATAATTTCCGAGTCAAGGAAAACGGAAAGGGTAGAATCACATATCAGTACTTAAAGCTTCAGCCCAGGAATGACAAAGGTCCACTCCCATTTCCATTTAAGTTTTAGAGTCAACTCGTCAATTTCAATGAAGGCAGCTGGAATTTTGACTGGAAATGCACTGAATCTCCAGATCAATTTGGAAAGAATTAACATCTTAACAGTACTGAGTCCTCCAATCCAGGATCATGATGTCTCTCTCCATTTACTTAGACCATATTTAATTCTCTCAGTGTTGTGTTGTATTGTTCATCGTAGAGGTCTTAGGCTTCTTTTGTTAGATTTATCCTTAAGTATTTTATGTGTTTTTGGCACTTGAAAATGGAATTTTTTTAAATGACAGTTTCCAATTATTTGCTGCTAGTATAGTATTTTTACACCAATAACGTAGACCTTCTTTATTTGTTTACTAACCACCCCCCGCCCCGTGAGGTCTTAAATGTGCTTTGCTAATTTTTTTTTTTACAACATGTAAACAACATAGCAGCACTTCTGAAAATAGCTAGGTGGAGGGGAAAAGAGCGGTTGGCAAACAAATGTAGAAGGTGTACATTATCTGCGTAAAAATACAGTCTATAGAAATAATATAGCTAATTTCACTTATTAGTCCTAATATTTGTTTCCTAGATCCCTTGGAATTTCTACCTAAACAGCCTATCAACTGCAAATAGGGACAGTTTCATTTCCTTTCCAATCTTAATGCCTTTTATTTCTTTTTCTTTCTTTATTTTAGTGGCTAGGACTATAAATAAATAAATAAGACAATGTTAAATAACAGTAGCAAGAGCAAGCATCCTTACTTTATTCCCTATGTAAGTAGGGTATTAGCTGTCAGTTTTTTGTAGATACCCTTTCTGAGGCTAAGTTCCCCTCTATTCCTAGTTAACTGAGAGTTTTCATCATGAATGGGTGTTGGATTTTGTCAAATGCTTATGACTGTGTAGTTTTCTTTTCAAATCCATTAACCTAGTTTAGAAATACTTCCCAAAGTTATCTCCAATTAAAATATGCATTAATAAGAAATCAATAATTTATACTGTGTGTTTGGTAGGGTAGGGGACTGGAGGCTGAGTGGAAGAGAGACAGGAAAGGGAGACTTCATTACACACTTTTAAAAAGTTTCTGATTTTTGAATCATGTGAATTTATTACCTACCCCCAAAAAATAAGATTTACAAATTTTATAAAAACAAAACTTTAAAAATTAGGCTACTACTCACCAGTCATATTTTCATCCAATGGTAGGGAGACACCTACATCACAGATTTTAATAGTTTCAAAATCACCTTTAATTACAACATTTGAAGACTTTATGTCCCCATGAAGCAGTTTCTTTTCTTGATGCAGATACTAAACAGTGAAAAATTTAACACAGACGAGCAGAAATACAAATTAATAAACATGATGATGTTAAAACAAAAATGACAACCTGAACTTCGTTTCTAAACTTCAGATTTTAAATATATGTCCATCATTTCGAATTGTTTGAAACCAGAGGAGGGAATGTCCCATGTTTTCTCAGTCTGCTATATTGACCAGAAATCTAAAAGATTCTCTAGAGATAGATGTCTATTTATAGATAAGTTAACTTTTATTTTCAAGCCTATTACACATATTTGTATATCAAAAGATGCTATTGCTGGTTTCAAAATATACTGCAATTTTACTTGAGACTAGTAATTTTTAGAAATAATTTTGGAATCTTCACAATAAGGCATACCTTCCTCAAATTGTTGGGATAAATTGGGACAACAGAGGAAGTGTGGCCACAGAAGTTCATAAGCAGAAGAGGAAACAGAAATGTAATCTAAGAGCCACACATTAACCCTTTCTTGGAACTGACAAATAAATACCCACCCACAATCAAAAACCAAGCTTCACTGCCATCAAGTCAATTCCAACTCATAGCAACCCTATAGGACAGAGTAGAACTGCCCCATAGAGTTTCCAGGGAGTGCCTGGTGGATTTGAGCTGTCAACCTCTTGGTTGGCAGCTGTAGCACTTAACCACTATATAACCAGCATTTCCACAATCAAAAAAGTCCTGCAAAATTGTTTATTTGTTCATCGCATTTGAGCACCTACTCTATGAGCTGAGGTTAGAAATGATGCAGAGGCAATTCTTGGTATACACCTCCTTTATATACAAGAACAATTAATGTGCTTAATTTAAATTTTGCCAAACATAAATTGAATATATTCATTAAATAATTAAAATTATTAAAGTTTAGCCATCTAAAATCATAGCTTTTCTATAAAAGTATTAAAAAATATTTAGAAATACTGCCTTTTTCCAATCTCATGTTTCATAAATTTATTTTATCTGAATTCTTGACATGCAACTTCATCATCAACACCATTATCTGACCCACTTTTGAGTTATCCAACAGCTTTATAGAGTTATCATTACTTTTGGTTAAGTTAGGATACTGAATATTTTTATTCTATACATTGTTTCATATTTTTAGGGGGGGGAATTTTTATCCAAAGGCAAAATAATTTATTTGCATAACAAAGAACATTTTTCACTTGATCTGTGGATGTATATTCATCATGGCCAAAACTTAACATTTCATAGATCTTTAAGAGACTTGTTTACATCAGCATGGGCCTAGGAGCCAGTAATAATTACTAAATTTGAGTTAAATTTATTAGCCTTTTAAATGAAATCTAACAGGCAAACTCTATAAGTGCCTGTCTGAGGTTATTTCAGGCTTATGTTAGGTCCCCAAACAATACTTGGCTGGTCAAAATAAAGAATCGTGCACCCACATTATAAGAAACTATAGACTTCAACATAAGGCAACTAACTCCCTCTTTAGGGAGAAAAAAAAAAAAAATTCCACGTTGTAATCCAGGATATAAGGTATTTTGTTTCTTCACATTCCACAAAAGTTATTTAAAATATAATGGCATAGTTACCTTTAACCCCCTTGCCATGTTCAGAGCAACTTTTAAAATTATGGCTGCTGGAAAAGGATCATTGCTGTCTTTACTTCTTTCTTCTATTAAGTCATTTAGAGACTTTTCACCACCATATTCCATAGCAAGACACAGACTACCATCACTGGCTTCAGTAAAAGCACGATAACCTTAAAGAAAATGGGACACTTTCTACGAAAATAGTGAAAACAATAGTACTTAAGGTTTTTACATTAAAGTGATTGAAGACATATATCTGAACTAACACTGACAAAGAAACAACTGTTACTTAAAAAATTAAGTTATTAGATCAAATTTAAAATGCCTTCAAAGTTTGCCAACAATACCACAAGTAAAAACATTTTTTAAAACTCTATGCTTCCCTAAATACGATATGAAAAATGCAAAATGAAAACCAGAAAATTAGCTAAATGCAGATCATTTTATATTCCTGAAGTGTCCAAAGTACCAACACCATAAAGACTATGTCTATTCCCATCAAGAGTAGAACTGCCCCATAGAGTTTCCAAGGAACAGCTAATGAATTTGAACTGCTGACCTTTTGGATAGCAGCCAAATGCTTAACCACTGCAGCACCAGGGCCCCAAATACATACTTATACACCTAAAACTACTGTATACCAATTTGAATTTTAAAATTTTCTCATTAAATTGATTCCTGCCAACTTCTATACTACCCCACCCACATCCTCTTCATTTCTATTAGTGAAAACAGTTGAGAGATAATATAAACCATTTCTTGATAAAAACAATATTATCATGCCAGATACTACTACCAAATAAAATTTAAACATACCTACAATGTTTGGATGATGAAGGTTTTTCAAAATCCTAGCTTCATCAGTTAGTCTCTTTTGATACATACTTTGGTAATGATCATTATATCTAGAATTAATCTTTTTCACGGCCCAAGGAGAACGAGACAAACCTCTTGGGGACCTTAAAAAAAAAGGTATATAGAAAACAATAAGCATAATACATTTTCAAATGATAATAAGTTTCTAAATTTTGAAAAGCACTTGATAGTAATTTGTTGTTTAAAAAACAATATTTAAAGTATTTTAGACTACCACCACCTCTTCTATGTTTCCCTTTCAAATGGAAGATATCTATCTGATATACTGGGAGAAATTTGTAAGGAGCCCCAGTGGTACAGTGGTTAAAGCAACTAGCTGCTAACCCAGAGGTCGGCGATTCGAAACCACCAGCAGCTCTGTGGGAGAAAGATGTGGCAGTCTGCTTCCCCAGAGATTTACAGCATCAGAAACCCCGTAAGATCAGAATGAGTTGGAGTCAACTTGATGGCAATGGTTAATATACTGAAAAGGATGTGATAAATAGAGAACTAAAAGGATAAGCATGGAATTTTAAACTTGAAATTTTAAATTTGAAAATTACTATGTTGTTGTAGGTGCTGTCAAGTCAGTTCCAACATATAGTGACCCCAGATACAACAGAACAAAACACTGCCCAATCCTGCGCCATCTTACAATCACTGTTACGCTTCAGCCTGTTTTTCCAGCCACGGTGTCAATCCATCTCATTGAGGGACTTCCTCTTTTTCACTGACCCTCTACTTTACCAAGCATGATGTCCTTCTCCAGGGACTGTCCAAGGTATGTGAGACGTAATCTCACCACCCTTGCTTCTAAGGAGCATTCTGGTTGTATTTCTTCCGAGAAAGATTTGTTTGTTCTTTAGAAGATACATGGTACATTACATATTTTTCGCCAATGCCACAATTCAAAGGTGTCAATTCTTCCATCTTCCTTATTCATTGTCCATTTTCACATGCATATGAGGCAATTGAAAACACCATGTCTTGGGCTAAGGACACTTTAGTCTTCAAGGTGAATTCTTTACTTTTTAACAATTTAAAGAGGTCTTTCACAGATTTGCCCAATGCAATGTGTCACTGGATTTGTTGACTGCTGCTTCCGTGGGTGTTGATTGTGGATCCAAGTAAAATGAAATCCTTGACAACTTCAACCTTTTCTCCGTTTATCATAATGTTGCTTATTGGTCCAGTTGTGAGGATTTTTGTTTTAGTTATGTGGAGGCATAATCCACACCGAAGGGCTGTGGTCTTTGAATTTCATCAGTAAGTGCTTCAAGTCCTCTTCATTTTCAGCAAGTAAAGTTGTATCATCTGCAATTAAGTTGTGAGTCTTCCTCCAATCCTAATGTCTCATTCTTCTTCATACAGGCCAGCTTCTTGGATTATTTGGTCAGCAACATATTGAATAAGTATGGTGAGAGGATACAACCCTGACACACACCTTGCCTGACTTTAAACAATGAAGTATCCCTTGTTCTGTTTGAAAAACTGCCTCTTGAACCATGAACAGGTTCCACATAAGCACATTTAAGTGTTCTTGAATTCCCATTCTTCAGAATGTTATCCATAATCTGTTATGATCCACACAATCGAGTGCCTTTCCATAGTCAATAAAACACAGGTACACAACTTGCTGATATTCTCTGCTTTCAGCTAGAATCCACCTGACATCAGCAATGATATACCTGGCTCCACAGCCTCCTCTGATTCCGGCTTGAATTACTGGCATTTTCCTATGGATGTAATGCTACAACCGCTTTTGAATGATCTTCAGCAAAATTTTACTTGCATGAGATATTAATGATAAAAAAAAATACTGTTCATAATTTCCACATTCTGTTGGATCACCTTCTTGGGAACAGGCACAAATATGAATCTCTTCCAGTCAGTTGGCCAGGTAGCTGTCTTCCATATTTCCTGGCATAGAAAAGTGAGTACTTCCAGCACTGCATTCGTTTGTTGAAACATCTCAATTAGTATTTGGTGAATTCCTGGAGCCTTGTTTTTCGCCAATGCTTTCAGTGCAGCTTGGACCTCTTCCTTCAGTACTATTGGTTCCTGATCATATGCTACCTCCTGAAATTGTTGAACATCGATCAATTCCTTTTTGTACAGTGACTCTGTGGGTTTCTTCAATCTTCTTTTGATGCTTCCTGCATCATTTAATATTTTTCTCCATAGAATCCTTCAATATTGCAACTCGAGACTTGCAATTTTTATCTTCAGTTCTTGAGAAATGCCGAGCATGTTCTTCCTTTTTGGTTTTCTATCTCCAGGTTCACATGTAATTATAATACTTTACTTCATCGTCTCGAGCCGCCCTTTGAAATATTTTGTTCAGTTCTTTTACTTCATTTCTTCCTTTCACTTTAGCTACTTACTAGATGTTCAAGAGCAAGTTTCAGAGTCTCTTCTGACATCCATGTTGTTCTCTTCTTTCTTTCCTTTTTTTATGTATGATGTCCTTGATATCATTCCACAACTCATCTGGTCTTCTGGTCATTAGTGTTCAAAACGTGTCAAATCTATTCTAGAGATGGACTCTAAATTCAGGTGGAATATACTCAAGGTTGTACTTTGGATCTGGTAGATTTGTTCTAGTTTTCTTTAATTTCAACTTGAACTTGCATATAAGCAAATGATGGTCTGTTCTCCAGTTGGCCCCTATCCTTGTTCTAACTGATAATATTGAGCTTTTCCATCGTCTCTTTTCACAGATGTAGTCAATCTGATTTCTGCATATTCCATCTGGTGAGGTCCACAAGTATAGTCATTATCTATGTTGTTGAAAAAACCTATTTGCAATGAAGAAGTTGTTGGTCTTGCAAAATTCTATCATGCCCTCTTCGGCATCGTTTCTATCACCAGGGTCATATTTTCCAACTACCAATCCTTCTTCTTTGTTTCCAACTTTTGCATTCCAATCATCAGTAATTATCAATGCATCCTGATTGCATGTTCCATCAAATTCAGACTGCAGAAGTTGATAAAAATCTTCAATTTCTGGAGTGGCAGGACCAAGGTAGCAGAGTAGTCAGATGCTGCCTATGGTCCCTTTTACAACAAAGACCCGAAAAACAAGTGAATAGATTATATATAATAATCTAGGAGCCCTAAACATCAAAGGCAAAGTTGAGGAATTGGACTGAGCAGCAGGGGGAGGGAGAGACGCTTCACAAGCAGCGAGGAGTTGCCAGACCTGACCCAGCGGAAACCAGCACCCTGCAGGTCGGGATTGGCTGGCATGCATGGTGAGGCAAGCAGTGGTGTTCAAGACTCATTTTCCACATTGGGAGAGACTGAGCGACATAGAGTCTACTTGAGCCTCTCCAGAGCCAGTGAAAAGCAGCACACAATCAGCAAAAGATAAGTACATATGTTAAACCTACCGTGAGGATCAAAAAAACAACCCTTTGGGAAAAATCTCTCTCCCATTTACCTATCCCCTCCCTGCTCTGCACCAGGTCCCAGGCCAGCTTCAGAGATTGCCATGTCCCCTGGGCTGAAAGGAGGACCTGTCAAGCACCCTGAGCCATTCTCCCGGCCTTGGAGAGGGAACACATTAACAAACAGGAAAAAATAATCTGCCAGCTCCCCTAGGCCAGCAAATCAGGGCAGGCACAACTCATTTGCCTAGGCACATGCATAAAAGGTCCACGGACTTTGAATGCCTTTCACCCCTACATAGACCCGTTTGCACCCACTTCAACAACTTAAGCCCTCATTAGCATATTACAACAGGGTATATACCTGAAGACTAACTTAAACTGTATCAGCTATATAGCAGAATGGCAGGTTTACGACATTTGACACTGCTTTGCCTGTTAAGCAGGGTCCTCAACTACCCACATCAGGGGCCTGAGGACTGCTGGCTCCACCCATGCTACCTAGCTACCCACAACAGGGATCCAAGAATAAGTGGTGTCTCCCAGTCTTTACACCCAACAGCACTGGGTGCCCATAGAACAGCTGTAAAACTCATGCACCTACATGCTCTAGGTAACAGGGACACACTTTCCTCCCAGATACTCAGGGGCAGCTGTCAGGCCCCTGCCTTGCTCAGAATGTGACCTCCTACTACAGCCAGATACCTGTGCCTACATCAATCACCCCTGCCCATCCACACACTTAGTGACCAACTACCTGGACTACTGAGCTGAATCCATAAAAGAAAAGTAAATGTAATCATGGGCTCACGTATCTAGGAATAGATCTAATCACCCAGTGATAGGACATTAGAGCCTCAAAGACAGCAATAATCAAACTAGATCACATGAACAGCCTATTTGGACCTAAGAAAACAGAACAAATTAAGAAGCTAGGATACAGTAAGAAAACATAAAATAAATAAATATAATAACTTATTGATGGCTCAGAGACAACAGTCAATAACAAATCACATAAAGAGGCAGACTATGATGGCTTCAGCAAGCTCCCAAAACAAAGATTAAGGAAATCTTCCAGAGGAAGAGAATTTCTAGGAATTACCAGAGGTAGAATACAAAAGATTAATACATAGAACACTTTAAGAGATCAGCCAAAACATAGAACAAGCCAAGGAGCACAAAGACAAAGCAACAGAGCAACTTAAAAAGATTAGAGAAGAGCATAATGACAGCCTGCAAGAATCCACAGAGAGACAACAAACAGAAATCCAGAAGATCAACAATAAAATTTCAAAATTAGACAACTCAATAGAAAGTCATAGGAGCAGAATTGAGGCAATGGAAGTCAGGATTAGTGAAATTGAAGAGAAAGCACTTGACACCAGCTTATTTGAGGAAAAATCGGATAAAAGAATTTAAAAAAATGAAGAAACACTAAAGAGGAATAATCTACGAGCGACAGGGTACCAAAATGGGAGGGATAAAAGAAAATACAGAGAGAACTCTTGAAGATTTGTTAGTAGAAAATTTTCCTGATATCATGAAAGACAAGAAAGTATCTATCCAAGGTGCTCATCTAAACCCACAAAAGGTAGATTTCAAAGAAAGTCACCATGACATATCATAATCAAACTTGCCAAAACCAAAGATGAAGAGAGAATTTTAAGAGCGGCTAGGGATAAATGAAAAGTCATCTACAAAGGAAAGTCAGTAAGACTAAGCATGGACTACTCAGCAGAAACAATGCAGGCAAGAAGGCAACAGGATGGAAAAAAACTGCCAGCCAAGAATTATATATCCAGCAAAACTGTCCCTTGAATATAATGGAGAAATTAGGACATTTCCAGATAAACAGAAGTATAGGGAATTTGCAAAAACCAAACCAAAATTACAAGAAATACTAAAGGGAGTCCTCCAGTTAAAAAATCAATAACATCAGGTAACGACCCAAGACTAGAACACAGAAGAGAGCAACCAGATATCAACCTGGATAGGGAAGTCACAAAAATAAATCAAAAATAAAACACTAAAAACAGGGAAAGAGAGATGTCATTATGTAAAAGATGACAGCATTAAGAGGTAGTCATAGATCTTTCATATGGAGATAAAGTCATGGTGATATAAAGAAATAAAAGATTGTTTAAACTTAGAAAAATAGGGATAAATATTAAGGTAACCACAAAGAAAACTAACAATCCTACACATTAAAATAAAAACGAAGAAAAACATAAAGACTTAGCAAATACAAAATCAACAGTGAAAAAGAAGAAAAGAAAATACAATAAAAAAAAGGACCCAGCACAGAAAATTAAGTGGAACAAAGGCATCAAAACAACAAAAGACATCAAAATGACAGCACTATACTCATAAAAAAAAAACCTCATACCTATCTATAATTATGCTGAATGTAAATGGACTAAATGCATCAATAAAGAAAGAGTGGTAGAATAGATAAAAAAAAAACAAACAAACAAACCCATAATCCATCTATATGCTTCCTGCAAGAGACACACCTTAAAGACACAAACTAAAACTCAAAGTATAGAAAAAATATATGTCAAGCAAACAACAATCAAAAAAGAGCAGGAGTGGCAATATTAATTTCTGACAAAATAGACTTAAAAGCAAAATTTACCACAAAGGATAAGGAAGGACACTGTGTAATGATTAAAGGATCAATACAGCAGGAGGACATAGCCATAATAAATATTTACGCATCCAATGACAGGGATCCAAAATACATAAAACAAACCCTAACAGCACTGAAAAGAGAGAGAGACAGCTTCACAATAATAGGAGACTTCAACACACCACTTTCGGTAAAGGACAGAACATCCAGAAAGAAGCTCAATAAAGACAAAAACAAGGGAGATCTAAATGCCACTATCAACAGACTTGACCTCATAGACATACAGAACACTCCACCCAACAGCAGCCAAGTATACTTTCTTTTCCAAAACACATGGAACATTCTCCAGAATAGACCACACATTAGGCCATAAAGCAAGCCTTAACAGAATCCAAAGCATCGAAATATTACAAAGCATCTTTTCTGACCATAAAGCTATAAAAGTGGAAATCAATTACAGAAAAAGGAAAAAAAATCAAGCACATGGAAACTGAACAACACCTTGCTCAAAAACTACTGAGTTAGAAAAGGTATTAAGGACAGAATAAAGAAATTCACAGAATCAAATGAGAATGAAAACACTTCCTACCAGAACCTTTGGGACACAGCAAAATCAGTGCTCAAGGTCAATTTATTGCCATAAATGCACACATCCAAAAAGAAGAAAGGGCCAAAATCAAAACATTAACCCCATAACTTAAAAAATAGACAGAGAGCAGTAAAAGAAGCCCTCAGTCACCAGAAGTAAGCAAATAATAAAAATTACAGCAGAATTAAATGAAGCAGAAAAACAATTAAAAGAGTTAGCAAGACCAAAAGCTGCTTCTCAGAAAAGATCAAAATCAATAAACCAATGGCCAAACTGACAATAGAAAAACAGGAGAGGAAGCAAATAACCAAATAACCCAAATAAGAAATGAGATGGGCGATATCACAACAACCCAAGTGAAATTAAAAGAATTATAACAGAATACTATGAAAAATTGTACTCTAACAAATTTGAAAACCTAGAGGAAATGAACAAATTTCTAGAAACACACTACCTACCTAAACTAACACGGAGGTAGACCAACTAAATAAACCTATAACAAAAGAGATTGAAAAGGTAATTAAAAAACTCCCAACGACAAAAAGCCATGACGCTGATGGCTCCGCTGGAGAATTCTACCAAACTTTCAGAAAAGACTTAACACCACTACTGTTAAAGATCTTTCAGAGCATAGAAAAGGATAGAATACTCCCAAACTCATTCTATGAAGCCAGTAATAACCCTGATACCAGAACCAAGTAAAGACACCACAAAAACAGAAAATTACAGACCAATACCCCTCATGAATATAGACGCAAAAAGCCTCAACAAAATTCTAGCCAATAGAATTCAACAACGTATCAAAAAAATAATCCACCATGACCAAACAGGATTCATACCAGGTATGCAGGGATGGGCTCAACATTAGAAAAACAATCAATGTAATCCATTGAATAAATAAAACAAAAGAACCACTGGATCTAATCAATTGATGCAGAAAAGGTATTTGACAAAGTCCAACCCCCATTCCTGATAAAAACTCTCAGCAAAATAGGAATAGAAGGGAAATTCCATCAACGACTGCCTGACAGGAACACAACAGAGAGTCCCTGACAGAGCAGGAGAAAAGTGGGGTGCAGAACTCAAAATCTAATTAAAAGACCAGACTTAATGGTCTGCCTGGGACTGGAGGGACCCCGGAAGACATGGCCCCAGACTGTTAACCCAGAACTAAAACCATACCTGAAGCCAACCCTTCAGACAAAGATTAGACTGGACTATAAGACATAAGGAAACCCAGTGGCATAGTGGTTAAGTGCTATGGCTGCTAACCAAGAGGTCGGCAGTTCGAGTCCGCCAGGCACTCCTTGGAAACTCTATGGGACAGTTCTACTCTGTCCTACAGGGTCGCTATGAGTAAGATTTGACTCGATGGCAACAGGTTTTTTTTTTTTTTTATAAGACATAAAATGATACTCGTGAAGAGAGAGCTTCTTAGCTCAAGTAGATACATGAGACTAAATGGGCAGCTCCTATGCAGAGGTGAGATGAGAAGGCAAAAAGAAACAGGAGCTGGTTAAAAGGACACAGGAAATTCAAGGTGGAAAGGAGGAGTGTGCTATCACATAATAGAGAGAGCAATTAGGGTCACATAACAATGTGTGTATAAATTTTTGTATGAGAAACTAACTTGAAGTGTAAATTTTCAGTTAAACCAATATTTTTAAAAAAGTTAGAAACGATTAAGCTTAGTGAGGAAGGCATATCGAAAGCCAAAGAATTAGCCAAGCTGTGAATGCAAAGGAAAAGTTCTTGAAGGAAATTCAAAGTGTTACTCTAGTGAAAACACAAATGCTAAGAAAGCAAAACAGCCTTATTGCTGATATGGAGAAAGTTTTTGTGGTCTGGATAGAAGATCAAACCAGCCACAAGAATCCCTTTAGCCAAAGCCTAAATCCAGAGCAAGGCGCTAACTCTCTTCAATTCTATGAAGGCTGAGAGAGGTACGGAAGCTGCAGAAGAAAAGTTTGACGTTAGCAGAGGTTGGGTCATTAGGTTTAAGGAAATAAGCTGTCTCTGAACCATGAAAGCAAAAGCTGAAACAGCAAGTGCTGATGTAGAAGCTACAGCAAGTTATCCAGAGATCTGGCTAAGATAATTAATGAAGGTGCCTACACTAAACAACAGATTTTCAATGTAGAGAAAACAACCTTATATTAGAAGATGCCATCTAGGACTTTCATGCTGTTCTTGTTAGGTGCTGTCAAGTGAGTTGCAACTCATAGCGACCCTATGTACGACAGAACAAAACACTGCCTGGTCCTGCGCCATCTCACAATCACCGTTATGCTTGAGCCCATTGTTGCAGCCACGGTGTCAATCCACCTCATCAAAGGTCTTCCTCTTTGATGTTCTTCTCCAGGGACTTATCCCTCCTGATAACATGTCCAAAGTATGTAAGACGTAATCTTGCCATCCTTGCTTCTGGTTGTACTTCTTCCAAGAAAGATTTGTTCATTCTTTAGGCAGTCCATGGTATATTCAATCTTCTTTGCCAACACCACAATTCAAAGGTGTCAATTCTTCTTCAGTCTTCCTTATTCATCGTCCAGCTTTCCCATGCATGTGAGGTGATTGAAAACACCATGACTTGGGTCAGGCGCACCTGTCTTCAAGGTGACAACTTTGCTTTTCAACACATCGAAGAGGTCTTTTGCAGCAGATTTCTCCAGTGCAATGCATCTTTTGATTTCTTGACTGCTGCTTCCATGGGTGTTGATTGTGGATTCAAGTAAAATGAAATCCTTGACAACTTCAATCTTTTCTCCATTTATCATGATGTTGCTTATTGGTGCAACTGTGAAGGTTTTTCAGGGCAACGGAAAAGTCAGTGCCGGGCTTCAAAGATTCAAAGAATAGGCTGACTCTCTTGTTAGGGGCTAATGCAGCTGTTGACTTTAAGTTGAAGCCAATGCTCATTTACCATTCCAAAAATCCTAGGGCCCTTAAGATTTATGCTATACCTACTCTGTGTTCTATAAATGGAACAATAAAGCCTGGATGACAGCGCATCTGTTTATAACATGGCTTACTGATGAGAACTACTGCTCAGAAAAACACATTGCTTTTAAAATACTACTGCTCACTGACAACGCACCTGGTTACCCAAGAGCTCTGATGAAGATGTATAAGGAGATTAATGTTGTTTTCATGCCTGCTAGTACAACATCCATTCTATACCCCATGGATCAAGGAGTAATTTCGACTCTCAAGTCTTATTATTGAAGAAATACATTTTATAAGGCTATAGCTACTATAGTGAATCCTTTGATGGAGCTGGGCAAAGTAAATTGAAAACCTGGAAAGGATTCACCATTCTGGATGCCATTAAGAACATTCATGATTCATGGGAAGACATCAAAACATCAACATTAACATGAGTTTAGAAGACATTGATTCCAGACCCCATGGATGACTTTGAAGGGTTCAAGACTTCAGTGGAGGAAATAACTGCAGATGTGGTGGAAACAGCAAGAGAACTAGAAGTGGAACCTGAAGATGTGACTGAATTGCTACAACCTTATGATAGAACTTTAATGGATGAGGAGTTGCTTTTTACGGATGAGCAAACAAAGTGGTTTCTTGAGATGGAATCTACTCCTGATGAAGATGCCGTGAACATTGTTGAAATGACAACAAAGAATTTAGAGTATTACATACACTTATTTGATAAAGCAGTAGCAGGGTTTGAGAGGATTGACTCCAATTTTTAAAGAAATTCTACTGGGTAAAATGCTATCAACCAGTATTCCATACTACAGAGAAGTCTTTCTTGAAAGGAAGACTCAGTCAATATGGCAAACTTCATTGTTGTCTTATTTTCAGAAATTGCCACAGCCACCCTAATCTTCAGCAGCCATCGACATCAAGGCAAGGCCCTCCACTAGCAAAAAGATTACAACTGGCTGAGGGCTCAGATGATGGTTAGCATTTTTAGCAATAAAGTATTTTTTAATTAAGCTATGTACATTTTTTTTTTTTTTAGACATAACGCTACTGCACACTTACTACAGTATAGTATAAGCATAACTTTTACATGCACTGGGAAATAAAAAAAATTCACATGACTCGCTTTATTGTGGTGGTCTGGAACTGAACCTGCAATATCTCCCAGGTGTGTCTGTATAGAAAAAAACATAGTACGCCCACTCCTCACTTATCCACATGGTTAGGTTCCAAAGACCAGGTTGTTATGCAAAAATCAGCATTATGCGAAAACGGAGGATTTTTTTTCCTGTTTGCTGACCACCCATTTGTCCAATTTTTTAATTTAGAAAATATGATCAAGAAATAGTAACAACTAAGATACACTGGAGGGCCCACGGCTTAACCACTTCACCTTCCTCCTGTGCTGGGTCAGAGAGCTTCCCTTGCTGAGCCACCTCCAGGGCTCCACTCCCATCCCTGCAAGCCCTGCCTTCAAGATCCCAGAGCCTGCCCTGCCCTCTGGGCCTGGAGAGTCACCAAGACTCGGGGCACCTGGTTCCACTAACACGGAGGCTTCAGGCCCAGTTTGGTCCACTTTGGGGTGTCGTTAAACTGGCATGCATTTCTTCCAAACACTCTCTCTGATGCCTCTTTCTTTCCCCCTTTCCCATCCCACAGCAAATTTGACCTACAGGGCCTCAGGCCACACAGGAGCTGGGAACCCAGAACAGGTGCCCGCTGACTCAGTGCTGCCCACATCCACCTGGAGGCCGGCCCAGCACTGCAGCTAGATGCAGCGATCCCGCCAGCAGGAGGGAGTCACAAGGCACGGGGCAGTGCAGCCTCACTTCCCAGATCCTCCTGAAGACCCTCCTCGAGGGAGAGAATGATCCACAGCCATTGCCGCCATGTCTCCTGCCTTGTTAATGTGCAAAGTAGTCATATAATAATTTTTTTACTATTGTCGTAAATGCAAAATGTCAGATAATGAGATAGTGGGTAAGTGAAGAGTAGATGTATATATAGAGTTCAGGACTACCCGCAGTTTCAGGCATCCACTGGGGGGGTCTTGGAATGTATCCCCTGCAGATAAGGGGGGACTACTGTATAAGTTAAACTATTTATTTTTAGTAATCCAGCTGGAGAAAAGTATGCCAGCTAGTGCTCAGGAAAAGGTTCTGGGATATATATAGTAGTCAGGTAGGATCAGGTAGAATGCAAATCTAAATATACGAATTTTCATATTCCTTTTTGTCTCCAAGTACAGTGGAAAAGGTTAATCTGAAATCTTATACTCACCTCTTCATAAGGTAAACATTTACCCCAGTACCAAAGCCAAGCTTCTGCATAAATGGAGAGGCAGGAATATTTATACATGGAGTTGAATATAGAACTACATGTCAGAAAGAGAAATAAAAATAAAATTAGTGTTTGAAAAGGCCTCTACAAATGCATCCTAACATCCTCAATATACGATTGTTAGGTGTATGAATAGGTATAATCTTTTTGGAGAGCAATTTGTCAGTATCTAACACTGGTGACATAGTGGCTAAGAGCTACAGCTGCTAACCAAAAAGTCAGCAGTTTGAATCCACTAGGTGCTCCTTGGAAACCCTAGGGGGCAGATCTACTCTGTTCTATAGGGTTGCTATGAGTTGGAATCAACTCTACGGCAATGGGTTTGGTTTGGTTTATCATAATTTTTAATGGATATCCTTTGATCAAATCTATTTTTGGAGCTCTATGCTAGGTAACATTGAAGCAAGACTCAACAAATGGCCTGTTTTTGTACAGCCCATGAGCTAAGAATTATTTTGACCTTTTTTAAAGGTTGCAAAAAAAGGAAAACAAAACACTAAAAAGAATACGCAACAGAGACCCTACATGACCTGCAAAACTGAAACTATTTACTGTCCCAACACTTGCACTAAAACACACACCCAAAGAGATTACACACATGCATAGGCACTTACATACTTAAGTATAGGGATTTGCTTCTGTGGCTAAAACAACAACAAAATCAAAGTGATATCATTAGAAGCATAACTAAAAATACAGTACATTTATATTACAGAACATTTTACAGCTATTAAAAAAGATGAGAGGACTCCTGCTTCTACTCGTGAAGATTTAACTGCTTCTGGAATTGCCATCCCATTGTAAACTAGAAAACTTGACAAAATATAACACCTTTCAGACAACTGACAATACAACAGGACGGCAGGCCTGTGATTCATGAGTGAAGGGAAACAAACGAAGTTAGCCCTATCATTGCCCTAACTTACTACTTGAAGGAAGTTTCCAGGTTGCCCCAGAGAGAGGAAACAGAGCCTGGTAGTCTTGTCAAACTGAGGAGATTGAGAAGAGAGAGGTGGTTAGAATTTGTGGGGCAAAAAATAAAAAGAGGAGGGAGCTGTACAGAAAGACATAGCTCCAGAGATCTGAAAAGGGTGCCCCTTTGAGTGCCTGGTTAAGTACTTATCTGTGCATACAATGGGTGGAATTCCCCAAAGCTGGGAAAGGCACCAAAACAAAAGAGTAGGTTAAACAATTACTGAAGATCACATAGGTCTAGGAATAGTTCACACTACCATTAGCCGGAGTGCTGTAACCTTTTAAGACAGAAGGTATTAGGTAAAGTCCTCTAAAGGGTCACAACTTAGTAGTACAGCTACATTTCAGCCCAAGAAAAAAGTTTATCTGAACCCACCATAGCAAAGCTTAAGGGCAAGCTTCAAAAGGATCAAGTTTGGGGCGGAGCCAAGATGGCGGACTAGGCAGACGCTACCTCGGATCCCTCTTACAACAAAGACACGGAAAAACAAGTGAATCGATCACATACATAACAATCTACGAACCCTGAACAACAAACACAGATTTAGAGACGGGGAACGAACTAATACGGGGAAGCAGCGATTGTTTCCAGAGCGTGGAGCCAGCGTACCAGTCAGGTACGGCACAAGCACAGAGACCTGCTCCACCCTCCTGAACTAACCCTGGGAGGGGGACCAGCCGGTTCCACGGGCGGCGTGCGACGCAGCCGGTAGGAGAAGTCCCCGGGAGGCAGTGTCTGGTCTTGGAGTAGAAAGAGCAGCATCCGAACCGGGGAACCATCCCGCAGGGATTTGAACTGAACGCAGCGGATTTTCTGGAAAAACTAGTTTCCCAGTGATGGCTCGGAGACAACAATCCATATCAAACCACTTAAAGAAGCAGACCATGACAGCTTCTCCAACCCCCCAAACAAAAGAATCAAAACCTTTCCCAAATGAAGATACAATCTTGGAATTATCAGATACAGAATATAAAAAACTAATTTACAGAATGCTTAATGATATCACAAATGAAATTAGGATAACTGCAGAAAAAGCCAAGGAACACACTGATAAAACTGTTGAAGAACTCAAAAAGATTATTCAAGAACACACTGGAAAAATTAATAAGTTGCAAGAATCCATAGAGAGACAACATGTAGAAATCCAAAAGATTAACAATAAAATAACAGAATTAGACAACGCACTAGGAGGTCAGAGGAGCAGACTCAAGCAATTAGAATGCAGACTGGGACATCTGGAGGACCAGGGAATCAACACCAACATAGCTGAAAAAAAATCGGATAAAAGAATTAAAAAAAATGAAGAAACCCTAAGAATTATGTGGGACTCTATCAAGAAGGATAACCTGCGGGTGATTGGAGTCCCAGAACAGGGAAGGGGGACAGAAAACACAGAGAAAATAGTTGAAGAACTCCTGACACAAAACTTCCCTGACATCATGAAAGACGAAAGGATATCTATCCAAGATGCTCATCGAACCCCATTTAAGATTGATCCAAAAAGAAAAACACCAAGACATATTATCATCAAACTCGCCAAAACCAAAGATAAACAGAAAATTTTAAAAGCAGCCAGGGAGAAAAGAAAGGTTTCCTTCAAGGGAGAATCAATAAGAATATGTTCTGACTACTCAGCGGAAACCATGCAGGCAAGAAGGGAATGGGACGACATATACAGAACACTGAAGGAGAAAAACTGCCAGCCAAGGATCATATATCCAGCAAAACTCTCTCTGAAATATGAAGGCGAAATTAAGATATTTACAGACAAACACAAGTTTAGAGAATTTGCAAAAACCAAACCAAAGCAACAAGAAATACTAAAGGATATTGTTTGGTCAGAGAACCAATAATATCAGATATCAGCACAACACAAGGTCACAAAACAGAATGTCCTGATATCAACTCAAATAGGGAAATCACAAAAACAAACAAATTAAGATTAATTAAAAAAAATAAATAAAAATACACATAACAGGGAATCATGGAAGTCAATAGGTAAAAGATCACAATAATCAAAAAGAGGGACTAAATACAGGAGACATTGAACTGCCATATGGAGAGTGATACAAGGCGATATAGAACAATACAAGTTAGGTTTTTACTTAGAAAAATAGGGGTAAATAATAAGGTAACCACAAAAAGGTATAACAACTCTATAACTCAAGATAAAAACCAAGAAAAACGTAACGACTCAACTAACATAAAGTCAAGCACTATGAAAATGAGGATCTCACAATTTACTAAGAAAAACGCCTCAGCACAAAAAAGTATGTGGAAAAATGAAATTGTCAACAACACACATAAAAAGGCATCAAAATGACAGCACTAAAAACTTATTTATCTATAATTACCCTGAATGTAAATGGACTAAATGCACCAATAAAGAGACAGAGAGTCACAGACTGGATAAAGAAACACGATCCATCTATATGCTGCCTACAAGAGACACACCTTAGACTTAGAGACACAAACAAACTAAAACTCAAAGGATGGAAAAAAGTATATCAAGCAAACAATAAGCAAAAAAGAAGAGGAGTAGCAATATTAATTTCTGACAAAATAGACTTTAGACTTAAATCCACCTCAAAGGATAAAGAAGGACACTATATAATGATAAAAGGGACAATTGATCAGGAAGACATAACCATATTAAATATTTACGCACCCAATGACAGGGCTGCAAGATACATAAATCAAATTTTAACAGAATTGAAAAGCGAGATAGATACCTCCACAATTATAGTAGGAGACTTCAACACACCACTTTCGGAGAAGGACAGGACATCCAGTAAGAAGCTCAATAGAGACACGGAAGATCTAATTACAACAATCAACCAACTTGACCTCATTGACTTATACAGAACTCTCCACCCACCTGCTGCAAAATATACTTTTTTTTCTAGCGCACATGGAACATTCTCTAGAATAGACCACGTATTAGGTCATAAAACAAACCTTTGCAAAGTCCAAAACATCGAAATATTACAAAGCATGTTCTCAGACCACAAGGCAATAAAACTAGAGATCAATAACAGAAAAACGAGGGAAAAGAAATCAAATACTTGGAAAATGAACAATACCCTCCTGAAAAAAGACTGGGTTATAGAAGACATCAAGGAGGGAATAAGGAAATTCATAGAAAGCAACGAGAATGAAAATACTTCCTATCAAAACCTCTGGGACACAGCAAAAGCAGTGCTCAGAGGCCAATTTATATCAATAAATGCACACATACAAAAAGAAGAAAGAGCCAAAATCAGAGAACTGTCCCGACAACTTGAACAAATAGAAAGTGAGCAACAAAAGAATCCATCAGGCACCAGAAGAAAACAAATAAGAAAAATTAGAGCTGAACTAAATGAATTAGAGAACAGAAAAACAATCGAAAGAATTAACAAAGCCAAAAGCTGGTTCTTTGAAAAAATTAACAAAATTGATAAACCATTGGCTAGATTGACTAAAGAAATACAGGAAAGGAAACAAATAACCCGAATAAGAAATGAGAAGGACCACATCACAACAGAACCAAATGAAATTAAAAGAATCATTTCAGATTATTATGAAAAGTTGTACTCTAACAAATTTGAAAACCTAGAAGAAATGGATGAATTCCTGGAAAAACACTACCTACCTAAACTAACACATTCAGAAGTAGAACAACTAAATAGACCCATAACAAAAAAAGAGATTGAAACGGTAATCAAAAAACTCCCAACAAAAAAAAGCCCTGGCCCGGACGGCTTCACTGCAGAGTTCTACCAAACTTTCAGAGAAGAGTTAACACCACTACTACTAAAGGTATTCCAAAGCATAGAAAATGACGGAATACTACCCAACTCATTCTATGAGGCCACCATCTCCCTGATACCAAACCCAGGTAAAGACATTACAAAAAAAGAAAATTATAGACCTATATCCCTCATGAACATTGATGCAAAAATCCTCAACAAAATTCTAGCCAATAGAATCCAACAACACATCAAAAAAATAATTCACCAGGATCAAGTGGGATTTATACCAGGTATGCAAGGCTGGTTTAATATCAGAAAAACCATTAATGTAATCCATCACATAAATAAAACAAAAGACAAAAACCACATGATCTTATCAATTGATGCAGAAAAGGCATTTGACAAAGTCCAACACCCATTTATGATAAAAACTCTTACCAAAATAGGAATTGAAGGAAAATTCCTCAACATAATAAAGGGCATCTATGCAAAGCCAACAGCCAATATCACTCTAAATGGAGAGAACCTGAAAGCATTTCCCTTGAGAACGGGAACCAGACAAGGATGCCCTTTATCACCGCTCTTATTCAACATCGTGTTGGAAGTCTTAGCCAGGGCAATTAGGCTAGACAAAGAAATAAAAGGTATCCGGATTGGCAAGGAAGAAGTAAAGTTATCACTATTTGCAGATGGCAGGATTATATACACAGAAAACCCTAAGGAATCCTCCAGAAAACTACTGAAACTAATAGAAGAGTTTGGCAGAGTCTCAGGTTATAAAATAAACATACAAAAATCACTTGGATTCCTCTACATCAACAAAAAGAACACCGAAGAGGAAATAACCAAATCAATACCATTCACAGTAGCCCCCAAGAAGATAAGATACTTAGGAATAAATCTTACCAAGGATGTAAAAGACCTATACAAAGAAAACTACAAAGCTCTACTACAAGAAATTCAAAAGGACATACTTAAGTGGAAAAACATACCTTGCTCATGGATAGGAAGACTTAACATAGTAAAAATGTCTATTCTACCAAAAGCCATCTATACATTTAATGCACTTCCGATCCAAATTCCAATGTCATATTTTAAGGTGATAGAGAAACAAATCACCAATTTCATATGGAAGGGAAAGAAGCCCCGGATAAGCAAAGCACTACTGAAAAAGAAGAAGAAAGTGGGAGGCCTCACCTTACCTGACTTCAGAACCTATTATACAGCCACAGTAGTCAAAACAGCCTGGTATTGGTACAACAACAGACACATAGACCAATGGAACAGAATTGAGAACCCAGACATAGATCCATCCACGTATGAGCAGCTGATATTTGACAAAGGACCAGTGTCAATTAACTGGGGAAAAGATAGCCTTTTTAACAAATGGTGCTGGCATAACTGGATATCCATTTGAAAAAAAATGAAACAGGACCCATACCTCACACCATGCACAAAAACTAACTCCAAGTGGATCAAAGACCTAAACATAAAGACTAAAACGATAAAGACCATGGAAGAAAAAATTGGGAGAACCCTAGGAGCCCTAATACAAGGTATAAACAGAATACAAAACATTACCAAAAATGATGAAGAGAAACCCGATAACTGGGGGCTCCTAAAAATCAAACACCTATGCTCATCTAAAGACTTCACCAAAAGAGTAAAAAGACCACCTACAGATTGGGAAAGAATTTTCAGCTATGACATCTCCGACCAGTGCCTGATCTCTAAAATCTACATGATTCTGTCAAAACCCAACCACAAAAAGACAAACAACCCAATCAAGAAGTGGGCAAAGGATATGAACACACGTTTCACTAAAGAAGATATTCAGGCAGCCAACAGATACATGAGAAAATGCTCTCGATCATTAGCCATTAGAGAAATGCAAATTAAAACTACGATGAGATTCCATCTCACACCAGCAAGGCTGGCATTAATCCAAAAAACACAAAAGAATAAATGTTGGAGAGGCTGCGGAGAGATTGGAACTCTCATACACTGCTGGTGGGAATGTAAAATGGTACAACCACTTTGGAAATCTATCTGGCGTTATCTTAAACAGTTAGAAATAGAACTACCATACAACCCAGAAATCCCACTCCTAGGAATATACCCTAGAGATACAAGAGCCTTCATACAAACAGATATATGCACACCCATGTTTATTGCAGCTCTGTTTACAATAGCAAGAAGTTGGAAGCAACCAAGGTGTCCATCAACGGATGAATGGGTAAATAAATTGTGGTATATTCACACAATGGAATACTACGCATCAATAAAGAACAGTGACGAATCTGTGAAACATTTCATAACATGGAGGAACCTGGAAGGCATTATGCTGAGCGAAATTGGTCAGAGGCAAAAGGACAAATATTGTATAAGACCACTATTATAAGATCTTGAGAAATAGTAAACCTGAGAAGAACACATACTTTTGTGGTTACGAGGGGGGGGAGGGAGGGAGGGTGGGAGAGGGTTTTTTATTGATTAATCACTAGATAAGAACTGCTTTAGGTGAAGGGAAAGACAACACTCAATACATGGAAGGTCAGCTCAATTGGACTGGACCAAAAGCAAAGAAGTTTCCGGGATAAAATGAATGCTTCAAAGGTCAGCGGAGCAGGCGCGGGGGTCTGGGGAACGTGGTTTGCGGGGACTTCTAAGTCAATTGGCAAAATAATTCTATTATGAAATCATTCTGCACCCCACTTTGAAATGTGGTGTCTGGGGTCTTAAATGCTAACAAGCGGCCATCTAAGATGCAGCAATTGGTCTCAACCCACCTGGAGCAAAGGAAAATGAAGAACACCAAGGCCACACGACAACTAAAAGCCCAAGAGACAGAAAGGGCCACATAAACCAGAGACCTACATCATCCTGAGACCAGAAGAACTAGTTGGTGCCCGGCCACAATCGATGACTGCCCTGACAGGGAGCACAACAGAGGACCCCTGAGGGAGCAGGAGATCAGTGGGATACAGACCCCAAATTCTCATAAAAAGACCAAACTTAATGGTCTGACTGAGACTGGAGGAATCCTGGCGGCCATGCTCCCCAGACCTTCTGTTGACACAGGACAGGAACCATCCCCGAAGACAACTCATCAGACATGAAAGGGACTGGTCAGCGGGTGGGAGAGAGATGCTGATGAAGAGTGAGCTAATTATATCAGGTGGACACTTGAGATTGTGTTGGCAACGCTTGTCTGGAGGGGGGATGGGAGGATAGAGAGAGAGGGAAGCAGGCAAAATTGTCAAGAAAGGAGAGACTGAAAGGGCTGACTCAAGAGAGGGAGAGTAAGTGGGAGTAGGGAGTGAGATGTATGTAAACTTATATGTGACAGACTGATTGGATTTGTAAACATTCACTTGAAGTTTAATAAAAGTTATTAAAAAAAAAAAGGATCAAGTTCATCTTCAGATAACTTAATTGCGGATAACAAAAATCCAACTCTTTAAAGTATTTAAAGTAACGAAATCCAGTACTCAACAACATAAAATGTCCAACATCCAACCAAAAATTGCCAGACATGAAAGAAGCAAGAAAATATGACTCATAACCAGGAGAAAAACAAATCAATAGAAACATAACACAAAATGATAGTGACGGTGGAATTAGCAATTAAGAACCTTTAAAAAGCTAATATAAATCTTAAAAATAAGCTCAGTGATGTAAAAGAATATATGCGTATAACAAGGAAAGAAAAAGACATTAAAAAGTTACATAATATTAAATTTCAAGGAATGAAAAATACTATGGATATGAATAAAAGCATCTTAGAGGAGAGAAGATGACTAAATTTTTAGACATAGCAATAGAAACTACCAAAAATTAAGCACAGTGAGAAAAAAACTTGAAAAAAGAAATTAAGATCAAGGGGTCTGATAGTCTAACATACCTGTAACTGGCATCCCAGAAAAGGAGAAGTAGAAAAAAATTATTTGGGAAAATAAAGGCAAAAAAATTTCCAAATCTAATGAAAATGATAAATCGGCAAATCCAAAAAGAAAAATCAAGTCCAAACAAAAGAAACATAAAGAAAATTACACTAAGGCACATCATAATCAAAATGATGAAAACCACCAACAAAGAAAATGTCAGGATCAGCCAGAAAAATAACACATTACACGTTATTAGTTAATGTTGCATGAATTTCGACTCAAGACAACACAATGTATGCAGTATAGAACTACTCCATAGGATTTTCAAGGCTGTGATTTTTCAAAAGCAGACCATCAGGCCTGTCTCCCAAGGATAGAAACAAAACAAAACAAAAACCTGCTGCCATCAAGTAGATTCTGACTCATAATGACCCTACAGGGACAAAAATAAGAAAACAGCAGACATCTTCTTAGAACTCTACAAACAAAAATCAGTAGAAAAACATCTTTAAAGTACTGGAAACAAACAAAAAATTAACAACCTAATATTCAATACCCATTAAAAATGTCCTTCAAAAGGTGCAAGAGTTCCACTTTTATTTAGGTTATAGAATGTTACAGAAGAATACAGACTGTTTCAAACAAAAGTGTGAAAAATTCATCACCAGAAGACATGAACTATAAAAAATGTTAAAGTTCTTCAGACAAAAGGCATGTGACACCAGATGTAAATGTGGACTGGCACAAAGGAATAAAGAGCACCAGAAACAGTAACTGTCACAAAATATAAGTAATTTTCTTTACTTTTTAATCTTCTTAAAAGTTAATTGACTTTTTAATAATGATAATGTATTGTGAGATTTATAACATATATGGAAGTAAAATATATGGTAACAACAGCACAAAAGACAGTAAGAGGAAAATGGAAGTAAGTCTTAATAAATCTTAAAGAAATCATACGAAGAATGTTTTCTCAGAATACAATTAAACTGGAAATCAATAGCTAAAAAAATCCGGAAATTCTTCTAAATATTTGAAAATTAAACAACATACTTTTAAATAACCCATGGGTCAAAAAATAAGTCTCAAAGAAAATTAGAAAATATTTTGAAATGATGGAAAAAGAAAACACAAAATATCAAAATTTGTGAAACTGGAGGAAAAGTAATTGCTTCAGATGCTTATATTAGAAAAGGAGGTCTAAAACAATGACTGATGCGTCATTTATTTTCTAGCAAAAGAACAAATTAAACCCAATGTAAACAGAAGAAACGATCAAGATAAAAGGAAAAATCAATGAAATAGAACATAATAAAATAATAGGAAAAAATCAAGAAAAATCTTTTAAAAAATCAACAAAACAGATAAAACCTCAAGTCACTGATCAAGGCAAAGAAAGAGAGAAAACATAAAATACCAGTTTCAGAAATAAAAGGAGACATCACCACAGATCCTACTGACATTAAAAGGGTATATAATGAATAGCTTTATGTGGACAAATTTGACAATTTAGTCAAATAAGGGACAAGTTCCTTGAAAAACACAAAGCTCAGGCAAGAAAAGCTAGATAACTTGACTAGCCCTATACCTATTTAAAAAATTGAAGCCATAGTTAAAATCTTCCCACTAAGAAAACCCCAGGCCTAGAGGGTTTACTAGTGAAATCTACCAAATGCTTAAGGAAGAAATATTACTAATTCTACACAAACTCTTTTAAGTAAAGAGAAGGAAACATTTCCAATATTACTTTATGAATAAGAATATCCTGTACCCAACTATATAGATATTCCAAAAGACAACAACAGCCCAATATCCCTGACGAACACAGAAAATATTAGTATATCAAATCAAGTAATAAAAAAGGATGATACATCATGACCAAATGGAGTTTATCTTAGTAACAGAAAGTTGGCTTAACAACTAAAAATTAATGTAATTTGCCACATTAACAGGTTAAAAAAGAAAACTATATTTCAATAGATTCAGAAAAAGCACTTGACAAAAGTCAATACCCATTCATCATAAAACCTCTCGACAAACCAGAAAGGGAAGGAAAACTCTTCAACCTAAAAACAGGCATTTGCAAAAAATGTACATCTAGCATAATACTTCATCAGGAACAAGGTAAGCATGTCCACTTAACCTCTTTTATTCAACATTATATTGCAGGTAGCCCAGTAAGGCAAGTAGAGTCATATGGCTCGGGGAAAAAGATTTATGTACAACATAACCAACTATGTAGGAAATACCTATCAATACAAAAGCTGAAAGAGCTAAAAAGTGGGTTTAACACAGTCACAGGATACAAGGGCAATATACAAAACTGTACATACTAGAAATTAACAAAGTTTTCTCCTATGTTACCTTCTAGAAATTTTATAGTTTTAGTCCTTTCATCTATGGTGTGAGCTAAGAGTCAAGGTTCACTTTTGCATAAGGATATGGTTAAGAGCTAACCAAAAAGTTGGCAATTCAAATCCACCAGCCACTCCTTGGGAACCCTGTGGGGCAGTTCTTACTCTGTCCTCAGGGTTGCTATGAGTCGGAATCTACTGGATGGCAATGGGTTATCCAATTGTTTCAGCACTATTTGTTGAAAGAATTATTTTTTCCCCATTGAATTCCCTTAGAAAAATATCTTTCCCTCAAAAGAGAAATGCATGTATGGGAGGGAAAAGGTAGAAAAGTAGTTTCTCAATAATTCAGGCTGAGTCTTCACTACAGAGAACTCCTAAATCTATTAGAATGTTAATGAAATTAGTCTGCAGATGGCCAAACCCTGGCCAATAAAACAAGGCTTATTTTCAAGACAAACATTATAAAGGAGACTTACACTGAAACTGATCGTGCATGAGAGAATTAAAGGTTCACGCAACAATAATACTAAGGTATTTCCAATAGCAATCTTACCAGATTTCTTTTTTTCACATAATTTGCTTGGCGTCTTCAAATTATTTGTTCCTTCCATTGTAATAACCACTATAAGTCCTGTGATGAAAATAAACTGAAAGTTACACTGCATTTACAAAGAACAAATTCTCATAAAATTATCACTCATCGAAGCATATATACATGTATATATATATACACACACATTTCAAAACAAAAACACCATAAAAAATATTTAGTCCAATTGTATTTACAATGAGAAAACTGAATGCTAGAGAGGTAAAATTACTGACTTACCTAAAATTACTTACTAGCAATTGGGCTTTTTTTAAATGTGTTAATTAGAAAGTAATATATTTACTTGGTTAAAAAAAAAATCACCTAGAACAAAAAGGTAAAAAATGTCTCCCTCTCACACTGCATTTCCACTCCCACTTCCCAGTAGTAGTTGCTAGCAAGTCTCTTATATCCTTTTTAAAACTGTCTATGCAAGCAGTATTATTCGTAAGAGCCAAGAACTGGAAACAATACAAATGTCTATCAACTAATGAATGATTCCCAGTATTGTGTGGTTGTCCTCCATTTTGTGATTGTAATTTTACATTAAAGAGGGTTAGAGTGAGATTGTAACACCACCCTTACCCAGGTCACATCCCTGCTCCAATGTAAAGGGAGTTTCCCTGGGATGTGGTCTGCACCACCTTTTATCTCTCAAGAGATAAAAAGGAAAGAGAAGCAAGCAGAGGGGGGGCCTTATACCACAAGAAAGCAGCACCAGGAGCAGAGTGCATCCTTTGGACACTGGGGTCCTTGACCAGGGGAAAATTGAGGACAAGGACCTTCCTCCAGAGCCGACAAGGAGAGAAAGCCTTCCCCTGGAGCTGACACCTTGAATTTAGACTTTTAGCCTACTTTACTGTGAAGAAATAAATTTTGCTTCGTTAAAGCCATCCACTTGTGGTATTTCTGTTATAGCAGCACTAGATGACTAAGGCACCCGGCCAGCATCCCCGCCAGCGCCTGTGGTAGGAGCGGAGGAGCTGCAACATGTGCTGCCCTGCACTGGAAGTGAATGGCTACACAGCTGCTGAGCAGGTGAGTGAAGCCAGGAGGAGGAAAAGGAGGCAGAGGAGGTGCTGTGGGGATTGAAATGCACCTTGGAGCCCTACTATTCATTCACTCTGGGGCTTGGGGGTGGGGGGTCTTTAAAACCATTAGAGAAAAATAATAAAAGGAGTGCTGTTTTCCCTTAAGGAAAAAAAAAAAAAACCTTATAAGACCACGAACATATATGCCGTCAGACATTGTCCAAATGGATGTTATGCAGCACATGACCATATTAAAAGTCACTGAGTTGTACATTTTCAAAGAGTGCATTTCATACGTGAGATATGTTTCAATAAAGCTGTTAAAATATTGTCTATGTAAATACTGCATATATCAAGAAATCAACTCAACCTTTTTTTCTTCTGAAAACGTTTCTTTAAAAAATCTTATTATAAAATTTTTTAAAATTACTTTAATTTCTTCTTTAAAAAAAGTTAAGTTTCACATTGGATTATTTGTTTTAAGACTGTTCCTACATGTCTAGAAGCCTGTGTCTTCTGTCAACACAAAACTGGGAGATAGAGAACACATTTGCTTAAACTTTTTTTAAAGACTCCTTAATAGCATCTTTAAAAACTGTGCACAGAGGGAGGGAAAAAAAGAAAAAACTCAAAGGTCCAGTTTGTCTATTAATGAGAAATTTGTTCATATATATTTTTATATAGTTATAATTACTATATAAATGCCCAAATGTCAGATTTGCCTGTATTTAGAATACTGACAACCCCCTTTTCATGAACCTGCCAAGAATATACTTATTTTATCAAATGACATTTAACTTAAAGGAAAGAGCCACAGTAGTATTTCTGGAACCAGTTTCAGGCCTTTAGGGAAGGACAGATTATTTAGTTGACTGGGTTGGAGGAGGCACTTCTAATTTGGAAAAAAATTTCCCCATGTGATTGATTCCCCTTCTCTCACTCTCATCCATCTTTCCCCAAAGAAAGTCGTGAAGGAACACCTCAGTGATTTTCCAAAGCTGCTATCTACCAATGTAAAGCTATTCTTCATTCATTCAGTCAACATATGTTTATTGTTCTAGGCACTGGAGACACAGTGGTGAACAAGTTCCAAACAAACACATTAGGATAAATACATAAAATGACATATAGTCAGGGAAAAAATTCCTGTACTTTTTCCTGTATTTTTCTGTGAAAATTTTCTTTTAACAGCATGCTTCTGTGAATCCTCATGAAGTCGTGCCCAATCCGGATTGCCTTACTCCTTTAATGAAACTACTTTTTAATAGAGATTCCAGTTTGCTCTTTGACATTTCTTGGTGTCAGAATTGTGGAATTCGATGGTGCACTATATTCAGCAACCCCAGGGAGTCGAGGGCCCAGAGCTTTCGGTACTACCACAGGTCCCGTGAGCCCATAAGTCTCCACAGACTCCTTGAAGTCTCCAGCAGGTAAATAACCTCTGGAATCTCAAGCTCCACCTTCTTGCATAAGAAGCTCTTTGAGACTTAGCAAAGGATTTTGTTTTGTTTTGTCTTTGTGTTGTTTTGTCCTGTTTTCATTCTGGTCTTGCAAGAATTTTTTGCCAAATTTTGCCTCCACTAGTGGCAGTAGTGTGAATTTCTGGGCAATTTACTGTCCTAAAAGTTTTTGAGTTTGTGGAATCTCAAGCTCCATAAGCAAAAGAAACCAAGGGCACCAGCTGACCAGTAAAAGCCAATATAGTGGTCACCTGCCATAGATGCGGTTGAAGTTTCACATGGCAGGATAAGCCATGATGTGAGACAGGCCATAGCATTAGGCTGCCTGTCGGTCGCAAGCAAAAACACATAATGAAAAGGAATGCACCAGTTTAAGCAATACACTGTCCAAACCCCTTGGTGCCTCCCATCAGGATATTGTTGAGTCTGAGAATCCTAAACTTTGAACAAATTCAAACCTTCTTTGAAAACGGAAAATGCCGTATCTAAGGGCAATATAGAGTTCCCTACTGGTACTCCGGAAACCCTGGTGGCATAGTGGTTAAGTGCTACAGCTGCTAACCAAAGGGTCAGCAGTTCAAATCCGCCAGGCACTCCTTGGAAACTCTATGAGGCAGTTCTACTCTGTCCTATAGGGTTGCTATGAGTCGGAATTGACTCGACGGCACTGGGTTTCTGGGTACTGGTACTCCGGCCCAATATACGAACAAGCACCATGGCACTGCTACCTGCTTGTATTTATCCATTTGGCGTAATCTCACTAAGGATAGTGTGGGAAATATGTGGTCACTTCTGGGTTCTTTTTGAATTATCTAAATTGAGTTTTCAGTGCAATAAATTATAAGAGAAAGGCTCCTGAATTAAGCAGAAACAATGGTACACCTATTTTAATTGGTATTTTGAAGCCTATAGAAAACCTGATCACAGGAAAACCACTTCCCTACAAGATTACATTCTAAATTAACTAAACAAAATGAGGAATTGCAATGTTAAATTTCTGTTCCAACTGTCCAAGTTGTACTGGGACCATCTGCCCCTTTGCCGGTTGCCTCTCCTTTGTATTCTCCCCTGTCTTCTTACTCCTCTGATTCTACCAAAGATTTCTGATAACTCTTTGAACTTCCCTTTTCCCTGAAGAACCTACAGAAAGCATAAAGCCTATTCCCGAAATGCCTTTTAAAATCCATCCCAGTGCAGATATTTAGGATCCACCTCAAATTACTTTTACTCCTCGGACATGCTCAGAATTACATAACATTGCTAAAGGTTTCCCAAAACTGCGGAAGGACCCTTACAAGTTTGCTTAGGAATTTAGAATCCTTGTTGAGGCTTACCAGCCTGCATCCCTGATTTGTATCAACTAGTCCACATGATAACTGGGCCAGGGGAGGCCCACCTGTGGTTAGAACAAGCTGAATGGAGAAATACCAAAGACAGTTTAGCTCTATAAGACAGAGGTGCCCAAGTTGCAGAAAATTCCACTGCCTCAAGCAGTTTGCTCGGCATACTCCATAGCTTTACATTAAAATCCTGGTTCCTTTGCTTGACACGCCCCATAGCTTTAAATTAAATCCTGGCTCCCCTCTCTTTAACTGCTGCCCAAAACTAGAGGAAATTGGTGAAAACCAGTTTAGGTGCCATGTTGACGTTCAGGATCGCCATTTAGACCTCATACATAGTAACTTTCCCACCTAGGGGTGGAGTTTAACTGCCATTTTCTAAACACACAACACATAAAGTTATATGTAAACCCCATTGCACCAGCGTAATATGATTAAGAATGTTAATGATGTAACTTGTATGAACTTCCTACTTGTAACTCCTTAAAAGTAACCTTCCCCATTGCCCCTGCTGAGCAGCCTTGGTGGCAGCAACCCCAACTATTTCCTTCCTTTATGCAACAAAATAAAGGTGCTTTCTACTCTCCCACCTCGGTCTCTTGTTTATCGGCTAACTTGAGTCATGCAGAGCAGAACCTGGGGTTTCCACCAGGCAACGTTTTGACTTAAATAGACCATCTGCCCAACTGTTAGAAGATTCTCGAGCTATTTGCAAAAGATTGCTTTTCCCCCAATAATAGATTGACAAAAATTCACTGTTGCATACAAAAAAATATGGGTGTATATGATTACCGGATCATATTATTTCAAAGGTTTGCTGCACAATCTGGGACTGATCCATCATCCCCTGGGGCTACAGGAGCTTTCAATGCAGTATTTATTATCTGGCCTCAAACTTGAACTTTCAGTCATAGTAAAAAGGCACTGACTAGATTGGAAAGCAGCCCCCATTGCCAAACTACCTAATTTGGCTCACAAACTCTCTGACCATGTAAATTAAGCTAACCTCCAAGGTAAATAAATTAATGATCTTACAATTACAACAACTGCAATCTCCTAACCTGCAAAATAAATCCATGCCCTATGGAGGCACTAAACCCAGTACTTGCAATTATTGCAAGAAACCTGGGCAATGGAAAAAGTACTGCTATAAGTTAAAGGACAATCAAAAGAAACAGCTTAAGCCAGAGGACCTTTCACCACATACGGAATAAAGGGGCGCCGGGGACACAACAGGGGATTCTCCTATGGTGGCATTTAACCGGAAATCCTGGTGGCGTAATGATTAAGTGCTACTGCTGCTAACCAAGAGGTCAGCAGTTCGAATCCACCAGGCGCTCCTTGGAAACTCTATGGGGCAGTTCCACTCTAACCAATAGGGTCGCTATGAGTCAGAATCGACTCGACGGCAGCAGGTTTGGTTTTGGTTTTTTGGGGGGCACTTAACCTGCAAGAAGAAACTACCATGTATGTTAACGGACAACCTTGAAAATTTTCAATCAATTATGGAGTCATCCTCTCTGTAATTAGCCCCACTTGTTTATAAAAGCCCCTGCCCCAGAGTACTAAAACCACAAAAATTGTGGGGGTTACAAATCAAGTAAAAAAAAAAAAAAAATTTTTTTTTTTTTTTGAACAGACTTTAATTCATTCAAAACCTGTTCTGATTTCCCTTGGCCCTACTGCAAATTTACACATCCCTTTCTGCTTAGCCCTGACATTTTTGTTAATTCATTGGGCTAACACCTTTTGTGTCAATTTTCAGAAAAAGGAGAAATATCATTGAGCATGGCAAACCCCCCAGCACCCTTAATGAGGAATCTGAATCAGAACTAATTCAAAATAAAGAAACTGTTTGCAAGCATCAGTCATGTACAAAGACAATTTAATCCCCTCTAACCCATTTTCCTCTGATCTTTTTTCATTAATTCCTGAAGCCTTATGAGGCACCACATCTACCAATGTGGGATGACTTTTATCAGCAGAACCCATCACATTTCAGGAAGACACCTCTAAGCCTTTACCAAGGCTCCCTCAATACCCCCTTAAATGAGAAACTAAAGAGGGATTAACACCTATTATTAAGGAATTCCTTTCTAAAGGATTAATTTTCCCTGCACCAGCCTTTCTAACACCTCTGTACTCCCTGTTAAGAAATCAAATAACAGAGGCTGGAGGTTTGTACAGGATTTAAGGGCTATTAACCTCATCATTATATCTAGATTTTCAGTAGTCCCAAATCCTCACTTATTGCTTTCTAATGTTCCTCCAGATGCTACATGTTTCACTGTAATTGATCTTTGTAGCACATTCTTTAATACTGCTATCCACCATGACAGCCAATATTTGTTTGCTTTTACTTGGGACAACCAACAATTTACCCAAACTTTATTTTTTATAATGCCTCAGGGTTTCGCTGAAACTCCCACTTACTTTTCTCAAATACTTCATGATGATTTGCAGCCTCTGCAACTTAAAAATGAATCTAAATTACTACAGTATGTTGACAATTTATTGGTATGTTCCACCTCCTACTAAATTTGCATTGAAGGTAGTATAATCTTAGCTGCTGGAGGACATAAAGTTTCTACAAAAAAACTACAATTAGTGGTAAGGCCAAGATGGCGGAATAGCCAGATGCTTCCTGTGGTCTCTCTTACAACAAAGACCCCAAAATCAAATGAATCTACTACACATGACAATCTATCAGCCCTGAACATCAAAGACAAAGTTGAGGAGTTGGGCTGAGTGGCAGGGGGAAGGAGACAGTTCAGAAGCAGTGACAAAGTGCCAGACATGAGCTAGCTGGAACCCGGCGGGCTAGATCAGCTGGCACACATGGGCTGAGGCAAGCAGTAGAGCTTGAGACGCATTTTACATCAAGGAGAGACTGAGTGGTGGACAGTCTACACAAACCACCAGAGCCAGAGGGAAGCAGCGCTGTATGTGTGAAAGTTAAGTGCAAGCATCTAACTTGCCATACGGGATCAAAACAACGCTTCCCCCTCTGAGACTTTCATAGTGGAGAAGTACCTCTTTTCCCTTCATCCCTTCCGCTTCCTGCTCTGCTCCTTGCTCCTACTCCAATACCAGTTCAGAAATATTCAATAACTGCCACACCCCCTAAGCCGGAAACAGTAACTACCACACCCAAAACAGTCTCCTGACCTTAGGGAAAAAAACAAACAAAAATGCCAACTCCCCCAAGATGGGCAGTCAGGACTAACCGCACTCAAACCAGTCTCACCACTTTAAAAAATCGCCAGGCCCCCTAAACCGTGAACTCAGGGCAGGCACTGCCCCTTAGCCTAGGCTAGGCACAGGCATAAAGGCTCCATGGACTTTAAATGCCTTTAACCTCTGCCAAGCCCTGTGTGGGCTGATTCAACAGCGTAGACCCTTATTAGCACAGAACAACAGGGTCTATACCTGAAGCCTATTTCAACTGCGGCAGCCAAGTGGAAGTGGCAGATTCACAACATTTGACACCACCCTGCCCATTAAGCGGGGTACACAGTGGTTAAGTGCTACAGCTGCTAACCAAGAGGTTGGCAGTTCAAATCCGCCAGGCCTCCTTGGAAACTCTATTGGGCAGGTCTACTCTGTCCTATAGGGTCACTATGAGTTGGAATCGACTCGACAGCAGTGGGTTTGGCTTGGTTTGGTTTCATCCACACACATCAAGGGCCTTAGCACTGGCGGCTTCACCTATTCCACCTAGCCACCCATGACAGGGGTCCGAGAATAAATGATGCCTCCCAGTCCCTACAGCCAACAGCTTTGGATGCCCATAGATCAACTACAAAACCCACCCACCTATGCATTTTAAGGGACTGGGGAATGCCTTCCACCAAGGCACTCAGGTGCAGCCATCAGTCTCCTATCGTGTTCAGAACATAGTCCCCTACTGCAGCCAGATACCTATGCATGCTGAAATCACCCCCATGGAGCCCTGCCATCTAGGTCTGTAGGTGAGAGTCTGTATAACACACTCAGTGACTGATGACCAGGACACCTAAGCTGAAACCACACAAGAAAAGTAAATGGACTTCTGGGCTCATACACCTAGTAGCAGTTCTAACCACCTAGTGACAGGACAGGAGAGCTTCAAAGACACCAATAACCAAACCACTCACACACAAAGTCTATTTGGGCATATCAAAACAAAACAAAACTAAAAGCTAGGATACAGTAAGCAAAAATACAATAAATAAATAAATATAATAACTTATTGATGGCTCAGAGATAACAGTTAATATCAAATTACATACAGAGCCAGATCAAGATGGCTCCAGCAAGCAACCAAAACGAAGAACCAGGAAACCTCCGGGAGGAAGAGAAGGTCTTGGAATGACCAGAGGTAGAATTCAAAAGATTAATATACAGAGCTCTTCAAAAGATCAGGTAAAACTCAGACCAAGTCAAGGAACATAGAGACAAAGTAACAGAGGAATTCAGGAAAGTGATACATGAGAATGACAAATTTCACAGGCTGCTAGAATCCATAGAAAGAAAACAAATAGAAATCCAAAAGGTTAACAATAAAATTTCAGAATTAGACAACTCAACAGAAGGTCACAGGAGCAGAATTGAGGCAACAGTAGTCAGAATTAGTGAGATTAAAGTCACTTGACACCATTTTATTTGAGAAAAAATCAGATGAAATAATTTAAAAAAATGAAGAAACTAAGAATTATGTCGGACTCTATCAAGAGGAATAACCTACAAGTGACCGGAGTACCGGGGTGGGGGTGGGGGGTAACAGAAAACAGAGAGAGAATTGTTGAAGATTTCTTAGTAGAAAACCTCCCTGATATCGTGAAACATGAGAAGATATCTATCCAGAAGCTTATCAAACCTCATACAGGGTAGTTCCCAAAAGAAAGTCACCAAGACATATTATAACCAAACTTGCCAAAACCAAAGATACAGGATTTTAAAAGCAGCTAGGGATAAATGAAAAGTCACCTACAAAGGAGAGTCAGTAACACTAAGTTCTGACTACACAGCAGAAACCATGCAGCTAAGAAGGCAATGGGATGAAACATACAAAGCCTTGAAGGAAAAAAATTGCCAGCGGAGAATTATAAATCCTACAAAAATGTCTCTCAAACATGATGGCAAATTTAGAGTATTTCCAGATAAACAGAAGTTAATGGAATTTGTAAAACCCAAGCCAAAATTATAAGAAATATTAAAGGGAGTCCTTCAGCTAGAGAACCAACAATATCAGATAACAACCCAAGACTAGAACACAGAACAGGACAAACAGATATCAACCCAGATGGGGAAGTCACAAAAATAAGTCAAAGTTAAAGACAGAAAATAGGGAAACAGATGTCAACATGTAAACAAGGACACCATAAAAAGGAAAAAAAAGAGGGATTAAATAGTGCAGTCGTAGAACTTTCATATAGAGAGGGAGTTAAAGTAAAATCAAGAAATAAAAGATTAATTTAAACTTAGAAAACTAGAGGTAAATTTAAAGGTAACCACAAAGGAAACTAATAAATCTTCCCATCAAAATTAAAAAAAAAAAGAAAAACAAAGACTCCACAAATACAAAATCAGCAACAATGAAAAAGATGAAAAGAAAATAAAGATGACTCAGTACAGAAAATTAAGTGGAACAAAGAAACTGTCGATAAACACACAAAAAAGACATGAAAATGACAGAACTAAACTCACACCTATCAATAATTACGGTGAATGTAAATGGACTAAATGCACCAATAAAGAGACAGAAAGTAGCAGAAGGTATAAAAAGCACAGTCCACCTATATGTTGGCCTACAACAGACACACTGTCTTAGTCATCTAGTGCTGCTATAACAGAAATGCCAAAAATCGATGGCTTTAACAGAGATTAGTTTATTCCCTCACAGTTCAGTAGGCTACAAGTCTGAATTGAGGGTCCCGGCTCCAGAGGAAGGCTTTCCCTCTCTGTTGGCTCTGGAAGAAGGTCCTTGTCATCAATCTTCCACTGGTCTGAGAGCATCTTGGTACAGGGACCTCAGGTCCAAAGGACGTGGTCTGCTCCTGATGCTGCTTTCTTAGTGGTATGAGGTCCCCACATTTCTCTGCTCACTTCTCTCTTTTATATCTCAGAAGAGATTGGCTTAAGACACTACCTAATCTTTCAGATCTCATCAATATAACTGCCTCTAATCCATCTTATTATATCATAGTGATAGGATTGACAACATACAGGAAAGTCACATGTAATGGCGGACAACCATACAAGGGAATCATGACCTAGCCAAGTTGACAGATATTTTTGGGGGACACAAATCAATCCACAATGCACACCTTAAAGACCCAAACAAAAACTCAAAGCATGGAAAAAATATATATCCAGCAAACAACAATCGAAAAAGAGCAGAAGTGGCAATATTCATCTTTGACAAAATAGATTTTTAATCCACCACAAAGGATAAGGAAAAACACCATATAATGATTAAAGAGTCAATACACCGGGAGGATATAACCATAATAAATATATATGCACAGAATAACAGGGCTCCAAAATACATAAGACAAACTCTAACAGCATTGAAAAGAGAAAAAGCAGCTCCACAATAATAGTAGGAGTCTTCACCACACCACTTCAGTGAAAAACAGAACATCTAGAAAGAAACTCAATAAAGATATGAAAGCTGTAAATGCCACAATCAACAAACTTGACCTCATTGACATATACAGCACACTGCACCCAACAACAGCCAAGTATACTTTCTTTTCCAACGCACATGGAACATTCTCCAGAATAGACCACATATTAGGCCACAAAGCAAGCCTTAACAGAATCCAAAACATCAAAATATTACAAAGCATCTTTTCAGATCATAAAGCCATAAAAGTAGAAATCAATAACAGAAATAAACCCAAAAAACCAAACCCAGTGTCGACGAGTCGATTCCAACTCATAGTGACCCTATAGGACAGAGAAGAACTGCCCCATAGAGTTTCCAAGGTGCGCCTGGCAGATTCGAACTGCCGACCCTTTGGTTGGCAGCCGCAGCACTTAGCATGTAGAAAAAAAAATCAAATACATGGAAACTGAACAACACCTTGCTCAAAAACTACTGGATTATAGAAGAAATAAAGGACAGAATAAAGAAATTCATAGAAACATATACGAATGAAAACACATCCTACCACAACTTTTGGGACTCAGCAAAAGCAGTGATCAGAGGGCAATTTATAGCAATTAATGCACACATCCAAAAAGAAGGGCCAAAATCAAAGCATTCACCATACAACTCGAAAAACAAAAAGAGAGCACCAAAAGAAGCCCTCGGGCATGAGAAGAAAGGAAATAATAAAGATTAAAGCAGAAATAAATGAAATAGAGAATAGAAAAACAATTGGAAGAGTCAACAAGACCAAAAGATGGTTCTCTGAAAAGATCAACAAAATTGATGGGCCAAATGACAAAAGAAAAACAGGAGAGAAAACAAAGAACCAGAATAAGATATGAGATGGGCGATATCACAACAGACCCAATGGAAATTAAAAGGATCATAAGAGAATATGACTAAAAATTCTACTCCCAAAAATTTGAAAACCTAGAGAAAATGGACAAATTTCAAGAAACACACTACCTAACTAATCTAACACAAATCACGGGAGAAAAGCTAAACAAACCTCTAACAAAAGAGATGGAAGAGATAATATAAAAAACTCCCAACAAAAAAAAAAAAGCCCTGACCCTGACGGCTTCACTGGAGAATTCTATCAAACTTCCAGGGAAGAGTTAACACCACTACTCCTAAAGATATTTCAGAGCATAAAAAAAGATGGAATACTCCCGAACTCATTCTATGAAGCCAGTGTAACCCTAATATCAAAGACAGGTAAAGACACCACAAAAAAAGAAAATTATAGATCAATATCCCTCATGAACACAGATGCAAAAAACCTCAACAAAATTCTAGCCAATAGAATTCAGCATATCAAAAAAATAATCCATTATGACCAAGTGGGATTCATACCAGGTATGCAGGGATGGTTCAACATTAGAAAAACAATCAATGTAATCCATCTCATAAATAAAACAAAAGATAAGAACCACATGATCTTAAAAATTTGATGAAGAAAAAGCACTTGACAAACTCCAACACTCATTCATCATAAAAAATCTCTCAGCAAAATAGAAATAGAAGGGAAATTCCTTGACATAATAAAGGGCATTTACACAAAGCCAACAGCCACCATCATCCTAAACAGACAGAGTCTGTTTGAGAACAGGAACCAGACAAGAATGCCCTTTATCACCACTCTTATTCAACATGGTGTTAGAGATCCTGGTGAGAGCAATTAGGCTAGAAAAAGAACTAAAGGGCATCCAAATTGCTAAGAAAGAAGTAAAAGTATCCCTATTCACACATGATATGATCTTATACATAGAAAACACCAAAGAATCCACAAGAAAACTACTGGAATTAACAGAGGATTTCAGCAAAGTATCAAGATACAAGATAAACATATAAAATCAGTCAAATTTCTCTACACCAACAAAGAGAACATTGAAGAGGAAATCACCAAATCAATACCATTTACAATAGCCCTCAAGAAGAATAAAATACTTAGGAATAAATCTAACCAGAGATGTAAAAGACCTAAAGAAAGAAAACTACAAGTCACTATGTGAATCAAGAGAAGCCTCTATCCTAATCCAATCCTAATCCAATCCTAATCCAATCCTAATCCAATCGTGTGAGCTGTTTCCTTGATATAAATCTCTCTCTCTACTTTGCTTTGCTTCTCTAGAGAACCCAGCCTAAGACATTTGGTACTGAGAGTGATTCTAGAGAAACAAAATTGTAAGGATGAGTTTTCTAAACTGGTTCTCAAGTATGGTTAGTCTTAAAAGATGTTGATGACTCTGCTTCCAGCAGTAAAGAGGGCACTACTAATGCATGGCATGAGAGGGCAATTCAAATCCACAAAATATCACCACCGGTAGATCAGGTATTGATGACAGGAGAGGCTCTGGGTGAACACATGTGTGATATCTTTCTACAGTTTTGTCAGAATGAGAAGTATAAGGAAGCCGCTTGGTTGGTCCTACTTTAGACAAACTCATGAAAGAAAGAGATGTGCTCTGGGCTTCAGAGTCAGAGCACAAGTGCCAGATAAACGAGGTCAAGGATTCCACTTGTGCTTTGAAAGAAAAACTTATTTCTTGTAGTAACAGAGCCGAAATTGCGGAAAACCAAACCCAGAGTCTTACTATAAAAATAAATAAATAAATAAGAGTGGCTGAATTACAGTGCCAGCTCAACTGCCAAACTCGAGAGGTGTCTGAAGTTAAAGTAAGGACATTGATGGGGAAGAAATGGGATCCTGAAAGTTAGGATGGAGACATATGGGCAGATAATAAAGAAGCTGGAGACACTGAGCCCCTAAATTCCATTGAAATACTCCTGCCAGAAGAACCACTCCCATCTGAAGAGATTACTTCATGTTTGTCTGCTAAACCACCCTGCCCAGAAAAACCATTAGCCCCTCCACTCCCTTCTAATGAGATGAGCCCTAGCCCAGCTGCCTCTAAAAAGCTCTTGCCTGAGTCATTGCCTGGGGGCATTGCCTGAGGCAGATGCATTACAAGACAATGCTGAATGTTCTCAAAACAATTCCACACTAACCATTCTGGCTTCTAGGCCTATAACTAGACTTAAGTCCCTGTGACCCCCAAAAGGTGAAGTACGAAGTGTGACCCAGGAGGAGGTATGCTATACTCCAAAAGAACTGCTTGACTTTTCTAATGTGTACAAACAGATGCATGGGGAATATGTGTGGGAATGGCTATGAAGGGTGTGGGATAATGGTGTAAGGAACATAAAGATGGATCAGTCTAATTTCATTGATATGGGTCCACTAAACACAGATTCTCCAGTGTTTGAGCTTAAGAAGTTAGGAAAGGATCTAAGACTTTATTTGATTGGGTTGCTGAGCATGGATTACAAAGTCGTCTACACTAAATCAAGTTGAAGTATCAGAGCTGCCTTGGTATACTTTAGAAGAAGGTATTCAAAGACTTAGGGAAATTGGCATGCTAGAGTGGATTTATCAGGTTAGACCCACAGACCTACACATGGAGTGCCCAGAGGACACCTTTTACCACAACTGTGAGGAATAAATTTGTGAGGGGAGCTCCAGCATCCCTGAAGACTACTGTGGTTACTATTTTATGTAAATCAAATTTGACAGTGGGAATTGCCCTAACTGAATTAAGACAACTAACTACAATGGGATTGATTGCACTCCATGGTAGTAGTGGCCAAGTGGTTGCACTCAATTGACAAAGACAAGGTGGGCGTGGTTACAGCAATGGTCAGTGGAGTCAAGGCAGTAATTAGAATAGTCTGACTCATATGGACTTATGGCATTGGCTACTTAGTCATGGTGCCCCTAAGAGTGAAATGGATAAGAAATCTACTAAATATTTACTTGATCTGCACAAACGAATGAATTCTAGGTCAAGTGAACAACAGTCTAATTCACGGTTCCTCAATCAATTCCCAGGTTTGAGCAAGTTTAAAGATTCACAACCCCATAAATGAAGGAGAGGCTGGGTACCCATGAGGAAGGACTCCAATACACTGCCAAAAATTTTTTACCGTTAATCTTTCTCCAGCCTTTCCCAAAGGGATCTACGGCCTTTTACAAAACTGACTCTTTACTGGGGAAAAGGAAATAATCAGACTTTTCAAGGATTACTGGATACTAGCTCTGAACTGACACTAATTCCAGGAGACCCAAAACATCACTGTGGCCCACCAGTCAGAGTGGAGGTCACATTATTAATGGAGTCTTGGCACATGTCCATCTCACAACAAGTCCAGTGGGTCCCCGAACCATCCTGTAGTGATTTCTCCAGTACCAGAATGCATAATTGGAACAGATACATTCAGCAACTGGCAGAATCCCCGCAATGGATCCCTGACAAATACAGTAAGGGCTATTATGGTAGGAAAATCCAAGTAGATGCCATTAGAACTGTCCCTACCTAGGAAAATAGTAAACCAAAAGCAATACCGCATTCCTGGAGGGACTGCAGAGATTACTGCCACCATCAAGTGACTTGAAGGATGCAGGAGTGGCGATTCCCACCATGTCCCCATTCAATTCACCTATTTGGCCTGTGCAAAAAACAGATGGATCTTGAAGAATGACAGTACATCATCAAAAACTTAACCAGGTGGTGACTGACTGCAGCTGCTGTTCCAGATATAGTTTCATTGCTTAAGCAAATTAATACATCTCCCACTACCTGGTACAAAGCTATTCATCTGGCTAATGGCTTTTTCTCCATACCTGTTTCAAAGGACCATCAGGAGCAGTTTGCCTTCAGCTGGCAAGGCCAGCAATACACCTTCACTTGCCTACCTCAGAGCCACATCAACTCTCCAGCCCTATGTCTTAATTTAGTGCGCAGGGACCTTGACTGCGGTTCCATTCCACAAGACATCACACTGGTCCATTACATGGATGACATTATGCTGATTGGACCTAATAAGGAAAAAGCATCAATGACTGTGGACTTATTGGTAAAAACATTTGCATGCTAGAGGGTAGGAAACTAATCCCACAAATATTCAGGCACCTTCCACCTCAGTGAAATTTCTAGCAGTCCAGTGTCATGGGGAATGTCAAGATATTCCTTCTAAAGTGAAGGATAAGTTATTGAACCTGACTACTACCACAATTAAAAAGAAGGAACGACACCCAGTGGGACCGTTTGGATTTTGGAGGCAACATATTCCTTACTTGGGTATGCTACTCCAGCCTATTTATCAAGTGTTTCAAAAAGCTGCTAGTTTTGAGTGGGGCCCAGAAAAAAAGAAAGCTCTACAACAGGTTCGGGCTGCTGTGCAAGTGGCTCTGCCACTTTGCGTATATGATCCAGCTGATCCAATGGTGTTTGAAGTGTCAGTGGCAGACAGAGATGTTGTTTGGAGTCTTCAGCAGGCCCATAATGGTAAATCACAGTGCAGACCCTTAGGATTTTGGAGCAAAGCCCTGCCATCTTCTACAGATAACTACTTTCCTTTTGAGAAACAGCTTTTGGCTTGTTATTGGGCCTTAGAAGAGACTGAACCCTTAACCATGTGGCCTGAACTGCCCATCATGAAACGATAAAGATGGACGTGCACGGCAGCATTCCATCGTTAAATGGAAGTGGTATATATGAGATCGGGCCCGAGGAGGACCTGAAGGCTCAAGTAAGTTGCATGAGGAAGTAGCCCAAATGCCCATGGTCTCCACACCTGTCACATTACCTTCCATCTCCTCGTCTGCACCTATAGTCTCATGGGGAGTTCCTTATGATCAGTTGACTGAAGAAGAGAAAATTTGTTCCTGGTTTACAGATGGTTCTGCAAGATATGCAGGCACCACTCGAAAGTGGACAGCAGCAGCACTACGGCCCCTTTCTGGGACCTCCCTGAAGGATAGTGGAGAAGGGAAATTCTCTCAATGGGCAGAACTTTCAGCAGTGCATCTGGTTGTTCACTTTGCTTGGAAGGAGAAATGGCCAGATGTGCGACTGTATACTGATTCACGGGCTGTGGCCAATGGTTTGGCTGGATGGTCAGGGGCATGGAAGGAACATAATCGGAAAATTGGAGACAAGGATTTATGGGGAAGAGATACGTGGATAGACCTCTCTGAATGGGCCAAATAAGTAAAGATATTCATTTCTCATGTGAATGGTCATCAAAGGGTGACCTCAGCAGAGAATGACTTTAACAATCAAGTGGACAGGATGATCCGTTCTATGGAAACTAGTCATTCTCTTTCCCCAGCTACTACCATCATTGCTCAATGGGTTCATGAACAAAGTGGCCATGGTGGCAGGGATGGAGGTTATGCCTGGGCTCAGCAACATGGACTTCCACTCACCAAAGCTGACTTGGCTACAGCCACTGCTGAGTGCCCAGTATGCCAGCAGCAGAGACAAATAGTGAGTCCCCGATATGGCACCATTCCTCAAGCTGATCAGGCAGCAACCTGCTGGCAAGTTGATTACATGGGACCATTTCCATCATAGAAAGGGCAGCATTTTGTCCTTACTGGAATAGACACTTACCCTGGATATGGATTTGCCTTTCTTGCAGGCAATGCTTCTGCCAAAACTACCATCCGTGGACTTATAGAATGCCTTATCCACCATCATGGTATACTACATAGCATTGTCTCAGATCAAAGGACTTACATCACAGCAAATTAAGCACAACAGTGGGCCCATGCTCACAGAATTCAGTGGTCTTACCACGTTCCCCATCATCCTGAAGCAGCTAGCTCAAAAGAACAATGGAAACGCCTTCTAAGACAACTACGGCACCAGCTAGGTGGCAATACCTTGAAAGGTTGGGGCAATGTTCTCCAGGAGGCTGTATATGCTCTAAACCAGCATCCAATATATGGTGCTGTTTCTCCCACAGCCAGGATTCGTGGGTCTAGGAGTCAAGGGGTGGAAATGAGAGTGGCATCACTCACCATTACTTATAGTGACTCACTCGCAAAATTTTTGCTTCCTGTCCCCATCACCTTATGCTCTGCAGGTCTGGAGGTCTTAGTTCCAAAGAAAGGAATGCTCCCACTTGGAGACACACATCACTGATTCCATTGAACTGGATGCTAAGAATGCCACCTGGCCACTTTGGGTTCCTTATGCCTCTAGATCAACAGGCAAAGTAGGGAGTTATCATACAGGCTGGTGTGATTGATCCTGATTACCAAGAGGAAATCAGACTGACATTACATAATGGAGGTAAAGAAGAGTATGCCTGGAATGCAGGAGATCCCTTAGAGCATCTCTCAGTACTACCATGCCCTGTGATTAAAGTCAATGGAAAGCTACCACAACCCAATTCCAACATGACTACTAATGACCCAGACCCTTCAGGAAGGAAGGTCTGGGTAACCCCACCAGGCCAAGAACCAAGACCAGCTGATGTGCTTGCTGAGGGCAAAGGGAATATGGGATGGGTGGTGGAAGATGGTAGTTCTAAATGCCAGTATGGCCATATGACCAGTTGCAGAAAACAAGGGCTGTAATTGCTATGAGTATTTCTGCTTTGTATCTGTGCACCAAATATTTTTGTTTTCTTCATTTATAAAATATAAGATGTAAACAGGGCTGGTGTGTTTTCGGTTGTATGCATGTTAGTTGTATCATGTTAGGTGCAAGTATGACTTTATAACTGCCTTTATTCAGAGATTATGTATAGTTTAAGGAGATGTGTACATATGCCAAGTTGACAAGGGGTGGACTGTGATGGTTAAGATTGTGTGTCAACTTGGCTGGGCCACAATTCTCAGTGTTTAAAGGTGATCACTCCCAAGATGGAATATGCTGTGAGTAGCCAATCAGTTGAAGGGGAGTTTCCTTGGGGGTATGGCCGGCATCTGAATATAAGCAGACGTTCTGGCTTTTTGCTCACTCTGGATCCTGCAGCTGCCTCCTGTTCGTCTGACCTCCAGTTCTTGGGACTTAAGCTGTCAGTTTATCTGCTAATCTTGGGATTCATCAATCTTCACAGCCTGTGAGCAGAAGCCCTGCCCTCTGACCTACTGATCTTGTGTTCACCAGCCCCTGCAGCTATGTGAATCAGGAGAAGCCTTGAGGTCTGCCTGGCAATCTTGGGATTTGCCGATCTTCACAGCCTGTGAGCAAGAGCCCTTCTCTCCAACCTGCCAATCTTGGGTTCCCTAGCCCCTGCGGCTATATGAATCGAGAGAAGCCTCTACCCTGATCCATGGACTTGGGATGTTCCAGCCTCTACAATCGCATAAACTGTCTCCTTGATTCAAATCTCTCTCTATAAATATATTTAAATGCTTTACTGGTTTTGCTTCTCTAGAGAAGCAAAAGATACAGCCTAAGATACTCTCTTTACACTGGATCAGGGATGTGATCTGAGCAAGGGTGTTACATCCCACCCTAATCCTCTTTAACTACAGGCGGAGATTATGATTTATAACACACAGGAAAAATCACAAAATGGAGGACAACCACACAATACTGGGAATCATGGCCTAACCAAGTTGACAAATATATTTTGGGACACAATTAAATTCATGACTGATATGAAGAGACACTTCACCAAAGAAGACATTCAGGCAGCTAACAGATACATGAGGAAATGTTCATGATCATTAACCATTAGCCATTAGAGAAATGCAAATCAAAACTGCAGTGAGATACCATCTCACCCCAACAAGGCTGGCACTAATCCAAAAAACACAAAATAATAAATGTTGGAGAGGTTGTGGAGAGACTGGAACACATACACTGCTGCTGGGAATGCAAAAGGGTACAACCAGTTTGAAAATCGATTTGGCACTTCCTTAAAAAGCTAGAAATAGAAGTACTATACGATCCAGTAATCCCACTCCTTGGAATATATCCTAGAGAAATAAGAGCTGCCACACAAACAGATATATGCACACCCATGTTCACTGCAGCACTGCTCACAATAGCAAAAAGATGGAAATAACCTAGGTGTCCATCAACAGATGAATGGATAAACAAATTATGGTACACATAATGAAATACTATGCAACGGAAAAGAACAATGATGAATCTGTGAAATATCTCACAACACAGATGAATCTGGAGGGCATTATGCTGAGTGAAATTAGTCAGTTGCAAAAGGACAAATATTGTATAAGACCACTACTATAAGAACTCAAGACAAAGTTTAAACACAGAAGAAAACATTCTTTCATGGTTAGGAGCATGAGGAGGCAATTCACTAACTAGATAGTAAACAACAATCAACTTAGGTGAAGGCAAGGACAGCACACAATACAGAGGAAGTCAGCACAACTGGACTAAACTAAAAGCTAGGAAGTTTCCTGAACACAACCAAGCACTTTGAGGGATAGAGTAGCTGGGGCTGGGGTCTGGGGACCATGGTTTCAGGGTACATCTAGGTCAACTGGCATAACAAAGTTTATTAAGAAAATGTTCTGCATCCCACCTTGGCAAGTGGCTCCTGGGGTCTTAAAAGCTTGGTGAGCAGCCATCATGATGCAACAATTTGTCCCAACCCACCTGGAGCAAAGGAAAATGAAGAACACCAAAGACACAAGGAAAATACTAGCCCAAGAGACAGTAAGGGCCACATAAAACAGATACTCCATCAGCCTGAGACCAGAAGAACTAGATGGTGCCTCATACCTTCAGTGACCACCCTGACAGGGAAAAGAACAGAATCCCTTACCGAGCAATATAAAAGTATAGAGCAGAACTCAAATTCACATAAAAAGATCAGGCTTAATGGTCTGACTGAAGCCATGGCCACCTTACACTCTGTTAAGCCAGAACTAAAATGATTCCTGAAGCCCACTCTTCAGACAAAGTTTAGACCGGACTATAAAACATAAAATGATACTCGTGAAGAGTGTGCTTCTTAGTTCATGCAGATATATGAGACCAAATGGGCTGCTCCAGTCCAGAGGCAGGATGAGATGGCAAGGTTGAATGGATACAAAAAACCAGGGGTGGAAAGGGGGAGTGTCCTGTTACATTATAGGGATTGCAACTAATGCCACATAACAATATATATAAAAATTTTTATATGAGAAATTATCTTGAGCTGTAAGCTTTCACCTCAAGCACAATTAAAAAAAACAAAAAAAGGGAAGGAAAAGTACAATTAGCCCAGCCTTCTGTTAAGTATTTTCTTCGCACTCTGTTAAGCATGAGTTCTGCAGAAGGAATTTCTATTGATCCTAAGACGAAAGAAGGTATTTTTGCTTTTCCTATTCCCAAAATTAAAAAAATTATGTGGGTTTCTCTCATTGATCGTAAGAGAAAAGAAGCTATTTTTGCTTTTCCTTTTCCCAAAATTAAAAAACAATTAAGTAGGTTTCTGGAGCTCTGCAGCTACTGTAGAACTTGAATTCATGAATTTTCCTTGTTAGCCCAACCGTTATAATAAATATTTGAAAGCCTTCGATCCAGATCCTTTCCAAATTGTATCGGAGGATCAGGAAATTGCAACTAAACTGAAAGAAGGTCTAAAAAACACACTTGCATTAGGCTTTGCTAACTACAACCTAGCATATTTTTCCCTGTTTTTACATGAAACCTCTGAAAATGCTTTAGGCATTTTAACCCAGAAACATGGAGAACATCAGAGACCAATAAGCTAATATAGTCTGCAGCTTGACCCTGTAGCTGAAGTGCACCCCTCTTGCCTCAGGGCTGTTGCTGGCACAGCTAAACTAGTTGAAACTAGACCGCAGACGTCTTAGGCTATATTCTCTAGAGAGGCAACACCAGTGAAGTTTACAAATATATATAGAAAAAAATTATATTAAGGAAATGGTCCAGGTGGTTGTAGAGGCTGGACTGTCCTAAGTCCTCGGGGTCAGGCTGGAGGCTTCTCCTGATTCACGTAGCCACAGAGGCTGGAGAACCCAAGATCTGCAAGTCAGACAGCAGGTCTCTGGCTCACAGGCTGTGAAGGTTGACAAATCCCAAAATCAGCATGTAAGCTGCTAGCTCAAGTCCCAAGAACCGGAGATCAGTCGAGCAGGAGCCAGCTGCATGATCCAGACCAAGCAAAAGTCCACAAGCCTTGCCCGAAAGTCCACCTATCTTGGAGTCAGGCCACACCCCCCAAGTAAACTCCCTTTCTCAACTGATTGGCTACTCACAGCAGATCCCATCATGGAGGTGATCACATTATATCAAATCTCATCATGGAGATGATCACATAATTATACGACTCCAAATTAAATCATATCTGCCAAACCACTGAGAATCATGGCCTAGCCAAGCTGACACACAACCTTAATGAGCACAGCAGACAGTGCTGGGAAATTTTCCAAATGTTTATGTTCCCCATGCAGTATCTGCTACTTTGACCCAACATCTCTCAGCCAGTCGACTCACTTCCTATGAAGTGCTCCTCCTGGCTGCACCTAATATTAGACTACATTCTAAAAAAATAAAAAATTCTAGAGCTTGTTTAAATCTCGTCACTCTCCTTCTTGAAACTGACAATAAGAAATATCCAGCACATGATTGCTTAAATTTAACTGAAAAGCTCTTAACACCCCAAAAAGATTTAAGAGAAACTTCTTTGGCTAATCCTGATTTAGTTCTATTTGTTGATGGCTCCTATTTGAAACCTGATCCTACTAGCTCTCGCTATCAGGCTGGATATGCCGTCATAACCTCTAATGAGGTTCTTGAAAGTCAAGCCCTTCCCAAAGCTACTTCAGCCCAACAAGCTGAATTGCTCTTATTAACCCAAAAAAAAAAAAAAAAAAAAACACTCATTGTCAAGTCAATTCTGAATCATAGTGACCCTACGGGGTTGTATTAGAGCCTGCAAGCTTGCTAAAAGAAGGTCCTTGAATGTTTCCATGGATTCTAATTATGACTTCAGAGTGACTCATGATTTTGGCATTTTATGGAACCAGAGAAGCTTTCTAACCTCTTCTGGAACTGCCATTAAAATGGAGCTTTAGTAGCAGACTGTTTACACACTTTATTACTGCCCTCTGAGACTGCTATAATAAAAATACAGGCTCATCAACCTAAAGGAATCCCTCAAACTGCAGAGATAAGAGGGAACAACCTTGTCGATAAAGCAGCCAAACAAATCACCTCTCAAGTTATCTTAGGCCTAATGAAAAAAGAAAAAGATTACCCTGATTTGTTCATAAAAAATCATAACCTTAGTGAATTAACTTTAGAAAAATTATTTAAAACCCAGCAATTAGTTAAAACTGAGGAAATGGAAAAAAGCAGCTCGTTATCAGGATTCCATAACCAAATAACGGTTAGGGCCTGATCAGAATCTTGTCTTACCTAAATCATTTCGTGCACCTATGTTGAAAGCTCTCCATGAAAGATCCCATTTAGGACGAGAGAAAGTGTTTAAAATTTTGAAGAAATACTGGTGGGTACAATGTTTTGAGGCTGCCAAGCATGTTGTCTCTCATTGCTCTATTTGTTCCTGCTGTAACTCAGGCAAACCTTTTAAAGTTTCATCTGAGAAATACTCATTTCCTTGAGCACCTATGCTTGAATGGAAGTTAGATTTTATCCAGCTCTCACCTTCAAATGGTTATAAATATATACTAGTGATGATCTGCAGATTTTCACACTGGGTAGAGGCCTTTCCTAGTCCCCATGCCACTGCAATATTTGTAGCTAAGAAACTTCTTGAAAACATAATTCTCTCTTGGTGAGCACCAACAAGACTTTGTAGTGACAACGGGCCCATTTTACTAGACAAGTAACTAAAGAAATATTGAAGATTTTTCCTACTTATAAAGACTTCATTGCCCTCACCATGCATAATCTTCCAGGCTAGTAGAAAGAACAAATGGTATAATAAAAACCCAGTTGACCAAACTTTCTGATCTCTGAGCTTATTTAGATTAAGATCCTCCCCTGCGTCCTAAATTTGAGGTCCACTCAGTTTGGGCCACATAAATTAACCCCATGTAAAAATATTACTGGAAGACCTATGGCCCTTCCTTATTTCTCAACCCATACTGATTATTTAGTTAAACCTGAATTATTGAAATATTGTAAGTCTTTGATTCAGTACCCTAAAGAGCACCTTTCACAAGCCAAAGAAGCTTTTACAGCCCAAATTTAGAAACACATAAACTACCTATTAATGAACCAGGTGACTATGTATATTGGAAGAGGCACCAATTAAAAAGGTTCCCTGGATGCTCATTGGAAAGGATCATATTTGATCCTTCTACACTAACTCTTGTGCCAATTAAATTACCAGGTGCTAAAACTTAGATCCATCTGTCTCATTTAGAGAAGGTTAAAGCCCCTATTTGGACTGTTACATCTACAGAAGGACTTAAACTGAAGTTCAAACACCCTGTGGCTAGAAGCAGATAACACTGTAAGTAGACAATTCCTCCCAAGATCATGGAACAAGACCTCACGCAAGCTCTTGAAATTATTGGACTTTGTTTTTGAGATTGCCTTATTTACCAAGCTTGAGTTTATTGAGTGGTAAGAACTGTTTATGCAGACTACTGACATTTCTGCAATTTGCTTCATACTTGTAGCTCTCCTTCTCTTGATTGCTAAACTTTCTATTATCCCTTGTTTTAATATCCTCTTTTTTCCACACAAGTAACTTTATCACAGCTATTATTTTTATAATATTTGCCTTATTGTATTACTTTTCAGTTACTATTCTTACACTACGAAGCCTTTAAGTATTTTCTTACTGTAAATCATGACTCGTTGACGTCTAGCATGATAATGCCTTTGTTAGATTAGCTCAATCAGTAGCTAGTGCCAGTAATCTGACTGGCTGTAGGATTTGTCATCAAGTCCCAAAATCTGGACATACAAATTCAGACCGACCCCTTAGCTATGCCTGTGTTTAACTATAGCTCCGTACCTGATTCTGTTGTAAATCCTAGTATTTCCTTTAAAAAGGCTACACATGTCAGGTTGTGGCAGCCTCTAAAATTGTTAACAATCCTCAGGTGCCATGTTTCAATTTAACTCAAAACCCTCAATTCAGTGATACAGAGGAAAGTTTGAAAAACTGTACCAAAAATACAGAGAAGCTTTATCCATATACTGATTGTTCACTCATATGCCCAAGGAATTCCAGCTATCTTCAAACTTTTATACAAGAACCTTGCAGCAGTACCAAAGGAAAGCCACCCTTTTGTTATGGCATTTACCGGCCAACATATTGGGGGCTGTTGTCTATTTGTAATAACTCTTTGACTGAAGAATGGCTTGAAAAAGTCAACCAAACCATTCCTTCTTCACAAAATAACACCGGAAATAATACGACCTGTGTTCCTCATAGAGATGTATTTTTATGTGGGGGATCAAAATACCCCATTAAGAAAAAGCCAAATCCAAATAACCCTGTACTTGGGCATTACCATGCCTAGGTAGTTTAAAAATGACAAGTCAATGTACGTTTGGCTTTTTAGGGTTTCCCCTGAATTCCCACTCTTAATAATGAAAGTGTACACTGGACCAAGATCCAAAACTCTTTTCGCAACACAAAAGAAATTATGAAAACTCTATAATGGACAGATCCAGGGATGGATGGGCATTCCTTGGGGGACTTTTTCTACTTGTGGGTATACACAAACTTGAAAAATCTATTCACAATTGGTCTGCCACTGTGCTCTAAATAACAAATGAACTAGCTGACAGCACAGAAGTGCAACAAGAATCTTTAAACTCTATTGCCAAAGTTGTGTTGGATCATAGAATTGCCCTTGATTTTTATTCTAGCACAACAAGGAGAGGTTCGTGCAATCGTTAATACCACTTTTTGTACCTGGATAAATATATCAAAAGTAGAACAAGATGTTAAACAAGTCCAACAGAAAGCTACATGGCTTCAACTACCCCCTATGCCCAAGTCCCCCTTTTCTTGATATTTTTAGTTAGCTATACTGAAATTGGTTCTAGCTACCCTCAATTTTACAAACTGGACTAATTCCTTTAATTGCCATAATCATTATTATAGAATTAATCAAATGTCTTATGAAATATTTTTCAAATGCTTGTACTCACAATGCAACTCGACTTGCTATAAAAAAGGTCATATATTTTGAAGAAACAGTAATTCCTTAGAGGATAGTTTGGATTTCACCTTGGCCAATGCCCCTCTCTGCCAAGTATTCCTATTAATTTGGCCCTGCTCTTACATACCCATTCTTAAAAGATCACAGAAAAAGAGGTCCAAGCTGTGGCACTGTGAAGATTCTGCCCTTATGGAGAGCATCTGGGGTCTTAAAATCCTATTTTAAATAGGTAACCATCTAATAAATACAAGGAAAATAAGTCCACGTAGAAGAGACTCTTATAATAGTGATCAGTGACTTTCTACAGAAGTTCTTGATCAAAAGTTGTATGGAGGGGTGTAGGAGAGGCTTCTGTCGAAAATGTAGGCCTAACTACATTTTTGCTGTTTATGGCTCAGTCTGAGCTGCCTCTCAAAAGTCAGCTAACCAGGCTACTTCAGGAAGCCTGCGGGCTCCCCTCGCCTCCCTTTCTCTCATAGTACACTCTCAGGAAGAACATTTACACAGGACAGTCCCCAAAATATCCCTAGATTAACAAGATGTTAACTAACTCAAATTTTATGATGAGCAAAACAATGTTGAAGGATCTCATAACTGACCTGTTTCTATTAAAGCATTATTTTGTAAATGTCAATCAGAATTTTTTCCTTGAAATCCCTGTGTTTTCTGTACCATAAATTTTGTGAAAAATTCCTTTTGTCAGAGTGCTTTCATGAATCCTCATGAAGTGTTGCCTGGTCCAGCTCACCTTATTCCTTCAATAAAACTCTTTGCTTTCATTTTGTTTTTTCTTCCACAATTATAGGGCTTCTTAGGGAAGTAACAGGTTACAATTCAGGTTCAGGAATGCTCAGGATACAGTTCTTCCATCAGGACAGCCTCTTTTCAGCTGTGCCTACAGGCACACCTCTCTCTGGCCCCTCAACCTCTGCCTTGCTTGGGCAAGTGTTACCAAGCTCTTTTAGCTCTGCCGATAAGTGCCCCGAGGCACTCCACTTCACCAGTAAGCTTCCACCTAAGGCACTCAGCTCTAGCTCCATGGGCTGACAAACCTAGCTCCAAGTGCCCAAAGGCACCTTATTCTCAGCAAGCCTCTTGCCCAAACGCATTCAGCTTTCTCATTCTGTGGGCCAGGAAGCCCACTGTGCCATCTTCTGCTGGTCTCTCCTGCCACTGTTTCTCTGCCACCGCTTCTTGTCATCTTTAGTGTTACAGCTCTCTCAATCTCCTAGTTCCAGGGATCTTAGAACAGGGATCCTGGGTTTAAAGAACGCGTTCCGCTCTTGCCCCTTCTTCCTTGGTGGTGGTGAGATCCTCTCCTCCCACCTCTGGGATAGTTCATCTTAAGCCTAGCTAGATGACAAAACTGACCAATCCCCTTGGTAGGCCACAATTACCTTATTTGCACAGTCACACCTGTTATTTTTTGTTAGGTGCTGTGGAGTCGCTTCCAACTCATAGCAACCCTATGCACAACAGAACGAAACACTACCCGGTCCTGCGCCATCCTCACAATCCTCACAGTGCATTCATTCACCCGTTCATTTGAGCAAGCGGGCTGTGGCACACGCTGGGCGTGCATATGTGCATGGAAGCGGCCCCTCCCACCGCACTGCATGCTGCCCAGAGTGGGCGGACACACCAACTGGCCCACACCCCACCCGAGGCAAGGCAGACCCCCTGCCCGCCCCAGCAACCACAATGGCAACAGCAAGGACACCTAGATGGGAGTTATAGGACCACAGCAAGAAAGTCCACACAAAAGCAATGCATCACACCACAGGCCACCCTTGGCTTTTCTTGTCATGGTTCTTTCATACTTGCAGGATAACTTCCCCATCCCTTTCATTTCACCAGTTCAAAACAGTCATTAACAATTAGTTCTTCCATAGAGCAATAGACCTAAAGGTGAGATTACTCAGGTATCTGCCATTCAGGTCCGCTGCAGGTGTCCATCTGATCTGGTCAAGCTCTCCAAAAATCACCTTGGCTTCACCCTTCCTGGTGTCAGATAAAATTTAACTGAGAGAAGATTATTCCCTTGCTCTGAGCCTCACAAGGTATCAGCATAGGAAACCTTTAGGAAATTTAGGTTCAGCCACTGTACTCCAGTCCAGCAGTGCCTCCCCCTTAGTCTACTCTTTCACACTTACAGCTTCTACAATTACAGTTTTTACAATCATAATTAACCCTGTTAATAATCAACACTCACAATTGAATCATATATAATACTCCATCCCAGGTCCATCAGGAAAATAGAGCCTTCAAATAAACACATAATCCTTTAAACATTCCAGTTCCATCTCCACTTCTCCATACCTACTCTGTTTAATTTTAACAGAGATTTCAGTTAGCTCTTTGACAATATTAACAATATCACTCTGGCTTCTGTGCTTGTTAGCTGAAGGGGAATTAGGCTGGGAGCAATCCTATCAATAGGTGGCTATTACAATAATCCAGGAAAGGTGCTAGTGTCTTGAATCAGAGTAGTAACAGTGGAGATGGTGAGAAATGGTTGGATTCTGGATATATTTTGAATGTGGAGCTAACAGGATTTCCTGATGTTTGGATTTTGACTAGGAATGAAAGAAAAGTCAAGAAAAGCCATTTTCTGGATTCAGTAACAAGAAAAATAGGGGTGCTATTAATTGAGATTAGGAACTAAGTTTTTTACGCCTTATTAGATATCCAGGGTGAAATGCCAAATAGGGAGCTGAATATAGCTTTGGAATCCAAAGTAAAAATATAAGTTTGTGGGATATCAGCATATGCATGGTATTTAAAGCCAAGAGGCTGGATAAGATCACCTAGAGAGTAAGTATAAATAGAAAATAGGTAGCCATAAGGCATTCCAATATAAGAAATGAACAAACAAAGCAGCCTCAGGAAGGGCCAGTGAGGGATACAAAAAAAATCACAGCAAGTATGGAGTCTTAAAGAGATCTTATTGCCACATAACACTCATTGTCTTTTCCCTTTTAGCATAAAGAAGATTTGATATTCAGAAACAGCCTAAGTTTAATGTATATATTGTATATACATATTCAATATACACTAATTGCTAGATAATCATACCAGTTCTATATCACAAGATTTTAATGAAGATAAAACCAAACCCATTGCCATCAAGTTGATTCCAACCCTATAGGACAGAGCAGAATTGCCCCATAGAGTTTCCAAGGCTGTAAATCTTTACAGAACCAGAGTGCCACATCCTTCTCCTGTGGAGCAGCTGGTGGGTTCAAACCACTAACCTTGTGGTTAGCAGCCAAGCACTTAACCACTGCACCACCAGGGATCCTCTTAATGAATAAATGAATGGCAGCATAAAATTGTGAATATTTTAGACAAAGATAACTTAGAAATTTACACTAATATGACTGTGGGCTGAATTTCATAAATACTTTGTACAGTACTTAAAACAAAACAAAATTAAACCCAAACTCGTTGCTGTTGATTTTCTGACTCGTGTTACAGAGCAGAACCAAGCTCTACAGGGTTTTTTTTGGCTGTAATCTTTAGGGAAGCAGTTTATCAGGTCTTTCTTCCAATGCGCCCATTGGGTGAGTTTGAACCGCTAACCTTTCAGTTAACACTCAAGCGCAAACCACAAACCAGGGACTTTAGTATATTTTTAAAAACCATGTAGTACTCTTTAAAGTGCAGTACTAAAAAGTTAACAGGGCTCAGCAAGCTAATCAACAGACTTACTGGATCAACTGTCAGTAACTTTTTGGACTCCAAGCCACCCTGGGACTAAACAAATATCTAGATACCACTAGCAAACCTAAGGTGTAAATGGACAGCAGAATATGGAAATATAAAAAAACAAGGGAAAAAGTAAAGGTAATGGGAAAGGAGAAGCAACATAGAGGTAGAAAGTAGAATAGGAAAGAAAGAGAAAGACTGGATCTGATTATTTCTAAGGTCTTTTTAAGACTTTACTCCCCGAGGAGCCTATTAGGATTCCTGGGAGTAGAGCTACAAAGTATTTCTTCCCTCAGCCAAGAGCTTACAGAGAGCTGGTTGTTAAAATCTTTCTCTCAGCTGTAACTAACACCCAGTTGTCTCACCTGAAAATCAGAAGCATGATTACTTGAAGGGGGTCAAAGGAGGAAACTGCAATAGCTGAAATATGCTTCCTCCTCCTTTCTCACAAATCCTTCAACAGCTCAGGCCTTAGAGTTGGAATTGAGACTCACTCAGCTGAGGTCATGAACAGCTTCCATCAGGCACAAGGCCCTGTATTGGGATCTGGTACTGATGTCCCTAAAGCATAAGAATGGGTCTTGCCTCAAGCAGGGCCTCACAGTATTCATCTATAAAACAAAGGCAGCTTGAAAGGTCAAAGGTTCCCAAGTCTGTCTAAACATCCTATTCTCCTATGGAACATCTATAAAAAGTACAGATTCCCAGGCTTCACTTTGAGAAAAAGTGAATGTCTTCCTTGAAACCCACAGTCTCTCCCGAGATTAAGATGTGCACTCAGATAAATTGCCTTCAGCGACAGAGCCAAGATGGCACTTAGCCAGACACACCACACCATCCCTCTACAGCAAAGACCCAAAAACCAAGTGAAACAGACAAAGATGACAATCCTGGAACCCTGAGGATCAAACGAAAGGATAAAGAAATAGATCAAATAACGACTGGAAGAAGAAACTGATGGAAAAAAGCAAACAAGGAGAGATACGGAGCAGAGATGCCCTCCCAGCCAGATTGGCACAGCGTGGCCATCTTGAGACAAAGCCAGTAGGGAACCTGGGTGAGGTGCACAGGAAGATAACCACACAGGATTTCCAACAAGAGACAGAGAAACTGCGTAGACATACCAGCAGTGAAGCAAGGTGTCCAGGACATGAACCGGATCTAATGAGGGAAAGTACAGGAAGGAAGGTGAGAATTCTAGGAATCCCAGTGTCCATAGAGCAGGGAGGGGGCTAGGACCCAAAGACAGGGCTATTCAACAGCAGTGGTCCCCAGTCATTGGGATAGGTGGCACACACAGAACAAGAGATTCACAGAGCATCAGCAGGAGGTTCCCAATCTGACCAGAATATGGGCAGCCCCCTCTTCTCACACTTAGTCGGGGCCAGGTGCCAATTGTGGGCAGCAGCCAATGGGAAGTAGAAAGGCACTCTTGCCCATTGACCAGAGAAGCACACTTTCCCTCAACCCACCCTCCTCAGCCCCAACATCCCCATAGCCTTGAAAGCCAGGGACCACAACACGAGCCCCTCCCTTTCCCCCCCACCGAACCCCATCACAACCTCCACCGTCAGCCGACTCCACTGAGTGGCTGCCCCACTAAGTGGCAGTGGCAGAGTGCCCCAGCACTCACCCAGCGGTTGTCCTCCCCGCCCCTCTCGTCTGCTGTCCCCACTGAGCAGCAGTAGCAGAGTGCACTGGAGATCACCTGGCCACTACCCCACCCCACCGCTTCTACCTGTCAACCCCACCAGACAGCAGCAGAATGCTCCCTCTCCTGCCCTGCCCCTCCCACCCACCCTGCCCCTCCCACCCACCCTGCCCCTCCCACCAGCTGAACCCAAGTTGTGGCAGCAGAGCACGCGCTCCCCAACCTGCCTGCCTCGTGCCTCCCACTCAGAGATATCCTTGAGCGGCGGCAGCAGTAAAATACACAGGAGCTTTCCCACCCATCCCCCCTGCCCACTGACCCCCACTGAGTATTGGCGGAGCACTCTGATGTTCCCCTGCTCAGCTGCCCTGGCCCTCCTGCCCACTGACCCGTCCCGAATAGCAGTGGAGGAGTGCTCCTCTGCTTCCCCTGCTGCCCACTCTGACCCTCCTGCATGCTCACCCAAGTGGCAGTGACAGAGCTCTCCAATGCTCCACCAGCTGCCCACCCCACCTCTCCCACCCGCCACCCCACCTACCCATTGAGCAGCTGTGAGCATTCCCATGCTGCTGGACCAGTGAGAGCCAGCAGCCAACACCTGCCCAGCCCACCCTCAGCCATCATGCACGACCAAGAACAGAACACCCTATCCCATCCACCAGGAGACAGGTGAAGAATGCTCCTGGCCGACAGACAAGCAATCAGTGAAGCACTCCCAACTCACTCATTCTGATATATCAAAACAAAACAAAACCAAAAATCAGGATGAAAAAACCATACATATAATCAACTATTAAGTAAAATAACACCTTAATGCCTCAGAGACAAGAGACGGTATCAAATCATATAAAGAAGCAGGACAAGATAGCTTAAGCAACTCGTAAAAATAAAAGGGCAGAAAACCTTCCTGAGGAAGAAATGGTAATGGAACTGACTGATAAGGAACTCAAAGCATTTATATATAAGACCCTCAAAGAGCTATGGAAAGAGATCAAGGAAAACATGGATAAAACCAAGGAGAACACACACAAAACTCTAGAAGAATTCAGGAATACAAGAATAAAATGACAAAATAAATGGACAACTAGAAATGATACAAAAACAGCAACTAGAAATACAGAAGATTAACAAAATTTCAGAAATAAATAACTTAATGGAAGGACACAAGAGAAGAACTTAATCAATGGAAGCCAGAATCAGCAAATAGAGAGCAAATCCCTTAATACTAATTTGTTGGAGGAACAACCAGAAAAAAGAATGAAGAAAAATAAAGAAAGGCTAAGAGTTATCTGGGAGACTATCAAGAGGAATAATTTACACGTGAACAAAATTCCAGAACAAGAGGAGACCAAAAAAAAAAAAAAATCACAGAGAGAATTTTTAGAGATTTGCTGGCAGAAAACTTCCTTAATACCATGAAAGTTGAGAAGATATCCATCCAGGAAGTTCAATGAACCCCATACAGGACAGACTCCAAAAGAAAGTCACCAAGACACCATAATCAAATTCTCCAAAACCAAAGACAAAGAGAGAATCCTCAGAGCAGCTCAGGAAAGATGAAATGTTACCTACAAAGCAAAACCAGTAAGACTAACCTCTTATTTCCTGGCAGAAACCATGCAGGCAAGAAGGCAGTGGGATGACATATGTAAAACTCTGAAAGAAAAAAAAAAAAAAAAACTGCCAACCCCACAATCAACCAACTTGATCTCATAGACATATACAGATTTCATATACATATACAGAACACTCCACCCAACAGCAGCAAAGTATACATTGTTTTTAGCACATGGAACATTCTACAGAATAGGCCACATTTTAGGCCATAAAGCAAGCCTTAACAAAATCCCAAACATCCAAATACAAAGAATCTCCTGTGATCATAATGCCATAAAAATAGAAATCAGTAACAGAAACAGAAAGAAAAAAAAAAATCAAATGCATGGAAAATAAACAACATCTTGAAAAAAACTACTGGACTATAAAAGAAATCAAGGATGGAATAAAAAAATTGATAGAATCCAATGAGAATGAACAGATTATAACAGAATACTGGAGCCCTGGTGACACAGCTACGGCTGCTAACCAAAAGGTCAGCAGTTCAAATCCACCGGGCACTCCTTAGAAACCTTACGAGGCAGTTCTACTCTGTCCTATAGGGTCACTACGAGTTGGAATCGACTCAACGGCAATGAATTTGGTTTTTTGGTTATGGCTGCTAACCAGAAAGACTGGCAGTTTGAATCCACCAGGAAACCCTATGGGGCAATTCTACTCTGTTCTCTAGGGTCGCTATAGTCAGAATCCACTTGATGGCAAGGAGTTAACAGAATACTATGAAAAATTGTACTCCAACAAATTCAAAAACCTAGAAGAAACAGACAAATTTCTAGAAACACACTACCTACTTAAACTAACACAAACTGAGGTAGAAAAACTAAACAGGCCCATAACAAAAGAAGAAATTGACAAGATAATTAAAAAATTCTCAACGACAATAAAAAAACCCTGGCCCAGATGGCTTCACTGGAGAATTCCACTAAACTTTCAAAGAAGAGCTCACACCAATACTAGTCAAACTATTTCAGCACGTAGAAAAGGAAGGAATACTCCCAAACTCATTCTATGAAGCCAGCATAACCCTGACACGATAGCCAGGTAAAGGCACCACAAAAAAAGAAAACTACAGACCAATATCCCTCATGAAAAAAATGGGCAAAGGACATGAACAGACACTTCAAAGAGGACATTCAAGCGGCTAACAAACACAAAGAGATGCTCACGATCATTTAAAAAAAAAAAAAATTCACCCTCAGACAAAGACTAGGCAAGCCCACAAAACAAAACAGAACCGGACTGAATAGGCGCATCAGCCCAGGGGCAAGGACGAGAAGGCAAGAGGGGACAGGAAAGCAGGTAACAGGAAACCCAAGGTCAAGAAGGAAAATGTTGACATATCATAGGGTTGGCAACCAATGTCATAAAACAATATGTCTATTGTTTAATGAGTAATTTGCTCTGTAAACCTTCATCTAAAGTACAATAAAAAAAAAAAAATCACTTATGTTACCACCCAGAAATAAACACTGTTCTATTTTGATGTAAAAAGTAATGATAATAAATAAATTTGTAATCCAAATAAACATTAATTAAGAAAAAAAAAAAAAACCCAACCCATTGTCAAGTCGATTCAGACTTACAGTGACCCTACAGGCCAGAGCAGAACTGCCCCACAGGGTTTCCAAGGAGCAACTGGTGGATTTGAACCGCCAACATTTTGGTTAGCAGCCAAGCTCTTAACCACTACACCACCAGGCTGCTGTCATTAAAAAAAAAAAAAAAAAAATTTTTTTACATTAGCCATTAAAAAAAACCAAACCCACTGCTGTTGGGTCGATTCCAACTCATAGCGACCCTACAGGACAGAGTAGAACTGCCCCATAGAGTTTCCAAGGAGTGCCTGGTGGATTCAAACTGCCAACCTCTCGGGTAACAGCTGTAGCACTTAACCACTACACCACTAGGGTTTCCCATTAGCCACTAAAAAAAGAGAGAGATACAAATCAAAACTGTAATGAGATACCATTTCGCCTTGGCAACAATGGCACTGATCAAAAAAACAAAAAACCAGCAAATGCTGGTGAGGCTGTGATGTGACTGGAACTCTTATAAACGCTGCTGGTGAGAATGTAAAATGGTGCAAAAACTATGGAAAATATGGCACTTTCTTGAAACGCTAGAAATAGAAAACCATATGATCTAGCAATCCTACTCCTAGGTATATATATCCTAAGGAAATAAGAGCTGTCACGTGAATAGATATATGCACACCCATGTTCACTGCAGCATTATTCACAATAGCAAAAAGATGGAAACAACCTAAGTGCCCAACAGGTAAACTGATAAACAAATTGTGGTACATAACACAATGGAATACAACACGATGAAGAACAGTGATGAATCCACGAAACATCTCATAACATGGATAAATCTGGAGGACATAATGATGAGTGAAATAAGCCAATCACAAAAGGATGAATATTGTATGAGATCACTATTATAAAAAGTCAAGAAAAGGTATACACACAGAAAGAACCATTATTTGATGGCTACCAGGGATGAGAGGGGGAGGGAGGGAGAATCACTACCTAGATAGTAGAGTCCTCTCTAGGTATCTGGTGGGGGATTGTTTCCAGAACAGATACCAAAATCTGAGAATGTTCCAGTCCCTTATGTAAAACGGCATAGTGTTTGCATATACACATCCTTTCTCTACTTTAAATTATCTCTAGATTACTTATAACACCTAATAAAATGTTAATGCCGTGTAAATAGTTGTTATACTGTATTGCCCCGAGAATAACACCTAATAAAATGTTAACGCCGTGTAAATAGTTGTTATACTGTATTGCCCCGAGATAGCACTTTACATTCCCTCTTAGCGTTTGAGGTATTGCTTTGACCACTTAAGTGCTATTAGGAGCATTTTTTCACAGAAACAAAGAGTACACAGGGAGCAGAACTAACGAGAAGAATGCTCAAACAAGAGTGCTGGAGAGAGACTGACGATCTGAGAAATGGAGGAGGTTACACATCATTTCATTCCCATGGATTCGGCATAGTCCTTGGTGCTTGGCAAATTCAAATTTTGCTTTTTGGCATTTTTTTTCCCCAAATATTTCCGACCCACAGTTGGTTGAATCTGCAAATGGATATGGGGGGCTAACTATAGATATGTCAATATTGGTGAAGGGAAAGACAATACACAATATGGGGGAAGTCTGCACAACCAAACCAAGACAAAGGAAGACACTGAGAGGTACACAGGAATAAAGGGCGACTACAGTAAATAAAATACTATAACATATCTAATCCTGCAATAACAGTAATGACAAACAATAACTTACAAGAAGATATAGTTAGATATGTATGTTAAATAGGTATGGGAAGTTGTACAGGAATACACCTGTGTGCTTACACAAGTATAGTTGTGGATATTTCTACCGACATATACGTAAGTACAGCATGTATATTCATATACATAATAGAGCACATAAGAGGCACAGTTACGGAAACGTCTTAGACATAACCAAACACCTCAAAAGGCTGAGCTATTGAGCTTGGTGGCATAGTGGTTAAGTGCTATGGCTGCTAACCAAAGGGCTGGCAGTTCAAATCCACCAGGCACTCCTTGGAAACTCTATGGGGCAGTTCTACTCTGTCCTATCGGGTCGCTATGAGTTGGATTCGACTTGACCGCACTGGTTTTGGTTTGGTTTTTTGGTACTGAGCTTGAAGGCTAAGGACCATAGTCCTGGAGATCATCTAGGTCAAATGATGTAACACAGTTCATAATGTTCTGCATCCTAGTCTGGTGAGTAGTGTCCAGGGTCTTAAAAGTTCTCCAGTGGCCATCTGTGATGTGACTACTGGTCTCTTCCTGCCTGGAGCAAAAGAAAATGAAGAAAACCAAAGACTCAAGGAAGCAATTAGTCCAAAGGACTAATGGCCCACCTGAACCACAGCCTCCTCTGAGACTAGAAGAACTAGATGGCGCCTGGCTACCACTATGGACTACTTTGACCGGTTAGAATGGGTGAAAAATGTAGAACAAAACTCAAATTCATTTAAAAAAAAAAAAAAAAGACCAGACTAACTGGTCTGATAGAGACTGAAGGAACCCCGGAGACTACTGTCCTAGAACGGCCTTCTAACTGGAAACCGAAGACACTCCCGGAGTCCACCTCTCAGCCAAATTAATAGTCTGGCCTATAAAATAAACAATAACACCCGTGAGGAATGTGCTCCTTAGAATAGTCAACTGTACGAGACCAAAAAGGGCAGCGTTTGCCCCAAAGCAAAGAGGAAAGTAGGGAAGGGCAGGGAAACCGGACAAATGGAAACGGGGAATCAGGGAGGAAACGGAGAGTGCTGACACATTGCGGGGATTGCAACCAAAGTCGCGGAACAATTTGCGTATGAAATATTGATGGGAAAACTACTTTGCTACTCACATAGAGCACAATAAAATGTTAAAAAATATATATGCACTCGGGTTTGGATGGCAATGAACAAAGATGATTCTTAAAATAATTTCCAGTTTAATGTCATATTCCCAATGTCTTAAACTTCCATCTAGGCTCGTAGCTACAGTGAAAGCAAAAGCAGAGGCCTCAGCTCGGGGCGCTCGGACCCCTCCCACACCCCCGAGAACCGGGCCCTTCGCTTGTTCCGGCTTAAAGCAGCCAATACTCTGAGGAGCCAGAAAAACTCCCCTTACCAGAGCCGCTCGTCGTGGCAGCGTCACCCCGCGGTACAAAAAGACCGAGCAGGCGAGAGGTCGAGGCCAAGGCCGCCTTGAAACAGGGTCCCGACTGGTCCCCAATAAGATCTCAAAGGTTACCTCAGCACACCAAAGGCCACCACACGCTTTCAGCAACAGCCGTTGGGATTTGAACAGTCCTTTCATTCAAAAGCCCGCTCTGCCCCTTCGCGGGCTCCAAACTACGGGTCGGCGCGAAGGACAGAAAAGAACGGAATCGCAGGACCTGTTTATTTTGGCCCTTCCAGTTTTCTTACTTGCTATCTAATTACCCCGTTGCCTTGGAGTCCATTCCAACTCATTGCTGCCTGCCAAATAAGAACCCTTTGAAGACAAAAGAAAGAAAGGGAGAAGCAGGAAAGGACAAACTGATTTTTATAACTATTGTCAGCCCTTTCAGAGGAAGAATCCTGGTTAAAAAAAATATATATATATATGTATATATATACATGTACATATATATATATATATATGCCTGAATTTAAGGCTGAAACTCCTCCCCAATTAGAAACACCTAGATCTGTGCTCAGATGTGTAATTATTACATATAAATTTTATTACATATTTATTTGGCGTTGAAGCACTTTAACTACAAATACATTAGCCTACAGTAACAATCCTTTTTGGCTAAGAAGAAAAACATATTTAGAAATTTCGCTAACTCTTGCAGTTACCACATTCGGGTCAACATTTACTCAGCAAATATTCATAGCGCATCTACTACGTGCCAGGCCTGTATTGAATGCCCACTGCATATGATAAACTATAGCAGTCACTACAACTGACACAAAATTGATTTAGACACAGAACTCCCCCTCCATAGGAGGTGCTTAGAGTCTTCGGGGGGTGAGGGATGGGGAAGACCCTAAAAAAAGCATACACACACACACACATAACATAATACAAAGTAGATTGGGGTTCTTCCCTAAGAGGAGCACAAACAAGGTGCTGGACATTCAGAAGAGGCGACCTCTTCAGTCTGTGGGGATTCAGCACTCAATCTGGGCATACAAAGACAGGTAGAAATGTTTGTTTAGTAAGAATTTTTATCATATAGCTACATGGCACAAATATTTATTAATACGTGTGTATGAATGTACTTGCCATCCAGTTCTGTTGAAAGTAACTTCACAGACACTACTGCCCATTTCACTTCTAAGCTCCGCTCATTTGGGGGCATGGTTTATATGTACATTGGCCACTTTGTCTCCAGGTCTTTAGAAGGAATGGGTACTCTTGCATGTATAATACAATGATGAAGTACTTTTTTTTTTTTTTTTTTAAAAAAAAGGGAGCAAGAAGTTTGTCTGGTTTTGTGGCTATCTTCCACCAGATCAATCAATAAGAATTATCTATTGCTCTATGTTCTGTATTCTGGACTGGGAAGAAAGAGGCAGCAAGGAGGCTAAAATAGTAACCCAGATAGTAAGAGGTGGCACATTCTCTCTTCTCGCCCATCTCAGCTATTCACAATAAAATAGGCATCATCAGAGAAAATCTTGCTCAACTTTCCCTCTTCTAAGTCAAATCATAGGAATCCACAGCCATCCCCTGCCACAGGGGAAAAATGTCTTTCCTTCTGCCTAACTTAAGCAGTCTGCTATGCTCTAGAACTCACCCCTTCCTCTAAAACACTCCCACTGAAATCAATCTTCTCCTCTACTAAGTCTTTACCTTCACCTCTATCTATGGGCTCCTTTTCTTGAATAAGAAAAAATATCAAATAATAATAATAATTGCAAACATTCATTTAGTATTTATTGTGTACCAGGCATGGTTTCACGTGCTTTACATGTATTAACTCATTTAATTCTCACAACAACTCTAGGATGTAGGTTATTATTGTCAATTCCATTTTTCAGATGATGAAACCGAAGCACAGAGAGGGAAAGTAACTTGCCTAAAGTCAGAGCTAATAAATGGCAGAGCCAGGATTTGAACGCATTTTGAGTTTAGGGGCCCTCTTTAACAAATGTGCTCGAAATCTCTTCCATCTTAAACACACACACACACACACACACACAACTCCCACACCTCTGGGGCCTTTCCAGGCTTGGTCACTCCATTCTAACCACAGTGACACAGTGTTTCATCTCACTTTCGATTCTCATTCGAACTTTTTTGTGAAGTCATGCTATTATAAATCTCACTGTCTTCTCTTTAAAGATCTATAACTTTCTATGCTTTTTATTAAGTCCTACATTTTTACAAGCCCTCTATTTTCTACTCTTACTGGCTAATAAAACCCTGCCTAAAGCCAGAGCCTGAAATCTTCTTAACTATTGCTTGTAAAAAGAAACCCTAGGGAGATAAGGTTATTGACACAGGTGTAAGATGAGGCTGAAAGTATTCACAAGAATAAAGGCCCCTGGGTAAACACTTTACTCCTAACCATTATGTAGCCCATCTTTTAATCTTAAAAGCACCTCCAGAGATCATCAGTAGAAATATCTGAACTTCACAAGTTTAATGTTATTGCCTGTGAAATGTAATCATTAATCTCAAATTTTTACACGCTGGTCAGTTGTCATGGGAAACAACTTTCAACCTGAATCTGTTATTTCTTTAAATGTTTAAGAAGCCTCAATTTCTTGGCTTAGCAAAAGAGCCCAGAACTCTATATTGGACCCATGATTGATTGGGCCCTAAAGAACATCTGCATCGGCACCTTTTTACGGCCATAAACTCTAAATTCCACTCCATTAGGGCCTTCTCCTTCAGGTGTACAAAAACCTAGTTGGGAAGTTAAAAAAGAGAGAAAGAATATTAACAATTTTCTTTTTTTCTTTTCTTTACTGCTGTTACATTCTAATTCTCTTTGAGGCCATGTGGATGCTACTGACTGACTAGGAAAGAGTGAGAGAACATTGAAGAAAGAAGAAAAAAAATTAAATTTTAAGATTTTATCTTGTTACAGCTATATATCTAATTAGTCCTCTTTACATGTTTCAAAGCAGAGGTCACCTGAACCTCCCCAAAGTGCTCTTTCTCTAGGTCCCAGTCTTAGTGAATAGCACTTCCATCTGTCCTTAGAGCCTGAGTCCCGAGTTTCCCTTTCCTTCACCCCTCCAAGTCCTGACAACTCTTCCACTTGTATCTCTAAAATTTCTTCCCTCCTCTGTCACGAATTCCTCTGCCTTGCACTATAAACTCACTTCTCAGCATACTCCAACAGCATCCTAACTTACCTCCCTGCCTTAAGTCACTCCTCCTCTCCAACTCATTTCTATATTCCAAAAACCCACTGCTGCCGAGTCCATTCCAACTCATAGCAACCCTGCAGGACAGAGTAGAACTTCCCCATAGAGTTTCCAAGGAGCACCTGGAGGATTTGAACTGCTGACCTCTTGGTTAGCAGCTGCAGGACTTAACCACTACTCCACCAGGGTTTCCCATTTCTATATTACTGCCTAGTTAATCTTTCAGAAATGTAAATATGATCATGTCACTCCCCTGTTTGAAATCTTCCGGGGTTCCTCATTAATTTCAGGATTAAATACAAATCTTACCGGTATAAAAGGCCTCCAACCACCTGACCCTGAGTGGGGTCTTTTCAGTTCTGCTCTGGTTTCCAGTTATACTGAGTTAATGGTGATTCCCAGAGCATGCCACGCTATCTCATATCTCTAGCCTTTGCACAAGCTTTCTTCACACCCTTGTTCAGGGAATCAGCATTTCCTCATCCTTCAGAAATCAGTTTAGGTGGAACATGCTCCTGATGCCTTCTCTAATTCCCAGTCCAGGTTTCTCCTCCTCCAACTTCCTAGACTGCCTTCTTATTCTCCCTATTCCAGCACATATTGAAGCCACAAGGCCTCCCCAGCTGCAGTTTTCCCCTTCCCACGCAGCTGGCCAAGCTGCGGTTTCTAACTTCGGCTTGGCCTGAGGGCACCACGGGCTCTAACCGCAGTTTGAATTTGGTGCCAGAATCGTGCACATGCACAAACCAAGATCTTGGCACATGTGCAGGACCTGAAGAGCTGCGGCCCGAACTTGACCCCAGACCTGAGCTTCACCTGAGAGGAAGATGTTCTCCGGCACCCAGCTGCACTGGAGCCCATTTATAAAGTTAAAGTTCCCCTCCTTTACAAATGACTCAACACCTGGATCTCCAAATATGGGCATGGGAGGGATCGGAGTGTCGGATTTTGGGCACCATTCCACCCCTTGGGGACTGGAGGGCATAAATGCTCCAAGCTACCCTGGGGTGGGGAGCATGTTGCCTTTCGGCTGCTAGGCCCCATGTTACTCCTTATTTGCACAAACAGTAAATTTCCGCTTTCTGTTTCCCTTGCAACTGGTGGTGTGGCGTCCGTCTTATTTCGATCTAGTGATAGGACAGGACAAGAACCCTCGTTCAGTTGCAATATCCCAGTGCACTGGAATTTTCTCTTTCCTTCCCTTCCTTCCCCCACTAGACTGTCCACCCTGTATCCTTCCCCCACATACCTAGATGAGTGCTCAGTAATGTTTAGTGAATAAAAGGTGAACGACAAGGTAAACAAACATTGTGAATATAAAATTTTATCTGTCAGTGATACAGAATATGGCAGTTGGTCTGGGAATAATCACTGAGCTGATAAATTACTGTCTTAGAAACGATCCATGAATCAATGCTTGCTGACCAACTTTGGAGGTGGCTTACTCCAGCACGGGGGGGGAGAAGACTGTTTAGGGGATTGAGAAGTAGTTAATATGGCTGCAGTAATGGCAGGGAGGGATGTGACGGTTAAGGTTATGTGTCAACTTGGCTGGGCCATGATTCTCAGTGGTTTGGCAGTTATATTGCAGTTTGGCAGTTGTAGTGTTGCTATGAGTTGGAATCAACTCAATGACAACATTCTATAATGATGTGATCACCTTCATGATGAGATTTCATATAATGTGATCACCTGCAACTGGCTCCTGTTCATCTGCTCTCTGGTTCTTAGGACTTTAGCCAGCAGCTTACCTGCTGTCTTACCTGCCAATCTTGAGATTCAACCATCTTTGCAGCCTATGAGGCAGAGCCCTGCTGTCTGACTTGCAGATCTTAGATTCGCCAGCCCCTCTAGCTATGTGAATCATGAGAAGCCTCCAGCCTGACCTGTGGACTTGGGACATTCCAGCCTCTACACCCACATGAACCATAAATATACATATAAATCTCTATATATGTATCTATATGCTTTACTGGTTTTGCTACTCTAGAAAACCCAGCCTAATACTTTTGGTATTGGGAGTGGTTCTAGAGAAACAAAATTGTAAGGATGAGTTTTCTAAATTGGTTTTCAAGCCTGGTTAGTCTTAAAGATGTTGTTGACTTTGCTTCCAGTAGTAAAAAGGGCACTGCTAATCCATGGCATGAAGTGGTAATAGAAATATGCAAAATATTACCATCAGTAAATCAGGTATTGGTGAAAGGTAAGGCTCTGAGTGATTGTATGTTTGATACCTTTCTACATTTTTGTCATAATGAAAAGTATAAGGAAGCTGGTTGGCTGGTCCTACTTTTGCTAGACAAAGTGGTAAAAGAAAGACATGAGCTCAGGGCTTCACAGTAAAAGCTTAAGTGCCATATAAATGACCTCAAAGTTTCCACTTGTGCCTTGAAAGAAAGCCTTATTTCTTGTAGCAGCAGAGCTGACAGTGCCAAAGACCAAAGCCAGAGTTTTATCATAACAGTGGCAGAATTATAATGTCAACTCAATTCTCAAACTCAAGGGGTGTCTGAAGTTAAACTAAGGGCATTGATTGTGAAGAAATGGGATCCTGAAACTTGAGATGGGGACATACGGGCAGGTAATCAGAAAGCTGGAGTCACTGGACCCCTAAATTCCGTTGTATCATTCCTGCCAACCAGCCCTCTCACTCCCATCTGAACAGATTACTCCATCTTAGCCTGCTAAACCACCTTCCCCAGTAAAAGCATCAGCTACTCCACCACCATCTAATGAGATTAACCCAGCTGTCTCTAAAGAGCTTTTGTCAGAGTCATTACCCAGGGCATCTCAGAGTGGGGACATATAGAAGTCAGGTTATTAGTGGAGCCTTAACTCACGTCCATCTCACAGTAGGTCTTGTAGGTCTCCGAATCCATCCTGTAGTGACATCCCCAGTCCCAGAAGGCATAACTGGAATAGATATACTCATTAATTGGCAGATCCCCCACATTGAATTCCTGACAAGTGGAAGAAGGGCTATTAGGGTGGGAAAAGCCAAATGAAAGCCATTGAAACTGTCCCTACCTAGGAAAACCATAAACAAAAAGCAATGTTGCATTCTTGGAGGTATTGCAGAGATTACTGCTACCATCAAGGACTTGAAGGATGCAAGGGTGGTGTTAGTCACCACATCCTCACTCAACTCGCTTATTTGGCCTATGCAAAAAACAGAAAAAAATGCAAAAAAAACAGATGGGTCTTGTAAATTCCACCAGGTGGTGACTCCATTTGCAGCTGTTGTTCCAGATGTAGTTTTACTGCTTGAGCAAATTAATACATCTTAGGGTACTTTATATGCAGCTGTTGATCTGGTGAAAGCCTTATTCTCCATACCTGTTTCAAAGAATCACCAGAAGCAGTTTGCTTCCAGCTGGCAAAGCCAGCAAAACACTTTCACTGTCCCACCTCAGACCTATATCAACTCTCCAACCCTATGTCAGAATTTAGTCCGAAGGAAACGTGATCACCTTCCCTTCCACAACATGTCGTGCTAGTCCAGTACATTGATGACATTGTGCTGATTGGACATAGTAACGAGGAAGTGTCAATGACTCTGCAGTTGTTGGTAAGACATTTGCATGACAGAGGGTGGGAAGATAATCAGACAAAAATTCAGGTGCCTTCCACCTCAGTAAAGTTTCTAGGGGTTCAGGTGTATGAGGCATGTCAAGATATTCCTTCTAAAGTGAAGGATATGTTATTGCATCTGGTCCCTCACACTACTAACAAGGAGGTACAATGCCTAGTGGGCCTCTTTGGATTTTGAAGGTAACATGTCCCTCATCTGGGTGTGCTTTTGAAGTATGCCTTTGAAGTATGGTGTTGGCAAAGAATATTCAGTATTTCATGGACTGCCAGAAGAGCAAACAAATCTATCTTGGAAGAAATGCAGCCAGAATACTCCTTAGAAGTGAGGATGGTGAGACTTGGTCTCATATACTTTGGAATGTTATACGGAGGTACCAGTCCCCAGAGAAGGACATCATGCTTGGTAGAGTAGAGGGTCAACAGAGAAGAGAAAGACCCTCAACGAGATAGACTGACACAGTGGTTTCAGCAGTGGGCTCAAGTATAACAATCATTGTGAGGATGGTGCAGGACCAGACAGTGTTTCGTTCTGTTGTACATAGGGTCACTGTGAGTCAGAACTGACTCAATGGCACCCAACAACAATAACACTCCAGCCTATTTATCAAGTGACTCAAAAAACTGCTAGTTTTGAATGGGGCCCAGACCTAGAGAAGGCTCTGCAACAGGTTTGGGCTGCTGTGCAAGTGGCTCTGCCATTTGCGCCATGTGATCCAGCTGATCCAATGGTGCTTGAAGTGTCAGTGGCTGATAAAGATGCTGTCTGAAGTCTTTGGCAGGCCTCTACTGGTGAATCACAGACCCTTAGGATTTTGGAGCAAAACCCTGTGAGCCTCTGCTGACAACTACTCTCCTTTTGAGAAGCAGTTTTTGGCCTTAGTAGAGACTAAATGGTCAACCAAGGGCCACCAAGTCATCACGCAGTCTGAACTTTCCATCATGAGCTGGATGTTTTCTGACCCATAGAGTCATAAAGTTGGACATGAACAGCAGCATACCTTTATTAAATGGAAGTGGTATATACGAGATCAGGCCAGAGCAGAAACTGAAGGCACAAGTTACATGAGAAAGTATCCCCAAATGCTCAGGGTCTCCACTCCTGTCACATTACCTTCCCTCTCTCAGTCTGCATCTATGGCCACATGGGGAGTTCCTTATGATCAGCTGACTGAGGAGGAGAAAAATCATGCTTGGTTTACAGATGGTTCTGTGTGATATGCATGCACTATTTGAAAGCGCACAGCGGCAGCACTACAGCCCCTTTCTGGTACGTCCCTGAACGATGGTGGTGAAGAGAAATCCTCTCAATGTGCAGAGCTTTGAGCAGTGCACCTGGTTGTTCAGATGTGTGATCGTATACTGATTCATGGGCTGTGGTCAATGGTTTGGCTGGATGATCAGGGACTTGGAGGGAACATGATTGGAAAATTGGTGACAAGGAGGTATGGGGAAGACATATGTGGATAGACCTCTCTGAATGGGCAGTCCTCATTTCTGCAACTGGTCACTTGATCATAGCTGGTATTTAGAACTACCTTTCTCCACCACCCATTCTGTACTCTCTTTGTCCTCAACTGATCATGGTTCTTTGCCTGGTGGGGTGATCGAAATGTTCATTCTGAAGGGTCCTGGTCATTCGCAGTCATGTTGGAAATGGGTTGCTGTAGTTTTCCATTGACTTTAATCCCAGGGTGATGGTAGTACTAAGAGAAGCCCTTGGGGGGATCTCCTGTATTCCAGACATATTCTTCTTTACATCCATTATGTAAAATCAATCCAATTTCCCTTGATGATCAGACTCAATCACACCAGCCAATATGGTAACTCCCTTTTTTGCCTCTTGATCCAGAGGCATGAGGAGCCCAAAGTGGCCAGGTGGCATTCTCAACTTCCAGTTCAATGTAATTGGTGTTTTGTCTTCGGGTGGGAGCATTCCTCCCTTTGGAACTAGGACTGCTAGACCCTCAGGGCACAGGTTCCCGGGGACAGAAAGCAAAAATTTTGCAAGTGGGTCACTAGGGGTAATAGTGAGTCGTGCCACTCCCATTTCCACCCCTTGACTCCTGGACCCATGAACCCTGGCTAGGGAGAAACAGCATCATATACTGTATGCTGCTTTTCAGCATATACAGCCTCCTGTAAATATTGTCCCGACATTGCAAGATATTGTCACCTAGCTGGTTCCGTAAAAGTGTCTCTAGAAGGCCATTTCTTTTTTTTTTTTGGATGTATTCTTTTTTTTTTTTTTTTAATTTTATTAAGCTTCAAGTGAACGTTTACAAATCCAATCAGTCTGTCACATATAAGTTTACATACATCTCAATCCCTACTCCCACTTGCTCTCCCCCTCTTGAGTCAGCCCTTTCAGTCTCTCCTTTCGTGACAATTTTGCCGGCTTCCCTCTCTCTCTATCCTCCCATCCCCCCTCCAGACAAGAGTTGCCAACACAATCTCAAGTATCCACCTGATATAATTAGCTCATTCTTCATCAGCGTCTCTCTCCCACCCGCTGACCAGTCCCTTTCATGTCTGATGAGTTGTCTTCGGGGATGGTTCCTGTCCTGTGCCGACAGAAGGTCTGGGGAGCATGGCCGCCGGGATTCCTCTAGTCTCAGTCAGACCATTAAGTTTGGTCTTTTTATGAGAATTTGGGGTCTGTATCCCACTGATCTCCTGCTCCCTCAGGGGTCCTCTGCTGTGCTCCCTGTCAGGGCAGTCATCTATTGTGGCCGGACACCAACTAGTTCTTCTGGTCTCAGGATGATGTAGGTCTCTGGTTCACGTGGCCCTTTCTGTCTCTTGGGCTCTTAGTTGCCGTGTGGGCTTGGTGTTCTTCATTTTCCTTTGCTCCAGGTGGGTTGAGACCAATTGATGCATCTTAGATGGCCGCTTGTTAGCATTTAAGACCCCAGACGCCACATTTCAAAGTGGGATGCAGAATGATTTCATAATAGAATTATTTTGCCACTTGACTTAGAAGTCCCCGCAAACCATGTTCCCCAGACCCCCGCCCTTGCCCCGCTGACCTTTGAAGCATTCATTTTATCCCGGAAACTTCTTTGCTTTTGGTCCAGTCCAACTGAGCTGACCTTCCAAGTATTGAGTGTTGTCTTTCCGTTCACCTAAAGCAGTTCTTATCTACTGATTAATCAATAAAAAACCCTCTCCCACCCTCCCTCCCCCCCAGCCTCGTAACCACAAAAGTATGTGTTCTTCTCAGGTTTACTATTTCTCAAGATCTTATAATAGTGGTCTTATACAATATTTGTCCTTTTGCCTCTGACTCATTTCGCTCAGCATAATGCCTTCCAGGTTCCTCCATGTTATGAAATGTTTCACAGATTCGTCACTGTTCTTTATCGATGCGTAGTATTCCATTGTGTGAATATACCACAATTTATTTACCCATTCATCCGTTGATGGACACCTTGGTTGCTTCCAGATTTTTGCTATTGTAAACAGAGCTGCAATAAACATGGGTGTGCATATATCTGTTTGTGTGAAGGCTCTTGTATCTCTAGGGTATATTCCGAGGAGTGGGATTTCTGGGTTGTATGGTAGTTCTATTTCTAACTGTTTAAGATAACGCCAGATAGATTTCCAAAGTGGTTGTACCATTTTACATTCCCACCAGCAGTGTATGAGAGTTCCAAATCTCTCCGCAGCCTCTCCAACATTTATTATTTTGTGTTTTTTGGATTAATGCCAGCCTTGCTGGTGTGAGATGGAATCTCATCGTAGTTTTAATTTGCATTTCTCTAATGGCTAATGATCGAGAGCATTTTCTCATGTATCTGTTGGCTGCCTGAATATCTTCTTTAGTGAAATGTGTGTTCATATCCTTTGCCCACTTTTTGATTGGGTCGTTTGTCTTTTTGTGGTTGAGTTTTGACAGAATCATGTAGATTTTAGAGATCAGGCGCTGGTCGGAGATGTCATAGCTGAAAATTCTTTCCCAATCTGTAGGTGGTCTTTTTACTCTTTTGGTGTTTTTTTTTTTTTTTTTAGAAGAGCATAGGTGTTTGATTTTTAGGAGCTCCCAGTTATCGGGTTTCTCTTCCTCATTTTTGGTAATGTTTTGTATTCTGTTTATGCCTTGTATTAGGGCTCCTAGGGTTGTCCCAATTTTTTCTTCCATGATCTTTATCGTTTTAGTCTTTATGTTTAGGTCTTTGATCCACTTGGAGTTAGTTTTTGTGCATGGTGTGAGGTATGGGTCCTGTTTCATTCTTTTGCAAATGGATATCCAGTTATGCCAGCACCATTTGTTAAAAAGGCTATCTATTCCCCAATTAATTGACACTGGTCCTTTGTCAAATATCAGCTGCTCATATGTGGATGGATCTATGTCTGGGTTCTCAATTCTGTTCCATTGGTCTATGTGCCTGTTGTTGTACCAGTACCAGGCTGTTTTGACTACTGTGGCTGTATAATAGCTTCTGAAATCAGGTGGAGTGAGGCCTCCCACTTTCTTCTTCTTTTTCAGTAGTGCTTTGCTTATCCGGGGCTTCTTTCCCTTCCATATGAAATTGGTGATTTGTTTCTCTATCACCTTAAAATATGACATTGGAATTTGGATCGGAAGTGCATTAAATGTATAGATGGCTTTTGGTAGAATAGACATTTTTACTATGTTAAGTCTTCCTATCCATGAGCAAGGTATGTTTTTCCACTTAAGTATGTCCTTTCGAATTTCTTGTAGTAGAGCTTTGTAGTTTTCTTTGTATAGGTCTTTTACATCCTTGGTAAGATTTATTCCTAAGTATCTTATCTTCTTGGGGGCTACTGTGAATGGTATTGATTTGGTTATTTCCTCTTCGGTGTTCTTTTTGTTGATGTAGAGGAATCCAAGCGATTTTTGTATGTTTATTTTATAACCTGAGACTCTGCCAAACTCTTCTATTAGTTTCAGTAGTTTTCTTGAGGATTCCTTAGGGTTTTCTGTGTATATAATCATGTCATCTGCAAATAGTGATAACTTTACTTCCTCCTTGCCAATCCGGATACCTTTTATTTCTTTGTCTAGCCTAATTGCCCTGGCTAGGACTTCGAGCACGATGTTGAATAAGAGCGATAATAAAGGGCATCCTTGTCTGGTTCCCGTTCTCAAGGGAAATGCTTTCAGGTTCTCTCCATTTAGAGTGATATTGGCTGTTGGCTTTGCATAGATGCCCTTTATTATGTTGAGGAATTTTCCTTCAATTCCTATTTTGGTAAGAGTTTTTATCATAAATGGGTGTTGGACTTTGTCAAATGCCTTTTCTGCATCAATTGATAAGATCATGTGGTTTTTGTCTTTTGTTTTATTTATGTGATGGATTACATTAATGGTTTTTCTGATATTAAACCAGCCTTGCATACCTGGTATAAATCCCACTTGATCAGGGTGAATTATTTTTTTGATGTGTTGTTGGATTCTATTGGCTAGAATTTTGTTGAGGATTTTTGCATCAATGTTCATGAGGGATATAGGTCTATAATTTTCTTTTTTTGTAATGTCTTTACCTGGTTTTGGTATCAGGGAGATGGTGGCTTCATAGAATGAGTTGGGTAGTATTCCGTCATTTTCTATGCTTTGGAATACCTTCAGAAGTAGTGGTGTTAACTCTTCTCTGAAAGTTTGGTAGAACTCTGCAGTGAAGCCGTCCGGGCCAGGGCTTTTTTTTGTTGGGAGTTTTTTGATTACCGTTTCAATCTCTTTTTTTGTTATGGGTCTATTTAGTTGTTCTACTTCTGAATGTGTTAGTTTAGGTAGGTAGTGTTTTTCCAGGAATTCATCCATTTCTTCTAGGTTTTCAAATTTGTTAGAGTACAATTTTTCATAATAATCTGAAATGATTCTTTTAATTTCATTTGGTTCTGTTGTGATGTGGTCCTTCTCGTTTCTTATTTGGGTTATTTGTTTCCTTTCCTGTATTTCTTTAGTCAGTCTAGCCAATGGTTTATCAATTTTGTTAATTTTTTCAAAGAACCAGCTTTTGGCTTTGTTAATTCTTTCGATTGTTTTTCTGTTCTCTAATTCATTTAGTTCAGCTCTGATTTTTATTATTTGTTTTCTTCTGGTGCCTGATGGATTCTTTTGTTGCTCACTTTCTATTTGTTCAAGTTGTAGGGACAGTTCTCTGATTTTGGCTCTTTCTTCTTTTTGTATGTGTGCATTTATCAATATAAATTGGCCTCTGAGCACTGCTTTTGCTGTGTCCCGTAGGTTTTGATAGGAAGTATTTTCATTCTTGTTGCATTCTATGAATTTCCTTATTCCCTCCTTGATGTCTTCTATAACCCAGTCTTTTTTCAGGAGGGTATTGTTAATTTTCCAAGTATTTGATTTCTTTTCCCTAGTTTTTCTGTTATTGATCTCTAGTTTTATTGCCTTGTGGTCTGAGAAGATGCTTTGTAATATTTCCATGTTTTGGACTCTGCAAAGGTTTGTTTTATGACCTAATATGTGGTCTATTCTAGAGAATGTTCCATGTGCGCTAGAAAAAAAAGTATATTTTGCAGCAGTTGGGTGGAGAGTTCTGTATAAGTCAATGAGGTCAAGTTGGTTGATTGTTGTAATTAGATCTTCCGTGTCTCTATTGAGCTTCTTACTGGATGTCCTGTCCTTCTCCGAATGTGGTGTGTTGAAGTCTCCTACTATAATTGTGGAGGTGTCTATCTCACTTTTCAATTCTGTTCAAATTTGATTTATGTATCTTGCAGCCCTGTCATTGGGTACATAAATATTTAATATGGTTATGTCTTCCTGATCAATTGTCCCTTTTATCATTACATAGTGTCCTTCTTTATCCTTTGAGGTGGATTTAAGTCTAAAGTCTATTTTGTCAGAAATTAATATTGCTACTCCTCTTCTTTTTTGCTTATTGTTTGCTTGATATATTTTTTTTCCATCCTTTGAGTTTTAGTTTGTTTGTGTCTCTAAGTCTAAGGTGTGTCTCTTGTAGGCAGCATATAGATGGATCGTGTTTCTTTATCCAGTCTGTGACTCTCTGTCTCTTTATTGGTGCATTTAGTCCATTTACATTCAGGGTAATTATAGATAAATAAGTTTTTAGTGCTGTCATTTTGATGCCTTTTTATGTGTGTTGTTGACAATTTTATTTTTCCACATACTTTTTTGTGCTGAGACGTTTTTCTTAGTAAATTGTGAGATCCTCATTTTTATAGTGTTTGACTTTATGTTAGTTGAGTCGTTACGTTTTTCTTGGTTTTTATCTTGAGTTATAGAGTTGTTATACCTTTTTGTGGTTACCTTATTATTTACCCCTATTTTTCTAAGTAAAAACCTAACTTGTATTGTTCTATATCGCCTTGTATCACTCTCCATATGGCAGTTCAATGCCTCCTGTATTTAGTCCCTCTTTTTGATTATTGTGATCTTTTACCTATTGACTTCCATGATTCCCTGTTATGAGTATTTTTTTTTTAATTAATCTTAATTTGTTTGTTTTTGTGATTTCCCTATTTGAGTTGATATCAGGACGTTCTGTTTTGTGACCTTGTGTTGTGCTGATATCTGATATTATTGGTTCTCTGACCAAACAATATCCTTTAGTATTTCTTGTAGCTTTGGTTTGGTTTTTGCAAATTCTCTAAACTTGTGTTTATCTGAAAATATCTTAATTTCACCTTCATATTTCAGAGAGAGTTTTGCTGGATATATGATCCTTGGCTGGCAGTTTTTCTCCTTCAGTGTTCTGTATATGTTGTCTCATTCCCTTCTTGCCTGCATGGTTTCTGCTGAGTAATCTGAACTTATTCTTATTGATTCTCCCTTGAAGGAAACCTTTCTTTTCTCCCTGGCTGCTTTTAAAATTTTCTGTTTATCTTTGGTTTTGGTGAGTTTGATGATAATATGTCTTGGAGTTTTTCTTTTTGGATCAATCTTAAATGGGGTTCGATGAGCATCTTGGATAGATATCCTTTCGTCTTTCATGATGTCAGGGAAGTTTTCTGTCAGGAGTTCTTCAACTATTTTCTCTTAGAAGGCCATTTCTATTGAGCCAGCTGCTTCAGGATGATGGAGAACATGGTAAGACAAGTCATGTCCATGAGCATGGGACCATTGAGGCACTTCATTTCCTGTGAAATGAGTCCGTTGACCTGAGGTAATGCTATGTGGGATACCACAATGGTGGATAAGGCATTCTGTAAGTCCACAGATTGTAGTTTTGGCAGAAGCACTGTGTGCAGGGAAGGCAAATTCATATTCAGAGTAAGTATCTATCACAGTAAGAACAAAATGCTGCCCTTTTCATGATGGGAACGGTCATTGTAATTGACCTGCCATCAGTTTGCTGACTGATCACTGTGAGGAATGATGGCATGTTGGGGACTCAGTGCTGGTCTCTGCTGCTGGCAGATGGGGCACTCAGCAGTGACTGTAGCCAAGTCAGCCCTGGTGAGTGGAAGTCCATTCCTGAGCTCATGCATGACCTCCATCCCTGCTACCATGGCCACTTTGTTCATGAGCCCATTGGGCAATGACAGGAATGACTAGGAAAAGAGGGTAACTGGTTTCCACAGAATGGATCAGCCTACCCACTTGACTGTTAAAATCATCCTCTTCTGAGTTCATTCTTTGGTGAGCATTCACATGAGACAAAAATATCTTCAGTTCTTTAGCTCATTCAGAGAGGTCTGTCCACATACCTTTCCCCATACCTTCTTATCTCCTATTTTTCAATCATGTTCCTTCCAAGTCCCTGACTATCCAGCAAAACTGTTGGCCACAGCCCATGAGTCAGTATACAGTTGTACATCAGGCCGTTTCTCGTTCCAAACAAAGTGAACAAACAGGCGCACTGCTCAAAGTTCTGCCCATTGAGAGGATTTCCCTTCACCATTGTCTTTCAGGGAGGTCCTAGAAAGGGTCTGTAGTATTGCCAGTGTCCACTTTCTAGTGGTGCCTGCATATTGTGCAGAATCACCTGTAAACCAGGCACAAGTTTTCTCTTTTCAGTCAACTGATCATAAGGAACTCAACATGTGGCCATAGACGCAGACTGAGAGAGGGAAGGTAATGTGACGGCAGTGGAGATCATGAACATTTGGGCCACTTCCTCATGTAACATACTTGTGCCTTTGGTTTCTGCTTGGTGGCCTGATCTCGTATATACCACTTCCATTTAATGATGGAGTGCTGCTCTGCATGTTCAACTTCATGATTCTGTGGGTCAGAAAACATCCAGCTCATGATGGACAGCTCAGGCCACATGATGACTTGGTGGCCCACGGTTAAGCATTCAGTCTCTACTAAGACCCAGTAACAAGCCAAAAGTTGCTTCTCAAAAGGAGAGTAGTTGTCAGCAGAGGCTCACAGGGTTTTGCTCCAAAATCCTAAGGGTCTGTGATTCACCAGTAGAGGCCTGCCAAAGACTTCAGACAGCATCTTTATCAGCCACTGACACTTCAAGCACCATTGGATCAGCTGGATCACATGGCCCAAATGGCAGAGCCACTTGCACAGCAGCCCAAACCTGTTGCAGAGCCTTCGCTTGGTCTGGGCCCCATTCAAAACTAGCAGCTTTTTTGAGTCACTTGGTAAATAGACCTGAGTAGCACACCCAAATGAAGGATGTTGCCTCTGACATCCAAAGAAGCCCACCAGGCTTTGTACTTCCTTTTTTTGTAGGATGGACCAGATGCAATAACTTATCCTTCACTTTAGAAGGAATATCTAGACATATCCTACACCATAGGACCCTTAAAAATTTCACTGAGGTGGAAGGCACCTGAATTTTTGTCAGGTTAATTTCCCACCCTGTAGTACACAAATGTCTTACCAGTAAGTTTAATGTCATTGATACTGCTTCCTTACTAGGTCCAATCAGCATAATGTCATCAATGTAATGGACCAGTGTGACATCTTGTAAAAGGGAAAGGTGATCAACGTCTCTGTGGGCTAAATTATGACATACAGCTGGAGAGTTGTTATAGCTCTGAGGTAGGACAGTGAATGTGTATTGCTGGCCTTGCCGGCTTAAGGCAGACTGCTTCCAGTATTCCTCCAAAACTTTAAGTGAGGAGGAAGGGGCCAAGATGGCTGACTAGGCAGATGCTACCTCGGATCCCTCTTGCAACAAAGACTTGGAAAAACAAGTGAATCTATCACATACATGACAATCTACGAACCCTGACCATCAAACACAGATATAAAGAGTTGACCTGAGTGACAGATGAGTGAAAAGCTGCGTCCTGAACCAGTGACTGCTTCTGGAACCCGCGACCCACCCCACAGCCTTGAGCCCTGGTGGTTCCCTGGTGTTGAGTGGTGGGGCTGATTACGGCTTGCTGAGGTGGGGCAGGCACGGGACACAGCCCTACCCCTCGCCCCCTGGGGTAACCTCCGTAGAGACTCAGCCAGCACAAGCAGTCTGCACACTGAGGGGGCTAATGAGACAATGAACAACTACGGGGAAGCAGCGACTGTTTTCGGAGCCTGGAGCCAGCATCCCACTCAGAAAACCTGGGCGCCGGGCTTTGGGCTGGGCCCAGGGGAGCTGAGCATGGCATCCTGAGATGGTGCAAACACAGGATGCACTCCTAGCCCCCGGAAGTGACCTCGGGGAAAGCCCAGCCAGGGCACGCAGGCAGTGCAGCAACGCAGCTGACAGGAGGAGAAGTCACCATGAGGCAGCGACTGGTTTTGGAGCTGGGAGCGCAGCTTCCCAGCTGGGGAACCTTGGCACTGGGCTTTGGACTGGGAGCGGAGGAAATAACTATGGCTTCTGAGACAGTGCAAGCACGGGACGAGGGCCTGACCCTTGGGGGCGATCTCTACCCAGCCAGCGCACACAGTCATCGCGTCCCTCAGGAATCTCAGATAAAACAGTCATCCCAAGCAAGATAAGTAACTTTGTCTATATTCAGGGGTGCTACTCTCTCATATCTATCTGATCCCTCCCCTCCCCTTCCCAGGCGGCTTCATTAACATTGGAATTTCCTGGACCAGAGAGTGAAGTGCTCTGCGGTTTTTTTTTTTCTTTGTTTGTTTGTTTTGTCTTTTCCTAATTCATTCTCCTGGCTTGAAAGAAGCAGCTACAAAAAACCCAGGGACCAAGAATCCTTCCCTGACTTCGCAAAATTGGACTAAAAATACAGAACCAGTTCCAGCCAAGCATTTGAGATCCACTGTCTTGGGCTTTCATCCCTACAGGGAACAAGGTGGCTATTATAATGCTAAGGCAATTCTGATAGGGATCTGACTGTAATTGTTTTAGCGGATTACTGGAAAGACAAGTTTCCCAGGTCTGATATCTCTACCTATTAAACAGAGCCCTCACTGACCCACAACAGGGAACTGAGGGCTGAAGCTCCACCCAAACCACATAACCTCCTGCCATAGGGGTCTCAGGAGAGTGACATCTACCAATCTGTAGAGGTACATGCATTGGGTGCCTAAGGTACAGCTGCAGAGCCCACCCATCAAAGTGCTTTAGGAATAGAGACACACCTACCTCACTGGCACTTGGGGGAAGCCTGTCAGCATCCTGCCCCCCCCAGAATGTGGCCCCCTGCTGCTACTAGAATCTGGTGCACACAACTATCACCACAACTCCTCTAAGCGAATAGGTGACAGTCTACCCCACATACTTGGTGACCCAAAACCAGATTTTACTCAAGAATAGTGAATGGACTCTTAGGCTTATATTTCTGGTAATGGCCCAAACCAGCTAGTAAGAGGACATAAGTGCTTCAAAGCCTACAACAATCAAGACAGCGCAATCTAGTAGCCCATCTACGTACATTGAAAGAAAACAAAACAAGATAAGTCTCAGTGAGCAAATATAGAATAAACCATTACAATATCTTATAGATGGCTCGGAGACAACAGTCAATATCAAACCACATAAAGAAGCAGACCATGATTGCTTCAACAACTCCCCAAATTAAAGAATCAAAATCTTTCCCAAATGAAGATACAACCCTGGAATTGCCAGGTGCAGAATACAAAAAACTAATTTACAGAATGCTTCAAGACATCAGGGATGACCTCAGAAATGAAATAAGGCAAACTACAGAAAAAGCCAAGGAACACACTGATAAAGCAGTTGAAGAAATCAAAAAGGTTATTTAAGAACATAGTGGAAAAATTAATAAGCTACAAGAATCCATAGAGAGACAGCATTCAGAAATCCAAAAGATTAAGCGTAAAATTACAGAATTAGACAACTCAATAGGAAGTCAGAGGAGCAGAACCGAGGAATTGGAATGCAGAGTGGGGCAGTTGGAGGATAAAGCAATTGACACCAATATAGCTGAAGAAAAATCAGATAAAAGAATTTAAAAAAATGAAGAAACCCTAAGAATCATGTGGGACTCTTTAGAAGAATAACTTGCGTGTGATTGGTGTTCCAGAACAAGGAGGGATAACAGAAAAAACAGAGAATAGTTGAAGATCTGTTGGCAGAAAACTTCCCTGACATCATGAAAGACAAAAGGATAGCAATCCAAGATGCTCATCGAACCCTATATAAGATTGATCCAAAAAGAAAATCACCAAGACATATTATGATCAAACTTGCCAAAACCAAAGATAAAGAGAAAATTTTAAAAGCAGCCAGGGATAAAAGAAAGGTCTCCTACAAAGGAGAATCAATAAGAATAAGTTCAGAAAACTCAGCAGAAACCATGCAGTCAAGAAGGCAATGGGATGACATATATAGAGCACTGAAGGAGAAAAACTGCCAGCCAAGGATCATTTATCCAGCAAAACTCTCTCTCAAAAATGAAGGCGAAATTAAAACATTTACAGATAAACACAAGCTTATAGAATTTGCAAAAACCAAACCAAAGCTACAAGAAATACTGAAGAAAATTGGTCAGAAAATCAATAACATCAGATAACAACACAATACAAGGTCACAGAACAGAACATCCTGATATCAACTCAAATAAGGAAATCACAAAAACAAATTAAGACTAATTTTAAAAAGAAAAAAATGCTCAAAACAGGGAATCATTGAAGTCATTATGTAAAAGATCACAATAATCAAAAAGAGGGACTAAATACAGGAGGCATAGAACTGCCATATGGAGAAGAAAACAAGGCGATATAGGACGATACAAGTTAGGTTTTTACTTAGAGAAACAGGGGCAAATATTAAGGTAACCACAAAGAGGTCTAACAATTCCATAACTCAAAATAAAAACCAAGAAAAACATAACGACTCAGCAAACATAAATTCGACTACTATGAAAATGAGGAATAAATGATTTACAAAGAAAAACATCTCAGCACAAAAAAGTAAGTGGAAAAATGAAACTGCCAACAACACACACAAAAAGGCATTAAAATGACAGCACTAAACACATTCTTATCTATAATTACACTGAATGTAAATAGACTAAATGCACCAATAAAGAGAGAGTCTCAGACTGGATAAAGAAACACAATCCATCTATATGCTGCCTACAAGAGACACACCTTAGACTTAGAGACACAAACAAACTAAAACGCAAAGGATGGAAAACAATATATCAAGCAAACAACAATCAAAAAAGAGCAGGAGCAGCAATATTAATTTCTGACAAAATAGACTTCAAAGTTAAATCCACCACAAAGGATAAAGAAGGACACTACATAATTATTAAAGGGACAATTTACCAGGAAGATATAACCATATTAAATATTTATGCACCCAATGACAGGGCTGCAAGATACATAAAACAAACTTTAACAGAACTGAAAAGTGAGATAGATACCTCCACAATTATAGTAGGAGACTTCAACACACCACATTCGGAGAAGGACAGGACTTCCAGTAAGAAGCTCAATAGACACATGGAAAACCTAATTGCTACAATCACCCAACTTGACCTCATAGACCTATACGGAACACTCCACCCAACAGCTGCAAAATATACTTTTTTTTCTAGCGCACATGGAACATTCTCTAGAATAGATCACATATTAGGTCATAAAACAAACCTTTGCAGAATCCAAAACATCTAAATATTACAAAGCATCTTCTCAGACCACAAGGCCATGTAAGTGGAAATCAATAACAGAAAAATCAGAGAAAAGAAATCAAACACTTAGAAACTGAACAATACCCTACTCAAAAAAGACTGGGTTATAGAAGACATAAAGGAGGGAATAAAGACATTCATAGAATGCAACGAGAATGAAAATACTTCCTATCAAAACCTATGGGACACAGCAAAACTGCAGTGCTCAGAGGTCAATTTATATCGATAAATGCACACATACAAAAAGAAGAAAGAGCCAAAATCAGAGAACTGTCCTTACAACTTGAACAAATAGAAAGTGAGCAACAAAAGAATCCATCAGGCACCAGAAGAAAATAAATAATAAAAATTAGAGCTGAACTAAATGAAATAGAGAACGGAAAAACAATTGAAAGAATTAACAAAGCCAAAAGCTGGTTCTTTGAAAAAATTAACAAAATTGATAAACCATTGGCCAGACTGACTAAAGAAATACAGGAAAGGAAACAAATAACACGAATAAGAGATGAGATGGGCCATATCACAACAGACCCAATTAAAATTAAAGGAATCATATCAGATTATTATGAAAAATTGTACTCTAACAAATTTGCAAACCTGGAAGAAATGGATGAATTCCCAGAAAAACACTACCTACCTAAACTAACACAATCAGAAGTAGAACAACTGAATAGACCCATAACAAAAAAAGAGATTGATAAGGTAATCAAAAAACTCCCAACAAAAAAAAGCCCTGGCCCGGACGGCTTCACTGCAGAGTTCTACCAAACTTTCAGAGAAGAGTTAACACCACTATTACTAAAGGTATTTCAAAGCATAGAAAATGATGGAATAAGACCTAACTCATTCTATGAAGCCACCATATCCCTGATACCAAAACCAGGTAAAGACACCACAAAAAAAGAAAATTACAGACCTATATCCCTCATGAACATAGATGCAAAAATCCTCAACAAAATTCTAGCCAATAGAGTTCAACAACATATCAAAAAAATAATCCACCATGACCAAGTGGGATTTATACCAGGTATGCAAGGTTGGTTTAATATTAGAAAAACCATTAATGTAATCCACCGTATAAGTAAAACAAAAGACAAAAACCACATGATCTTATCAATTGATGCAGAAAAGGCATTCAACAAAGTCCAACACACATTCATGATAAAAACTCTCAGCAAAATAGGAATTGAAGGAAAATTCCTCAACATAATAAAGGGCATCTATACTTTTTTTTTTTATACAAAGCCAACAGCCAACATCATCCTAAATGGAGAGAGCCTGAAAGCATTTCCCTTGAGTACGGGAATCAGACAAGGATGGCCTTTATCACCGCTCTTATTCAATATTGTGCTAGAGGTCCTAGCCAGAGCAATTAGGCTAGACAAAGAAATAAAGGGCATCCGGATTGGCAAGGAAGAATTAAAATTATCTCTATTTGCAGATGACATGATCTTATACACAGAAAACCCTAAGGAATCCTCAAGAAAACTACTGAAACTAATAGAAGAGTTCGGCAGAGTCTCAGGTTATAAGATAAACATACAAAAATCACTTGGATTCCTCTACATCAACAAAAAGAACATCGAAGAGGAAATCACCAAATCAATACCATTCACAGTAGCCCCCAAGAAGATAAAACAGTTAGGAATAAATCTTACCAGAGATGTAAAAGACCTATATAAAGAAAACTACAAAGTACTAGTGCAAGAAACTAAAACAGATCTACATAAGTGGAAAAACATACCTTGCTCATGGATAGGAAGACTTAACATGGTAAAAATGTCTATTCTACCAAAAGCCATCCATACATACAGTGCACTTCCGATCCAAATTCCAAAGACATTTTTTAAAGTGATGGAGAAACAAATCACCAACTTCACATGGAAGGGAAAGAAGCCCCAGATAAGTAAAGCATTACTGAAAAAGAAGAAGAAAGTGGGAGGCCTCTCTCTACCTGAGTTTAGAACATATTATATAGCCACAGTAGTCAAAACTGCCTGGTATTGGTACAACAACAGGCACATAGACCAATGGAACAGAATTGAGAACCCAGATATAAATCCATCCATATATGAGCAGCTGATATTTGACAAAGGCCCAGTATCAGTTAATTGGGGAGAAGATAGTCTTTTTAACAAACGGTGCTGGCATAATTGGATATCCATTTGCAAAAAAATGAAACAGGACCCATACCTCACACCATGCACAAAAACTAACTCCAAGTGGATCAAAGACCTAAACATAAAGACTAAAACGATAAAGATCATGGAAGAAAAAATAGGGACAACGTTAGGAGCCCTAATACAAGGCATAAACAGAATACAAAACATTACCAAAAATGACAAAGAGAAACCAGATAACTGGGAGCTCCTAAAAATCAAACACCTATCCTCATCTAAAGACTTCACCGAAATAGTAAAAAGGCCACCTACAGATTGGGAAAAAATTTTCAGCTATGACATCTCTGACCAGCGCCTGATCTCTAAAATCTATATGATTCTGTTGAAACTCAACCACAAAAAGACAAGCAACCCAATCAAAAAGTGGGCAAAGGATATGAACACACTCTTCACTAAAAAAGATATCCAGGCAGCTAAAAATGCTCTCGATCATTAGCCATCAGAGAAATGCAAATTAAAACTACGATGAGATTCCATCTCACAAATGTTGGTGGGGCTGCGGAGAGATTGGAACTCATACACTGCTGGTGGGAATGTAAAATGGTACAACCACTTTGGAAATCTATCTGGCGTTATCTTAAACAGTTAGAAATAGAACTACCATACAACCCAGAAATCCCACTCCTCGGAATATACCCTAGAGAATTAAAAGCCTTTACAGGAACAGATAGATGCATACCCATGTTTATTGCAGCACTGTTTACAATAGCAAAAAGCTGGAAGCAACCAAGGTGTCCATCAATAGATGAATGGTTAAATAAATTATGGTACATTCACACAATGGAATACTACACATCGATAAAGAACAGTGACAAATCTGTGAAACATTTCATAACATGGAGGAACCTGGAAGGCATTATGCTGAGTGAAATTAGTCAGATGCAAAAGGACAAATACTGTATAAGACCACTATTATAAGTTCTTGAGAAATAGTATAAACTGAGAAGAACACCTTCTTTTGTGGTTACGAGAGAGGGGAGGGAGAGAGGGTGGGAGAGGGTTATTTACTGATTAGTTTTTAATAGATAAGAACTACTTTAGGTGAAGGGAAGGACAATACTGAATACAGGGAAGGTCAGCTCAACTGGACTGGACCAAAAGCAAAGAAGTTTCCGGGATAAACTGAAGGCTTCGAAGGTCAGCAGAGCAAGGGTGGGGGTTTGGGGACTATGGCTTAAGGGGACTTCTAAGTCAACTGGCATAATAAACTCTGTTATGAAAACATTCTGCATCCCACTTTGAAGTGTGGCGTGTGGGGTCTTAAATGCTAACAAGCGGCCATCTAAGATGCATCAATTGGTCTCAACCCACCTGGAGCAAAGGAGAATGAAGAACACCAAGGTCACACGATAACTATGAGCCCAAGAGACAGAAAGGGTCACATGAACCAGAGACTTACATCATCCTGAGACCAGAAGAACTAGATGGTGCCCGGCCACAACCGATGACTGCCCTGACAGGGAACACAGCAGAGAATTCCTGAGGGAGCAGGAGAATAGTGGGATGCAGACCCCAAATTCTCATAAAAAGACCAGACTTAATGGTCTGACCGAGACTAGAAGAATCCTGGCGGTCATGGTCTCCAAACCTTCTGTTGGCCCAGGACAGGAACCATTCCCGAAGACTACTCATCAGACATGGAAGGGACTGGACAATGGGCTGGAGAGAGATGCTGATGAAGAGTGAGCTACTTGTATCAGGTGGACACTTGAGACTGTATTGGCATCTCCTGTCTGGAGAGGAGATGGGCAGGTAGAGAGGGTTAGAAACTGGCAAAAGGGTCACGAAAGGAGAGACTGGAAGAAGGGAGCTAGCTGACTCATAGAGGGAGAGTAAATGGGAGTATGTAGTAAGGTGTATATAAGCTTACATGTGACAGACTGACTTGATTTGTAAACTTGCACTTAAAGCACAATAAAAATTATTAAAAAAAAACTTTAATTGAGAAAAAGGAAGTGGGCTGGTGAACAGCTGCATACTAGGTACCAGGAGATGTATTAGTTTGCTCAAACAATGAAACCACGTATGAAACGGCATCTGCAAATGGAGTCACTGCCTGGTGGAAGTTACGATAATCCACTGTCATGCTCCAAGATTCATCTGTTGTTTGCACAGGCCAAATAGGTGAGTTGAATGGGAATATGGATGGACTCACCACCCATGTATCCTTTAAGTCCTTGATGCTGGCACTAATCTCTGCAATCCCACCAGGAATGTGGTATTGCATTTGGTTTACTATTTTCCTAGGAAGGGGTAGTTCTAATGGCTTCCACTTAGCTTTTCCTACCATAATAGATCTTATTCCATATGTCAGAGACCTAATGTGGGAGTTCTGACCTAGCCAAGCTGACACAACTTGGCATATCCTTAACCATCACAGTTGCTATATCCAACAACTTGGATTGTAGAACAAATAGGTTAGATATAAAAATTACTGCATAATTCCATTTATATAAAGCTCAAAAATAGGTAAAATAAAATAATAATATTTAGGAATGCATGTTTAACTGGCAAAATTATTTCTTAAAATAAAAAAAAACAACAAAATGATTACCATAGAAATGAGTTTCATCATCATCACTGTGGAATAAAGAGAGAAGTCATTAGAGGGAAATGAGAGAGGCTTCTGAAGTGCTGACATTCTAGTTCTTGGTCTGGGTGATGCTACATGAAGGTTTGCTTTGATAAATCATTGTTGTTGTTGTTAGGTGCTGTCGAGTCAGCTCCGACTCATAGCAACCCTATGCACAACAGAACGAAACACTGCCCGGTCCTGCACCATCCTTACAAACCAGTCACCATTGAGTCAGTTCCAACTCATGGTGACCCCGCATGTTTCAGAGCAGAACTGTACTCTGTAGTGTTTTCATGGTTGTGACCTTTGGAAGTAGATCTCCCGGTCTTTCTTCTGAGGTGCCTCTGGGTGAATTTAAACTTTAGCCTTTCAATTAGTAGCTGAGTGCTTAATCATTTGCACCACCCAGGAATTTCATATCTCACAATAAAAGAGGTTTTTAAAAAAGTAAGGGAATATGCCATCTTCTCTTGTGGTTGGCTAAGTTTGCCCAAAGTACCCCTTCTGTGATGCTGGTGTTTGACCTTGTAGGTTTGGTTTTGGAAAATTCTTTTCCTAGTCTGAAATCTGTTGGCTTCCACTTTGAAAATATCATCTTTATACTTTATAAGCAAACAAATTCCTGAAAAAAAAAAAAGTAAGAGAAGGAGAGTAAATTTGTGGTAGAAAGTAGAAGTGTGTTGGGTTTGGAGGTTTGAGCAGCAACATTCCAGTATTTAGTCACTAACTTCACGGGTGTTGAAAGACACCGGTGCTTTCCTGATCCCTGGGTCACAGCTCTGGTAGAATGTCCCTGAACCTGAGAGTTCCTCTTTCATTCTCCTGCCTGGGTAATGGGCAGAGTTGTATAATCCTCTTAGAGGGAACAAAAAAGTGAATAATTGTGAACAATTATACAGACTACCAAAACCCCCCCCAAAACCCAAAACCAGTTGCTGTTGAGTCAATTCAGACTCATAGGGAGTCTGATAGAACTGCCCCATAGAACTGCCCCATAGGGTTTCCAAGGAGCGACTGGTGGACTTGAACTGTCAACCTTCTGGTTAGCAGCCATAACTCTTAACTACTAATTCACCAGGGTTTCCCAGACTACCAAAGTATCCCACAAATTCCTCATATGTACGTAATAAAATTTATCAAGGAAAAAATAAGAAAGAAAATGTGTGATGGACTCAAATGTAAAACATAAAACTATAAAGCTTTTTTTTTAAAAAAAAGGAAAAAATATTCAGGATCTAGAGGTGGTGAAGCGTTCTTAGACTTGACACTAAAAGCACAACCCATAAAAGAAAAATTGATAAATTGGACCTCATCAAAATGTAAAACTTTTGTTCAGTGAAAGACCCTGAGAAGGTGTCTTAGGCTAGGTTCCTTAGAGAAGCAAAACTAGCAAAGCTTATATATAGAGAGAGATTTATTTCAAAGGAGTGGCTCACGCACTTGAGGAGGTTGGCAAGTACCAAATCCATGGGTCAGGTGTTGGGTTGAAGGTTTCTTCTGACTTACATGGTTGCAGGGGCTGATAAACCCCAAAACAGCAGGTCAAGCGGAAGGCTGCTTGCTCTCATTTCAAGAACTGGAGGTCAGAGGATGATGAGCCAGATGCAAAGTCAAGACAGAGGGAGCTTTGCCAGAACATCCATGTATGTTGGATGCAGGCCACACCCCCAAGGAAACTCCTCTTTCAGTTGATTGGCTATTCACATCAGATCACAAAATGGAGGATGATTGGATAATGTCTGCCAAAGCACTGAGAATTACGGCCTAGCCAAATTGACACCTAACATTAACCATCAGAGAAGGGAATGAAAAGACAGGCTACTTAGTGAGAGAACGTATTGGCAAACCACATATTCTGCAAAGGGTTTGTATTTAGGATATATATAGAACTCTCAAGACTTAACAGTAAAAATATAAAAAATCCAATTACAAAATGGTGAATAACAGATGTTTCACGAAAGGGAATTGATATGGATTGAATTGTGTCAACTTGGCTAGGCCATGATTTCCACTATCATTCGATTGTCCCCCATTTTATCAACTGATGTGATTTTCCTATATGTTGTAAATCCTATCTCTGTGATGTTAATGAGGTGGAATTGTGGCAGTTTTGTTATGTTAATGAGGCAGGATTAGGTTGTGTCTTAAGTCAAACTCTTTTGCGAAATAAAAGAGAAAAGGAAGCAGAGAGACATGGGTACCTCATAACACCAAGAAAGCAGCACTGGGAGCAGAGTATGTCCTTTGAACCTGGGGTCTCTGTGCAGAGAAGCTCTTGAGAAAGGGAAAATTAACGACAAGACCTTTCTCCAGTGCCCACACAGAGAGAAAGCCTTCCCCTGGAGCTGATGCCCTAAATTCCGTCTTCTAGCCTACTAGACTGTGAGAGAATAAACTTCTGTTCGTTAAAGCTGTCCACTTGTGATATTTCTGTTACAGCAGCACTAGCTAAGACAGGGTTATATGGAATGGGAAATTAGCACAGGAAAAGATGTTTATCATCATTAGCCATTAGCCATTAGGGAGATGCAAATTAAAACCACAATGAGATACCGTTATATACCTATCAGAATGGATAAAGTAAAAAATAGTGTCAACACCAAATGCTGACAAGGATGAAGAGAAATTGGAGCACTCATACACTGCTGATGGGAATGTAAAATGGTACAGCCATTCTGGAAAAGAGTATGATAATTTCTTAAAAAACTAAACATGTACTTACTGTAGAACCCAGCAATTGTACTTTAGGGAATTTATCACAGAAAAATGAAAATCTATGTTTACACAAATATTCATAGAAGCCTTATTTGTAATTGTCCCAAACTGGGAACAACCCAAAAGTCCATCAAACAAACTATGGCACATCCACACCATGGAATACTATTCAGCAATAAAAAGGAATGAACTATTGATATAACAACAACTTGGATGGATCTCAAGGGAATTATGCTGAGTGAAAAAAAAAAAAAGCCAGTGCCAAAAATTACCTAAAACCAAAAAACCCACTGCCGTCAATATGATTTTATTTATACAACATTCTTTTTATAAAAAATTTTTATTGTGCTTTAAGTGAAAGTTTACAAACCAAGTCAGTCTCTCATACAAAAATTTATATACAACTTGCTATGTACTCCTAATAGCTCTCCCTCTAAAGAGACAGCACACTCCTTCCCTCAACTCTCTATTTTTGTGTCCATTCAGCCAGCTTCTGCCGATCTCTACCCTCTCCTCTATTCCCTGGGCGGAAGCTGCCCTCATGTGTCTACTTGATCCAAGGAGCTCACTCTTCGCCAGTATCATTTTGTATTCCATAGCCCAGTCCAATGCCTGTCTGAAGAGTTGGCTTTGGGAATGGTTCCTGTCTTGGGCTAACAGAAGGTCTGGAGACCATGACCTCTGGGGTCCTTCTAATCTCAGTCAGGCCATTAAGTCTAATCTTTTTACAAGAATTTGGGGTCTGCATCGCACTGCTGTCCTGCTCCCTCAGAGATTCTCTGTTGTGTTCCCTGTCAGGGCAGTCATTGGTTGTAGCCGGGCACCATTTAGTTCTTCTGGTCTCAGGCTGATGTAGTCTGTGGTTTATGTGGCCCTTTTGGGGGGCTCATAACTACCTTGTGTCTTTGGTGTTCTTCGTTCTCCTTTGATTCAGGTGAGTTGAGACCAACTGATGCATCTTAGATGGCCACTTGCTAGCGTTTAAGACCTGAGACACCACTCTCCAAAGTGAGATGCAGAATGTTTTCTTTTTAATTTTCATTGTGCTTTAAGTGAAAGTTTACAAATCGAGTCAGTCTCTCATGCAAAAACTTACATAAACCTTGCTACATACTCTCAATTGCTCTCCCCCAATGAGACAGCCCGCTCCCTCCCTCCACTCTCTTTTCGTGTCCATTTCACCAGCTTCTAACCCCCTCTACCCTCTCATCTCCCCTCCAGGGAGGAGATGTCAACATAGTCTCAAGAGTCCACCTGATCCAAGAAGCTCACTCCTCACCAGCATCCCTCTCCAACCCGTTGTCCAGTCCAATCCCTGTCTGAAGAGTTGGCTTGGAGAATGGTTCCTGTCCTGGGCCAACAGAAGGTATGGGGGCCATGGCCACTGGGGTTCTTCCAGTCTCAGTCAGACTATTATGTCTGGTCTTTTAATGAAAATTTTGGGTCTGCAGCCCACTGCTCCCTGCTCCCTCAGGGGTTCTCTGTTGTGTTCCCTGTCAGGGCAGTCATCGGTTGTAGCCGGGCACCATCTAGCTCTTCTGGACTCAGGCTGATGTAGTCTCTGGTTCATGTGGCCCTTTCTGTCTCTTGGGCTCATAATTGCCTTGTGTCCTTGGTGTTCTTCATTCTTCTTTGCTCCAGGTGGGTTGAGACCAATTGATGCATCTTAGATGGTCACCCGCTAACATTCAAGACCCCAGATGCCTCTGTCCAAGGTGCGATGCAGAATGTTTTCTTAATAGGTTTTATTATGCCAATTGACTTTGTTGTCCCCTGAAACCACAGTCCCCAAACCCCCACCTCTGCTAAGCTGGCCTTCGAAGCATTCTGTTTATTTAGGAAACTGCCTTGCTTTTCATTTAGTCCCCTTGTGCTGGCCGCTCCTGTGTTATGTGTTGTCTTTCCCTTCACCTAAATAGTTCTTACCTACTATCTAATTAGTGAAAGCCCCTCTCCCTGCCTCCCTCCCCCTCCTCATAACCATCAAAGAATATTTTATTCTCTGTTTAAACTATTTCTTGAATTCTTATAATAGTGGTGTCATACAGTATTTGTCCTTTTGCAACTGACTAATTTCACTTAGCATAATGCCTTCCAGATTCCTCCATGTTATGAAATGTTTCATGGATTTATCATTGTTCTTTATTGACATGCGGTATTCCATTGTGTGAATGTACCACAATTTATTTATCCATTCATACTTTGATGGGCACCTTGGTTGCTTCCATCTTTTTGTTATTGTAAACAATGCTGCAAATGAACATGGGTGTGCATATACCTGTTCTTGTAAAGGCTCTTATTTCTCTAGAATATATTCCAAGGAGTGGAATTGCTGGATCATATTTATAGCTTTTTAAGGAAGCACCAAATCAATTTCCAAAGTGGTTGTACCATTTTACATTCCCACCAGCAGTGTAGAAGTGTTCCAGTCTTTCCACAACCTCTCCAACATTTATTATTTTGTGTTTTTTGGATTAATGCCAGCCTTGCTGGGGTGAGATGTATCTCATTGTAGTTTTGATTTACATTTCTCTAATGGTTAATGATCATGAGCATTTCCTCATGTATCTGTTAGCTACCTGAATATCTTCTTTAGAGAAGTGCCTGTTCATATCTTGGCCCATTTTTTAATTGGGTTGTCTTTTTGTAGTTGAGTTATTGCAGTATCATGTAGATTTTAGAGATCAGATGCTGACCAGAAATGCCATAGCTAAAAACTTTTTCCCAGTCTGTAGGTAATCTTTTTACTCTTTTGGTGAAGTCTTTGGATTAGTATAGGTGTTTGATTTTTAGGAGCTCCCAGTTATTTAGTTTCTCTTCTGCATTGTTAGTAATGTTTTGTATACTGTTTATGCCATGTATTAAGGCTCCTAGCATTGTCCCTATTTTTTCTTCCATTATCTTTATCTTTTTAGGTTTTATACTTAGGTCTTTGATCCATTTTGAGTTTGTTTTTTGTGCATGGTGTGAGGTATGGGTCTTTTTTCCTTTTTTTGCAGATAGATATCCAGTTATGCCAGCACCATTTGTTAAAGAGACTGTCTTTTCCCTATTTAACTGACTTTGGGCCTTTGTTAAATATCAGCTGCTCATGTGGATGGATTTGTGTCTGGATTCCTAATTCTGTGCCATTGTTGTCATACCAGTACCAGGCTGTTTTGACTACTGTGGCGGTATAATAGGTTCTAAAATTAGTTAGTATGAGGGCACCCACTCTGTTCTTTTTAAGTAATGGTTTATTTATCCGGGGCCTCTTTCCCTTCCATGTGAAGTTGGTGATTTGTTTCTCCATCTCATTAAAGAATGTCTTTGGGATTTGGGTCAGAATTGCATTGTATCTATAGACTGCTTTTGGCAGAATAGACATTTTTACAGTGTTAAGTCTTCCCTATCCATGAGTAAGGTATGTTTTTCCACTTATGTAGGTCTCTTTGGTTTCTCCCAGTAGTGTCCTGTAGTTTTCTTTGTATAAGTCTTTTACATCTCTGGTAATATTTATTCCTAAATATTTTATCTTTGGGAGCTACTGTAAATGGTATTGATTTGGTGATTTCCTCTTCGATGTTCTTTTTGTTGGTGTAGAGGAATCCAACTGCTTTTTGTATGTTTATCTTGTATCCTGATAATCTGCTGAACTCCTCTGTTAGTTTCTGTAATTTTCTTGAGGATTCCTTAGGGTTTTCTGTGTATAAGATCATGTCATCTGCAAATAGAGATTCTTTTACTTCTTCCTTACCAGTCTGGAAGCCCTTTATTTCTTTGTCTTGCCTAATTGCTTTGGCTAGGCCCTCCAGCACAATGTTGAATAAGAGTGGTGATAAAGGGCATCCTTGTCTGCTTCCAGATCTCAAGTGGAATGCTTTTAGACTCTCTCCATTTAGGATGATGTTGGCTACTGTGTTTGTATAAGTGCCCTTTACTATGTTGAGGAATTTCCCTTCTATTCCTATTTTGCTGAGAGTTTTTTTCATGAAGCGGTGCTGAATTTTTCCAAATGCCTTTTCTGCATCAATTGATAAGATCATGTGGTTCTTGTCTTTTGTTTTATTGATATGATGGATTACATTAATTGTTTTTCTAATGTTGAACGATCCCTGCATACCTGGTATGAATCCCACTTGGTCATGGTGAATTATTTTTTTGATATGTTGTTGAATAGTATTGGCTAAAATTTTGTTGAGGATTTTTGCATCTAAGTTCATGAGGGATATAAGTGTGTAATTTTCTTTTTCTGTGGTGTGTTTACCTGGTTTTGGTATCAGGAAAATGCTGGCTTCAGAGAATGAGTTTGGGAGTATTCTGTCCTTTTCCATGCTCTGAAATACCTTTAGTAGTAGTGGTATTAACTCTTCTCTGAAAGTTTGGTAGAACTCTGCAGTGAAGCTGTACAGGCCAGGGCTTTTTTTGTTGGGAGTTTTTAAATTACCTTTTCAACCTCTTCTTTTTTTATGGGTTTATTTAGTCGTTCTACCTCTGTTGTGGTAGTTAAGTACGTAGTGTGTCTATAGAAAGTCACCCATTTCTTCTGGGTTTTCAAATTTGTTAGAGTACAATTTTTCATAGTAATCAGATATGATTCTTTTAATTTCAGTTGGGCCTGTTGTAATATCGCCCATCTCATTTCTTGTTTGGGTTATTTGCTTCCTCTCCTGTTTTTCTTTTGCCAGTTTGGCCAATGGTTTATTAATTGCTAATTTTTTCAAAGAACCAGTTTTTGGTCTTGTTAATTCTTTCAATTGTTTTTCTGTTTTCTATTTCATTTAATTTGGCCCTAGTTTTTATTATTTGCTTTCTTCTTGTGCCTGAGGGTTTCTTTTGTTGCTCTCTTTCTATTTGTTCAAGTAGTAGGGATAATTTTTTGATTTTGGCCCTTTCTTCTTTTTGGATGTGTGCATTTATTGATATAAATTGACCTCTGAGCACTGCTTTCACTTTGTCCCAAAGGCTCTGATAGGAAGTGTTTTCATTCTTATTGAATTCTACGAATTTCTTTATTCCATCCTTAATGTCTTCTATAACCGAGTCGTTTTTGAGCAGGGTATTGTTCAGTTTCCAAGTGTTTGATTTCTTTTCCCTCTTTTTCTCTTATCGATTCCTACTTTTATGGCCTCATTGTCAGAGAAAGTGCTTTGTAATATTTCTATGTTTTGGATTCTGCTAAGGCTTGCTTTATGACCTAATATGTGGTCTATTGTACAAAACGTTACATGAGTGTTGGAAAAGAAAGTATACTTGGCTGCTGTTGGGTGGAGTGTTCTGTATATGTCAGTGAGGTCAAGTTGGTTGATTGTGATGTTTAGATCTTCCACGTCTTTATTGAGCTCCTTTTTGGATGTTCAGCCCTTCAGTGACAGTGGTATGTTGAAGTCTCCTACTATAATTGTGGTGCCATATATCTCACTTTTCAATGCTGTTAGAGTTTGTTTTATGTATCTTGCAGCCCTTTCACTGGGTGCATAAATATTTAATATGGTTATCTCCTCCTGCTATATTGTCCCTTTAATCATTATATAGTGTCCTTCCTTATCCTTTGTGGTGTATTTAACTTTAAAGTCTATTTTGTCAGAAATTAATATTGCCACTCCTGCTCTTTTTTGCTTGTTGTTTGCTTGATACATATTTTTTCCATCCTTTTTGAGTTTTTAGTTTGTTTGTGTCCCTAAGTCTAAGGTGTGTCTCTTGTAGGGAGCATATAGGTGGATCGTGTTTTTTTTATCCATCCTGCCACCCTCTATCTCTTTATTGGGTTTTTAGTCCATTTACATTCAACGTAATTATGGATAGGTAGTGCTATCATTTTTGATGTCTTTTTTGTGTTAAGTAGCTTATCTTTATATATTGTCTTTTCCTCTAATTTGTTGCAGTTGATTTTGTTTCTGCTGAGTCTCTATTTTTTTCTTGTATTTTATTGTGATGAATAGGATTGTTAGTTTCCTTTGTGGTACCTTAATATTTACCCTTATTTTTCTAAGTTTAAACCTAACTTTTATTTCTTTATATTGCCTTGTCTTCCTCTCCGTATGAAAGATCTATGACTACATTTCTTAGTCCCTCTTTTTTGTTTTAATGTTGTCTTTTTTTACATAATGACATTGCTGTTTCCCTGTTTTGAGCATTTTTTTAAATCTTGATTTATTTTTGTGATTTCCCTATCTGGGTTGATATCTGATTGCTCTGTCCAGTGTTCTAACCTTGGGCTGGTATCTGATATTATTGATTTTCTAACCAGAAAACTCTCTTTAGTATTTCTTGTCGTTTTGGTTTGGTTTTTATAAATTCCCTAAACTTCCGTTTATTTGACAATGTCCTAATTTTGCCTACATATTTGAGAGACAGTTTTGCTGGATATATGATTCTTGGCTGGCAATTTTTCCCTTCAATGCTTTGTATAAGTCATCCCACTACCTTCTTGCCTGCATGATTTCTGCTGAGTAGTCCAAACTTATTGTTATTGAACTCACCTTTGTAGGTGACTTTTCGTTTATCCCTGGCTGCTCTTAAAATTCTCTCTTTATCTTTGGTTTTGGCAAATTTGATTATAATATGTCTTGGTGACTTTCTTTTAAGATCTACCTTATGTGGATTTCGATGAGCATCTTGGAGAGATACCTTCTTATCTTTCACAATATCAGGGAAGTTTTCTGCCAACAAATCTTCAACAATTCTCCCTGTATTTTCTGTTATCCCTCTCTGTTCTGGTATTTCTCTTGATAGAGTTCCGTATGATTCTTAGGGTTTCTTCATTTTTTTAAATTCTTCTGTCTGATTTTTCTTCAGGTATATTGGTGGCAAGTACTTTATCTTCAATCTCACAAATTCTGCCTTCCACTTCCTCAATTCTGCTCCTCCAACTTTCTACTGAGTTGTCTAATTTTATTGTTACTCTTCTGAATTTCTGATTGCTGTCTGTCTATGGATTTTTCCAGCTTATTAAATTTTTCATTATGTTCTTGAATAACTTTTTTAATTTCTTCAACTCCTTTATCTGTGTGTTCCTTGTCTTGTTCCGTGTTTTGCCTGATCTCCTTCCTGATGTCTTGAAGAGTTCTGTATATTAATCTTTTGTATTCCGTATCTGGTAATTCCAGGAAGGCGTCTTCATCCAGAAGATCCCCTGATTCTTCATTTTGAGAGCTTGTTGGAGCAATCATGATCTGTTTCTTTACGTGATTTGATATTAACTGTTGTCTCCAAGCCATCCATAAGTTACTGTATTAGTTTATTTTATTTTCGCTTACTGTATCCTAGCTTCTTGCTTTGTTTTGTTTTGGTATGCCCAAATAGGTTGCTTGAGTGAGCTAGCTTGATTATTTTCACCTTTGAAGCTCTAACATCCTGTCACCAGATTTCTAGCAGTATTGCCAGGTACATGAGCCTAGAAGTCCATTCACTTTTCTTGTATGGATTCAGCTCAGGTGTCCAGGTAGTTGGTCATCAAGTGTGTGGTACAGGCTCTGTACTACAGTCTGAGAGGGGCAGGGGTGATTAGTGTAGGTACCCATATCTGGTTGCAGCAGGGGATCACACTCTGAACCAGGTAGGTGGTTGACAACCATCCCCCAAGTGTCTGTGAGGAAAGCACGTCCCTGTTCCCTAGAGCACACAGATGGATGGGTTCAGCAGATGGACCTTGGGCACCCAATGCTTTTGGTTGTAAGGACTAGGAGTTACCAGTTATCCTTGGACACCAGTCACGGGTGGCTGGGTGACATGAGTGGAGCCACCAGTCCTTAGGCCCCTGAAGTGGGTAGGAGACGACCCTGTTTAACAGGCAAAGCAGTGCCAAACATCGAACACCCACCTCTTCACCGCACACCTGAAACAGTTGCAATCTGCCAGCAAGGGCCTATTTTCCTGAAATAGGCCCGCACAGGTCCATGCAGGGGGGAAAGTTATTCAAAATCCATGGACCATTTATGCCTGGACAGGAGCTGCTTCTGTCCTGAGCTCCCCAAGTTAGTGGAGCTGGGAAATTGTCTTTTTCCCAACTGTGAATTTCTTCCTTCTCCAAGGCCAGGAGAATGGCTCAGGTCACTCAATGGGACCTATCTCAGGCCTAGGGAAATTGACAGCCACCGAAGCTGTCTTCAGGGCAGGGGGAGCGTGGTAAAATATACTCAAGTACTTAGCTTTTGCTGAGAGCGCCGCTCTTCTGTGGTTCTGGAGGTGTGAGTAGGCTCTGCGGCTGGATGTTTCTCCCTGAGGAAACCATGATCAAACGCTACCACCAGCCTGCCACAGCAGCTCCCGGGAATGGTGCCTGAGGTTTCCTGGTGATTCAGGTCCTGCAACTCCTCTCCACTTCTGAATTGTCTCTCCCTCCCCCTGCCACTCAGTCTGTTTTCCAACTTTGCCTTTGATATTCAGAGCTTCTAGCCTTGTCATAAATGTAATCTTTTTACTTGTTTTTTGGGTCTCTGTTGTAAGAGGGCTCACCAGAAGTGTCTGACTACTCTGCCATCTTGGCCCCACCTATACAACATTCTTGAAATGACAAAATTATACAGGTGGAGAACAACAGGTTAGTGTTTGCCAAGGGTTAGGCAGGAGAGGTAGAAGGGAGGTGGCTGTGGTTATAAAAGGGTAGCATGATTTATCCTTGGGGTGGAACTGTTCTGTGACTATGGCGGGGGTCACACAAGTCTACACATGTGATAAATTGCATAGAATTAAATACACATACACACAAATGATTGCATATAAAATTGTTGAAACACATACACACAAATGATTGCATATAAAATTGTTGAAATCAGAATAAGTTGGCCTATTGTATCAGTGTCAACTCAGTGTATCAGGTTGTGATATTGTACTATAGTTATACAAGATGCTACTATGAAATGAAGGGAAGAGTATGTGAGATTTTCTATGTATTATTTCTTAGAATTGTATGTGATTCTACCAAACCAAATCCACTACCGCCAAGCCCATTCTGACTCATAGCAACCCTATAGAGTTTGCAAGGCTGTAAATCTCTATGGAAGCAGACTGCCACATCTTTCTCCTGCTGAGCCACTGGTGATTTCAAACTGTCAACCTTTCGGCTAGCAGTCAATCATTTTAACCACTGCACCACCAGGGCTCCTGTGTGAATCTACAGTTATCTCAAAATAAAAAGTTAATTAAAAAAAAAAAATCAGGAGGCAAGAGTTGAAGTGCAAAGACCAGTTGGGAGGTAATGGCTATTATAATAATAAGGCATTCTGTGTTCTTTACGTGGATAACACGACAGTGATATAAACCAAAACCAAACCAAACCCAGTGCTGTCAAGTTGATTCCGATTCATAGTGACCCTATAGAACAGAGAAGAACTGCCCCATAGAGTTTCCAAGGAATGCCTGGGAGATTCAACTGCCGGCCCTTTGGTTAGCAGCCGTAGCACTTAACCACTATGCCACCAGGGTTTCCAACAGTGATATAAAAAAAATAGGGTAGGTAAATTATTATTATCATTCCTTTTTTACAGAGAAGAAATCGAGGCATTTAGAGGTTGAACACTTGTCCAAAGTCACACAGCTAATAAGTAGTAGTTAAGATTTGAACCCAAGAAGACTGGCCCCAGGGGCCACATTCTCATGAACAGATAGATAATGGTGACTTAGACTAGGGTAGGAGAAGTAGAGATGGAGAGAGACAAGTAGGTTCTACACAGGGACTCTAGTTTGTTTTTCCTTCAATTCTCCTATTAGGGTTGGTGGCAGCAAGATTATTATGATGTCTCAGGCAAGAAATAATTGAATAGTCACCTCACTGACACTCTTTATTCCATATGGATCCAAACAACTGTCACAGTCTGCTGCAGCCTTTTAGGCAATGTTTCTGACCATCATATTTGCCCTTTCCACTTAATGTCAAATGGAAACCACCTTCAGCCTAACATTTGCTTCTGCTTCATAGATGCACCTTGTGAAGAAAGGAAATTGTAAAACACTGGGCAAATATGACATCTTATTGTAGTTTAATTTATTTTGGCTTTAAGGAAACCCTGCATCCTCTGCCACCTCCACCCAAAAATCTGGATAATGGGGGGTCAGATCAGTTTGGATGGAGTGGTGATCGTGAGATGAAAACTTTTAAGGACAGAAAGAAAAAACACGAATGGAAATATTTGTGAACTCTAAGAAGGTAATCTGCTTGAAATGAGTGCTTTCTGCATGCTGGGGATCTGGGAGAGAGAAGTACAATTGATGCCTTAGAGCAAGGCAGTGCCCGGGAAGCCCTCCACATAGCTGCTTGTGTTCTTTGCTTTCTAAATCAGCCAGAAATATTTTCTTGATCCACCAGCTTTGCTCATCCTTAATGGCTAAAGGGAAAAACTCGGTAGTGAAGTGGTTAAGTACTACAGCTGCTAACTAAAAGGTCAGCAGTTCAAATCCACTGAGCGCTCCTTGGAAACTCTATGGGGCAGTTCTACTCTGTTCTATAGGGTCGGTATGAGTTGGAATCGACCTGAAAATTTTGGTGTTTGTTTTGGAATGGCTAAAGGTTTCCACTTTCTGCTTTCTCACTTTTTCTACCTCCCATTAAGAAGTGAAATTTGCTGGTTCTGGGAATATGTAAAAAAAAAAAAAAAAAAAAAAAGACGTGCTTTGGAAAATGTGATGGAATCTGAGTCATCTGTAATTGATGAGTTCTTTCTCTGTTGTGATACAGGGAAATGGGAAGATGTGACAGGAAATTTAAACCCTCCCTAAGGGAAGAAGCCTACTGAATGTCTAACAAAGATGACTATTTTATCCTCTGTGATTGTGTAAGATTTCTGGGCTGACCCTCACATCTAGCCACTATCTTCATACACTGAATTTTTTGCTCCATAATGTTCTTTGCTTTCTAACTGAGCCAGAAATATTTTCTTGATCCTCATTTTCTTAGATAGAATCAAAACAGTGATTAAAAGGTTTACATTTTAAGTGGACAATACCAACCTAGAATGTATAAGGTGGCCAGGAGACTTGGAAGGAATGAAAGTTTTTCTCCTTATTGCATGCTGTTCGAAATTATTCTGTCACTAAGGCAATAACATCAGCTGAACATATTGTGTGCAGAGAAACATAGTGGATGCTCTCAAGACATATGTAAATCATAGGTTCAGACCCTTTCCTTAAAGAAGACGGTTATATAGAGAAGCTGGTCATGCTGTACTCAGTGTGCCACACATCTGAACCCATGAAGCACAGCCATAAACACAAGCCCAGAGCTTGTTACTATCAGACCTTCCTTAACCAGAGAATACTTTTCCAGCAATATGATACACCAGTTCTTGTTTTTGTTTTTTTAATAACTGCTCCTCAGGCACAATGAAGGGCAGGTGGACATTTGAGAGGAAGGTCTTCCCTAAGGCCCCAATATCCATGTCCCTTCATGTACCTATTAATATTCTCAGCATAAATTCTGTGACCCTAAATCAGAGAACAGTCCTAAGCCAGGTATATAGCTAATTAGATGGCTGCTTTTTTTTTTTTTTTTTATAGTGACTGCCCTGCCATGCCCTGTGGTGCAGTGGTTAAGAGCTTGGATGCTAACCAAGAGTTCAGCAGTTTGAATCCACCAGCTGCTCCTTGGAAACCCTATGGTGCAGTTCTACTCCATCCTGTAGGGTTGCTATGAGTCAGAATCAACTCAATGGCAAATGGTTTGGTTTTGGCTTATAGTGACTGGGGAGTCCCGGGGTGATACAAACCATTAACATGCATAGCTACTAACTGAAAGATTGAAGGTTTGAGTCCACCCAGAAGTGACTGAGAAGAATGTCTTGGCGATCTACTTCCAAAAAACCAGCCACTGAAAATTCTTTGGAGCACAGTTCTACTCTGACACGCATGGGTTGCCATGAATCAGAATCAACTCAAACAACTGTTACAGTGTCTGGGAATAACTATTTACCTATTCGTCTATTTCTCTATCTCTATGTTGTAAACCTGGACTAGTTTGACTTTAATGAGGCTTTTCTCTGTGCATGGGAGGAAGGATTGCACTTTAAGAAATATTCAAGAAAATTCCAGAAGTGGGTGAAATCATTTACTCCCTCCCTCACTCCCTCTCTTATTTGCTTATTTATTCGTTGAACAAATGATTCTGAGCCAGGCGCTGGAGACAAAAAATGAAAAGATCAAACACTCCTGCCTTCACAAAGCATACAGACTAGCAAACAAGAAGTAACAATAAAATGTGTTAAGTATGTAATGAAATATAGAGACTGAGTGTACTTGGGGCATTGGGAAAGGTTTCATAGAACAGCTGACATTTGACTTTGAAAGATGAAAAGAAATTTGCTTGGAGATCTGAATTGGTAGGCAAAAGGGTAGAGGCAGAGCTCACTAGGTAGAGGAAAAAAATGTATGGAGACAAGAGAAATAATGCAAGTCACTTGATACAGCAAAAAACAAGACTAGAAAATTAGGTAGAGGACAGATCATGGGCTTTTCTTTCATTTTGATTCAGTTAAATTCTTTTTTTTTACTTTTTTAATACACTATTTTTTAAAAATTTTATTGTGTTTTAGGTGAAAGCTTATAATGCAAATTAGTTTCCCGTTCAAAAGTTTATATACAAATTGTTTTGTGACATTGGATTCACTCTTTGCAATGTGTCAGCACTCTTCTCCTTTCTATTTCCACTCTGGGTCCTCCACGTTCATTCGTCCAGTTTTCCTGTCCCTTCCTGCCTTATTGACTTTGCTTTTGAGCAGGTGTCACACATTTGGTCTCATATACTTGGTTGAACTAAGAAGCACATTGCTCACATGTATTATTGTTTGTTTTAAAGTCATGTCTAATATTTGGCTGAAAAGTGGATGTCTTAGGGTGGGTTCGCTAGAGAGCCAGAATCAGTAAAGCATATAAACATATTTATGTAGAGATTTATATCAAGGAAATGGTTCATGTGACCATGACATCCCAAGTCCGTGGATCAGGATAGAGTTTCTACTGATTCATGTAGCCACGGGTGCTGGTGAACCCAAGATTGGCAGGTCAGACAACAGGGCTCTTGCTTACAGGCTGAGAAGAATAATGAATCCCAAGACTGGCAGGCAAGAAGGCAGGCAAGCTACTAGATCAAGTCCCAAGAACTGGAGGTCAGATGAAGAGGAGCCGGCTGCACAATCCAGAGGGAGCAAAAGCCCACGAGTCTTGCCAGAAAGTCCACTTTTATTTCATGAGGGCCATACCCCCAAGAAAACTTCCTTTCAGCTGATTGGCAACTCACAGAAGATCCCATCATGGAAGTGATCACATTACATCAAATCTCATCTTGGAAGGGATCACATCATTATGCAACTGGCAAACTACATCGTAACTGCCAAACCACTGAGAATCATGGCCCAACTAAGTCAACACACAACCTTAACAATCACAGTCCACTCTTTGTCAACTTGATACCTGTACCCATTTCCTTAAACTGTGTCTAATCACTGAATAAAGACAATTATAAAGTTGTACTTATGTCTAACATGATACAACTAACACACATACAACTGAATATGCACTAGCCCTGTTTATATTCTATATTTTATAAGTGGAGAAAACAAAAATAATTGATGTATACATAGGTCACTCTAGTCCCTATTCTTGAACATACATGCCAGTCTGGGTGTTCATGTAAGTGCAAGATTGGCAGACTAAAGATCTCCAATAGTTAACCCAATATGGACTCTGTCACTTGTGAAATATGAGGGTATCCCAAAGTGTGAAGTTAGGCAAAGACACAGACACTACATTAAAGCAAGTACTCTTTAATAAGCTCTTTATCTTTAATGTCATATCATCCCATTCAGAAGAAGAGGGAGTTATGAGAGAAGAGTTGTACCAATTTACGTTTTCCTCATTGTACAAATATTCATTTATAAACAGAAGTTATTTCCCCTTTAAGTAGGTTCCTCTTGCTAGTTTGCCTAACTGCAAACCAACAATTGTGACATCGCAATAATTTCCAGGCAGCCAGACACAAACTATAAAAGACAAAATTTCCACTTGTAGACTGTAGTGTCATTAACCAACAAATTAGGGGAAAGAACAAAGAACATGAAGGACAGTGGAGAAGTTAAGGTGTATTCGAAAGTTTAAATACAAAGTGTACTTAATAATTGTCCTGAGTAGCAGGGATTTGAGGACCAGCTGTTTTAAAAAGGAAACCCTGATGATGTGGAAGTTAAGAGCTATGGCTGCTAACCAAAAGGTCAGCAGTTCAGATCCACCTGGCACTCCTTGGAAACTCTATCGGGCAGTTCTGGGTCGCTATGAGTTGGAATCGACTCAGTGGCAATGGGTTATGGGTATGGGTGTTTTAAAACAGAGAAAAAAATTCTAGTCTCCGTAAGTTAGTGATTTTATGTTGAACCGAGCTTGAAAAATAAGTTAAATGGCCTTAGTTTTTAAAAATTAGTAAATTAAAAAAACTTATTTCAATACCACTAAAAAGAATTCTAATAAAACTGATTTTATCATAAGCTAGCAATATGGTCAACAGTCAGGGATGTCAACTAAGATAATGAACACCCAGGAAGGTGCCATCAGCTGAGGAGAATGAAGAGAAAATGAAACCATCCAATTCTATCAAAACTATTTCTACAGATTTTAATCCCTTGGTTTCTAACATCGAGGGCTTCATGACAGAGACGAGGACCTATGAATCCATGTAAATGATATGGAATGGAGCCTTGGGAATATAGAGTATAGAAAGTATAGCAGGAGACAGCTCTCTGAAATAAGCCCACATTTTTTTCAGTGAAGGCTTAATTATTTATACATATAATGTTTATATGTGTACAATATCTTTGGGAAAATAGTATTGTTGATTCATCGTAGGTTGGCTTATACTTTGAGTTCTTTTTTTCAGTAATAATGATAAATTCACGATAAGACACCATTCTCGCATCTCATCACCTAGTGACCAATTTCATGCATTTGAGTGGTCTTGGACAAGTTATCCAGATCTTTGCCTTTATTATCTTCATCTCTAGTAAGGGCAGTTGAGCTAGTCAATCTGGAAAGTTTTTTCCAATTCTCTAATTAATGAAAATGAAATCCATATGTCCCTTCACAAAGCAGAAATGTCCTGAAAGACAAATACGACCTCAATGGAATGTTTCAAAAAGGAGTTCCCCATTTAAAACACAATGAATATATTTCAAGGAAGGTCTTCAGTTCATTACTGAATGATAAAGAATACATTTTACTTCCATTTTTTCTGTAATCAAGTTTAAATATGGAACCTAAACATAGTATAAAGTTACTTTTTATTTTTAATAACACATTTGTTTGCTATGTCAGCAAATGAATAACTGCAGTCTCATTGAGATTAGTGAATTCCTTTATTCACTCATCCATTTAATATATATTTTGTGCCTACTATGTGTTTTTTTTATGTGACTTTGTCAGGGAGCCCTGGTGACGCAGTGGTTAAGCACTGGGCTGAGAACCAAAAGGTCGGTGGTTCTAATCTATCAGCCATTCTGTGTGAGAACGATGTGGCAGTTTGTGTTTGTAATGATTACAGCCTTGGGTACCCTATGGGGCAGTTCTAGTCTGTCCTGTAGGGTTGCTATGAGTTGGAATTGACTCGGTGGCAACAGGTTTATATATATTTATAAATATATATGTATATATTTCTTCTTGGAAACCCTTATGGCAAGGCAGAAATACTCATAACAATTACAGTCCTCATTTCTGCAACTGGTCACGTGGTCATAACTGGTATTTGGAACTACCATCTTCATCCATCAATTCTGTATTCCCTTTGCCTTCAGCAAGCACCTCAGCTGTTCATGGTTCTTTGCCTGGTGGGGTGACCTAAACTGTCATGGATTAAGGTATGTCCCCCCAAAAATGTTTGTATCAATTTGGCTGGGTCATGATTCCCGGTATTGTGTGATTTTCCTATATGTTGTAAATCCTGCTTCTACGATGTTAATGAGGGGGGATGGGCAGGAGTTCTGTTAGTGAGGCAATTTACAAGATTGGATTGTGTCTTGAGGCACTCTTTTGAGAGACAAAAAAGAGAAGCTAGCAGAGAGACAGCAGGGACATCATACCACCAAGAAACCAGTGTCAGGAGCACAGTGCATCCTTTGGACTTGGGGTCCCTGTGTGAAGAAGCTCCTAGTCCAGGGGAAGATTGATGAGAAGGCTGACAGAAAGAGAAAGCCTTTCCCTGGAGGTGATCCCCTGAATTTGGACCTGTAACCTACGTTACTGTGAGGAAATAAAATTCTCTTTGTTAAAGCCATCCACTTGTAGTATTTTTGTTAAAGCAGCACTAGCTAACTAAGACACAAACCTTCATTCCTGAATAGTCTGGGCTATTAGCAGTCATGTTGGAATTGTGTTGCTGCAGTTTTCCATCGACTTTAATCACACTGCATGGGAGTACTGAGAGACGCCCTAAGAGGGATCTCCTGCATTCCAGACATACTCTTCTTTACCTCTGTTATGTAATGTCAATCTGATTTTCTCTTGGTAATCAGGATCAATCACACCTTGCTAGTATGATAACTCCCTTCATTGCCTGTTGATCCAGAGACATAAGGAGCCCAAAGTGGCCAGGTGGCATTCTTAGCTTCCAGTTCAATGGAATCAGTGATGTGTGTCTCCAGGTGGGAGCATTCCTCCCTTTGGAACTAAGACTGCTAGACCTGTAGGCCATAAGGTTGCAGAAAGGAAGCAAAAATTTTGCAAGTGGGTTACTAGGGGTAATAGTGAGTGGTGCCACTCCCATTTCCACCCCTTGATTCCTGGACCCATGAATCTTGGCTACAGGAGAAACAGCACCATATATTTGACACTGGTTTAGAGCATATACAACCTCTTGGAGAACATTGCCCCAACCCTGCAAGACACAGCAGACAACGTAATTGTATCTTTAGAATGCCATTCCATAGTTTGATGAAGTCAGCTGCTTCAGAATAACGGGGAACAGGGTAAGACCAGTGAATTCCATGAGCATGGGCCCATTGAGGCACTTCATTTGCCGTGAAGTGAGTCCCTAAATCTGAGATGATGCTGTATGGGATACCGTAATGGTGGATAAGGCATTCTGTAAGTCCATAGTGGTAGTTTTGGCAGAAGCACTGTGTGCAGGGGAGGCAAGTCCATATCCAGAATAAGTGTCTATTCCAGTGAGAACAAAATGCTTCCCTTTCCATGATAGAAGTGGTTCCAATGTAATCAACCTGTCACCAGGTTGCTGGCTGATCACTTCGAGGGATGGTGCCGCATTGGGACTCAGTGTTGGTCTCTGCTGCTGACAGATTGGACGCTCAGCAGTGGCTGTAGCCAAGTCAGCCTTGGTGAGTGGAAGTCTATGTTGCTGAGCCCATGCATAACCTGCCACCATGGCCACTTTGTTCATGAGCCCATTGGGCAATGACAGGAGTGACTACGGAAAGAGGACAACTGGTTTCCACAGAACGCATCATCCTATCCACTTGATTGTTAAATTCTCCTCTGCTGAGGTCACCCTTTGGTGAGCATTTACATAAGACAAAAATGTCTTTGCTTATTTGGCCCATTCAGAGAGGTCTATCCACATACCTCTTCCACATAAATCCTTGTCTCCAATTTTCCAATTATGTTCTTTCCATGTCCCTGACCGTTCAGCCAAACTGTTGGCCACATTGGCCACAGCCCATGAATCAGTATACAGTCACATGTCTGGCCAATTCTCCTTCTAAGCAAAGAGAAAAACCAGGTGCGCTTCTCAAAGTTCTGCCCATTGAAAGGATTTCCCTTTACCACTGTACTTCACGGAGGTCCCAGAAAGGGGCTATAGTACTGCTGCTGCCCACTTTCGAGTGGTGCGTGCATATCACACAGGGCCATCTGTAAATCAGGCACGAATTATCTCTTCCTCAGTCAACTGATCATAAGGAACTTCCCATGAGGCCATAGATGCAGACTGGGGAGGAAAGGTAATGTGGCAGGAATGGAGACCATGAGTATTTGGGCCACTTCCTTATGCAACTTACTTGTGCCTCAGGTCCTACTTGGGCCTGATCTTGTATATACCACTTCCATTTAATGATGGAGTGCTCCTGTGCACATCCAACTTTATAACTCTGTGGATCAGACAGCACCCAGTCCATGATGGGCAGCTCAGGCTGCATGATGACTTGGTGGCCCATGGTTAAGCATTTAGTCTCTACTAAGACCCGGTAACAAGCCAAAAGCTATTTCTCCAAAGGAGAGTAGTTATCTGCAGAGGCTCGCAGGGTTTTGCTCCAAAATCCTAAGGGTCTGTGCTGTGATTCACCAATAGGGGCCTGTCAAAGACTCTAAACAGCATCTTTATCAGCCACTGACACTTCAAGCACCATTGGATTGGCCAGGTCATATGGCCCAAGTAGTAGAGCCACTTGCCCGGCAGCCTAAACCTGTTGCAGAGCCTTCTCTTGGCCTGGGCCCCATTCAAAACTAGCAGCTTTTTGAGTCACTTGATAAATAGGCCTGATTGTATACCCAAATAAGGGCTCCAAAGAGTCCCACTAAGCGTTGTACCTCCTTTTAGTAGTGGGAGGGGCCAGATGCAATAACTTATCCTTCACTTTAGAAGGAATATCTCCACAAGCCCCACACCAATGAACCTCTAGAAATTTCACCAAGGTGGAAGGCACCTGAATTTTTGTCAGATTAACTTCCTACCCTCTTGTATGCAAATGGAGCCCTGGTGGTGCAGCGGTTAAGAGCTTGGCTGTGAACCAAAAGGTCAGCAGTTTGAATCTACCGGCCACTCCTTAGTAACTCTATGGGGCAGTGGTATTTTGTCCTATAGGGTCGCTATGAGTCAGAATTGACTTGATGACAATGGATTTTCTGGGGAGGGAGAGGGTTAGTACACAAGTGTTTTACCAATAAGGTCAGAGTAATTGATACTTTCTCCTTACTAGTTTCAATCAGCATAATGTACAATGCAATGGACAAGTGTGACATCTTGTGGAAGCGAAAGGTAATCAAGGTCACTGTGGACTAAATTATGACATAGGGCTGGAGAGTTGATATAGTCTGAGGTAGCACAGTGAAGATGTATTGTTGGCCTTGCCAAATGAAGGAAAACTGCTTCTGGTGGTCCTTCAAAACAGGTATGGTGAAAAAGACATTAGCCAGATCAACACCTGCATATCAGGTACCTGGAGATATATTAATTTACTCATGCAATGAAACTACATCTGGAAGAGCTGCTGCAATTGGAGTCACCATCTGGCTAAGTTTTCAATAATCCACTGTCATTCTGAAAGATCTACCTGTATTTGACACAGGCCAAGTAAGCAAGTTGAATGGGAATGTAATGGGAATCACTACCCTGCATCCTTCAAGTCCTTGATGGTGACAGTAATCTCTTCAACCCCTCCAGAAACGCAGTATTGCTCTTGGTTTACTATTTTCCTAGATAGATGCAGTTCCAATGGCTTCCACTTGGCTTCTCCTACCATAATAGCCCTTACTCCATTTATCAGGGATCCAATGTGGGGGTTCAGCCAGTTGTTGACTATGTCTGTTCTAATTATGCATTCTGGAACTGGGGAAGTTACTACAGGATGGGTTCGGGGACCTGCTGAACCTACTGTGAGATAGACATGAGCTAAGACTTCATTAATAACTTGACCTCCATATGCCCTCACCCTGGCTGATGGGCCACAGTGACATTTAGGTCTCCTGGAATTTTTGTCAGCTCAGAACCGGTATCCAGTAATCCCCAAAAGTCTGATTATTACCTTCTCCCAGTGAACAATCACTCTAGTAAAAGGCCATAGATCCCTTTGGGGAAGACTGGGAGAAAGATTAACAGTATAAATTTTTAGCAGTGTAGTGAGGTCGTGCTGAACAGAACCCCACCTCCCCTTCATTCACTCAAGTCTGGGGTTTGATTGAGGGCCATGATTATTCTGGTGATTCGAGTTTGCTGTTTACTTGATCTAGAATTCTTCTGCTTGTACAAATCAAGTAAATATTTGGTAGATTTCCCATCTATTTTACTCCTAGGGACACCATTACTAAGTACCCAATGCCATAAGTCCATAAAAATCAGACTATTGTGATTACTGCTTTGACTCTGCTGTCCATTATGCTAATTATGCCCACATTGTCTTTGTTAATAGAGTGTGGCCACTTGACCCCTACTACCAAGGGGTCTATTAGCCCCATTGTAGTTAGGTGTCTTAATTCAGTTAGGGCAGTTCCTGATGTAAAATCTAACTTACATAAAATAGCAATCATAGCAGCCTTCAAGGATGCTGAGCTCCCTTCACAAATTTGTTCTTTGCAGTTGTGGTAAAAAAGGTATGTCCTCTGGGCACTCCATGTGTAGGTCTGTGGATCTAACCTGTTAAATCCACTCTAGCATGCCAATTTCCCTAAGCTTTTGGATACCTTCTTCTACAGTATACCAAGGCAGGTCTGGTACTTCAGCTTGATTTAGTGCAGGCCACTGCATAATCCATGCTTCAGCAACCCAACAAAATAAGCTATCAGATCCTTTCCGAACGTCTCAGGCTGAAACATTGAAAGAAGAATCTGTGCTTAGTGGGCCCATATCAATAAGCTCAGACTCAGCCATCTTCATGTTCCTTTCACCATTATCCCACACCGTTAATAGCCATTCCCACATATATTCCCCAGATCTCTGTTTGTACATATTAGAAAAGTCAAGCAGTTCTTTTGGAGTGTAGAATATCCTAGATCACACTTTGTACTTCACCTTTTGGGGTTCGATGGGACTTAAGTCTAGATATAGGGCTAGAAGCCAAAATGGGTGGTGGGGATGTGTTTTGAGAACATTCAGCATTGTCTTTTAAGGCACCTGCCTCAGGTGATACCACAGGCAATGACTCAAAGGTCGTTTAGACACAGCTGGGTTAATCTCATTAGATGGGACTGGAGGGGCTAATGGTTTTTTCTGGGGAGGGTGGGCTAACAGACAAACATGGAGTAATTTCTTCAGATGAAAGTGAAAGATCTGGTTCTTTTGGTAGGAGTGACTCAACAGAATTTAGGGGCTCAGTGTCGCCAGCTTCTTAGTTACCTGCATGTACGGCCCTATCGCAAGTTTCAGGATCTCATTTCTTCCCAATAAATGCCCTAACTTTAACTTCAGACACCACTTGAGGTTGGGAATTGAGTTGGCATTGTGTTTCAGCCGCTGTTACAGTAAGACTCTGGGTTTGGTTTTCAGCAATATCAACTCTGTTACTACAAGAAATAAGGCTTTCTTTCAAGGCATAGGTGGAAATTTTGAGGTTATGTGGCACTTGAGCTTTTACTCTGAAGCTCTGGGCTCATCTTTTTCTTTCACCTCTTTGTTTAGCAAAAGTAGGACCAACCAACCAGCTTCCTTATACTTCTCATTATGACAAAGTTGTAGAAAGATATCAAACATACAATCACCCAGAGCCTTGCCTTTCACCAATACCTGATCTATTATTGATGGTGACATTTGTATATTTCTATTGCCCCTTCATGCCATGATTAGCAGTGCCCTCTTTCCTCAACATCTTTAAAACTACCTGGACTCAAGAACCAATTTATAAAACTCATCCTTACAATTTTGTTTCTCTATAACCACTCCCGGTACCAAATATCTTAGACAGGGTTCTCTTGAGAAGCAAAACCAGTAAAGTGTATAAATATGTATAGAGGGAGATTTATATTAAGGCAATGGCTCATGCAGTTGTAGAAGCTGGAAGGGCCCAAGTCCATTGGTCAGCATAAAGGTGTCTCCTGATTCACATAGCCACAGGGATGGTTGAACCCAAAATCAGCAGGTCAGACAGCAGGGCTCTAGTTCATAGGCTGCAAAGGTTGATGAATCCCAAGATTGGCAGACAACACAGCAGGTAAGCTGCTAGCTGAAGTTCCAAGAACTGGACGTCAGACTTAGAGGAGCCAGCTGCACGATCTAGAGCAAAGCCAGAAAGTCCACTTTTATTTGATGCAGGCCATACTGCCAATAAAACTCCTTACATCATGGAGGTAATCACATATCATATCTCATCATGGAAATCATCACTACATCCTAACTGCCAAACCACTGAGAATCATGGCCCAGCCAAGCTGACACACAACGATCACAGTGGCTTCAGCTCTGAGTTAGGTGGGTGTCCAGGGGCCATAACCTCAGGAGTTTCTCCCGTCTCTCAGACCAGTAAGTCTGGTCTTTTTTTTTTTTTAATGGATTTGAATTTTGTTCTACATTTTTCTCCCGCTCTGTCTGGAACCCTCTATTGTGATCCCTGTCAGAACAGTTGGTGGTGGTACGTGGGCACCATCTAGTTCTTCAGGAATGATGCCGGTGGAGGCTGTGTTTCATGTGGTCCATTAGTCCTTTGAACAAATATTTCCCTTGTGTCTTTGGTTTTCTTCATCCTCCTTTGCTCCGGATGGGATGGGACCAATAGATGTATTTTAGATGGCTGCTCCCAAGCTTTTAAAATCCCAGATGCTACTCGCCAAAATAGGATGTAGAACATTTTCTTTATGAATTAGGTCTTGGCCATTGACTTAGATGTCCCCTGAGACCATGGTCCCCAGCCTTCAGCCCCAGTAACTTGATCCCTCTAGGTGTTTGGATGTATCTAGGAAGCTTCTATGGCATTGCGTTAGTCAAGTTGTGTTGACTTCCTCTATATTGTGTGTTGTCTTTCCCTTCACCAGAGTTAACACATGTCTACTATCTTGTTAGTGATGATTTTCACTCCCGACCCCTCCGGTCCCTCATAATGATCAAAGATTGTTTTTTTTTCTGTGTGTAAACCTCATACAATATTGTCCTTTTTGGTTGATTTATTTCATCCATCATAATGCCCTCCAGATTCATCCACGTTGTGAGATGTTTCGTGAATTCATCACTGTTCTTTATCATTGCATTGTAGTTCATTGTGTGTATGTACCATAATTTGTTTATCCATTCATTTGTTGAAGGGCACTTAGGTTGTTTCCATCTTTTTGCTATTGTGAATAACGCTGCAATGAACTTGGGTGTGCATATGTCTATTCCTGGGATGGCCCTTATTTCTCTAGTATACATACTTAGGAGTGGGATTTCTGGATCGTATGGTATTTCTATTTCCAGCTTTTTAAGGAAACACTATATTGTTTTCCACAGTGGTTTTACCATTTTATATTCCCACCAGCAGTGCCTAATAGTTTTAATCTCCCCACAGCCTTGCCAGCATTCGTCATTTTCTGTTTTGTTTTGATTAGTGCCATTGTTGCTGAGGTGAAATGGCATCTCATTGTAGCTTTTATTTCATTTCTGTAATGGCTTATGATCGTGAGCATTTCCTTATGCTGCCCGAATGTCTTCTTTGGTGAAGCGTCTGTTCATATTCGTTGCCCATTTTTTTAATTTCTTTTTGTTATTGAAGCGTTGTTGTATTCTATAGATTTTACAGATTAGGCCCTTGTGGAATATGTTGTAGCCAATTCTCCCACCCCGCCCCAGGCTATAGGTTCTCTTTTTGCTCTTTTTTTTTTTTTCATTTTTTTTCAGCACCTTTGTTGATTTTCTTTAGGCTCTTTTTTTTTTTTTTAATTATTGTACTTTAGATGTAGGTTTAGAGAACAAAGTAGTTTCTCATTAAAATTAGTTCACTTATTGTTTTGTGACATTGGTTACCAATCCCACAACACATCAACACTCTCCCCTTCTCAACCTTGGGTTCCCTATTACCAGCTTACCTGTCCCCTCCTGCCTTCTAGTTCTTGCCCTGGGTTGGTGTGCCCCTTCCCCTTTAGTCTTGTTTTGTTTCATGGGACTATCTAATCTTTGGCTGGAGGGTGAACCTCAGGAGTGTCTTTATTACTGAGTTAAATGGTGCCCAGGGCCCATAATCTTGGGATTTCTCCAGTCTCTCTCAGGCCAGTAGGTCTGGTCTTTTCTTGTAAGTTAGAATTTTGTTGTACATTTTTCTCCAGCTCTGCCTGGGATCCTCTATTGTGATCTCTGGGCAGTTGGTAGTGGTAGCTGGGCACCATCTAGTTGTGCTGGACTCAAGTCTGGTGGAGGCTGTAGTACTTGTAGTCCATCAGTCAGTTGGACTAATCTTTCCCTTGTGTCTTTGGTTTTCTTCATTCTCCCTTGCTTCAGATGGGGTGAGACCAGTAGAGTATCTTAGATGGCTGCTCAGAAGCTTTTAAGGCCCCAGACACTACTCATTTTGGTGAAGTCTTTTGATGAGCTTAAGTGTTTAGTTTTAGGACCCCTCAACTATCTAGTTTATCTTCTGGTGTTTGTGCATTGTTTGTTATAGTTTGTATTGCATTTACTCCATGTATTAGGGCCCCTAGTTTTGTCCTTATTTTTTCTTCCATGATCTTTATCCTTTTAGGTTTTATATTTAGATCTTTGATCCATTTTGAGTTAGTTTTTGTGTATGATATGAGGTATGGATCTTGTTTCTTTTTTTTACAGATGGACATTCAGTTATGCCAGCACCATTTGATAAAGAGAATATCCTTTCCCCTTTTAATGGACTTTGGCCCTTTGTCAAATTTCAGCTGCTCATAGATGAATGGCTTTACGTCTGGGCTCTCAATTCTGTTCCATTGGTCTATGTGTCTGTTGTACCAGTATCAGGCTGTTTCGGCTACTGTGGCAGTATAATACATTCTAAAATCAGGTACAGTGAGGTACTTTGTTCTTCTTCAGTAATGCTTTAGTTATCTGAGGCCTCATTCCTTTCCATATAAAGAAGGTGATTAGTTTTTCCATCTTGTTATTGAATGCTGTTAGTACCTGGACCTGGGTTACATTATATCCATAGATTGCTTTAGGTACAATTGACACTTTCACAGTGTTGAGTCTTCTTATCCATGAGCATGGTATGTTTTTCCATTTTTGTTGGTCTCTTTTGGTTTCTTGCAATAAAGTTTTGTAATTTTCTTTGTATACAGCTTTTATGTCCTTGGTTAGATTTATTCCTAAGTATTTTATCTTTTTAGGGGCTATAATAAATGATATTGTTTTCCTGATTTCTTTTTTGAAGTTCTCTGTTGTTGTGTAGGAATCCAACCGATTTTTGTATGTCGATCTTGTATCCTGCCACTATGCTGCATCTTTCTAGTAGTTCCAGTAACTTTCTTGTGGAATCTTTGGCATTTCCTATGTATAGGATCATATCATCTGCAAATAGGGATAATCTTACTCGTTCCTTTCCAATTTGGATGCATTTTATTTCTTTTTCTTTCCTTATTGCTCTAGCTAAGACTTCCAGCACAACGTCAAATAGGAGTGGTGATAAAGGGCATCCTTGTCTAGTTCTTGATCTCAGGTAGAATGCTTTCAGCCTCTCTCTGTTGAGAATGATGTTGACTCTTGGTTTTGTATAGAGGCCCTTTACTATGTTGAGGAATCTCTCTTCTATTTCTATTTTATTGAGAGCTTTTATCAGGACTGAATGGTGGTGGTCTTTATCAAATACCTTTTCTGTGTTGAACTGAGATGATCATGTAATTCTTTTCTTTTGTTCTATTTATGTGGTGGATTACATTGATTGATTTTCTAATGTTAAACCATCTGTGCATACTTGGTATGAATCCCACTTGGTTGTGGTGTATTATTTTTTTGGTGTGATACTGAATGTGTTAGAATTTTGTTAAGTATTTTTGCATCTGTATTTATGAGAGATATTGGTCTGTAGTTTTCTTTTTTTCTTTTTTTGTGGTTCCTTTGCCTGACTTTGGAGTCAGGGTTATTCTGCCTTCATAGAGTGAATTCAGGGGTATTCCTCCTTTTTCCATGCTCCAAAATAGCTTGAGTGGTACTGGTATAAATTCTTCTCTGAATGTTTGGTAGAATTCTCCAGTAAAGGCATTTGGGCCAGGGGGTTATTTTGTTGTTGTTTTTTAAATAACCTCTTTGATCTCGTCTCGTTATAGGTCTTTTCAGATTTTCTGTCTCAGTTTGTGTTAATTTAGGTGGGTAGCGTGTTTCTAAAAATTTGTCCATTTCCTCTAGGTTCTCATATTTGTAGGAGTACAATTTTTCATAGTATGTGTAATGATCCTTTTTTTTTTAGTTGCATTTGTAGCAACATCCTCCATCTTATTTCTTATTTGGGTTATTTGCTTCCTTTCCTGTTTTTCTTTTATGATTTTGGCCAATAGTGTGTCAATTTTGTTGATCTTTTCAGAGAACTAACTTTTGGTCTCGTTGATTCTTTCTATTGTTTTTCTGTTCTCTATTTCATTTATTTCTGCTTTAATGGTTATTATTTCCTTTCTTCTGGCGGCTGTGGGCTTCTTTTCCTCATCTGTTTCTATTTGTTTGTGTTGTAGGACTAACACTTTGATTTTGTCTTTTTCTTCTTTTTTGATGTGTGCATTTATTGCTATAAACTTGCACTGTCTTGCTGTTATCCCAAAGTTTTGTGTATGATGTGTTTTCATTCTCATTTGGTTCCTGGAATTTTTTGATTCCTTCTTTTATTTCTTCTATTACTCAGTTGTTTTTAAGCAAGGTATTATTTGGTTTCCATATATTTGATTTTTTTTTCCCTTACTCTTTGTATTATTGATTTCTATTCTTATGGCATTGTAATCAGAGAGAACGTTTTGTACTGTTGCAATGTTTTGGATTTTATTGATGATTGCTTTGTGGCCTAAAATGTGATCTATTGTAGAGAATGTTCCACGTGCACTGGAAAAGAATGTATAGTTTTCTGCTGTAGAGTGGAGTGTTCTGTATACGTCTGTGAGGTCAAGTTGGTTGATTTTGGCCTTTAGATATTCTGCATCTTTGTTGGGTTTCTTTCTAGATGTTCTGTCCTTCACCAAGAGTGATGTATTGAAGTCTGCTACTGTTATTGTGAAACTGTCTATGTCTCTTTTCAGTGCTGCTAGAGTTTGTTTTGTGTATTTTGGTGCCCTGCCATTTGGTGTGTAGATATTTATTAGGGTTATGTCTTCTTGGTGGAATGTCCCTTTAGTCATTATATAATGTCCTTCCTTGTCTTTTATGGTGGATTTTGTTTTAAAGCCTGTTTTATCTGAGATTAGTATTGCTGCTCCTTCTCTCTTTTGGTTACTGTTTGCTTGATACATTTTTTTTTGCATCCTTTGATTCTTAATATGTCTATGTCTTTGTGTCTAAAATGTGTCTCTTGTAGACAGCATATTGATGGGTCATGGTTTTTATCTATTCTGTCACTCTCTGTCTCTTTACAGATGCATTTAAGCCATTTACATTCAGTGTGGTTATCTGTAAGTATGGGTTTATTATTGTCATGTTGTGCTGACTTTTCTTTGCTCCTCTTACTTTCCTGTGCTGAGTTCTTTTGTTTGTGGACTTTCTTTTCTTTCGTTATTGTAGATTTTTGTGTTTACTGAGTCTCTATGTTTTTTTAATTTTTTATTTTGATGAGTAAGTTTGTTAACTTTCTTTGTGGTTACTTTGAAATTTACCCTTATCTTTCCAAGTCTGAAATAATGTTATATTATTTGATGTTAGCTTGACTTCCTCTCCATTTGAAAGTTCTATACCTACAGCATTTATTCCCCCTTTTATTGTTTTGGTTTTGTCATCATTTACTGATTGACATAATTATTTCCCTGTTTGGAGACTGTTAGCTTTGTTTTATTATTGATTGTTCTCTGTCTAGGTTGGAACCTGGCTGATGCTGTCCTGCTTCCTTGGCTCTGCATGTTGTTTGATGTTTTTGATTCTCTAACAAAAAAAAAAAAAAAAAATTTTTTTTTTTCAACCAAAAACTCTCTTTAATATTTCTGGTAAGTTTTGTTTGCTTTTTACATATTCCTTAATTCCTGTTTATCTGTAAATGTCCTAACTTCTCCATCGTATTTGAGGGAGCGTTTTTCAGGTAAATTACTCTTGGTTGGCAGTTTTGTTCTTTCATGGTTTTATATATATCATCCCATTACCTTCTTGCCTGCATAGTTTCTGTTGAGTAATCAGAGTTTAGTCTTATTGTTTTCCCTTTGTAAGTGACTTTTAGTTTTTCTCAAGCTGCTCTTGAGATTCTTTCTTTATCCCTGGTTTTGGCAAGTGTGATTATAGTATGTTTTGGTGACTTTCTTTTGGGGTCTTTCCTATATGGTGTTCGTTGAGCTTCTTGGGTGGCCAGCTTTTCATCTGTCATGATATTTGGGAAGTTTTCTGCCAGCAAATCTTCAACAATCTTCTCTGCATTTTCCATTTTCTCCCCTTGTTCTGGGACTCCAATGATATGTAAACCTTTGCTCTTGGTTGTGTTCTACATAATTCTTAGGTTTCCTTCATTTTTCTCTCCAATTTTTCTTCAAACAAAGTGGCATGCATGAATTTGTCTTCAATCTCATTGCGTCTGTATTCCAGAAGCAAATTGTTTCAAATTTGCTCTTAAGACCTTCTATTGAATTGTCCATTCTGAAATTTTTTTTTTTGTCTTTTGGATTTCTAGTTGCTGTTTTTTGTATGCTTTCTAAGTGTTTATTTATTTTGTATTATTTTCCTGAATTCTTCCATTGTTTTGTCCGTGTGTTCCTTGATTTTGCCTGTGTTTTTCTTGATCTCTTTTCTAATCGCTTGGAGAACCCTAAACGTTAGTCTTTTGAATTCCCTATCAGGTAGTTCCACTTTCTTTTCTTTTACTAGAAGGTCATCTGATTCTTTATTTTGGTCACTTGCTGGAGCCATCTTGTCCTGCTTTTTTAAAATACATATGTTTTGATATTTTCTGCTGTCTCTGAGACATTAAGGTATTATTTTCCTTATTTATTGATTTTATGTTCATTTGTTTTGTCCTGCTTTTTTGTTTTGTTTTGGTACATCAGGGCCGATGAGCCAGGCATGCTTTGCTGCTTGCTCTTCTTAGGGTAGGATAGCTCTCACCACCTTGTCCCCTGGGCATGGCTGCGGTAGGCATGGTGAGCCTACTTTGCTGTAGACTGATTTGGGTATATGGCTGAGGGCAGACTGTGTGGGTGTTTTATGCCTCCTGATATTAGTCCAGTGGTGTGAGAGTGCTCACAGCCCTTCCCAGATAGTCTGGGGTTTTGAATGGGGAGTGGTATGGGCTGACTTCCCACCATTCAGCAGCTGGTTGAGTTGCAGTAGGGGAGGGGTGTTGTGGGTCTAGTGCAGAAGCAGGCCTGAGCTCTGGAGACACTCTAGCCACAGTGACATGGCAGGGGCCGGCTGGAAGAGGTGGTGTTCAGGGCTAGGTGGGGAAGAGAAAGAAAAAGAAAAGGGCAGCCAGGAATGGGGGCAGGACAGACCTGAGGGCTGGAGGGAAGGGGAGGGAGTTGCTGTATGAGGCTAGGTGGGAGGTCAAAAGAAAAGAAAAAAAGAATAAATAAATGGTGTTGTGGTGGGGCCTTGTGGGTGTGGGCGAGACAGGACTGGTGTCTGATGGGAAGGGAGAGGAGGTGGCTAACAAGACTAGGTAGGAAGGGGAAAGAAAATATAGAAAAGAAAGAGAAAAAAAAGATGGTGGTGAGGTAGAAGCCAGCGACTTGAGGTGGAGCAGACCCAGGGCAGCAATGGGCTGGTGACTTTCTAGCTGCAGTGGGACAGTGGTGGCTGGCAGGAATTGGGGGAGGTGGCATATGGGGTTAGGTGGGAGAAAGAAAGAAAAGGAAGTAAAAGAAAAAAAAAATGGCAGCATGGTTGGGGCTGACCAGTGGCACAGGTGCTAGTGGGAAGGAAAGGGAGGTGACATACTGGGCTAGTTGGGAGGGAGAAAAAAAAGAAAGAGGAAAAAAATTGGTGGCATGGTAGGGCCCATGGGTAGGGGTGGGGTGGACCTAGGGCAGTGGTGGGCCAGAAGACCAGTGGCTCTATAACTGCTGTGGTGTGGTGAGGAATAGCAGAAATAGGGGTAGGTGATGTACAGGACTACGTGGCAGAGAGAAAGAAAAAGGGAGAGAGAGAGAAAATAAAAATAACAATAAATTTAAAAAACTGGCTATGCAGAGGAGGCTGGCAAGTGGGGGTGCAGTGGACCCGAGGACTGGTGGGAAGGAAGGGGATATGGCTTACAGGGCTAGGTGGGAGGTGGAAAGGAAATAAAGAAAAGGAAAATTAATAGAAAAAAATGGCTACGTGGGAGTTGGTAAGTGGGTGTGGGGAGGACCAAGGGCAGTGATGGGCCATTGGCTCTCTAGTCAAGGCAGTGCAGTATGGCCTGTTAGGAAGGGGTGGAGGTTGCGTATGGGGCTGCGTGGGAGGGAGAAAGAAAAGCAAAATAAATAAATAAAACATGGTATGGTGGAAGCTGCCACATTAGGGGTGGAGTGGGCTCCAGGTGGTGGCAGGCCAGTGGTTCTCTAGCTGAGCGGCATGGTGTGGCCTGTTGGGAAGCAAAGGAGGTGGTATATGGGGCTAGATGTGAGGGAGAAAGAAAAGGAAAAAAAAAAGCTGGGGGGGTAGGGTGGACCTCTAGTTGAGGTGGCATGGCATGGTCCAATGGGAAAGGGTGGAGGCAATGTATGGGACTGGGTAAGAGGAAGAAAGTGAAGGAAGAAAGTGAAAAAAAAAAATTTTTTTTAATGGCTTGGCAGGAGCCAGCAATTGGGGACGGGAAAACCCAGAGTGGGGATGGGTCAAAGGATGTCTTGCAGAGTGGACTGGTGTGGTCCCTCAGGAAGAGGTGGGGGTGGCATATGGGGCAGAAGGGTAAGTTGTAGGAAAACATGTTTCTCTGGTTACCAAGTGCTCTGTCTTCTGTTGGGAGCTCCATGAAGTTGCCTTCCCATACTCCCTGTCTGGGTTGTTGCTGGCTGTGTTCAAGATGGCAATGCTGTGCCATGTTAGTTGGCAGGGGACCTCCGTGACATATCTTTCCTCATTCTGTTTTTCTTCAGTTTCTTCTTCCATTTGGTGTTTGGTCTAGTTCTTTATCCCTTCATTTGATGCTTAGAGTTCCAGGATTGACTTGTATTTGTTTTACTTGATTTTTTGGGTCTTTGCTGCAGAGGGCCAGCATAGTGCGTCTCCCTACAGAGCTATGTCGGTTCCACCCCTCTCACGGGCTTTTCTGATGCTAGGAATTTGGACTTTATTTTGCAGGTATTAAGGAACCATGTTGTTGTTGTTAGTGACGTTGTATTGGTTCCGACTCATAGCGGCCTTACGTAAAACAGAACGAAACACTGCCTAGTCCTGTGCCATCCTCACAATTGTTGTTATGTTTGAGCCCATTGTTGCAGCCACTGTGTCAATACATCTTGTTGAGGGTTTTCCTCTTTTTCTCTGACCCTCTTCTTTACCAAGCATGATGTTCTTCTCCAGGACTAATCCCTCCTGATAACATGTCTAAAGTATGTGACACGTAGTCTCTCCATCCTTGCTTCTAAGGAGCATTCTTGTTGTACTTCTTCTGAGACAGATTTGTTCATTGTTTTGGAAGTCCATGGTATATTCAGTATTCTTTGCCAACACAACAATTCAAAGGCCTCAATTCTTCTTTGGTCTTCCTTATTCATTGTCCAGCTTTCACACGCATATGAGGCAGCTGAAACCACCAAGACTTGGGTTAGCGGCACCTTAGTCCTCAGGGTGACATCTTTGCTTGTCAACACTTTAAGGAGGTCTTTTGTAGCTGATTTGCCTAAAGAAATGTGTCTTTTTATTTCTTGACTGCTGGCTTCCATAGGTGTTGATTGTGGATCCAAGTAAAAAGAAATCCTTGACAAACTCAATCTTTTCTCTGTTTATCATGGTGTTGCTTATTGGTCCAGTTGTGAGGATTTTTGTTTTCTTTATGTCGAGGCATAATCCATACTGAAGGCTGTGGCCTTTGATCTTTATCAGTAAGTGCTTCAAGTCCTCTTCACTTTCAGCAAGCAGAGTTGTGTCATCTGCATAACGCAGGTTGTCAGTGAGTCTCCCTTCAATCCTGAGGCCCTGTTCTTGTTCTTATAGTCCGGCTTCTTGGCTTATTTGCTCATCATACAGATTGCATAGGTATCGTGAAATGGTACAACCCTGACACACATCTTTCCTAACTTTAAACCATGTAGTATACCCTTGTTCTGTTCGAAGGATTGCCTCTTGATGCATGTTCAGATTCCTCGTGAGCACAGTTAAGTGTTCTGGAATTCCCATTCTCCACAATGTTATCCATAATGTGTCATGATCCACCCAGTCGAGTGCCTTTGCATAGTCAATAAAACACAGGTAAACATCTTTCTGGTATTCTCTGCTTTCAGCCAGAATCCATTTGATATCAGCAATGATATCCCTGGTTCTGCTTCTTCTTCTGAATCTGTCTTGAATTTCTGGAAGTTTCCTGTCAATATACTGCTATAGCTACTTTTGAATGATCTTCAACAAAATTTTGTTTGCATGTGATATTAATATTATTGTTTGATAATTTCCACATTCAGTGGGATCACCTTTCCTGGCAATATGTATAAATATGGATCTCTTCAGTTGGTTGGCAAAGTAACTGTCTTCCAAATTCCTTGGCACAGCCGAGTGAGCACTTCCAGCACTGCATCCATTTGGTATTCCATCAATTCCCAAAGTCTTGTTTCTCACCAATGCCTTCAGTGCAGCTTGGACTTCTTCCTTCTTCCTTCAGTATCACTGGTTTCTCATCATATGTTACCTCCTGAAATGGTTGAACATCGACCTTTTCTTTTGGGTACAGTGACTCTGTGTGTTCCTTCCATCTTCTTTTGATGCTTCTTGTGTTGCTTAATATTTTCCTCCGAGTCCTTCAATATTGCAGCTTGAGGCTTGAATTTTTTCTTCAGTTCATTCAGCTTGAGAAGTGCTGTGTTCTTCCCTGTTGGTTTTCTATCTCCAGGTCTTTGCACATTTCATTATTATACTTTACTTTTTCTTCTTGAGCTGGCCTTTGAAATCTTCCGTTCAGCTCTTTTACTTCATCATTATTTCTTTTTGCTTTAGCTACTCGATGTTCAAGAGCAAGTTTCAGAGTCTCTTCTGACACTCATTTAGGCCTTTTCTTCCTCTCCTACCTTTTTAATGACCTCTTGCTTTCTTCATGTATGATGTCCTTGATGTCATTCCACAACTTATGTGGTCTTCAGTCATTAGTATTTAAGGTGTCAAATTTATTCTTGAGATGGTCTCTAAATTCAGGTGAGATACACTCAAGGTCATACTTTGGCTCTAGTGGAATTGTTCTAATTTTCTTCAGTTTCAACTTGAACTTGCATCTCAACTGGAACATCCATCTCATACAAGAATTTAAAGTAGGAGAGTGACACAATCAGAATTGTGTTTTAGATGGACGAATCTCCTTGATATGTATTGGAGGGGGGCAGACAAGGGGAGATTGTTGTAATAGTCCAGATGAGAAATTAACAGGGGTTAAACTGGGCCGTGGTAGTGGAATAAAAAGGACAAAATGGACTGAGGCAGTGTTTGTGGAGTAGAATCTATAGTAAGATATGTGAGGCCATTAGAGATCTGTCATTTAAACAAAAGGAGATTGGTCCTTCCAGAAGAGTTTTGAAATATGGTCCAAAGAAAAAGACCAAAAGCCTTTCCCATCTTGAATCATTCAACATCATAGTAAATCTTTAAATAACGTTGTGACTTTGTTTTTCATTTTCAGTGTTTTTTTTTTTAGTTTTTGATTTTTCTATATAAATCTCAGGGTAATCGTATCAATTTATACAAAAAAGTTCATAGGCATTTTGACTGGGATTTCATTGAATCTGTAAATCATTTAGTAAGACTCTTAGCAATATCGAGTCTTCACATTCATGAACAAAGTATACCTCTCCATTTATTTGGGTCTTCTCACTACTATTACTACCCATTGCCGTCGAGTTGATTCTGACTCATAGCGACCCTACAGGACAGAGTAAAACTGCCCTACAGGGTTTCCAAGGAGCACCTCGAGGATTCAAACTGCTGACCTTTTCATTAGCAGCCCATCTCTTAACCACTGTGCCACCAGGGCTCCTTTTAAAAATGTATTTCTAAGTATTTCATGTTTTTTGATGGTATTGTAAATGGTCTTGCTTTCCAATTTTTGTAAAAAATTGATTTTTGCATTTTGAGCATATATTCTGCCACTCAACTAAATCCATTTATTTTTTGAGAATTTTTAAAAATAATTTTTATTGTGCTTTAAGTGAAAGTTTACACATCAAGACAGTCTCTAACAAAAACTTATATACACCTTGCTACATACTCCCAATTACTCTCCTTTTTTTAATGAGACAGCCTGCTCTCTCCCTGCACTCTCTCTTTTTTGGTGTCCATTTCACCATCTTCTAACCCTCTCTGTCCTCTCATCTACCCTCCAGGCAGGAGATGCCAACATAGTTTCAAGTGTCCACCTGATCCAAGAAGCTCACTCCTCACCAGCATCCCTCTCCAACCCATCATCCAGTCCAATCCATGTCTGAAGAGTTGGCTTGGAGAATGGTTCCTGTCCTGGGCCAACAGAAGGTCTGGGGGCCATGACCACCAGGGTCCTTCCAGTCTCAGTCAGACCATTAACTCTGGTCTTTGTACAAGAATTTGGGGTCTGCATCCCACTGCACTCCTGCTCCCTCAGGGGTTCTCTGTTGTGTTCCCTGTCAGGGCAGTCATTGGTTGTAGCTGGGCACCATCTAGCTCTTCTGGTCTCAGGATGATATAGTCTCCGGTTCATGTGGCCCTTTCTGTCTCTTGGGCTCATAATTACCTTGTGTCCTTGGTGTTCTTCATTCTCCTTTGATCCAGGTGTGTTGAGACCAATGGCTGCTTGCTAGCGTTTAAGATCCCAGACGCCACTCTCCAAAGTGGGATGCAGAATGTTTTCTTAATAGGTTTTATTATGCCAATTGACTTAGATGTCCCAGGAAACCATGGTCCCCAAACCCCTGCCCCCGCTACACTGGCCTTTGAAGCATTCAGTTTATTCAGGAAACTTCTTTGCTTTTGGTTTATTCCAATTGTGCTGACCTCCCCTGTATTGTGTGTTGTCTTTCTCTTCACCTGAAGTAGTTCTTATCTACTATCTAATTAGTGAATACCCCTCTCCCACCCTCTCTCCCTCTACCCTCTCTTAACCACAAAAGAATGTTTTCTTATCAGTTTAAACTATTTCTCAAGTTCTTATAATAGTGGTCTTATACAATATTTGTCCTTTTGCAACTGACTAATTTTACTCAGCATAATGCCTTCCAGGTTGCTCCATGTTATGAAATGTTTCCCAGATTCCTCACTGTTCTTTATTGATGTGTAGTATTCCATTGTGTGAATATACCATAATTTATTTATCCATTCATCCGTTGATGGGCACCTTGGTTGCTTCCACCTTTTTGCTATTGTAAACAGTGCTGCAATAAACATGGGTGTGCATATATCTGTTCATGTAAAGGCTCTTACTTCTCTAGGATATATTCCAAGGAATGGGATTGCTGGATCATATGGTAGTTCTATTTCTAGCATTTTAAGGAAGCGCCAAATCAGTTTCCAAAGTGGTTGTACCATTGGACATTCCCACCAGCAGTGTAGAAGTGTTCCAATCTCTCCACAGCCTCTCCAACATTTATTATTTTGTGTTTTTTGGATTAATGCCAGCCTTGTTGGAGTGAAATGAAATCTCGTTGTAGTTTTGATCTGCATTTCTCTAACGGCTAATGATCGTGAACATTTCCTCATGTACCTGTTAGCTACCTGAATGTCTTCTTTAATGAAGTGTCTATTCATATCTTTTGACCATTTTTTAATTGGGTTATTTGTCTTTTTGTAGTTGAATTTTTACAGTATCATGTAGATTTTAGAGATCAGGCACTGATCAGAAATGTCATAGCTCAAAACTTTTTTTCAGTCTGTAGGTAATCTTTTTACTCTTTTGGTGAAGTCTTTGGATCATGAGCATAGGTGTTTGATTTTTAGGAGCTCCCAGTTACCTAATTTTTCTTCTACATTCTTTATAATGTTTCTATACTGTTTATACCATGTATTAGGGCTTCTAACTTTGTCCCTATTCTTCCATGATCTTTATCGTTTTAGATTTTATATTTAGGTATTTGATCCATTTTGAGCTCATTCTTGTGCATGGAGTGAGGTATGAGTCTTGTTTCATTTTTTTTGCAGATGGATATCCAGTTATGCCAGCACCATTTGTTAAAAAGACTGTCTTTTCCCCATTTAACTGTTTTGGGGCCTTTGTCAAATATCATCTGCTCATATGTGGATGGATTTATGCCTGGATTCTCAATTCTGTTCCATTGGTCTATGTATCTGTTGCTGTACCAGTGCTAGGCTGTTTTGAGACTGTGGCGGTATAATAGGTTTTAAAATCAGGTAAAGTAAGGCCTCCCACTTTGTTTTTCTTTTTCAGAAATGCCTTATTTGTCCAGGGCCTCTTTCCCTTCCATATGAAGTTGGTGATTTGTTTCTCCATCTCATTAAAGAATGTTGTTGGAATTTGGATTGCAGTTGCATTAAATGTATAGATGGTTTTGGTATAATAGACATTTTTACAATGTTAAGTCTTCTTATCCACGAGCAAGGTATGTTCTTCCACTTATGTAAGTCTCTTTTGGTTTCTTGCAGAAGTGCACTGTAGTTTTCTTTGTATAAGTCTTTTACATCTCTGGTAAGATTTATTCCGAAGTATTTTATCTTCTTGAGGGCTGCTGTAAATGGCATTGATTTGGTGATTTCCTCTTCGATGTTCTTTTTGTTGGTGTAGAGGAATCCAACTGATTTTTGTATGTTTATCTTGTATCCCAATACTCTGCTGAACTCTTCTATTAGTTTCAGTAGTTTTCTGGAGGATTCCCTAGGGTTTTCTGTGTTTAAGATCATGTCATCTGCAAAGAAAGATACTTTGACTTCTTCCTTATCAATCTGGATGCCCTTTATTTCTTTATCTAGCCTGATTGCCCTGGCTAGGACTTCCAGCACAATGTTGAATAAGAGCAGTGATAAAGGGCATCCTTGTGTGGTTCCCGATCTCAATGGGAATGTTTTCAGGCTCTCTCCATTTAAGGTGATGTTGGCTGTTGGCTTTGTATAAGTCCCCTTTATTATGTCCAGGAATTTTCCTTCTATTCCTATTTTGCTGAGAGTTTTTATCATGAATGGGTGTTGAACTTTGTCAAATGCCTTTTCTGCATCAGTTGATAAAATCACGTGATTCTTTTCTTTTTGTTTTATTTATGTGGTGGATTACATTAATTGTTTTTCTAATGTTGAACCATCCCTGCATACCTGGTATGAATCCCACTTGGTCATGATGAATATTTTTTTGATACGTTGTTGAATTTTATTGGCTAGAATTTTGTTGAGGATTTTTGCATCTATGTTCATGAGGGATATAGGTCTATAACTTTCTTTTCTTGCGGTGTCTTTACCTGGTTTTGGTATCAGGGATATGGTGGCTTCATAGAATGGGTTTGGTAGTATTCCATCTTTTTCTATGCTCTGAAATACCTTTAGTAATAGTGGTATTAACTCTTCTCTGAAAGTTTGGTAGAATTCTGCAGCGAAGTCGTCTGGGCCAGAGCTTTTTTTTGTTGGGAGCTTTTTGATTACCTTTTCAATCTCTTCTTTTGTTATGGGCCTGTTTAGTTGTTCTACCTCTGTTTGTGTTAGTTTAGGTAGGTAGTGTGTTTCTAGAAATTCATCCGTTTCTTCTAGGTTTTCAAATTTGTTTGAGCACAGTTTTTCATAGTAGTTTGATACATTCTTTTACTTGTTGGGCCTGTTGTAGTATCGCCCATCTCATTTCTTATTCGGGTTATTTGCTTCCTCTCCTGTTTTTCTTTTGTCAGTTTGGCCAGTGGTTTATTAATTTTGTTGATTGTTTAAAAAAACTAGGTCTTCGTCTTGTTAATTCTTTCAATTGTTTTTCTGTTTTCTATTTCATTTAGTTCAGCTCTAATTTTTATTGTTTGTTTTCTTCTTGTGCCTTTGGGTTTCTTTTGTTGCTCTCTTTTTATTTGTTCAAGTTGTAGGGATAATTCTTTGATTTTGGCCCTTTCTTCTTTTTGATGTGTACATTTATTGATATAAATTGGCCTCTGAGCACCGCTTTTGCTGTGTCCCAAAGGTTCTGATAGGAAGTGTTTTCATTCTCATTGGATTCTCTGAATTTCTTTATTCCATCCTTAATGTCGTCTATAATCCAGCCTTTTTTGAGCAGGGTATTGTTCAGTTTCCAAGTGTTTGATTTCTTTTCCCTGCTTTTCCTGTTATTGATTTCCACTTTTATGGCCTTATGATCAGAGAAGATGCTTTGTAATATTTCACTGTTTTGGATTCTGCTAAGGTTTGCTTTATGACCTAATATGTGGTCTATTCTAGAGAACGTTCCATGTGCACTAGAAAAGAAAGTATAGTTGGTTGCTGTTGGGTGGAGTGTTCTGTATATGTCTATGAGGTCTAGTTGGGTGATTGTGTCATTTAGATCTTCCGTGTCTTTATTGAGCTTCTTTCTGGATGTCCTGTCCTTCACCGAAAGTGGTGTGTTGAAGTCTCCTACTATTATTGTGGAGCTGTCTCACTTTTCAATGCCGGTAGTTTGTTTTATGTATCTTGCAGCCCTGTCATTGGGTACATAAATATTTAATATGGTTATATCTTCTTGGTGTATTGTCCCTTTAATCATTATACAGTGGGCTTCCTTATCCTTTCTGATGGATTTAACTTTAAAGTCTATTATGTCAGTAATTAATATTGCCACTCCTGCTCTTTTTTGATTGTTTGCTTGATATATTTTTTTTCCGTTCTTTGAGTTTTAGTGTGTCTCTAAGTTAAAGGCATATCTCTTGTAGGCAGCACATACACAGGTCTTGTTTTTTAATCCATTCTGCCCCTCTCTGTGTCTTTATTGGCACATTTAGTGCATTTACATTCAGGGTAGTTATGGATAGGTATGAATTTAGTGCTATCATTTTGATGTCTTTTTTTGTGTGTTGTTGACAGTTTCTTTTTCTCACTTGATTTTATGTGCTGAGTAAATTATCTTTATATATTGTCCTTTCCTCATATTTGTTGTTGTTGATTTTGTTTCTGCTGAGTCTATATTTTTTTCCTGTATTTTATTTTGATGAGTAGGATAGTTTGTCTCCTTTGTGGTTACCTTATTATTTACCCCCATTTTTCTAAATTTAAACCTATCTTTTATTTCTTTGTATCACCTTATTTTCCTCTCCATATGGAAGGTGTATGATTACATTTCTTAGTCCCTCTTTAATTATTCTAATATTGTCTTCTGTTATATAATAATATCACTGTTACCCTGTTTTGAGATTTTTTTAATAATCTTGCTTTGTTTTTTTGGATTTCCCTGTCTGGGTTGACTTTTGGTTGCTCTGCGCAGTGTTCTAGTCTTGGGTTGATACCTGATATTATTGATTTTCTAACCAAAGAACTCCCTTTAGTATTTCTTGTAGTTTTGGTTTGGTTTTTACAAATTCCCTAAACTTGTGTTTATCTGGAATTGTCTTAATTTCACCTGCATATTTAAGAGACAGTTTTGCTGGATATATGATTCTTGGCAGGCAATTTTTTTCTTTCAGTTTTTTAAATATGTCATCCCATTGCCTTCTCGCCTGCATTTTTTCTGCCAAGTAGTCAGAGTTTATTATTATTGGGTCTCTTTTGTAGGTGACTTTTCATTTATTCCTCACTGCTCTTATAATTGTCTCTTTATCTTTAGTTTTGGCAAGCTTGATTATACTATGTCTTGGTGACTTTCTTTTAGCATCTACCTTATGTGGCATTCGATAAGCATCTTGGATAGATATCTTCTCATCTTTCACGATTATCGGAGAAGTTTTCTGGCAACAAATCTTCAACAATTCTCTTTGTATTTTCTGTTATCCCTCCCTGTTCTGGTACTCCAATCGCTCGTAGGTTATTTCTCTTGATAGAGTCCCACATGATTCTTAAGGTTTCTTCATTTTTTTTAATTTTTTTATCTGATTTTTCTTCAAGTATATTAGTGCCAAGTGATTTATCTTCGAGTGCAGAAGTTCTAGCTTCTATTTGCTCATTTCTGCTCCTCTGACTTTCTATTGAGTTGTCTAATTCTGTAATTTTATTGTTAATCTTCTGAATTTTTGATTGCTGTCTATGGATTTTTCCAGCTTATTAAACTTTTCATTATGTTCCTGAATAATCTTTTTAATTTCTTCGATTGCTTTATCTGTGTGTTCCTTGGCTTGTTCTGCATATTGCCTCATTTCCTTCCTGATGTCTTGAAGGGTTCTCTATATTAAACTTTTGTATTCTGCATCCGGTAATTCCAGGAATGCACTTTCATCTAAAAGATCCCTAGATTCTTTGTTTTGAGAGTCTGTTGAGGTGATCATGGCCTGTTTCTTTATGTGACTTGATATTGACTGTTGTCTCCAAGCCACCTATAAGTTATTTTATTAGTTTATGCTTGCTTACTGTGTCATAGCTTCTTGCTTTGTTTTGTTTTGGTGTACCCCTATGGGTTGCTTGAGTGAGCTAGCTTGATTATTTTCACCTTTGGAGCTCTGAAGTCCTGTCCCCAGGTGGCTTGAGCTGTTATCAGGTATATCAGTCTAGGAGTCCATTCAGTTTTCTTGTATGAATTCAGCTCAGATTTCCAGGTAGCTGATATCGAGTGTGTGGTACAGGCTCTGTCCTACAGTCTTAGAGGGGCAGGGGTGATTGGCGTATATACTTGTATCTGATTGCAGCAGGGGGTCATGCTCTGAACAAGGCAGGGGACTGAGAACCGACCCCCAAATGTCTCTGAGGAAAACGCATCTCTGTTCCCTACAGCATGCTGGTGGTTGGGCTCTGCAGAGGGACCATGGGTACCCAAAGATTTTGTTGTAAGGACTGGGAGGTACCAGTTATCCCTGGTCCCCTGTCGCGGGTGGCTGGGTGACCCAAGTGGAGCCACCAGTCCTTAGGCCCCTGTTGTGGGTAGGTTTGGACCTTGTTTAATAGGCAAAGCAGTGTCAAACATCAAACACCCACCTTTCCACCGCACCGCTGAAATGGTTGGAGTTTGCCAGCAAGGGCCTATTCTCCCGAAATAGGCCCACACAGGTCCATGCAGAAGGGAAATGTGCTCAAGGTCCAAGGACGGTTTATGCCTGGACAGGAGCTGCTTCTGTCCTGAGCTCCCCCAGTTAATGGAGCTAGCAAATTATCTTTTCCCCCCAGTTGAAAATTTTTTCCTTTCCCAAGGCCAGGAGGACGGCTCCAGGTGCTCACCAGGGTCTACCTCAGTCCTAGGGATTCAGCCGCTGAAGCCGGCTTGTTGAGGGGGGGGAAGGTAAAATATACACAAGTACTTAGCTGTTGCTGAGAGCACCGCTCTCCTCAGGTTCCAGAGGTGTGAGTGGGCTGTATGGCTGGCTGCTTCTCCCTGAGGAAACTGAAGCCGAACTCTAGGACCAGCCCGCTGCCGCTGCCGCTGCCGCAGCCGCTGTAGGTATGGTGCCTGAGGGCTCCCCGCAATTCAGGTTCGGCAACTCCTCTCCGCTTCTGAACAGTCTCTTCCTTCCCCCGCCCCTCAGTTCATTGTCTGAGCTTACCTTTGATGCTCAGGGCTCCCAGCTTGTCACATCTATACTTGTTTCACTTGTTTTTTTGGGTCTTTGTTGTAAAGAGGGCTTGACGGAAGCATCTGTCTATTCCTCCATATTGGCTCCACCCACTATTTTATGTTTTATACTACTGTACAATCTTTGCCTTAAATGTTGGCTTCGGGAATGGTTTCAGTCCTGGGCTAACAGAGGGTCTGAGGCCATGTCTTTGTGGGTTCCTCCAGCCTCAGTCAGACCATCAAATCCAGTCTTGTTACATGAATCTGAGTTCTGCACCAAACTTTTCTGCCTTCCATCAGTGACTTTCTGTTGTGCTCTCTGTCAGGGCAGTCATTGGTGGTAGCCAGGCACCATTCAGCTCTTCTGGTCTCGGGCTGATGGAGTGTTTGATTTATGCGGCCCTTTTGTCTCTTGGGCTAATATTTTCCCTGTGCCTTTGGTGTTCTTCATTCTCCTTTGCTCCAAGTGGGTTGGGACCAAATGATGCATCTTAGATGGCCTCTCACAAGCCCCTAAGACCCCAGATACCACTCACCAAAGTGGGATGCAGAACATTTTCTTAATAAATTTTGTTGAGGCAGGGTCAAGATGGCACAGTAGCAAAATGCTTCATGTGGTCCCTCTTAAAACAAAGACCTGAAGAAAAGTGAACTGATTATATATGAAAATCTAAGAGCCCTGAACATCAAATGCAAAGATGAGGAATCAGACTGAGTGGCGGGGGAGGGAGAGACAGCTCAGAAGCAGTGAGGAATTATTGGACCTTGCCTGGTGGGAACTGGCACCCTGCAGGATGGATCCACTGGCACTAGTGTAGTGAGGCAAACAGTGGTGTTCAGCATGCATTGTCTACAATGGGAAAGACCAAGCAGCAGAGTCCACTCATGCCTCCAGAATCAAGGAAAAGCAGCTTCAACAGGCAAAAGATAGGTACTTGCATCTAATCCACCACGTGGAGCCAAAAATGTCCTTTGGGGAAAAATCTCTCTCCCATTTACCTGACTCCTTCCTGCTCTGCACCAGGTCCTGAGTCAGCTTCAGTGACAGCCACTTTCCCTGGGCTGGAAGTAGGATCTCTCGCCCACCCTGAGACATTCCCCCAGCCTTGGAGAAGGAACAAATTAACAAACAGGGGAAAAAAAAAAATCTGCCAGCTCTCTTAAGCCAGGAACTCAGGGTAGAAACAGCTCCTTTCCCTAAGCACAGGGTTCCATGGACTTTGAATGCCTTTCACACATGCATAGACCTGTGTGGCCCATTTCAACAGTGTAGGCCCTTATTAGCACAGTACAGCAGAGTATATATCTGAAGCCTAACTTCAACTGTTTCAGTTATATGGTGGAGAAGCAGGTTTGTGACATTTGACACCACTCTGCTTATTAAACAGTGTCCTTACCTACCCCAGATCAGGGGCCTGAGGACTGGTGGCTCCACCCACACCACCTAGCCACCTGCAACAGGGGCCCAAGGATAAGTGGTAGCTCCCAGTCCTTACAGCCAAAAACATTGGGTGCCCATAGTCTGGCTGCAAAATCCACCCACCTATGTGCTCTAGGGAAGAAGGACATGCTTTCTTCACACACTCTTACAGGTGGTTGTCAGCATCTTGCCTTGCTTAGTATGTGGCCCCCTACTGCAGCCAGATACCTGTGCCCACACCAATCACCCCTGCTCATCTAAGACTGTAGGTGAGAGCCTGCAACACATATGTGGTGACTGACTACCTGGACACCTCATCTGAATCCATATAAGAAAAGTAAATGGACTCCTGGGCTTATATACCTACTACCAGCTCTAACCACCTGCTGACAGAACATTAGAACTAAAAAAAAAAAGAAAAAAACAAACCCATTACTATCGAGGTGATCCTGACTCATAGTGACTGTATAGAACAGAGTAGAACTGCCCCATAGAATTTCCAAGGAGAATCTGGTAGATTTGAACTGCCAACCTTTTAGTTAGCAGCTGTAGCACTTGACCACTACACCACCAGGGTTTCCTAGAACTTCAAAGGTGCCAATAATCAAGCTAGCTCACTCAAGCAGCCTATTTGGGTGTATCAAAACAAAACAAAACAAGAAGGTAGGACACACTAAGCAAACATAAAACAAATAAATACAATAACTTATTGATGGCTCAGGGACAGGAGTCAATATCAAACCACATAAACAGGCAGACCATGGCGGCTTCAGCATACTCCCAAAACAAAGAATGAAGAAATCTTCTGAATAAAGAGAACTTCCCAGAATTACCAGAGGTGGAATACAAAAGATTAACATACAGAACTCTTCAAGAGATCAGGAAGGAGATCAGGCAAAATGCAGAATGAGCCAGGCAAACACACAAAGCACTAGAAGAACTTAAGAAGATTGGAGAAGAGCATAACAACAAATTTAATAGGCTGCAAGAATTCATAAAGAGACAACAAACAGAAATCCAGATGATTAACAATAAAATTTCAGAATTAGACAACTCAGTATAAAGTCATAGGAACAGAATTGAGGCAATGGAAGTCAGAATTAGTGAGATTGAAGATAAAGCACTTGACACCAACATGTTTGAGGAAAAATTGGATAAAATAATTAAAAAAAATAAAGAAACTCTAAGAATTATGTGGGACACTACCAAGAGGAAAAACCTATGAGTGACTGGAGTACCAGAACAAGGGAGATAACAGAAAATAAAGAGAGAATTGTTGAAGATTTGCTGCCTGAAAATTTCCCTGATATCGTGAAAAATAAGAAGATGTCTATCCAAGATGCTCATCAAACCCCACACAAGGTAGATCCCAAAAGAAAGTCACTAAGACATATTATAATTAAACTTCCCAAAACCAAAGATAAAGAGAGAATTTTAAGAGTGGCTAGAGATAAACAAAAAGTCACCTACAAACGACAGTCAATAAGACTAAGCTCAGACTACTCAGCAGAAACCATGCAGGTAAGAAGGCAATGAGATGACATATATAAAGCCTTGAAGGAAAAAAATTTCCAGCCTAAGAATTACATATCCAGCAAAACTGTCTTTCAAATATGAAGTCGAAATTAGGACATTTCCAGATAAACAGAAATTACAGGAATTTGTAAAAAAACAAACCAAAATTACAAGAAATACTAAAGGGAGATCTCCAGTTCAAAAATTAATAACATCATATAACAACCCAAGAGTAGAACACGGGAGGGAGCAACCAGACATAAACCTAGATAGGGAAGTCACAAAAATATATCAAAGCTAAAATGCTCAAAATAGGGTAACAGAGACATCATTGTGTAAAAGACGACAACATTAAAACAAAAAAGAGGGACTAAGAAGTGCACTCATGGATCTTTCATACGGAAAGGAAGTCAAGGCAATATAAAGAAATAAAAGATTGCTTTAAACTTAGAGAAATAGGGATAAATTTTAAGGTAACCACAAAGGAAACTAACAATCCTACACATAAAAATAAAAAACAAGAAAAACATAGACTCAGTAAATACAAAAGCAAAAACAATGAAAAAGATGAAAAGAAAATACATAAAGAAAAATGACTCAGCACAGAAAATTAACTCGAGCAAAGAAAATGCCAACACCACAAAAAAGAAAGACATTGAAATGACAGAACTAAACTCATAAAAAAAAAAAATACCTATCAATAATTATGCTGAATGCAAATGGACTAAATGCACCAATAAGTAGACAGAGAGTGGCAGAATGGATAAAAAAAAAAAAAAACACAATCCATCTATATGCTGCCTACAAGAGACACACCTTAGACTTAAACATGCAAACATACTAAAACTCAAAGGATGGAAAAAAATATCAAGCACATAAAAATCCAAAAAGAGCAGGAGTGGCAATATTAATTTCTGACAAAATAGACTTTAAAGTAAAATCCACCACAGAGGATAAGGAAGGATGCTACATAATAATTAAAGGGTCAATATACCAGCAGGACATAACCATAATAAATATTTGCACACCAAATGACAGGGCTCCAAAAATCCATAAAACAAACTCTAATATCACTGAAAAAAGAGAGAGCTCCACAATAATAGTAGGAGACTTCAACACGCCACTTTCAGTGAAGGACAGAACATCCAGAAAGAAGTTCAATAAAGACACGGAAGATAAATGCCATAATCTACCACCATGACCTCATAGACGTATATAGAATGCTCCCAACAGCAGCCAAGTATACTTTCTTTTCCCATGCACATGGAACATTCTACAGAATAGACCACATGGTAGAGCAAGCCTTAACAGAATCCAAAACATCAAAGTAATACAAGGCATCTCTTCTTGCTATAAAGCCATAATAGTAGAAATCAATAATAGAGAAAGCAGAGAAAAAACGTAAACACATAGAAACTGAACGACACCTTGCTCAAAAACTACTGGGTTATAGAAGAAATTAAGGACAGAATAAAGACATTCACAGAATCAAATGAGAATGAAAACACTTCCTACCATAACCTTTGGCCCAGCAAAAGCAGTGCTCAGAAGTCAATTTATAGCAATAAATGCACACATCCAAAAAGAAGAAAGGGTCAAAGTCAAAGCATTAACCCTACAACTTGAACAAATAGAAAGAGAGCAGCAAAAGAAGCCCTTGGGCACCAGAAGAAAGAAAATAGTAAAAATTACAGCAGAATTAAATGAAATAGAGGATAGAAAAACAATTGAAAGAGTTAACAAGACCAAAAGCTTGTTCTTTGAAAAGATCAACAAGATTGATGAACCACTGGCCAAACTGACAAAAGGAAAACAGGAGAGGAAGCAAATAACCTGAATAAGAAATGATATGGGTGATATCACAACAGGCCCAACTGAAATTAAAAGAATCATAACAGAATACTATGAAAAACTGTACTCTAAAAAATTTGAAAACCTAGAGGAAACGGACGTATTTCTAGAAACTCACTACCTAACTAAACTGACACAAACAGAGATAGAACAACTAAATAAAACTATATCAGAAGAAGAGATTGATAAGGTAATTAAAAAAGCCCCATCAAAAAAAAAAAAAAAAAAGAAAGCCCTGGCCCTGATGGCTTCACTGGAGAATTCTACCAAACTTTCAGAGAAGAGTTAACACCACTACTTCTAAAGGTATTTCAGAGCATAGCAAAAGGTGGAATACTTCCAGACTCATTCTATGAAGCCAGCATAACCCTGATACCAAAACCAGGTAAAGATTCACCAAAGTAGAATGTAGAGCATATTCTTTATAGACAATGTTATACCAGTTGAGCTAGATGTTCCCTGAGACCATGGTCCCCACAGCCCTCAGCCCAGCAATTCGGTCCCTCAGGAAGTCTGGATGTGTCTATGGAGCTACCATGACCTGGCCTTGTACAGGTTGTGCTGGTTTCCCCAGTGTTGTGTATTGTCTTACCCTCTACCAAAATTTCCTCTTATCTGTTGTCTATAAAGTGTTTTTTCATCCCCACCCCTCCCCTCCCTCGTAAATATCAAAGATTGTTTCTTTTTGTATGTAAATCTTTTCATGAGTTTTTACAGTAGTGGCCTCATACAATATTTGTCCTTTTGTGATTGAATTATTTCACTCGGCATAATGCCCTCCAGATTCATTCATGTGATGAGATGCTTCACAGATTCATCGTTGTTCTTTATAGTTGCATAAATACCCCATTGTGTGTATGTACCACAGCTTTTTTATCCATTCATCTGTTGATTGGCATATAGGTTGTTTCCATCTTTTTGCTACGGTGAACAATGTTGCAGTGAACACAGGTGTGCATATGTCTATTCATGTGACAACTTATTTCTCTAGGATATATTCCTAGGAGTGGGATTGCTGGATTATATGGTATTTCTATTTCTAGCTTTCTTTTTTTTTTTTTAAAGAAGCTGCCATATCATTTTCCAAAATGGTTTATCATTTTACATTCTCATCAGCAGTGCATAAGAGTTTTGATCTCCCCACACCCTCTCCAACATTTATTATTTCCTGTTTTATTGATTTGTGCAAATAATGCCGAGGTGAGATGGCATCTCATTGTGGTTTTGATCTGCATTTCTCTAATGGCTAGAGCTCACGAGCATTTCCTCATGTGTCTGTTGGCTGCTTGAATGTCTTCTTTGGTGAAGTGTCTGCTTATTTCATTTTTTAATTGGATTATTTGTCTTTTTGTTGTAGAAGTGTTGGATTTTCTTGTAGATTTTAGAGATTAGACCTTTGTCTGAATTGTTATAGCCAAATTTTTTTTCCCAGTCTGTAGGTTCTCTTTTTGCTCTTTTGGTGAAGTCTTTTGATGAGCATAAGTGTTTAATTTTTAGAAGATCCCGGTTATCTAGCTTATCCTCTTGGTCTTGTGTGCTGTTGGTTGTGGTTTGTATTCTGTTAGTGCTGTGTATTAGGGCCTCTAGCATTGATCCTATTTTTTCTTCTATGAATTTCATGTTTTTGGCTTTATATTTAGGTCTTTGATCCATTTTAAATTAGTTTTTGTATATGGTGTGAGTTATGGCTCCTGTTTCAGTTTTTTGCAGATGGACATCCAGTTTTGCCAGCGCCATTTGTTAAAAAGACTGTCTTTTCCCCAATTGGACTTTGGGCCCTTGTCAAAAATCAGGTGACCATAGGTGGATGGATTTACATCTGGGTTCTCAATTCTGTTCCATTGGTCAATGTATCTGTCGTTGTACCAGTACCAGGCTGTTTTGACTACCCTGGCTGTATAGTAGGTTCTGAGGTCAAGTAGTGTGAGTCCTCCTACTTTATTCTTCTTCTTCAATAGTGCTTTACTTATCTGCAGCTTCTTCCTTTCCATATAAAGTTAATGGTAAGTTTTTCCATGTCTTTAAGAATGCTGTTGGTATTTTGATTGGTATTGCATTGCATTTGTAATTCGCTTTGGGTAAAATTGTCATTATCACAATGCTGAGTCTACCTATTCATGAGCACGGTATGTTTTTTTCATTTATGTAGACCTCTTTTGGTTTCTTGCAGTAGTGTTTTGTAGGTTTCTTTGTATAGGTCTTTTACAACCTGTGTTAGATTTATTCCCAAGTATTTTAGTTTTTAGGGGACTATTATAAATGGTATTGTTTTCCTGATTCCTTTTTCATCGTTCTCTTTATTGGTGTATAGGAATCCAGCTGATTTTTGTATGTTCGTCTTGTATCCTGCTACTGTTCTGAATCTTTCTATCAGTTCCAGCAGTTTTCTCATGGAGTCTTTTGGCTTGTCTATGTATAGTATCATATCATCCACAAATAGGGACAGTTTAACTCCTTCATTACCAATTTGGATGCCGTTTATTTCTGTTTCTTGCCTTATTGCTCTAGCTAGGACTTCCAACACAATGTTAAATAGGAGTGGTGATAAAGGGCATCCTTGTCTTCTTCCTAGTCTGAAGGGGAATGTTTTCAGTCTCTCTCCATTAAGAATGATGTTGCCCATTGGTTTTGCATATATGCTGTTTATTGTGTTGAGAAATTTTCCTTTTATATCTATTTTATTGAGAGTTTTTATCAGGAATGGATTTGGACTTTGTTGAATGTCTTTTCTGGGTCGATTGAGATGATCATGTAATTCTTTTCTTTCCTTTTATTCATGTGGTGGATTACATTGATTGATTTTCTAATATTGAACCATCCTTGCATACCAGGTATGAATCCTTCTTGGTAGTGGTGTATTATTATTATTTATATGCTGCTGAATTCTATTGGCTAGAATTTTTGCATCTATATTCCTGAGAGATATCGTCTGTACTTTTTTTGTGGTTTCTTTGCCTGGTTTTGGTATCAGGGTCACGCTGGCTTCATAGGATGCATTCAGAAGTGTCGCTTCCTTTTCTATGTTCTTAAATAGTTGAGTAGTCCTGGTGTGAGTTCTTCTCTGAATGTTTGGTAGAATTCTCTGGTAAAGCCATCTGGGCCAGGGCTTTTTTTTGTTGTTGGGAGTTTTTAAAATTACGTTTTCAATCTCTTCTCTTGTTATAGGTCTGTTCAGATTTTCAACATCATTTTGTGTTAGGTTGGGTAGGTTGTGTGTTTCTAGAAATTTGTCCATTTCCTCCAAGTTTTCAAATTTGTTAGAGTATAGTTTTTCATAATACTCTGTTATGATCCTTTCTATTTCAGTTGGGTCTGTTGTAATGTCCCCCATTTCATTTATTATTTGGGTTATTTGTGTCCTGTCTTGTTTTTCTTTTGTCAGTTTGGCCAGTGGTTTGTCAGTTTTGTCAATCCTTTCAAAGAACCAACTTTTGGTTTTGTTGATTCTTTCTCTTGTTTTTCTATTCTCTGTTTCATTTAATTCTGCTCTGATCTTTATTACTTCCCTTCTTTTGGTGGCTGTGGGCTTCTTTTGTTGTTCTCCTTCTCATTGTTCAAGTTGTGTAGCTAAAATTGTGATTTTTACCCTCTCTTCTTTTTTGACATATGCATCTATTACTATAAATTGACCTCTGAGGACTGCCTTTGCTGTGTCCCAAAGGTTTTGGTATTATGTGTTTTCATTCTAGGAATTTTTTTGACCCAATCTCTGATTTCTTCTATTACCCAGTGGTTTTTAATCAGGGTGTTATTCAGTTTCCATGTAATTGATTTTTTTCCCTTACTCTTCCTGTTGTTAATTTCTACTTTGATGGCATTGTGGCCAGAGAAGATACTTTGTATTATCTCAATGGTTTGGATTTTGTTGAGGATTGCTCTGTGGCCTAAGATGTGTCCTATTCTGGAGAATGTTCCCTATGCATTGGAAAAGAATGTGTAGTGTGCAAGCTGTTGGGTAGAGTATTCTGTATATGTCTATGAGGTCTAGTTGGCTGATTGTGCTCTTTAGCTCTTCTGTATCTTTGTTGAGTTTCTTTCTAGATGGTTTCTCCTTTACCAAGAGTGGTGTGTTGAAGTTTCCTACTATTACTGTGGAACTGTCAATTTCTCTTTTCAGTGGTATTAGAGTTTGTTTTATGTATTTTGGAGCCCTGTCATTGGGTATGTAGATGTTTATTATGGTTAAGTCTTCATGATGAATTGTCCCTTTAATAATTATACAGTGCCTTTCTTTGTCTTTTACAGTAGATTTTGGTCTTAAAGTCTATTTTACCTGAGATTAGTATTGCCACTCCTGCTCTTTTTTGGTAGTTATTTGCTTGTTGTATTTTTTTTCCATACTTTGATTTTTAGTAAATTTATATCATTGTTTCTAAGGTGTGTCTCTTGTAGACAGCATATTGCTGGATCCTCCCCCCCTTTTTTTTTAATCCATTCTGTCACTCTGTGTCTCTTTATGGGTGCATTTAGGCCATTTATGTTCAGTGTAATTATTGATAGGTGTGAGTTTATTGCTGTGATTTTGTAGTGCTTTTTTAGCACATTTTCTTTGTTCCTCCTACTCTCCTATGCTGAGTTCCTTTTGTTTGTGGATTTCTTTTTCATTTCTTTCTTTTTTATTGAGACTTTATGCTTCTCTTTTTTATTTTGATGAGTAGGTTTGTTAACTTTCTTTGTTGTTATTTTGAAATTTACCCTTACCTTCCTACGTTCGGACTAGTCTGTTATTACTTGGTTTCCTCAGTATCAGAAAGTTCTATACCTACACCATTTATTCCCTTTTTTATTGTTCTGATGTTGTCATTTACAGAATAATCTCTCTGGTTCCCTATTGCAATTATTTTGATTTTGGATGGTCCTTGAGAGTTCATTTCCTACATTGGTATCTGGCTAGTACAATCTTGTGTCTAAGATTCAGGCTGCGGTCTGATGTTTGTTCTCACACTGAAGGAATACCTTTAATAATTCTAGTAGGTTTGGTTTGGTTTTTACATATTCCCTTAATTTCTTTTTATCTGGAGTTACCCTAATTTCACCATCATATTTGAACAAAAGTTTTGCAGGATATATTATTCTTGGTTGGCAATTTTTTTCTTTCAAGGATTTATATATGTCTTCCCATTGCCTTCTTGCCTGCATGGTTTCTGCCAAATAATCAGAGCTTAGTCTTGTTGTTTCTCCTCTGTACGTGACTTTTCTTTTTTCTTGGGCTGCTTTCAGGACTTTTTCTTTGTCTTTGGTTTTAGCAAGTGTGATTATGATATGCCTTGGTGTTTTTCTTTTGGGGTCTATCCTATATGGGGTTTGTTGAGCTTATTGGATGGTCAGCTTTTCATCATTCATGATATTAGGCGGGTTTTCTGTCAGCAATTCTTCAAATGATCCTCTCTGTGTTTTCCATTTTGTCTCCCTGTTCTGGAACTCTGATCGCTTGCAAATTTTTCCTTTTGATTGTATCCCATATAATTCTCAGGGTTTCTTTGTTTTTCTTTGTTCTTTTTTTCTGATTTTTCCTCAGAGTTGTATCCAAGTGTTTGTCTTCAATTTCACTGATCCTGTCTTCCACTATTTCAAAACTGCTCCTCAGCCCTTCTATGACAATGCCCATTTTATCTTTTGGATTTCTAATTTTTGTTTTTGTATGATTTTTCGTTGTGAATTTATTTTGGCTCTTTGTTCCTGTATTATTTTCCTGAATTCTTCCATTTTTTGGTCTGTATTTTCCATGAATCTGTCCGCCTTTTGCATAAATTTGTCTATTTTTTTCCTCATTTTGTCTTTTTTTTTTTGCTTCAACTCTTGAGGAGCTCTGAATATTAGAGATATGAATTCCTTGTCAGGTAGTTCTAGTGTCTTTTTCTACTGGAATGTTATGTGGTGTCTTATTTTGAATGCCTACTGGAACCATCCTGTCCTTTTTTTTTTTTTTAATATGTTTTGTTATTGTCTGCTGTCTTAGGGACGTTCAGTAGTTACTTTCTTCATTTCTTGTTTGTTTTGTCCTGGTTTTTTGTTTTATGTGGTTATGTCTGAGTAGTTGGGCTGTGCATTAGTTTTTGTTTGCTTGTCTGTAGTCATGATATTTTCACCTCTTTGTCCAATGGGCAGGGCCAGTCACTCAGCTATGATGCAGCAGGGTAGGTTCAGCTGAAGAGGAGGGGCTAGGATGGGTTGTTTGTGGCATATACTAGGGCCAACAGGGCAGGCCAGGAATCAGTGCTGGGCAGTTTCTGGTAGGCTGTGCCTGTGCTGCTCAGAGGCATAATGTTCAGAGCATGGCGCAGGTAGGCAGGAAAGAGGGGGGACGTTGTGATGTATGGAGCTAATATGTGTATGGGAAAGAGGAAAGAGAAACAGGAGCCTAAAACAAACAAAGGAAAAAAAGGAGCAAAGGGAGCACGCCACTGGAATGGAGAGGTGAGAAACTGAGAAATGGAGAAAAGGAAAAAGAAAAAAACTGGATAAAAATTTGGAAAAGAAAAAAGAAAAGGCCCCAGGGGTCCCACCTGTGTGGCCATGAAGACTGGGGAAGTTTGCCCAGGGTGTGCAGTATAGGTTGGCTGGAGGGGGTATACATGTCACAGAGCACCAGGTATTCAGGAGACAGGAAAAGGTTAGTATAGACAGATGAGAACTGAGAAATGAAGAAAGACAGGAAAAAAGAGAAAAAAGTAAAGAAAGAAAGAGAAAGAAACAAATGTCCCCAAGGATCCCACCTATGCAGCTATGCAGATTGGGTGAGTGGCTCCTAAGGCGTGCAGTGCGGCCTGGCTAGAAGGGGCTCCAAAGTGGGAAAAGAGGGAAACAAAAAAACAAGCAAAAAAAAAAAAAATATCCCCAGGGATACCACCAGCGTGGTGTCTCGGCTCAGGGGAGTGACTCCCCAGGCAAGCCGGGCTTCACAGCCTTTCAAGAAGAAGCAAAGATTGCACATAGAGCCAGGTGTTCCAGAGAAAGGAGGGGGAGGTGGTAGGAGGCACTGAAGAAACCAAAAGAGATGCAAAGAAGCAACAGCAGCTCAGGGACCCGGCCACCAGGGTGAATCCAAATGGCCCAGGGTGGAAGCAGTTGCCTCCTGGCCAAGAGACTGTGGCTGGCAGGAAGCAGAGGAGGCCAAAGGGGGAGGGGAAAACAGGTAGGAGTTAGGAAGGCGTAAATTTTTTTTTTTTTTAATATCACTTGTTACCGGGTCCTCTGTCTCCTGCTGGGAGCTCCGTGAAGCTGCTTTCCCGTGCTCGCCCTCTGCTGACCCCCTAGAGGAGTTCAAGACGGTGGATCCGTGCTGTGTTAGCTGATAAGGAACCTCCCCGCACGTATCTGTCCTTGCTCTCTGTCCCCCATCAGTTTCTTATTCCATTTAGTGTTTGGCTGAGTTCTTTATCTCTTCATTTGACACTTCGTGTTCCAGGAATGACATTTGTCTCTGTTTTACTTAGTTTTTTGGGTCTTTGCTATGGAAGGACAGTGTGGTGCTTCTGTCTGTGGTGCCATGTTGGCCTGAAGTCCCCTTTTGGTTTCTTGCAGTAGTGTCTTTTAGTTTTCTTTGTATAGGTCTTTTACATCTCTGGTTAGATTTATTCTTAAGTGTTTTATCTTCTTGGGGGCGGTTGTAAATGGTATTGATTTGGTGATCTCCTTTTCGAAGTTCTCTTTGTTGGTGCAGAGGAGTACAACTGATTTTTGTGTGTTTATCATGTATCTTGATACTTTGCCGAAATCTTCTATTAGCTCTAGTACTTTCTTGTGGATTCTTTGGGGTTTTCTGTGTATAAGATCTTATCATCTGCGAATAGGGATGCTTTTACTTCTTCCTTTCCAATTTGGATGCACTTTATTTCTTTTTCTTGCCTTATTGCTCTGGCTAGGACCTCCAGCACCACGTTGAATAAGAGTGGTGATAAAGGGCATACTTGTCTGGTTCCTAATCTCAAGAGAATGCTTTCAGACTCTTTTCATTTAAAGTGTTGTTGGCTGTTGGCTTTGTATAAATGACCTTTATTATGTTGAGGAATTTCCCTTCTATTCCTATTTCGCTGAGAGTTTTTATCAGGAATCGGTGTCGGACTTTGTCAAATGCCTTTTCTGCATCAATTGATAAGATCGTGTGGTTCTTGTCTTTTGTTTTATTTATGTGATGTATTACATTGATTGTTTTCTTAATGTTGAACCATTCCTACATACCTGGTACAAATCCCACTTGGTCATGATGTTTTTTTTTTTTTAATATGTTGTTGAGTTCTATCGGCTAAAAATTTTTTGAGGTCTTTTGCATCTATGTTCATGAGAGATATTGGTCTGTAATTTTCTTTTTCTTGTGGTGTCTTTACCTGGCTTTGGTATCAGGGTTATGCTGGTTTCATAGAATGAGTTCAGGAGTATTCCTTCCTTTTATATGCTCTGAAATACCTTCAGTAGTACTAGTTTTAACTTCTCTCTGAAAGTTTGGTAGAATTCTCCAGAGAAACCATCCAGGTGTCTTAGTTACCTAGTGCTGCTATGAAATACCGCAAGTGGATGTCTTTAACAAAGATAAATTTATTCTCTCACAGTCTAGTAGTTAGAAGTCTAGATTCAGGGTGAATCCAGGGGAATACTTTCAGTTTCTGTCAGCTCTGGAGGATGGTCCTTCTTGCCAATCTTCCCCTGGACTAGTAGCTTCTCCGCACAGGAGCCCCAGATCCAAAGGATGCACTCTGCTCCGGGTGCTGCTTTCTTGGTGGTATGAGATTGTCTCCCCCTGCCCGCTCTGCTCACTTCTGTTTCCTCTTATCTCTTGTAAGATAAAAGGTGGTGCAGGCCAAACCCCAAGGAAACTGCCTTTACATTGGATCAGGGATGTGGCCTTATTAAGAGTATTATAATCCTACCCCAATCCTTTTAAACACAAAATTACAATCACAAAATGAAGGGCAACCACACAACACTGGGAATCACAGCCTAACCAAGTTAACACTTTTTGGGGGGGGGGGGGAAGAATTCAATCCATGACTCTGAGCTAGGGCTTTTTTTGTTGTTGTTGGTTTTTTTTTTTTTTTTAACCTCTTCAATCTCTTCTTTTGTTATAGGTTTATTTAGTTTTTCTAAGTCAGTTTGTGTTAGTCTAGGTAGGTAGTGTGTCTCTAGAAATTTGTTAATTTCATCTAGGTTTTCAAATTTGTTAGAGTACAATTTTTCATAATATTCTATTATGATTCTTTTTATTTCAGTTGAGTCTGTTGTGATATTGCCCATCTCATTTCTTATTCAGTTAATTTTTTTCTCTTCCATATTTCTGTTTTTCTTTTGTCGATTTGGCCAATGATTTATCAATTTTGTTGATCTTTTCAAAGAATCAGCTTTTGGTCTTGACTCTTTCAATTGTTTTTCTATTCTCTATTTCATCTATTTCTGCTCTAATCTTTGTTATATCCTTTCTTTTGCTGCCCAAGGGCTTCTTTTGCTCTTTTCTTTCTCTTTATTCAAGTTGTAGGGTTAATGTTTTTACTTTGGCCCTTTCTTCTTTTTTGATGTGTGCAGTTATTGATATAAATTGACCTCTGAGCACTGCTTTTGCTGTGTCCCAAAGGTTCTGATAGGAAGTGTTTTCATTCTCATTGGATTCTATGAATTTCTTTATTCTACCCTTGATGTCTTCTATAACCCAGTAGTTTTTGAGCAAGGTGTTATTCAGTTTCTGTGTGTTTGATTTTTTTTTTTTTCCTTGCTGTTTCTGTTATTGATTTCTGCTTTTATGGCTTTGTAGTCAGAAAAGGTGCTTTGTAATATTTCAGTGTTTTGGATTCTGTTAAGGCTTACTTTGTGGCCTATTATGTGGTCTATTCTGGAGAATGTTCCATGTGCGTTAGGAAAGAAAGTATACTTAGCTGCTGTTGGATGGAGTGTTTTGTATATGTCTGTGAGGTCAAGTTGATTGATTGTGGCATTTAGATCTTCCATGTATTTATCAGGTTTCTTTCTGGATGTTCTGTCACTCCTGTTCTTTTTTGGTTGTTGTTTGCTTGATAAATTTTTTCCATCCTGTGATTTTTAATTTGTATCTGAGTCTAAGGTGTGTCTCTTGTAGGCAGCATAAAGGCAGATTGCGGTTTTTATTCTTCTGCTATTCTCTGTCTCTTTGTTGGTGCATTTAGTCCATTTATATTCACCAAAATTATTGATAGGTATGAGTTTACTGCCATCATTTTGACTTTTTTTTTTGTGGTATCGACAGTTTCTTTGCTCTGCTTAATTTTCTGTGCTGAGTCGTTTTTCTTTTCATCTTTTTTATTATTGTTGGTTTTGTGTTAACTGAGTCTTTATGCTTTTCTTTTTTATTTTGTAGTTACCTTAAGATTTACCTCTATTTTTCTAAATTTAAACCAGACTTTTATTTCTTGATATCGCCTTGACTTCCTCTCAACATGGAAGGTCTATGACTACCCTATTTAGTCCCTTTCTTTTGCTTTAATGTTGTCATTTTTTACATACTGACCTCTCTGTTTCTCTATTTTCAGTTTTTAGCTTTGACTTATTTTTGTGACTTCCCTATCTGGGTTGATATCTGGTTGTTCTGTCCTGTTTTCTAGTCTTGGGTTGTTGTCTGATATTGTTGGTTCTCTAGCCACAGGACTCCCTTTAATATTTCTTGTAATTCTGGTTTGGTTTTTACAAATTCCTTTAACTTCTGTTCATCTGAAAATGCCTTTATTTCACCACCATATTTGAGAGTTTTACTGGATATATAATTCTTGGCTGGCAATTTTTTCCCTTCAAGGCTCTATATATGTCATCCTGTTGCCTGCTTGCCTGCGTGGTTTCTGCTGAGTAGCCAGAGCTTAGTCTTATTGACTCCCCTTTGTAGGTGACTTTTTGTTTATCCCTAGCTGCTGTCAAGATTCTATCCTTTTCAGCAAGTTTTACTACGTCTTGGTGACTTTCTTTTGGGACCTATCCTGTGTGTGGTTCATTGAGCTTCTTGGGTAGATATCTACTCGTCTTTCACAATATCAGGGAAGTTTTCAGGCAGCAAATCTACAACAATTCTCTCTGTATTTTCTATTATCTCCCTTGTTCTAGTACTCCAGTCACTCATGGGTTTTTCTCTTGGTAGTGTTCCATGTAATTCTTAGAGTTCCTACATTAAAAAAAAAAATTCTTTTGTCTGATTTTTTCCTGAAATAAATTGATGTCAAGGGATTTATCTTCAATCTCACTAATCCTGAGTTCCATTGCATCAATTCTGCTCCTATCACCTTCTACTGAGTTGTCTAATTCTGAAATTTTATTGTTATCTTTTGGATTTCTAGTTGGTGTCTCTCTATGGTTCCTAGCAGCCTATTACATTTGTCATTCTGTTTTGTTTTGTTTTCTTGAATTCCTCTATTACTTTATGTGTTCTTTGGCTTGGTCTTAGTTTTGCCTGATCTCTTGAAGAGCTCTGTATAATAATCTTTTGAATTTTAACTTCAGGAATTCTAAGAATTTATCTTCCTCCAGAAAGTTGCTTGGTTCTTTGTTTTGGTCACTTGCCTGAGCTGTCTTGACCTGCTTCTTTATGTGATTTTATATTGAGTATAGTCTCCAAGTCATCAGGAAGTTATACTTATTTGTTGTATGTTTGTTTACTGTGTCCTAGCTTTTTGTTTTGTTTTGATACATCCAAGTAGGCTGGGCGTGTGAACTACTTTGGTTATTGGTGTCTTTGAAGCTCTGACATCCTGTCACCATGTAGTTAGAGCAGCTACTAGGTGTGTGAGCCCAGGAGTCTGTTCACTTTTCTTGTACTGATTCAGCTCAGATGTCTACATTGTCGGTCACCAAGTGTGTGACACAGACTGCCACCTACAGTCTTAGACAGGCAGGGCTATGCGAGGGTGTTCAGAGCAGGCACAGGTATCTGGCTGCAGTAGGGTGCTATGTGCTGAGCAAGGCAGGGGTCTGATGGCTGCCCCTGAGTGCCTGGTTGGAAGATGTGTCCCTGTCCCCTAGAGTGCATAGGTGGGTGGGTTTACATCCAGAGTTTGGACACTCAATGCTGTTGGTTCTAAGGAGTGGGAGGCACCCCTTATTCTTGGATCTGTGTCGCGGGTGGCTAAGTGGAATGGGTGGTGATACCACCAGCCCTCAGGCCCCTGATGTTGGTGGGTGAGGTCCCTACTTAGTGGGCAGGGTAGTGCCAAATGTCAGGAATCTGTGACTCCCTTTGGCTGCTGCAGTTCAAAATAGGCTTCAGGTATATGCCCTGTTGTTCTATGTTAATGAAATCCTATGCTGTTGAATTGGCCCATACAAGTCCAGGCAGGGGTGAAGGGTGCTAGAAGCCTGTGGACCCGTTATGCCAGTGCCCAGGCAGAGAGGCAGTTCCTGCTCTGAGTTTCTAGCTTAGTGGGCATGGCAATTTTTTAAAGCAGTGAGACTGGTTTGGGCATGGATGGTCTTGAGTTCCTGGCTTAGGGAAATTGGTTTTTTTGTTTCTGTTTTTTTAAGCTGCCAGACTGGTTTGGGTGAAGATAGCCCTTAGTTCTGGCTTAGGGGGTGTGGTAGTTGTTAAATACCAGGGTGGGGGTGAGTGAGGGGAAAGAAGCACTTCTCTGCTGTGGAAATCCCTGATTGGGGGGGGGAGGTTATTTTGACCCTGCGCTGTAGGTTACATGCTTGCACTTAACTTTCACAGGTCCAGTGCCAAATCCTTCTTGACTCCAGAGGCTTGTTCAAACTCTGCCACCTGGTCTTTCCCGATGTGGTGAAATTAATCCTGAGCACTACTGCTTGCCTCAGCCAGTGTGTGCCAGCTGACCCAGCCCATGCAGTGGCAGCTACCTCACCACTGGCACTTCTTTGGTACTTCTGAACTGTCTCTCCTTTCCCCTGCCCCTCATTCCAACTCCTCAACTTTGTCTTTGATGACCAGGGCTCCTAGATTGTCATATATAACCAATTTACTTGTTTTTTCAGGTCTTTGTTGTAAGAGGGACCACAGGAAGCGTCTGACTAGTCTGCCATCTTGGCCCTGCCTCCCAGAAGTACGGTCTTTAATTTCCAAATATTTGGGGTTTCCTGACAGCTTAAATATTATTGGTTTTCCAATTTAATTTTATTTGGTCAGAGAATATAAGCTGTAAGATTTCAGTCTTTTGAAATTATTGAGACTTTTTTTATGGCCTTATACATGGTCTATATTACAGAATTTTTTGTGTGTATTTATAGAAAAAGGAGCCCTGGTGGCACAGTGGTTAAGTGCTTGGTTGCTTACTGAAAGGCCGGTGTTTTAAACCCAACAACTCTGTGGGGGAAAGATGTGGCAGTCTGCTTCTGTAAAGATTACCAGCTTCAGAAACCTTACTGGGCAGTTCTACTGTGTTCTATAGGGTCACTAGGAGTCAGAAGTGACCCTATGGCAATGAGTTTATTTATAGAAACAGTATATTCTGAAGTTTGGGATGGATTACTCTATAATGTTAATTAGATCAAGTTGGTTGATAATGTTATTCAAGTCTTCTAAAACCTTTCTGATTTTCTAATCACTTTATCAATTACTTAGAGAAGAATGTTAAAATCTCTATGATTGTAGATTTGTCTATTTATTCTTTTAGTTCTGTTACTAGTTTTTACTTTGTGTTTTAAAGATCTGTTATTAGGCGTGTAAGAATTTAAGATTGTTACAACTTCCTGATGAGTTAATCTTTTTTTTTTTTTTTTTTAGCCTTATGGTATATCTCTCATTATCTCTGGTAATACTTATTTTTGCTGAAGTCTACTACGTTTGATATTAGTCAGGTCACACCAACTTTCTTATGATTACTCTTTCCATGGTAACTTTTGACCTATCTGTGGCTTTATTTTTAAAGTGCTTTCTTTACAGACAACGTATTGTTGGGTCTTGCTTTTTTATCCAGTTGGATAGTCTCTGCCTTTTAACTGGAATATGTAATCCATTTTCATTTAGAATTTAAGCCTACCATCTAACTATGTGTTTTCAATTTGCCTCCATCTGCTTTCTATTCCTCTGTTCTTTTTTTTTGTTTTCCTGCTTCTTTTGGATAGTCAATTTTTTTTTAGTATTCCATATTAATTCCTTTTTTGGTTTTTATCTACGCTCTTTCTTTCTTCATTCAGTAAGAGGTAACTGTCTGTTATGGATCGAATTGTGTCCCCCCAAAATATATTTTGTTGAAGTCATCCACTTGTGGTATTTCTGTTATAGCAGCACTAGATAATTTAGAAACCCTGGTGGTGTCGTGGTTAAGTGCTATGGCTGCTAACCAAGAGGCCGGCAGTTCGAATCCGCCAGGCGCTCCTTGGAAACTCTATCGGGCAGTTCTACTCTGTTGTATAGGGTCGCTATGAGTTGGAATCGACTCGACAGCAGTGGGTTTAGATAATTAAGACGCTAAGATTTGAATTATGTTGGCTTTTAAGACAAGTGGGTCTTCTCAAACTGGAAGAAAACATTAGGAAAGGACCACTATGAAGCCTGGAAATGTCATCAAATCCTTTAGCTTGATGGAGTATGACTTTACTCTCCACCCTAAAGTCCAGATGAAGAGATTTTGCCATAATTATGATTTATTTAAAAACATTTTAAGCTCTGAGGAAAAGAAAAAATACATTTACATTATTTGTTTTGGAATATGCTTTGCCTCAGTTATTTCTCATAGTCCAAATAATTTGTGGGAGGAGTAAATTATTTGATTTCTCTTGTAAAGGGGAAAAAAGAAGAGAAAAATAAAACCTTTTATAATTTCCTGGAGGAAAATCATGGAATTAAAAATAGAAAAGGAGGTGCTGGTGATGCATTACATTTACCCCCAGCAAACACTGTGTAGGGCACTCCTTGACCACAGAATCTGCAATAACAGAAATGAGTGTCGACTCTGCAAGTGTGAAATATTTTCCATAGCACTTGGTTCTAGTCTTTGGTATGACTGCCTGTGGCTACTCAGTTACTGGAAATCTACCATGCCAGTTCTTTGCTAAGTGGCTCTGGCAAGGCCTTTGCTAGCATTTAATCACAGTAAGAAGGCTCCAGAGACTTTATTAGCTGTATAAAGAGGTATTAGCCTAAGTTGGGTGAAGTCCAGAGCAGCTATACTACTCAAGTGCAGGAAAATTTCTCAAGAGATATATTATGCTAACAGAAAAATATCCAGGGATTTACCCCTAAATAACAGTAACAAGAAACATAAAAAACAAAACAAAAACAACCCAAACCAATTGCTGTAGATTCCAACTCACAGCGACTCCATGTACGCAGAGTAGAATTGTGTACCAAAGGGTTTTCAAGGCTGTAACCTTTTGGAAGCAGATCACTAGGCCTTTCTTCTGAAGTGCCTCCGAGTAGACTCAAACTGACAACCTTTTCATTAGTAATCAAATATTTAACTAAATGCACCACCCAGGGACTCATAAGGAATATAGGGGTTCCTTATTTCACAAAGTAGCTATATTCCAGAAATTGTTGTGTACATCTGATTTGTCATACCCAATCCTACTTCTGCAAATAAAATGTTATAATTTTAAAAATGCTTTACCTCCATTTATGGCTGATGTCAATGTATACACAGTCATCTTTCAATTACTCTACTTCCAAATTCCTTTCACAAGTACTTGAACAAAAAAAAAAAAAATGTGAATACGCTAGGTTAGCTATTATTTAAAGGAGTATTAATTAAATAATCTGGTAAAGAGAATATTCACTCAACATTTTTATTTTTATATATTGACAAAAATTCGGTCTCTGCTTCATCCAAAAAGTACAGATCGGGGAGGGGTGTCTTGCCAAAACAAGGGAGCCATTTTTATTTACTTAGTTTGCAAATGTTAGTGGTTCCAAAATGCCAATGTTCAGATCAGTCTATAATAAAGTTTCCACAGGCCCACCATAAAATTAATAAAATAAAGGGAAAAAATGATTTTTTAGAAGATTGAATATTCAATTTAAAGAATTGTCAATCATAATCTTAAGATTATGGCCTTCCTACTTTGTTTTTTTAGTATAATTTTTGTTGTTTTTGTTAAGAATATACACAGGAGGAATACAAAAACTCAACAATTCAGTGACATTGATTACCTTATTTAAATTTTGCAACCATTCTCACCCTCCTTTTCCAAGTTGTTCCTCCATCATTAACGTAAACTCACTGCCTCTAAGTTTCTTATCTAATCTTTAGAGTTGCTGTTCCCACTTTGATTCCATGTAACCACCCACTCTTCACACTTCACTAGAACTCTATCAGTCATTAATTTATCTTAACTTTAAAAAAATCTACTGTATCACTGCTTAGGGTGATACGAGTTCTACTTATTATGTGAAGGTATATTTCTATCTAACTGGCCTACACTTACTTCAATTAATTTTTAAGGCTAACCCCTCATTCTACAATTTTAATATTTAGTGCCTTCCTTCTTTAGATCGTCATACTTGGTAAAGTAAATGGTCAGTGAAAAACAAGGAAGACCCTCAACAAGATGTATTGACAAAGAGTTTTAGCCATGGCATAATTTACTAAGTGAGATAAATATGTTCTTTCTTTTGAAATTGTATATAAAAATATTTTGCTATTGAAATAGTTACATTCAGTGTATCTAATGACTTGAAATAGGTACATTCAGTACGTTTTCCATTATTAAATGTTATCATTTTCAACTTAATCTAATTTTCAACTTATTTAAAGTGTGATGGTTAATCGTATGTGTCAGCTTGTCTAGGCTATGGTGTCCAGTTGTTTGCTAGTCTAGTTGCTGTTATGAAGTAGTTTCATGTGATTCAAGTAAGTAAAGCAGATTACCTTCCGTAATGTGGACCCAAACAAAACCAAGCCCACTGCCACCGAATCGATTCCAATTCATAGTGACCCCACAGAGTTTCCAAGGCTGTAAATCTTTGCAGAAGCAAACTGCCACATCTTTCTCCTGCAGAAACACTGGTGGTTTTGAACCACCGACCTTTAGGTTAGCAGTCGATTGGTTTAATAATGTGGACAGGTCTCAATAAAACATTCGAAGGCCTTATATGCAAAAAAGGAATTCCTAGGGTGTGTTTTGCCTCCAGGCTATAAATAGACATTTTGCCAGAACAGTCATACTTCTCATTCTTCTTGGGCTGAAAACCTGCAGGAGTCTCCAGCCTGTCACCTGACCTACATATTTGGAACTTGCCAGTTCCCCACAATTGTGTGAGCCAATTCCTTGAAATAGATCTTTCTCTCTCTAGAGAGATCTCACTGTGTCTGTTTCTCTAGAAAACTCAACTAAGACACCAAAGCTTGCTTTGGCCTACATCAGTGTTTTCCCAAAGTAAATTTTGTGTAACACTAGTTCTCTGTGTAATAGCTTTCTATGCTATGTAACAAATTTCCACAATCTTAGCAATTTAAAACAACAAATTTTAGAGTTCCACTTCTAGAATGGTGGAATGAGAAGCTCTGCAGACCTCAGAAATACAAGCATAACTGGTGAAAATTATTTTAAAAAAAAGCATTTTAAGTCTCTGGAAATGTTCATAGGGCATATGGCAAGTCAAGAAACATTTATTCAAGAAAATCTAATAAAACTTGGTAAGAACAGTGAAAGTCTGTGGAATTTGAATTGAACCTGCTGCCTTCTTCCCTCCTCTCAGCTCAGTATGTCAGACACTCTAAGAAAGTGAAGCCAAGAATACAGGGCTTCCTCTTCCCCCAGCTCCCACTTGGGGACTATCATGCTTTCCTGGAAGTGACCAGCAGCCAGAACTTTCATCCTTCCCAGTTATGTGTTTTAGAGACTAAATTCCAGGTGAGTGTAGTCAAGAGGTTGGGAGCTCCATTCTTCCAGCCAGCCCCCACTAACAGGTGCCTCATGCTGAGAATACTAGGACCCTGATTTCCCTTGCCCTTGCATGTTCATGGGGCAGAGGTTCCATGCTAGAAGAAGCAAGGTGAGAAGACCAAAGGCTACCATCTCTACCCAGAGCCCCAGTTCCAGGGCCAGGGCTCAGAGATTTTGTCCAGGGTAATGGCTTCACTAGGGTTGGTGTCACCCAGGGTGGTAACTCATGGTGTCACCTCCCCATGCTAATACTACAATATTGTACCTAAAAATATTGTATCACAATATTGTAGCTAAACACCAGAAAATTTGACCCAATCAGAGACTGAAAACATCAGCAGCAATGAAAACACCACCACATGCTTGTAGCAGGTACAGATGAAACCACATGATTCGAAGTGTTATTATAATTGAGTAATAATGACAGCTCTGACTGGTGCACATTAGAAGGTTCAAAAAGTAAGTCAGCATAGAGTTTTAGCCCTTGTAGGTATATTGATACATGTAAACTAGGCTTACAAAAACAGTTTTTGTTTTTATAACTAACTACAGGGATATTTTTATAAAAAAAAATAAATTTCTGCTGAGACACTGCAGAAATATTTTATATATAGTCATTTTGTCATCACCCCCTCTGACAGTGTTAGCTGGTGCAGGCTGCACCCCCCGAAATCCCCTAGTGAAGCCACTGGTCCAGGGGAAGAAGCAGAGATTGCTCTGAAGCTTTCTCCAAAAGAAGTGGTATTATTCAAATAGAATGTAGTGATGTTAATGCTGGAGGTTTTCACAGTAAGCAATTAAGAAGAGCCTGGTAGTTCATGACAGCAACAAGCTAAACCATAAACCAGCTAGTTTATCAGAGAACCAGAAAAATAGCTAATAAGAGCCCTCTTGTGGCAATAACAAACCTCAAACACTGACACAAATACCTGCCGTTGTAAGAAGGCCCACATTTAATTGGATCAGACTGAGGAGCAATCTATGCCCAGGACATTGTTTAAAACAATATAGCAATGAGCTGGCAATTAGTGGAGCTTAATAGCTGGGTGTAATCAGGGAAAGAAACAGTGAACCTTCAAGAACCATTTTATACATATCACTTTGGCCCCACCAAGTTGATTACGTACACCTGAGGTGGGCATCTCCCATAAGTTGGCTAATCCTTTTCTCGGGAATTAGAATTGGGAGAGATTCAGACTCTCTTTGGCAATTAGGTTGGGAGCTATGGGGAAAATTTTTCCACCCTGTGGATTAGAGAGGCAGAGGAAGCAAGTCTGCAGAAAGAAATACAGAAGTAAATGTGCAGAGAGGAACAGAAATAAGAGATGGAGAGAGAGTTTATTCTTCTCTTTCCAAGCTATGGTTCCAGTATCTGCCTGAGAGGACCTCCATTTACTGCCTTTGATTTTTTTGAGCATCACAATATTGTAAAAATTTCTTTTTTGTTCAAGTTAACTTAAACTGGTTTCTGTTACTTACTATCAAAGAAGCAGTTGTTGCATAAGGTTTAAGAACTTAGGCAGAGGCTAAACTAAGATTTAATTCTACCTTTGTCATTTACTAGCTTTTGTGATTTTGAATAAATAACCTAAGTCTTACTGTCTTCATCTGAAAATAGTAATAGTAGCAATATCTGCTATTATGGTTATTATAAAGATTAAATGAGGCAGTGCATGTACGTCTGGCTTCTCACACCTAGTCAATAAATGTTAGCAGATACTACTATTAAATAAACCAAAACCAAATCCACTGCTGTCAAGTTGATTCTGACTCATAATGACCCTATAGGACAGAGTAGAGCTATCCCTTAGGGCTCCCAAGGAACTTCTGGTGGATTTGAACTGCCGACCTTTCAGTTAGCAGCCATAGCTCTTAACCACTACACCACCAGGGTTTTCCTACTATTAACAGACACAGGATATTAACAGATGTTGCAAAAAGAAAGAGTTCTATTGTTTCAAGAAAAAAAAAAAAAGAGTTCTGGCTTCCAGGATGTTGAAGTAAGGACCTCTAAAAATCTACTTTTTCATAGAAGCAATGAGAAAACTGGCAAAAATGGTCAAAATCAATTTTTTTCAGAACTCTGGAAATTAAACAAAAGCTTGCAACAATCCAAGGAGTGTTTATTCAAGAAAAATGGCTGCATCTCATTAAAAAGAGTGAACTTTGTAGCATTTTAACATACCCTATTCATATCTTCCTGTCCCCAGCTCCATGGTTGCCTTGAAAACCAACAGTCTTGCAATCATGGTAGCCATGAAAATCGGCATCCTGGCAGCCACTGCAGGGGGAAAATGGGTTTGGAGTTCCCCAAAAAGTCTCATTCTCAGAAAATTGTCACTATTTTGCCTGACTAGCAGTTCCTAGAAACACACCACTTATTTGACCTAACTCAGCTCACTTAGTGTCAAGAGCATTTTCCACAGGCCATTTGTTGAAAATAATCAGTGGTAATTGTTAAATATTGCAGCTGCCTGAGGTGACAAAAATAGTTTAGGCAAACAAAAAGCTGACCAAAAAACTTTAAAGGAAAGTCTGGGGATTGTGTTGCCCATAGGAGGCTTTGAAGAGTTCTGACATATTCCTAGGACTCTAGAAGGACACATACATATGCAGGGCTATGCATATGCCCAGGAAAGACCTGAGAAGGCCCTAATTTCTTACTTATGGCTGACTTTGAGGCTCTGCACAAGCAGGAAGTGAAGGCTCAGGCAGAGTTGTCAACTGCCTACCAGAACATGAAGAAATTTCCCAACTCACACACAGAGCTTCTCGGCAAAAGCTGGGAAACTTACTGGCTCAAGATATTTAAAGAAATCTCTATCCAATCATTAGGTAACCAAGTCAAGATTTTAGTGGCCACACTGAATTCAGGTTTTACACAATTAGTTCAAGAAAGTCACCTAACAAACAGTAGCAACAACAAAAACAACCAGCAACAATAACAAAAAAGTGGGATAGGGAGTACTGTCCAGTTTTCAATTAAAAAATACAAGACAAGCAAACAAACAGGAAAGCACAGCCCATACACACACACAAAAATAACAATGGGAATTTATTGCAACGTTTTCAGTGAGGGAATGAAATGACTAAATTTGTGCTTTTAAAGTATCTTCTAGCTTCTGTGTGAAAAATTGACTGGAATGAGTAGAAACAGTGAGACCAATGTCTTGGCTATCTAGTGCTGCTATAACAGAAATACCACAAGTGGATGGTTTTAACAAAGAGAAATTTTCCTCAGAGTAAAGTAGGCTAAAAGTCCAAATTCAGGGTGTCAGCTCCAGGGAAAGGCCTTCTTTCTCTGTTAGCCTTCTCATCAATCTTCCCCCAGACTAGGAGCTTCTCTGTGCAGGAACCCCAGTCCAAAGAACATGCTCTGCTCCTGGCACTGCTTTCTTGGTGGTACGAGATCCCTCTATCTCTATGTTCCCTTCTCTCTTTTATATTTCAAGAGATTGCCTCAAGACACAATCCAATCTTGTGGATTGAGTTCTGCCTCACTAACACAACTGCTGTCCATCCTCCCTCATTAACATCATAGGGGCAGGATTTACAACATACAGGAAAATCACACAAAACTGAGAATCGTGGCCCAGCCAAACTGATACACACATTTTTGGGGGACATAATTCAATCCAGGACAACCAGTTAGGAATGCATTGAAGTTGTCTAGCGGAGTTGGCAGCTTGGGCTGAGGAAGTCTAACTGAGGTGCAAGAGTGGTAGACTGACTTGGTGATACACTGGTTGGAAGCAGCAAGAGGGGGGTGCTATCAGGTTTCCAACTAGTGCAAATGGATGATGGCATGATATTCACTGAAATAGAGAGTGCTGGGTGGAGGAGAACTAAAATGTGGTGGTGGGAATGGGTGGAGGGAGATCACAAATTAAGTTTTAAACATATTGTATTTTTTTTTATAGGCTTTATCTCTTGGAATGGTTTTAAGTTTACAGAAAAATTGTGCAGCAAGTACAGAGGGACAGATGGGGCCAAGATGGTGGAGTAGTCAGATGCTTCCTGAGGTCCCTCTTACACCAAAGACCCCCCCCCCAAAAAGTGAGTTGATTATATATGACAATCTAGGAGACTGAACATCGAAGGCAAAGTTGAGGAATTGGACTGAGCGGCAGGGGGATGAAGAGATGGTTCAGATGCAGCAAGAAGTTGCCAGACTTGATCCGGAAGGAACCAGCACCCTGCAGGTGGGATTGGCTGGCATCCGCGGTGAGGCAAGCAGTAGCGCTTCAGACGCGTTTTCCACAGTGAGAGAGACCAAGCAGCAGAGAGTCTGCTCAACCCTGCAGAACCAGTGAAAAGAGGCACTCAACTGGCAAAAGATAAGTACGTGCAACTAACCGACCACTTGGAGCAAGAAAAACAACCACTTTGGGAAGAACCTCTGTCCCATTTACCTGCACCCTCCCCACTCTGCGCTGGGTTGGGCCGGCTTCAGAGATAGCCATGTCCCTTGGGCCAGAAGTAGGACCCCTTGTGTGCTCTGAGCCATTCTCCCAGCTTTGGAGAGGGAACAAATTAACAAACAGAAAAAAATTATCTGCCAACTCTTCAATGCTGGGAACTCAGGGAAGGCACAGTCCCTTTGCCTAGGGACAGGCATAAGTTGTCCATAAACTTTGAATGCCTTTCGCCCCTGCATAAACCCATATGGGCCCATGTCAACAACATAGGCCCTCGTTAGCACAGTACAACAGGGTATTTACCTGAAGCCTATTTTCAAATGCAACTGCTATAAGGGGGAGTGGCAGATTCAAGATATTTGACACCACCCTGCCCATTAAGTGGAAACCCTGATGGCGTAGTGGTTAAGTGCTACGGCTGCTAACCAAAAGATCAGCAGTTCAAATCTACCACGTGCTTCTTGGAAACTCTATGGGGCAGTTCTACTTTGTCCTATAGGGTCACTATGAGTCAGAATTGACTTGACTGCAACGGGTTTTTTTTTTTTGGTTGCCCATTAAGCAGTGTCCTCCTCTACCCACAACAGGGGCCTGAGAACTGATGACTCCACTCACTCCACCCAGCCACCTGAGACAAAGTCTGGCTGCAAACCTACCCACCTATGCGATCAAGGGAAAAGAGACGTGCTTTCCTCCCAGACACTTGGTGCAGCCATCAGCCCCCTGCAATGCTTAGCACATGACCCCCTACTGCAGCCAGATACCGGTGTCCACTCCCATCACCCCTGCCCATCTAGGACTGTAAGTGAGAGCACACACCACCCACTTGGTGACTGACTACCTGGACATCTGAGCTGAATCCATAAGAGAAAAGGAAACAGACTCCTGGGCTCATATACCTAGTAACAGCTCTAACTATCTGGTGACAGGACATGAGAGTTTCAAAGATGCCAATAATCAAAGTAACTCACACAACCAGCCTACTTGGGCATATCAAAACAAAACAAGAAACTATGACATGGTCAGCAAACATGAAATAAATAAATATAACTTATTGATGACTCGGAGACAATGTTCAATATCCAGTCACATAAAGGGGCAGAACATAATGGCTTCAGCAAGCTCCCAAAACAAATAATCAAGAAACCTTCCAGAGAAAGAGAATTTTTTGGAAATACCAGAAGTAGAATTCAAAAGATTAATATACAGAGCTCTTCAAGAGATCAGGAAGGAAATCAGGCAAAATGCAGAGCAAGCCAAGGAACACACAGATAAAGCAATAGAGGAACTTAAGAAGGTTATACAAGACCCTGATCACAAATTCAACAGGCTGCAAGAATCCATAGAGAGACAGCAAAAAGAAATCCAAAAGATTAACAATAAAATTTCAGAGTTAGACAACTCAATAGAAAGTCATAGGAGCAGAACTGACGCAATGGAAATCAGAATTAGTGAGACTAAAGATAAAGCATTTGACACCAACTTATTTCAGGAAAAATCAGATAAAATAATTAAAAAAAAATGAAGAAACCCTAAGAATTATGTGGGACTCTGTCAAGAGGGATAACTTAGGAGCCCTAATACATGGCATAAACTGTATTAAAAACATTACTAACAATGCACAAACACCAGGAGAGAAATTAGATAACTGGGAACCCCTAAAAATCATATGCTCATCCAAAGACTTCACCAAAAGAGGAAAAAGATCATCTAGAGACTGGGAAAAAGTTTTTAGGTAGGGCATTTCCAATCAGTGTCTGAGCTCTAAAATCTATATGATACTGCAAAAACTCAACTACAAAAAGACAAATAACCCAATTAAAAAAGGATATGAACAGGGATTTCACCAGAGAAGACATTCAGGCAGCTAACAGATACATGAGCAAATGCTTACAATCATTAGCCATTAGAGAAACGCAAATCAAACTACAATGAGATACTATCTCATTCCAACTAGGCTGGCATTAATCCAAAAAACACAAAATAATATGTGTTGGAGAGGTTGTGGAGAGACTGGAACACTTATAAATTGCTAGTGGGAATGTCAAATGGTACAACCACTTTGGAAATTGATTTGGTGCTTCCTTAAAAAGCTAGAAATAGAACTACCATACTTTCCAGCAATCCCACTCCTTGGACTATATCCTAGAGAAATAAGAGCCTTTACACAAACAGATATACACACACCCATGTCCACTGCAGCACTGTTTACAACAGCAAAAAGATGGAAGCAACCAAGGTGCCCATCAACAGATGAACAGATAAATAAATTATGGTATATTCACACAATGGAATAGTACACCTTGATAAAGAACAATGATGAATCTGTGAAACATTTCATAATGTGGAGGAATCTAGAAAGCATTATGCTGACTGAAATTAGTCAGTTGCAAAACAACAAATATTGTATGAGACTACTATTATAAGAACTCAATAAATAGTGTAAACACAGAATAAAATACTCTTTGATGGCAACAAGTGTGGGAGGGAGAGGGCTCTTCAATGAGGTAGTAGACAAGAACTATTTTAGGTAAAGGGAAAGACAACACACAATACAGGAGAGGTCAACACAACTGGACTAAACCAAAAGCAAAGAAGGTTCCTGAATAAACTGAACACTTCAAAAGCTACAGTAGCAGGGGTGGGGCTGTGGGGACCAAAATTTCAGGGGAAATCTAGGTTAAATGGCATAATAAGATCTATTAAGAAAACATTCTGCATCCCACTTTGGTGAGTGGTGTTTGGGGTCTTCAACACTAGCAAGCGGCCATCTAAGATGCATCAATTGGTGTCAATCCACATGGAGCAAAGGAGAATGAAGAGCACCAAAGACACAAGGTATTTATGAGCCCAAGAGACAGAAAGGCCCACATAAATCAGAGACTACATCAGCCAGAGTCCAGAAGAACTAGACAGTACTCAGCTACAACCGATGACTGCCCTGACAGGGAACACAACAGAGAATCTCTAATGGAGCAGGAGCGCAAATTCTTGTAAAAAGACCAGACTTAATGGTCTGACTGAGACTAGAAAGGCCCCAGAGGTAATAGTCCCCAAACTTTCTGTTAGCCCAAGATTGGAACCATTCCCAAAGCCAACTCTTCAGACAGGGATTGGACTGGACTATAAGGTAGAAAATGATACCGGCAAGGAGTGAGCTTCTTGGCTTAAATAGACACATGAGACTATGTGGGCACCGCCTGTCTGGAGGTGAGATGAGAAGGCACAGGGGGACAGAGGCTGGCTGAAGGGACACAGGGAATACAGGGTGGAGAGAAGGAGTGTGGTGTCTTATTAGGGGAAGAGCAACTAGGACTACACAGCAAGGTGTATATAAATTTTTGCATAAGAGACTGACTTGATTTGTAAACACTCACTTAAAGCAAAATAAAAATAAATAAAAAAGGTGGGATAACTTACAAGAGTATCAGAAAGGCGGTGGGGGGCAGGGAACAGAAAATACAGAGAGAAGTGTTGAAGATTTGTTGGCAGAAAACTTCTCTGATATAGTGAAAGATGAGAAGATATCTATCCAAGTAGCTTATTAAACCCCACACAAGCTAGATCCCAAAAGAAAGTCACCAAGACACCACATTATAATCACACTTGCCAAAACCAAAGTTAAAGAGAATTTTAAGAGTGGCTAGGGATAAATGAAAAATCACCTACAAAGGAGAGTCAATAAGACTAAACTCCAACTACTCAGCAGAAACCATGCAGGCAAGAAGGCAATGGGATGACATATATAAAACCTTTAAGTAAAAAAGAAATTGCCAGCCAAGAATTATATATCCAGCGAAAGTGTCTCTCAAATATGATGGTGAAATTAGGGCATTTCCAGATAAACAGAAGTTTAAGGAATATGTAAAAGCCAAACCAAAATTATGAGAAATACTAAAGAGGATCCTTCTGTTAAAAAATCAATAACACCAGATAACAACCCAAGATGAGAACACAGGACAGAACAACCAGATATCAACCCAGATAGGGAAGTCACAAAAATAAATCAAAGCTAAAACACTGAAAACAGCGAAACTGAGATGTCACTATGTAAAAGATGACAACAGTAAAACAAAAAAGAGGGACTAAAAAATGTAGTCATAGATCTTTCACACGGAGAAGAAGTCAAGATGATATAAAGAAATAAAAGATTGGTTTAAACTTGGAAAAATAGGGGTAAATATTAACATAACCCAAAGGAAGCTACAATCCTACCCATCAAAATAAAAAACAAGAACAACATAAAGACTTACCAAATACAAAATCAACAACAATGAGGAAGATGAGAAGAAAATATGTAAAGAAAAACAACTCAGCACAGGAAATTAAGTGGAACAAAGAAACTGTCAACAACACACAAAAAAGACATCAAAATGACAGCACTAATGTCGTCCTGGCGTATTGACCCTTTAATCATTATATAATGTCCTTCCTTATCCTTTGTGGTGGATTTTGCTTTAAAGTCTGTTTTATTAGAGATTAATATTGCTACTCCTGCTGTTTTTGATTCTTTTTTGCTTGATATATTTTTTCCATCCTTTGAGTTTTAGTTGTTTACATCTTTAAGTCTAAGGTGTGCATTTGCACCAATAAAGAGACAGAGATCTGTAGAATGGATTAAAAAAACATGATACGTCTATATGCTGCCTACAAGAGACACACCTTAGGCTTAAAGACGTAAACAACTAAAACTCAAAGGATGGAAAAAATATATCAAGCAAAAAAGAATCAAAAACAGCAGGAGTAGCAATATTAATCTCTAATAAAACAGACTTTAAAGCAAAATCCACCACAAAGGATAAGGAAGGACATTATATAATGATTAAAGGGTCAATATGCCAGGAGGACATAACCATAATAAATATTTACACACCCAAGGACAGGGCTCCAAAATACATAAAACAAACTCTAATAGCATTGAAATGAGAAACAGACAGCACCACAATAACAGTGGGAGACTTCAACATACCACTTTCCGTGAAGGACAAAACATCCAGAAAGAAGCTCAATAAAGATACAGAATATTTAAATGCCACAATCAGCCATCTTGATCTCATAGACGTTTACAGAACACCCCACCCAACAGCAGTATACTTTTTTTTTCCCAATGCACATGGAACATTCTCCAGAATAGACCACATATTAGGCCAAAAAGCAACCCTTAACAAATCCAAAGCATCGAAATATTACAGAGCATTTTTTTCTGACCATAAAACCATAAAAGTAGAAGTCAGTAACAGAAACAGCAAGGGAAAAAATAAAACACATGGAAACTGAACAACACCTTGTTCAGAAAATACTAAGTTATAGAAGATATTAAAGGACAGAATAAAGAAATTCACAGAATCAAATGAGGATGAAAACATCCTACCAGAACCTTTGGGACACAGCAAAAACAGTGCTCAGAGGTCAATTTATAGCAATAAATGCACATATCCAAAAAGAAGAAAGGGCCCAAATCAAAAGAGTAACCCTACAACTGGAACAAATAAAAGAGAGCAGTGAAAGAAGCCCTTGGACACCAGAAGAAAGCAAATAATAAAAATTAGAGCAGAATTAAATGAAATAGAGAACAGAAAAACAATTGAAAGAGTTAACAAGACCAAAAGCTTGTTCTTTGAAAAGATCAACAAAACCGATAGACCATTGGCAAAACTGACAAAAGAAAAACAGGAGAGGAAGCAAATAACTCAAATAAGAAATGAGATGGTGATATCACAACAGACCCAACTGAAATTAAAAGAATCATAATGGAATATTACAAAAAATTGCACTCCAGCAAATTTGAAAACCTAGAGGAAATAGACAACTTTCTAGAAATACACTACCTACTGAAACTAACACAAACAGAGGTAGAACCACTTAATAAACCTATAACAAGAGATTGATGAGGTAATTAAAAAGCTCCCAACAACAAAAAAAAGCCCTGGCCCTGATGGCTTCACTGGAGAATTCTACCAAACTTTCAGAAAAGAGTTAACACCACTACTACTACAGGTATTTAAGAGAATAGAAAAGAATGGAGTACACCCAAACTCATTCTATGAAGCCAGCATAACCCTGATACCAAAACCAGGTAAAGACATCACAAAAAAAGAAAACTACAGACCAGTATCCCTCATGAACATAGATGCAAAAATTCTCGCCCAAATTCTAGCCAATGGAATTCAACAATATATCAAAAAAATAATGCACCACGACCAAGTGGGATTCATACCAGGTATGCAGGGATGGTTCAACATCGGAAAAAACAATCAGTGTAATCCATCACAAAACTAAAACAAAAGAACCACATGATCTTATCAATTGATGCAGAAAAGGCATTTGACAAAGTCCAACACCCATTCATGACAAAAACTCTCAGCAAAATAGGGATAGAAGGGAAATTCATCAACACAGTAAAGGACATTTATACAAAGCCAACTGCCAACATCATCCTAAATGGAGAGAGTCTGAAAGCATTCCCCTTGATAACAGAAACCTGGCAAGGATGCCCTTTATCACCACTCTTATTCAACATTGTGCTGGAGGTCCTAGCCAGAGCAATTAGGATAGAAAAAGAAATAAAGGGCATCCAAATTGGCAAAGAAGAAGTACAAGTATCCTTATTTGCAGATGATATGATCTTATATGCAGAAAACCCCAAATAATCCACAAGAAAATTATGGAACTGATAGAAGAGTTCAGCAGAGGATCAGGATACAAGATAAACATACAAAAATCTGTTGGATTCCTCTACACCAACAAGCAGAACTTCGAAAAGGAAATCATCAAATCAATACCATTTACAATAGCCCCCAAGAAGATTAAATTCTTAGGAATAAATCTAACCAGAGACTTAAAAGGCCTATACAAAGTAAACTACAAGACACTACCGCAAGAAACCAAAAGAGACCTACGTAAGTGGAAAAACATACCTTACTCATGGATAAGAAGACTCAACATTGTATAAATGTCAATTCTACCCAAAGTGATCTACAGCTACAATGCAATCCTGATCCAAATTCCAAAGACATTCTTTAATGAGTGGAGAAACAAATCACCAACTTCATCTGGAAAGGGACGAAGCCCCGGATAAGTAAAGCATTACTGAAAAAGCAGAGCAAAGTAGGAGACCTCACACTGCCTGATTTTAGAACCTATTATACCGCCACGGTAGTAAAAGTGGCCTGGTACTAGTACAAAAGATACATAGACCAATGGAAGAGAATTGAAAATCCAGGCAGCTGATATTTGACAAAGGCCCAAAGTCTGGGCCTAAATGGGGAAAAGACAGTCTCTAACAAATGGTGCTGGCATAAGTGGATATCCATCTGCAAAAAAATGAAACATATATTACACCATGCACAAAAACTAACTCAAAATGGGTCAAAGACCTAAATACAAAATCTAAAATGATAAAGATCATGGAAGAAAAAATAGGGACAACACTGGGAGCCCTAATTTATAGTATAAACAGAATACAGAAAACATTACTAACTATGCACAAACAACAGAAGAGAAACCAGAGAACTGCAAGCTTCTAAAAATCAAACACTTACGCTCGTCCAAAGACTTCACCAAAAGAATAAAAAGACAACCTACAAACTGGGAAAAAATTTTTGGCTACAGCATATCCAATCAGGGTCTAATCTCTAAAATCTACAAGATACTGCAAAACCTCAAGAACAAAAAGCAAATAACACAATTAACATTGGCAAAGGATATCAACAGGCACTTTTTCCTGCTCTGTCAGGGACTCTGTTGTGTTCTGTGTCAGGGCGATCTTGGTGAAAGCTGGGCAACATCTAGTTTTTCTGGTCTCAGGCTGTTGGAGTCTCTGGTATGTGGCCCTTTTTGTTTCTTGGGCTAATATTTTCCTTGTGTCTTTGGTGTTCTTCATTCTCCTTTGCTCCTGGTGGGTTGGGACCAACTGAAGCCTCTTAGATAAAAGCTTGCTACCTTCTAAGACCCCAGATACCATTCACCAAAGTGGGTTGCAGAACATTTTCTTAATAAACTTTGTTATGCCAATTGACCTAGATGTCCCCTGAAGCTGTGGTCTCCAGACCCCCGCCTCTGCTGCTCTGTCTGTCCCTTGAAGTGTTTCATTGTATTCAGGAAACTTCTTAGCTTTTAGTTTAGTCCAGCTGTGCTGGCTTCCCCTGTATTGTGTATTGTCTTTCCCTTCACCTAAGATAATTCTTGTTCACCGTCTAGTTAACACCCCTCTTCCTCCCTCCCTTCCCTCCTAAGCATCAAAGAATGTTTTCTTCTGTGTTTAAACTTTTTCTTGGGTTCTTACAATAGTGATCTCATTCAATATTTGTCCTTTTGCAACTAATTTCACTCAGCATAATGCCTTCCAGATTCATCCTTGTTATGAGATATTTCTCAGATTCATCGTTGCTCCTTATCATTGCATAGTATTCCATTGTGTGTACATACCATAATTTGTTTATCCGTTTGTCTGTTGATGGGCACCTTGGTTGTTTCCATCTTTTTGCTATTGTGAACAGTGCTGCAATGAACATGGGTGTACATATATCTATTCATGTGAAGGCTCTTATTTCTCTAGGATATATTCCAAGGAGTGAGATTGCTGGACCGTATGGTAATTCTATTTCTAGCTCTTTAAGGAAACACCAAATTGATTTCCAAAGTAGTTGTACCATTTTATATCCCCACCAGCAGCATATAAGTGTTCCAGTCTCTCTACAACCTCTCCAACATTTATCACTTTGTGTTTTTTTTTTTTTTTTGATTAATGCTAGCCTTGTTGGAGTGAGATCTTATCTCATTGAAGTTTTGATTTGCATTTCTCTGATAGCTAATGATCTTGAGCATTTCCTTGTGTATCTGTTAGCCACCTGAATGTCTTCTTTGGTGAAGTAGGATGCAGAACTCAAATTCTAGTAAAAAGACCAGACTTAATGGTCTGACTGAGACTGGAAGAACCCCAGAAGACACAGCCCCTGGACTCTCTGTCAACCCAGAACTAAAACCATTCCCAAAGCCAACTCTTCAGACAAAGATTTGACTGGACTATAAAACATAAAATGATACTTGTGAAGAGTATACTTCTTAGTTCAAGTAAATACATAAGGCTAAATGGGCCGCTCCTCTCTGGAGGCAAGATGAGTGGGCAGAAAGGGACAGGAGCTTGTTGAATGGACAGGGGAAATCCAGGGTAGAAAAGAAGAGTGTCCTGACATATTATAGGGATAGCAACTAGGGTCACATAACAGCTTGTGTATAAATTTTTGAATGAGAAACTAACTTGAGCTATAAACTTTCACTTAAACCAAAACAAAAAAAGCAGTTAACAAGCAAAGAATCACTTTGAGGACTAAGGTGTATCTGCCCCAAGCCGTATTTTCACTTGCCTCATATACATGGGAAAGCTGGACAATGGATAAGGAAGACCGACGAACTGATACCTTTGAATTATGGTGTTGGCAAAGAATGTTGAATATACTGTGGATTGCCAGAAGAACAAACAAGTCTGTCTTGGAAGAGATATAGCCAGAGTGCTCCTTAGAAGTGAGAATGGTGATACTTTGTCTCAGTACCAGAAGAGACCAATCCTTGGAGAAGGACATCAGTGAAAAAAGAGGCAGACCCTGGCAAGGTGGGTTGACACAGTGGCTACAACAATGGGCTCAAACACAGCAACGATTGTGAGGATGATGCAAGACTGGGCAGGGTCTTGTTCTGTTACTCATAGGGTCGCTATGATTCATAGCCAACTTGACACCACCTAATAACAACAACTGGCTTAAAATAAGACATCCCAGAAGCAGGAGAAGAGGATCTCACCACCAAAAAGAAAGAAGAGCCAGGAGTGGAGCGCAGCCTTTGAACCAGGGATCCCTGTGCTGAGAATCTCCTGTAGCCAGGAGACCAAGAGAGAGAACTGTAACACCGAAGATCACAAGAAGTGGCACAGACAATTGGCGGCAACAGAGGTAGGAGACATGCAGGAGACAGCAAAGTGGGCTTCTCAGCCCACACAGTGAGAAAGCTGAGTGCCTTTGGGCAGGAGGCTTGCTAGAGAAGTAGCGTGCTTCTGGAGGGCACTTGGTGGAGCTAGGGTTTTCCAATCTACGGAGCCAGAGCCAAGCACCTTTAGGCCAAGGCTTACTTGTAGACTGGCGGGAGGCGGGGGGAGCTTCTGGGCACTTATCGACAGAGCTAAAAGAGCTTTGTAATACTTGTCTGAGTAGGGCCCAGGCTACGCAGAAGGGCCAAGGGCCAGAAAGAGAGGTCTGCCTGCAGGCATGGCTGAGAAGAGACCGTCCTGAACAAAGAACTGTACCCTGAGTGTTCCTGAACCTGGATTGTAACCTGTTACTTCCCTAATAAACCCCATAATCATGAAAAAAAAAAGTATGGAGCGTTCCCATATTCCCCTACATCCCCACTCACCACACACCCAAAACCCAAAACCCAAAACAAACCCAAAGCCAAAACAAAACAAAAACCAAAACCAGTTGCCATTGAGTTGACTCTGATTCATAAAGACCCAATGTGTGTCAAAGTATAACTGCAATCCATAGGGTTTTCAATGCCTGTGACCTTTCAAAGTAGATCTTCAAGCCATTCTTGGGCAGCACCGCTGGGTAGACTGAAACAACCAAGCCTTTGGTTAGAAACCAAGAGCTTAAACATCTGTACCACCCAAGGGCACTGCACACAGTTCCTACTTTTATTAACATTTTGCATTAGTGTGGCGCATTTGCTGCAATTGATGAACCAATACTGAAACATTATTATTAACTAAAGTCCATGGATTACATTCTTCGTAATAACAATCATTCTTTGTGTTGTATAGTTCTATGGGTTTTGACAAATGCACAATGCCAGGTGTCCACCATTACAGTATCATACAGAATAGTGTCACCGCCCTGAAAATTCCCTGAAAATGGCCCATGCTCATCCCTCTCTCTTCCCCTGGAACCCTGACAACCACTGATCTTTTTACTGTCTGTATAGTTTTACCTTTTACAGAGTGTCATATAGTTGGAATCATATAGTATGTAGCCTTATCAGACTAACTTCTGTCACTTAGCAATATGGATTTAAGGCTCCTTCATGCCTTTTGTAGTTTGATAGCTCATTTCATTTTATCATTGAATAATCTACTCCATTGTATGGCACCACAGTTTATATATCCATTCACCAATTGAAGAACATCTTGGTTGCTTCCAATTTTTGGTAATTATGAATAAAGCTGTTATAAACATTTATGTGTAGGTTTTTGTGTGAGCATAAGTTTTCAATTCATTTGGGTAAAAAAAAAAAACAAAACTAGGAGTATGATTGCTGGATCATATGGTAAGCCTATGTCAAACTTTGTAAGAAACTACCAACCTGTTTTCCAAAGTGACTGACTGTACCGTTTTGAATTCTTACCAACAATGAAAGAACATTCTTGCTGCTCCACCTACTCCCTGAATTTGGCATTGTAAGGACATGTTAGATTTTAATTTTTTAAATTTACATATAGTAAAATTCAGTGGATTTTTGGGGGGGGTATACATTTCTATGAATTTTGACAGATGCATAGATTCATGTAACCACCACTACATAACAATTTCATCTCCCCCCAAAATTTCCTTCATGCTGCCTCATGCTGCCCTTTATAGTCAAAACTTTCCCTTGCTCCTAAAACCTGATAAGCTCCTGGTCCCTATAGTTTTGTCTTTTCAAGAATGTCATATAAATGGGATCACACAGTATATAGTATTTTGGGGGGAGGGGTGAAAATATACACAGGAAAACATATTCTAAATGTACAATTCAGTTACATTAATTACATTCTTCAAGTTGTGTAACCATTTTCTCTGTCCTTTTCCAAATTATTCTACCACCATTAAGATAAATCCACTGCCTCTAAGTTTCATCTAATCTTTAGAGTTGCTGTTGTCAATTTGATCACAGGTAGATAATTCTCTAACAGAGCACAATGCTCAAGGCAAATATTCTTCACTAAATAAGCTAACTATCATTTGATCTAAAGATGACTTCAGGGGATAGTTTCATTTTAAAGTTTATT